>NC_080098.1:74910268-75510268 GCF_950005125.1 Chionomys nivalis | reverse complement strand
GATGACGGAAGCCTGCCCACCTGCCCGCCTACCTCTTAGACTCTCGGGAAAGTCACCAACCACATCTGTGCCTATGAAGAAATAGACTTGAGCACACATGAGAAGGACTCTGACTGAGGCGGGAAGGACTCACACCATGGGTTGTGGACTCCCTTGCCACCAGTGGGTGCCTTTGGTCTGTTCTGTTTACCTTTCGATGTTGTGTGAAATAAACCCCATTTTCCCTTGATTCGGCTGAGTTTGTTTTGTTGTTTATCCAGTCACCTAGACTTGGGTTTAAGCAGGAATGCCTTGGCCCTCTGAGGAGAACTTTTTTCCAATCTCTGCCTCACCTGCTGTATATGCTGATAGTTTAATATTCCTTCTAATCACTTTTATTATCTGAGAAAGAGTTCCCAGAAGGAGCCAGAGTTCTCACTGATGTGTGCTCTCTGGGGGTAGAGATCTACATCTTCCTGAAAAAGCTGTCTGGTCACAGCCAAACTGAAGGTGTGTGTGCTATATTGATGGTGAAGGTGCTAATTTGGAAATGTGGATACTGCTCCTGGGTCACAAATGGCTTATGCATGGTGGCCACTTTGATTTAGTCATTGACTTTGCATATAACATGCTGTGTTGGATGAGTAGAATTTCCACCCTAAAATGAGATTTTTAATTTATTTTGGCTTTCTGTTTTGTGTAAGAGGCGTGTACCCATTTAGTGTAGGAGAAACCCTTCTGTGTGAATGAAGAGACAGGGTGGGAAATGCTTTACAACCTAACTCTGGGAACGCGTCATTTGCTGCTCCTACTGAAAAGCAGTTGCTTAGGCCCAGAACCAATCACGACCTATTCCAGTTAATTGACTTTTAAATTTTTTTGACCCTCTTGAAGGTTTAATTTCAACAATAGTAGGTCAGCCATTCAGTTTCAGTGGAATCCTGTGTTTCTGGTTCACTATAACAAATTATCATCTTGTTCGAAAAAATAAATCATTTATCAGTACCCCAACCATCAAGAAGTAGCCGAGAAAATATGTCCACATACCTAAAACAATGGATTTTAGACTTTTTTTTTGATTAATGTGTTGGTTCCAAGTTATTACGGAGAATGGTCAGGAAGCAAGTTAAATAAAGAAAATTTGATGAGATCCAAGGTTCTGGTTTTGAACAAAAATAAAAGTTGGACGGTGGCACACCTTTCGAATCCCAGACCTTGGAGGGCAAAATCAGGCTGATCTTTTTTAATCTGGGGTCAGCCTGGTCTTCAGAGCCAGTTCTAGGACAAGTCCCACAGCTACTGATAAATCCTGTCTCAAAAAAGCAAAATAGAGAATAAGGGAGAGAGAGAGAAAGATAGACACAAAGAGAGACAGAGAGAGAGAGAGAGAGAGAGAGACAGAGAGAGAGAGAGAGAGAGAGAGAGAGAGAGAGAGAGAGAGAGAGAAGTGTAGGCCCATATGTCTACATTGCATGGCAGGCAAGCCATCAAGCCATAGGCCACATCTGAGACGGGTCACATATCCTCCCAGGCAGGCTGTCACATCCCTAACAAAGGTCAGGATGTTGTTGCTCCTTTCTTTGTAATTTGGAAGATGCCTGATAGAGATCCTAATTCAAACCTATGTGACAGTTAGCATACATAGCACACAGGTAGTTGTGGACTTGCCAGAAAGCCATTAACCTGGTTACCTAGCAGACACAATGTTGATATATTTCCCCTAAGTAAAGTTTTGGTATAAAGGCTGTTTGGAGAATAAAAGGAAGAAATTCTTGAGGATGTCAACTCAGGATATCATGAGGGATCTATGAGAATCTCCCTACGGATGAAACCATGTGAGTTGTGTCTTTAACCCGACTCCTCCATGCCAGGACAGAGAGAAAGATGGTTTATGTTGGGGTCTGGTAGAGAAATAATTTATGGTCCGGGCTAGTACTGGACCCTGACATAATGGTGCCTGCAATGTGGGGATGACTGCTGAACCCCAGAAATGCCAGAGAAGGGACCAGAAGTACAGAGGAGAATGTGAGGCTTTTCTGTGAACCCCAGAAAACAAGAAAGAAGTGACCAGATGTGAGGAACCCATGAGAAAAAAATTTCACCACATCTGCATACATTAGTATTGAACGCTCAGAAATATAGATCAGAATTTTAAAAAGTATAGAGAAGCATGATAAAATTTAAATTGAGAGTAAAAATGTGTGGGAAAAAAGCATTCAGTTACAGAAGTTGTAGCTAAACAGAGTGAGAGTAGAGCAGGAAAATGGCAGAGATATTTAGAATCTTTAAGTGTAATTAATAGTCACAAAATTGCAACTTTATCGCTTGGTAAATGGGTAGAAAAAGTGAAGGAAAAAGGACTTTTGGCTGAAGAATCACCAGGTTATCACTGAGATTTATGCAACATGTGCACACAGAGGGAAGGTAATCTACCACACTTGTGGGGAAAAGGAAAGCAGGAGCAAGATTGTTGCCCCTGAAGACGGATGCCCCAACGCTGCCCAGTAACTCGCTTTGGGTGTTTTCTGTCATTCCATGGTTTGGAGGTCGCCTGCTCGCACTCCCTGCTTACTCAGTTCCTGTTATTTCCTTCTTGGGTCTCTGAGGGTGTTGAGGATTTGATAGCTATAGTTCTAGTTTTCCAGACACAGAAAGTCAATTAGGGAGAAGACTTTGAACCCAAATAGATAGGCTAGATGTGAAATCTTTCTCTGAATTTTCAAATGAAAATGGACTGGGCATTGTTGATGTATTTATTGCCTGTAATAATTGTATATGCTCATATTAGTTATATCCTTCTCTTTATCTTAGATAGAAATTGGGAAACGTAGTGACATTTCAATTGTATTTTAATAAATAAAGATTACCTGCAGATCTGAGAGTAAAAGAGTCCCACGGATCAGCCTTAATGAGCAGATTTGGAAACACAAACATTTAATCCCAGTAGCCACACCCTAACACACACCCTAATTCCATTGGTGCACGCCTTTAGTCCCACCCCTAGAGGAGACTATAAAAGGAAGTGGAGACCTCTCTCAGACACACAGTCTCATTGTGAGATTCCTGGAGGTAGCACGCTGGACTTGGCAGCGCAGGCTGGCACAAAGGAAAGGAAAGAAAGGGCTCTCCTGAAAGCAAAATATCGGCGGACTAGATAGCCAAGCCACCCTTTAGGCAAGCGCCTAACCCAAGCACCCAGCAAATAAACCCGAGTGGTCCTTGTCAGGTCAGATTCAGCAAACCCGCCCACAGCGGCCACGAGACGAACCCTAGAGTCCATCTCCTTCGATTCTCAGGATCAGAAGATGGCTGCACAGTCAGGGCGGAAAGTGGTGCTAATAAGAACCACCAAGCTGTCTCTAAATGAGCGCTTTACTAGTCTGCTGGAGAACAAACAGCCCACGCCAGTGACTTTTCGGGCTTCGCTGCTGCAGCAGCAGCTAGCCAGCGCCAGAAACAGAAGACTGGCCCAGCAGATGGAGAATAGACCCTCTGTCCAGGCAGCATTAAAACTTAAGCAGCGCATGGGTAACAAGAGGAACATCCAGGCTCCCTTAGGCCTACCCAGAGGTGACCTGTGCAGGGGAGCGATTGGAGGACGAGGCCTACCCAAAATCCAGGGAGGCTTTTGCCGAGGACGAGGAAGAGGAGGACTACGTGGGGGACTTGCCACCAGAAGCCTGCCAAGGGGCGGGTTGTCATTCCAAGGTCGAAGCCCGCTCCTCCGAGGTGAACAAGACTTTGCTGCCCCACGAATGGACTCAAGAAGTGGTGCTGTTCCAGGTCGTGGAGGTCCTGGGAGAGGGGGCCGAGGGTGTGCAGCTATGGGTCGTGGTGGATTCCGTGGTAGAGGTCTGGCTGGGATAGGTCGAGGAAGAGGGAACTTTGGATGCCGTGGTCGAGGCAGAGGTGCCCGCACTCGCCCTGCATTGACCAAGGAGCAGCTGGACAAAGAACTGGATGCGTACATGTCCAACACTAAACGACGCCTGGATGCTGAGTTGGATGCCTACATGGCACAGACAGATTCTGAAACCGATGACTGAAGCCTGCCCACCCACCTGCCTACCTCTTCTTAGACTCTCGGGAAAGTCACCAACCACATCTGTGCCTATGAAGAAATAGACTTGAGCACACATGAGAAGGACTCTGACTGAGGCGGGAAGGACTCACACCATGGGTTGTGGACTCCCTTGCCACCAGTGGGTGCCTTTGGTCTGTTCTGTTTACCTTTCGATATTGTGTGAAATAAACCCCATTTTCCCTTGATTCGGCTGAGTTTGTTTTGCTGTTTATCCAGTCACCTAGACTTGGGTTTAAGCAGGAATGCCTTGGCCCTCTGAGGAGAACTTTTTTCCAATCTCTGCCTCACCTGCTGTATATGCTGATAGTTTAATATTCCTTCTAATCACTTTTATTATCTGAGAAAGAGTTCCCAGAAGGAGCCAGAGTTCTCACTGATGTGTGCTCTCTGGGGGTAGAGTTCTAAATGTTCCTTAAAAGCTGTCTGGTCGTAGCTAAACTGAAGGTGTGTGTGCTATGTTGATGGTGAAGGTGGTAATTTGGAAATGTTGATACTGCTCCTGAGTCAGGAACGGCTTACACTTGTAGCCACTTTGATTTAGTCATTGACATTGCATAGGACATGCTGAGCTGGATGTGTAGAAATTCTACCCTAAAATAACATTTTTTAACTTATTGGCCTTTGTGTCATTTCCAAGAGATTTTTCACATTTAGTGTAAGAGAAGCCATTTGTGGTAGCCAAAGAGACTGGGCTAGGAGAAGCATTACAACCTAACTCCTGGGAAAGAGTCCTAAGCTGCTCCTGCTGACATGCAGTTACCTATGTTCAGAACCAGTCTTGGTTCAATCTACATAAATCGCTTTATTTTTTTGAACCTCTTGAAGGTTTAATTTTAACAGTAATTTGTCAGCTGTTCAGTTTCAGTGGAATCCTTTTTATCTGTCTCGTTATAACAAACTGTTGTCTCATTCAAAAAAATTATCAGCACCCAATCATTAGGAAGTAGCCTAGAAAACTATGCACACTTCTCCCCTCCACCCAAAAATGGATTATGGATGTTTGTTTTTGTGTAATGTGTTAGTTACAATTTATCATGGATAATGCTTAGGAAAAATCTAAACAAAGCATATTTGGTTTGATCCAAAATTTTGTTTTGAAAAACAAAGCCTGGGCATTGGTGGCAATCAATTTAATCCCTACACTTGGGAGGCAGAAGCAGGCTGGTCTTAATGAGTTCAAGGTCAGCCTGGTCTACAGAGCAAGTTCCCGGACAGGCTCTACTGCTACTGAGAAACCCTGGATCAAAACCACACTGGGGAAATAGAAGGAGACAGAGAGAGAGAGAGAGAGAGAGAGAGAGAGAGAGAGAGAGAGACAGAGAGACAGAGAGACAGAGAGACAGAGAGACAGAGAGAGAAGAGAAATAAAATGAAATGGACTGGGTGTTGTTGATGTATTTATTGCCTGTACATATTGTATATAAGCATATTACTTGTAGCCTTCTTTTTTCTTTTAGACAGAAAAGGGGAAACGTAGTGACTTTCAATTGTATCTTAATAAAAAAGATTACCTGAAGATCTGAGAGTAAAAGAGTCCCACGGATCAGCCTTAATGAGCAGATTTGGAAACACAAACATTTAATCCCAGTAGCCACACCCTAACACACACCCTCATTCCATTGGTGCACGCCTTTAGTCCCACCCCTAGAGGAGACTATAAAAGGAAGTGGAGACCTCTCTCAGACATACAGTCTCATTGTGAGATTCCTGAAGGTAGCACGCTGGACTTGGCAGCGCAGGCTGGCACAAAGGAAAGGAAAGAAAGGGCTCTCCTGAAAGCAAAATATCGGCGGACTAGATAGCCAAGCCACCCTTTAGGCAAGCGCCTAACCCAAGCACCCAGCAAATAAACCCGAGTGGTCCTTGTCAGGTCAGATTCAGCAAACCCGCCCACAGCGGCCACGAGACGAACCCTAGAGTCCATCTCCTTCGATTCTCAGGATCAGAAGATGGCTGCACAGTCAGGGCGGAAAGTGGTGCTAATAAGAACCACCAAGTTGTCTCTAAATGAGCGCTTTACTAGTCTGCTGGAGAACAAACAGCCCACGCCAGTGACTTTTCGGGCTTCGCTGCAGCAGCAGCAGCTAGCCAGCGCCAGAAACAGAAGACTGGCCCAGCAGATGGAGAATAGACCCTCTGTCCAGGCAGCATTAAAACTTAAGCAGCGCCTGGGTAACAAGAGGAACATCCAGGCTCCCTTAGGCCTACCCAGAGGTGACCTGTGCAGGGGAGCGATTGGAGGACGAGGCCTACCCAAAATCCAGGGAGGCTTTTGCCGAGGACGAGGAAGAGGAGGACTACGTGGGGGACTTGCCACCAGAAGCCTGCCAAGGGGCGGGTTGTCATTCCAAGGTCGAAGCCCGCTCCTCCGAGGTGAACAAGACTTTGCTGCCCCACGAATGGACTCAAGAAGTGGTGCTGTTCCAGGTCGTGGAGGTCCTGGGAGAGGGGGCCGAGGGCGTGCAGCTATGGGTCGTGGTGGATTCCGTGGTAGAGGTCTGGCTGGGATAGGTCGAGGAAGAGGGAACTTTGGATGCCGTGGTCGAGGCAGAGGTGCCCGCACTCGCCCTGCATTGACCAAGGAGCAGCTGGACAAAGAACTGGATGCGTACATGTCCAACACTAAACGACGCCTGGATGCTGAGTTGGATGCCTACATGGCACAGACAGATTCTGAAACCGATGACGGAAGCCTGCCCACCTGCCCGCCTACCTCTTAGACTCTCGGGAAAGTCACCAACCACATCTGTGCCTATGAAGAAATAGACTTGAGCACACATGAGAAGGACTCTGACTGAGGCGGGAAGGACTCACACCATGGGTTGTGGACTCCCTTGCCACCAGTGGGTGCCTTTGGTCTGTTCTGTTTACCTTTCGATGTTGTGTGAAATAAACCCCATTTTCCCTTGATTCGGCTGAGTTTGTTTTGTTGTTTATCCAGTCACCTAGACTTGGGTTTAAGCAGGAATGCCTTGGCCCTCTGAGGAGAACTTTTTTCCAGTCTCTGCCTCACCTGCTGTATATGCTGATAGTTTAATATTCCTTCTAATCACTTTTATTATCTGAGAAAGAGTTCCCAGAAGGAGCCAGAGTTCTCACTGATGTGTGCTCTCTGGGGGTAGAGATCTACATCTTCCTGAAAAAGCTGTCTGGTCACAGCCAAACTGAAGGTGTGTGTGCTATATTGATGGTGAAGGTGCTAATTTGGAAATGTGGATACTGCTCCTGGGTCACAAATGGCTTATGCATGGTGGCCACTTTGATTTAGTCATTGACTTTGCATATAACATGCTGTGTTGGATGAGTAGAATTTCCACCCTAAAATGAGATTTTTAATTTATTTTGGCTTTCTGTTTAGTGTAAGAGGCGTGTACCCATTTAGTGTAGGAGAAACCCTTCTGTGTGAATGAAGAGACAGGGTGGGAAATGCTTTACAACCTAACTCTGGGAACGCGTCATTTGCTGCTCCTACTGAAAAGCAGTTGCTTAGGCCCAGAACCAATCACGACCTATTCCAGTTAATTGACTTTTAAATTTTTTTGACCCTCTTGAAGGTTTAATTTCAACAATAGTAGGTCAGCCATTCAGTTTCAGTGGAATCCTGTGTTTCTGGTTCACTATAACAAATTATCATCTTGTTCGAAAAAATAAATCATTTATCAGTACCCCAACCATCAAGAAGTAGCCGAGAAAATATGTCCACATACCTAAAACAATGGATTTTAGACTTTTTTTTTGATTAATGTGTTGGTTCCAAGTTATTACGGAGAATGGTCAGGAAGCAAGTTAAATAAAGAAAATTTGATGAGATCCAAGGTTCTGGTTTTGAACAAAAATAAAAGTTGGACGGTGGCACACCTTTCGAATCCCAGACCTTGGAGGGCAAAATCAGGCTGATCTTTTTTAATCTGGGGTCAGCCTGGTCTTCAGAGCCAGTTCTAGGACAAGTCCCACAGCTACTGATAAATCCTGTCTCAAAAAAGCAAAATAGAGAATAAGGGAGAGAGAGAGAAAGATAGACACAAAGAGAGACAGAGAGAGAGAGAGAGAGAGACAGAGAGAGAGAGAGAGAGAGAGAGAGAGAGAGAGAGAGAAGTGTAGGCCCATATGTCTACATTGCATGGCAGGCAAGCCATCAAGCCATAGGCCACATCTGAGACGGGTCACATATCCTCCCAGGCAGGCTGTCACATCCCTAACAAAGGTCAGGATGTTGTTGCTCCTTTCTTTGTAATTTGGAAGATGCCTGATAGAGATCCTAATTCAAACCTATGTGACAGTTAGCATACATAGCACACAGGTAGTTGTGGACTTGCCAGAAAGCCATTAACCTGGTTACCTAGCAGACACAATGTTGATATATTTCCCCTAAGTAAAGTTTTGGTATAAAGGCTGTTTGGAGAATAAAAGGAAGAAATTCTTGAGGATGTCAACTCAGGATATCATGAGGGATCTATGAGAATCTCCCTACGGATGAAACCATGTGAGTTGTGTCTTTAACCCGACTCCTCCATGCCAGGACAGAGAGAAAGATGGTTTATGTTGGGGTCTGGTAGAGAAATAATTTATGGTCCGGGCTAGTACTGGACCCTGACATAATGGTGCCTGCAATGTGGGGATGACTGCTGAACCCCAGAAATGCCAGAGAAGGGACCAGAAGTACAGAGGAGAATGTGAGGCTTTTCTGTGAACCCCAGAAAACAAGAAAGAAGTGACCAGATGTGAGGAACCCATGAGAAAAAAATTTCACCACATCTGCATACATTAGTATTGAACGCTCAGAAATATAGATCAGAATTTTAAAAAGTATAGAGAAGCATGATAAAATTTAAATTGAGAGTAAAAATGTGTGGGAAAAAAGCATTCAGTTACAGAAGTTGTAGCTAAACAGAGTGAGAGTAGAGCAGGAAAATGGCAGAGATATTTAGAATCTTTAAGTGTAATTAATAGTCACAAAATTGCAACTTTATCGCTTGGTAAATGGGTAGAAAAAGTGAAGGAAAAAGGACTTTTGGCTGAAGAATCACCAGGTTATCACTGAGATTTATGCAACATGTGCACACAGAGGGAAGGTAATCTACCACACTTGTGGGGAAAAGGAAAGCAGGAGCAAGATTGTTGCCCCTGAAGACGGATGCCCCAACGCTGCCCAGTAACTCGCTTTGGGTGTTTTCTGTCATTCCATGGTTTGGAGGTCGCCTGCTCGCACTCCCTGCTTACTCAGTTCCTGTTATTTCCTTCTTGGGTCTCTGAGGGTGTTGAGGATTTGATAGCTATAGTTCTAGTTTTCCAGACACAGAAAGTCAATTAGGGAGAAGACTTTGAACCCAAATAGATAGGCTAGATGTGAAATCTTTCTCTGAATTTTCAAATGAAAATGGACTGGGCATTGTTGATGTATTTATTGCCTGTAATAATTGTATATGCTCATATTAGTTATATCCTTCTCTTTATCTTAGATAGAAATTGGGAAACGTAGTGACATTTCAATTGTATTTTAATAAATAAAGATTACCTGCAGATCTGAGAGTAAAAGAGTCCCACGGATCAGCCTTAATGAGCAGATTTGGAAACACAAACATTTAATCCCAGTAGCCACACCCTAACACACACCCTAATTCCATTGGTGCACGCCTTTAGTCCCACCCCTAGAGGAGACTATAAAAGGAAGTGGAGACCTCTCTCAGACACACAGTCTCATTGTGAGATTCCTGAAGGTAGCACGCTGGACTTGGCAGCCCAGGCTGGCACAAAGGAAAGGAAAGAAAGGGCTCTCCTGAAAGCAAAATATCGGCGGACTAGATAGCCAAGCCACCCTTTAGGCAAGCGCCTAACCCAAGCACCCAGCAAATAAACCCGAGTGGTCCTTGTCAGGTCAGATTCAGCAAACCCGCCCACAGCGGCCACGAGACGAACCCTAGAGTCCATCTCCTTCGATTCTCAGGATCAGAAGATGGCTGCACAGTCAGGGCGGAAAGTGGTGCTAATAAGAACCACCAAGTTGTCTCTAAATGAGCGCTTTACTAGTCTGCTGGAGAACAAACAGCCCACGCCAGTGACTTTTCGGGCTTCGCTGCAGCAGCAGCAGCTAGCCAGCGCCAGAAACAGAAGACTGGCCCAGCAGATGGAGAATAGACCCTCTGTCCAGGCAGCATTAAAACTTAAGCAGCGCCTGGGTAACAAGAGGAACATCCAGGCTCCCTTAGGCCTACCCAGAGGTGACCTGTGCAGGGGAGCGATTGGAGGACGAGGCCTACCCAAAATCCAGGGAGGCTTTTGCCGAGGACGAGGAAGAGGAGGACTACGTGGGGGACTTGCCACCAGAAGCCTGCCAAGGGGCGGGTTGTCATTCCAAGGTCGAAGCCCGCTCCTCCGAGGTGAACAAGACTTTGCTGCCCCACGAATGGACTCAAGAAGTGGTGCTGTTCCAGGTCGTGGAGGTCCTGGGAGAGGGGGCCGAGGGCGTGCAGCTATGGGTCGTGGTGGATTCCGTGGTAGAGGTCTGGCTGGGATAGGTCGAGGAAGAGGGAACTTTGGATGCCGTGGTCGAGGCAGAGGTGCCCGCACTCGCCCTGCATTGACCAAGGAGCAGCTGGACAAAGAACTGGATGCGTACATGTCCAACACTAAACGACGCCTGGATGCTGAGTTGGATGCCTACATGGCACAGACAGATTCTGAAACCGATGACGGAAGCCTGCCCACCCACCCGCCTACCTCTTAGACTCTCGGGAAAGTCACCAACCACATCTGTGCCTATGAAGAAATAGACTTGAGCACACATGAGAAGGACTCTGACTGAGGCGGGAAGGACTCACACCATGGGTTGTGGACTCCCTTGCCACCAGTGGGTGCCTTTGGTCTGTTCTGTTTACCTTTCAATGTTGTGTGAAATAAACCCCATTTTCCCTTGATTCGGCTGAGTTTGTTTTGTTGTTTATCCAGTCACCTAGACTTGGGTTTAAGCAGGAATGCCTTGGCCCTGTGAGGAGAACTTTTTTCCAGTCTCTGCCTCACCTGCTGTATATGCTGATAGTTAATATTCCTTTTAACCACCTTTATAATCCGAGAAATGGTTCCCAGAAGGAGCCAGAGTTCTCACTGATGTGTGCTCTCTGGGCTACAGTTCTACATGTTCCTTAAAAGCTGTCTGGTCACAGCTAAACTGAAGGTGTGTGTGCTATGTTGATGGTGAAGGTGGTAATTTGGAAATGTTGATACTGCTTCTGAGTCAGGAACGGCTTACACTTGTAGCCACTTTGATTTATTCATTGACATTGCATAGGACATGCTGAGCTGGATGTGTAGAAATTCTACCCTAAAATAACATTTTTTAACTTATTGGCCTTTGTGTCATTTCCAAGAGATTTTTCACATTTAGTGTAAGAGAAGCCATTTGTGGTAGCCAAAGAGACTGGGCTAGGAGAAGCTTTACAACCTAACTGCTGGGAAAGAGTCCTAAGCTGCTTCTGCTGACATGCAGTTACCTATGTCCAGAACCAGTCTTGTTCAATCTACATAAATCGCTTTTTTTTTGAACCTCTTGAAGGTTTAATTTTAACAGTAATTTGTCAGCTGTTCAGTTTCAGTGGAATCCTTGTATTCTGTCTCCTTATAACAAACTGTTGTCTCATTCAAAAAAATTATCAGCACCCAATCATTAGGAAGTAGCCTAGAAAACTATGCACACTTCTCCCCTCCACCCAAAAATGGATTATGGATGTTTGTTTTTGTGTAATGTGTTAGTTACAATTTATTATGGATAATGCTTAGGAAAAATCTAAACAAAGCATATTTGGTTAGATCCAAAGTTTTGTTTTGAAAAACAAAGCCTGGGCATTGGTGGCAATCAATTTAATCCCTACACTTGGGAGGCAGAAGCAGGCTGGTCTTAATGAGTTCAAGGTCAGCCTGGTCTACAGAGCAAGTTCCCGGACAGGCTCTACTGCTACTGAGAAACCCTGGATCAAAACCCACAATGGGGAAATAGACGGAGAAAGAGAGAGAGAGAGAGAGAGAGATGAGAGATAAAATGAAAAAAAAAAAAAAAAAAGATTTTTGATCCAGTTTTTAGCACCTATTTTTTTAAGTGTTTTGCATTGGCTTACTATTGTATATTGTATACAAATTTTGTATATTGATAAAAACTTGAGGTCAATTTTAGTAAAACATGCTCTACATACATTTTCATTTTTGTCTGAGCTATTGAACCTCTATAGCTCATTTAATATAAATTAATATAAATTTATAGACTTTGAAAATTATTATTATCAATTAACTGTTTAGTATAATAAAGAAATATAGGTTAGTAGTTAGTATGACTATGAGTTCAATTGTACTAGGTGATATATTTTCAAGATCAAACAAAAATATAATTTAGATGGATAGGTCATATTCAAACACTTCAGAGATCTACAGAATATAGCATTTAAAATGTTTTAATAACCTAGGTTGTTCTCTTTTGTGACAATGAGACATATCTGCTTCTTGCAGCTGCTATCTACTTCAGAGAAGATAATGGACATGGAAGGAACTCCACATGGAGTTTACTTCCTTTGTGGCAAAAAGGAAGCCACCGGGCAAGAAAATGCCCCTTCTTGACTGCTGACATGACGTTGTCCTAAAGACAAGCAGGACACAGAATATCCTGTTTCACAGAAAAGCCTGTCACATGTGCTAGGCCTGAAGGCTGGAGACGGGTGCCCTGATGGTGCCCAGGAACTCAGTTTGGGTGACTCTCCAGGCAGACAATTGATTTCTGTCATTCCGTGATTTGGAAGTCGCCTGTTTGCACCTCCTGCTTACTCAATTCCTGTTATTTCCTTCATGCATCTCTAAGGGAGTTGAGGATTTGATAGCTATAGTTCTAGTTTTCCAAACGCAGAAAGCAAATTATGATAGAAAGTCAATTAGGGAGAAGACTTTGAACCCACCTCGATAAGGTAGATGTAAAATATTTGTTCTCAATTTGTTAATTGGCAATTTCTAGACATTGTTTATGTATTTAATGCCTGTACATATTGTATATAGTCAATGTACTTATTGTATATAATTTTCTTATATTTGTTTTAGCCCTTTTTTAGACTAAAAGTGAATATGCAGTGACATTTCAATTGTTTTTTTAATAATTAAAGGTTACCTGAAGATCTTAGGGTAAAACAGTGCCACTGATCACTCTTATAGACCAGGTTATGGTAACACACACCTTTAATCCCTGTGGTCAGTATAACACACACCTTTAATCGCTGTGGTGCATGATCTTAATCCTCGTCTTATAATGGAATATAAGATGGGGGGAGACCTCTCTCAGACACACAGTGTCAAAATGAGATTTTTTTTTTAATGTTAGATTGCCATTTCAGACTGAAATATATGTTCGAGCCAGTTGCTCTCTTTTGCATTTTGGAATTTGAGGTTGAACCCCATTTTATGACCCTGAGTTTTTTATTAATCTTGTTTCAAACTATTGTGCATACAAGTGTTTTGCCTTTGTTTTTGCACCACATGCATGCAGTTCCCGAGCAGGCCAGAAGAAGCAAGTCAGATTCCCTGAACTAAAAGTATAGACATTTCAACCAGTCATGTAACTGGAAATCAACCCTGGGTCCTCTGTAAGAACAGCCAGTGTTCTTAACCCCTGAACCACCTCTTAGCCCCTAAGATCATTTTTGTTGTGGTTGTTGCTGCTATTTTGTTTTCAGTGAGCATAGTTTGCAGTTTTCAGAGTACAAATTTTATAATTCTTTTGGTCTAACTCATCACTAAGTATTTTACTCATTTGAATGCTTCTTTGAACTATCGTCTTAATTTCCTTTACTGAGTGTTGGAGGGCAGGGCAGTGGTCGCACACGCCTTTAATCCCAGCACTTTGGAGGCAGAGGCAGGCAAATCTCTGTGAGTTCAAGTTCAGCTTGGACTATCAAGGGAGAAACAGGACAAATGTAGCTACACAGAGAAAGCCTGTCTCCAAAAAAAAAAAAAAAAAAAAAAAAAAGAGTGAGAAAGACAGACTGCAAATTTTTAGAGGGAGACATCCTGTGTCCATCTACACTAACACATTTGTACATGTATGTACAGGCACCTTTACAAGCATGTCCACAGACATACATTCATGCAAAAAAGAAAACACTGTGATGAATTAAACAAGCCGAACACAAATACTATGTGATTCTACTTACAGAACTTTCTGGAATCAGCAGATTCATACAGAGAGCACTAGGGTCTAGGAAGGTCTGGGGTAGGGTGGAACGGAGAATTACCGCTTTATGGATAGACAGTGTACTTGGGGTAGAGAAAAGGGGCTGTCAAAGGAAGTGGTGACGACTGCACTATAGCTTGAAATCAATCTCAGCCAATCATACACGTAGAATGATTAAAGAGAAAATTTATGTTTATGCATTTTACTACAACAACGTTTAATGAGTACCGGAAAAGGAAAACAAAAGATTTAACAGTGGTAGGTCAGACGGGTTGCCACTGCTGTGAAGAAATACTTGGAAAATTAAAGGACAGAAGTTGGATTTGGGTTTTGGTTGGGAGGTTCCAGTTCATGGTATCTTGGTTTCATTGTGTTTAGACATGTGGGTACACAGTGTTTTGGGGTACATCGTGATGGGACACACAGCGTATGCTGGAGGGTAGAGCATGCCGCTTACCTCCTGAAGGCCTGGGCAGGAAGAGGAAGACCAACTAAGCGCACACTGGCAGACAGCATCTACTTGCTGGGTCATCTCACTGCATAGAATTTCATTACAGGACACAGGAGTCTCCACCTCCACCCTTTTGACTGCACATTAAATGGCCATGTGTGTTTTACTTTTTATCCTCTTGCAACTCTGTATTCACTGGGCTCTCTTTGCTGGGACGTGTTTGTTTTCATTGGCCCACCAGCAGCAAATTCCTGCTGTATTATAAGCATGCGGCATTGCTGCCATTGGGTTAGCCAGCACCGGTCCATCTGCGAGGAAGGAGCCCCACAGTATTCTCTCATGAGTCACTCCGCTACGGGTGCCAAAACCAATCAAACCGGTGCCAAATGCAAGAAGTCACCAGAAGACTCTCGGCAATTTACAGTGTTTTTGTAGGGAAGGGGAAATGGGGTGGGGAGGGGGTACATTTGCATATTTTTTCTTCTTTTTTTCTTGTCTGCTGGTGATCTTCATAAATTATAGTCATTATGGGACTGAAAAGGTACCTCAACAGGTAATAATGTATACTTTTCCGGCAAAAGACCTAGAACAGTCCCTGGCACCCATGTCGGGTGGCTCATAATGGCCTATAATTCCAGCTTCAGAGACCCCCATGCCCACTTCCGGACTCCCCCATCCTCCTCCCCGTCCTGCTTCCCCACCTTAGCTTCTCGGAGAAGCTGAGTTGTCTTTTCCTTATAGCTTTTGATACTGTTTCTTTTCTTTGTCTTTTTAATACTGTTTTTCATACTATTTCTTTTGTCTCTGAGATTTTTGTTGTGTCTATTTGAACCCCTAAATTCACCTTGTGTTTGGATGTCTACTTTCTCTAAAAATGGGAACTTTTCTGTTATGATTTCTGTAAAGAGATTCTCTATCCTTCTATCTCAGCTTCTTCTCCTATTCTGTAGATTCTAATCATCTCCCAGAATTCTCAGACATTCTCGTAATGTTGCTTTTTTTCCTTTATCATTATTTGAATATAGTATGCTTTCATCCATGTCTTCCATCTGATATTATTTCCACTGTTGGGCTGAGTCTATTAGCAATTCTTTCCACTATAGTTTTTACTTGAATAGTTTTTGCAATCCTTTTCTTTACATTTCTAATTTTTTCTTTCTTTTCTTTTTGACTTTTTTGGTGGGTCTCTCTATCTAACTCTCTGGCTGGTCTGGAACATGCTATGTAGCCCAAGTTAGCCTTGAACTTGCAGTGTCTTAATTAGGGTTTCTATTGCTGCAATGAAACACTGACCAGATAGCAAACTAGGAAGCGAAGAGTTTATTTGGCTTACAGTTCTGTATCTCTGTTCATCGGGGAAGGAAGTCAAGACAGGAGCACAAACAGTGTAGGATCCTGGAGACAGGAGCTGATGCAGAGCCCCTGAATGGTGCTGCTTACTGGCTTGCTCCCTATGGCTTGCTCAGTCTGCTTTCTTATAGAACCCAGGACCACCAGACCAGGCGTGGCCCTAACCACAGTGGGCTGATCACTAATTCTAATTTTATGGAAGCATTTTCTCAACTGAAGTTCTCCCTTCTGATATGACTCTAGCTTGTGTCAAGTTGGCAAAAATCTAGCCAAGAGACACACAGAGATCCTCCTGTCTCTGCCTCCAAAGCACAGGGATTAAAGGCATGCACCACAATGATCGGCCTTTCTTAAACCTCAAGATCCTTGCTGAACTTTTCTTGCATGCTGTTGATTGCCATCTGTATTCCCGGCTTTCTTCTTTGGGTCCTGCACTGATTTCCTTACTTCTGTTTTTAACTTGTTTGAATTGAATCATCTTCTGTGCTAAGTCAAGCAAGCCAGTCGCAGAGACACTGCTGTGATTTCTTTCACATGTGAAATCAATGTGTATCTTTAAAGTTTCTTATAGATAGTACTATACACTATTCTCTAACCCCATGGACAAGAGCGAGGGAAACGTCAGCATGGACAGTGAGGGAGTGTTCAGGGAGCAGTTGGAGCATTTGGGAGATGCAATGCTGGCTACCCAGAGTCAAGGCGATGGGGGTGGGAGAAGGCAGCAGTGGGAGGCATTGATCAGAGTTACAAAGTTTCAGCTGTGGAATAAGGAAGGCGAATAACTGTGCAAGCAGGTAACTACACTTAAGACAGCACTGTATACTTGAATCTAAGATGCTAGATCTTCATTACACCACACACATACAAAATAAGAAAATAGTGTGACATGAGTGATGGGTATGTTGTTTAGTTTGACTGGAGTGATTATTTGAAAATAATCCAGGCAGTGGTGGTGTACACTTTTAATCTCAGCATTTGGGAGGTAGAGGCAGAGGCAGATGCATCTCAGTGAGTTCAAGGTCAATCTGGTCTACAGAGTTCCAGGATGGCCAGGGATACACAAAGAAACCTTGCCTCTAACTGCCTGCGCTCCCCCCCCCCCACAAAAAAACGTTGCATATCTAATCACTAATGGTCACTTAATATATAAAAGCAGGGTTTTCATATATAAGATAAGGTTTTAAAATTCCTTATTACAATAGAACATATGTATTCGGTCTTGTTCTGTAAAATCCTTCCAAAGGGTGAGAGGGGAAGAGGGAGACAAGAAGGAAGAGAAAGATGGAGATTTAGGGGTCCAGACTATGTGGGAGCATCACAGACCTTGGAGCTGAGAGGCTGCTTCGGTCGGTGTGCCAGTGGTCAGGGCTTCAGCCTGTGTGGCAATGGGCAGGGGCTTCAATTCATGTGGCAATGGTAGGGGCCAGGTTTCAGAGGTGCTCCTTCCCACAAAGAGGGAGACACACAGATAGTCACTGACCAAGCCAAACTAACCATGCCTATTTTGTCTATATTGTATCTTTTGTTAAATATATGTCTATACGAATAATGTTTAAATTTTCCACAGTGAACAGTAGATTTTCATGCAGTAATCTTTGAAGTTTCCAGGAAGAAAATGGGGCCTCACAACAATGAGTCTACCTGGTTGATACGACCTCATGATGCTGATAGTGCTACTTTAAGACTGATTTTGGGTACTAGCTGCTCAAGATGGTTCCAACTTGGTTAGCTGAAATGACAAACCTTCTTACAACATTCTGGCCAGAACTCCAAATAGGAAACTCAGAAAAACTCTATCGACTCTTCAGAGACTATTTGCAATTATACCAGACAATAATCTTGAAACTTAACTATCATTTTACTTTTACAGGATCCCATAGAAAGAACATTACCCCCATGACAGCTGGAAGTAATTCTAAAAGAAGATACCCCCTCTCCCAACAAAATTTGTCCTTAGGATTAAGTACATCATTTAGGGGTTGATTATTACTGGTATAGGGGTGGGGGTTGGGGTGAAATTATATAGGCTCAGAGATCTCTTTTTTTTTAAAAAAAAAAAAAGGGAAAATTGAATGGGATAGTAGATTAGTGTAAGCTTACTCACACTAATAATAATAATAGTGAGTAATAGAGTGAATACTTGTGAGCTATTATTTACAGACAATTTACATTGATATAGATTCTTGTGTATTGATACAGGTTCAAATTATATTTGTTATCTTAAATATGCTCCTATTTCTGTTTATAATATTTGTACACCTATGCAAAGTTATTTTGTCAGAATGTATGCATGCTTGTTTCTACCTCTGTTTAAGACATTTTGTATATTGATACAATTTTGGGATATATTTATCATATAGCATTATACGTTTCTATCTCTGATCCAGATACTTGTACATTGTTTACATTTTAAGGTCATTGTCCTCAATTGCTACACAGTTGTTTAAAGATTGTTTAATATTCTAATATGAAGTCTTAAAGTTATAAAGGTATTAAGTATTATTATGGGTCAATAGTCATTCATGTTTGTCATAGTTATAGTAAGACTAATCAGGTTCTTTAGATACCTAGAGATTGTAGTCTGCGTAGATAGGTAATCTTGAACCACTTCAAAGAGCTATAGAACATGTCATTTGCATGATTTGGAGTTCTATTCATGTGAGACAGGATTGCTCCTGGCAGCACCGATCTATTCCTGAGAGAATGTTGACCACCAGAAACACTCCACTTGGAGCTTGTTTCCTTCTTGGCAAAACTGGCCTTTGGGCAAGGAACTGCCCATGCATTGACCACTGACAAAATGCATGGTGTCTGGACTGGACAAGCAGGATACAAAAAAAACCCAAAAAAACAAAACAAAACAAACAAACAAACAAACAAACAAAAAGGCTGCCAAACCTTATCAAGACAGAGTAAGACAGTTTCGAAAAAAAAAAAAAAATTCCTGCCTCACAGTGCAGGACTGCGTTTCTGGACTCAACCCTACATTTGGATATCTCCTCAATAAGATAATAAATTTTCCCATTACTTCACATAGTGTAAATCGAAGTTTTGAATTTACTCAAATGGTCTGTTAGTTACTCTAGGCCTTAGTCAAAGTTGATTGCTCCAAAGTTGCAAATGAGACTTTGGGTGATTGCTCAGGCAGCCAGTTGTCTCTGTCATCTACTGCACATTTTTGAAGCTGCTTGATTACACTTCCTGCCTACTCAAGTAAAATTCTCTCTCTTCTCAGGCCTTTGATGGGGTTGAAGATTAGATAGTCATAGTTACTTTTCTCTTATGATTTAGCTAAGCCATTTCTAATATAAGACTTAGAGTCCTTAGGATAGAATGATTTTTAAAACATTTAGCATATGTTCCTTGCTTAGTATTTTTTATGCTGGCTAAATTCTAATTTTTATACTTGATATCTGTTCTTATTGTATATAGTTTTGTATTGGGTTTGAAATTCTCATATTTAAACAAAAGGAGGAGGTGATGGGGAACCTCCTTCAGCCAATGGCCTTTGAGAGGCTGGACCAGGTTGAGGCGTGGCTTCAGGGTAACAAAAGATCACAGTCCCACCCGCTAGCCTTTCTTCTTCCTGCGGATGTTCGACTCTGTTCCTATTCCATGAGTTTCCTTTTTTAATAAAGAAAAGCCTTAGAACACTCTCTTCAGAGTCATCTTGGGATTATTTGACTCGCGTTCACCCGAGTCAACGCATTCAGGACCAGAATCTTGCTTTAGCTTTGTAACAATCCAACAGATGAGATACTGACTATATTGTCCTTGTTGGCTGGTGAGGAATGAAATAGGTGCAGTGAGCAGTGAATCTGTAGCTCCCACAAGAGGGGAAGATGAAGCATAAATATGAGCAGTATTTGTGAAAGAGCAGGCTCAGAGCCTGTGAGACGGTTCAGTGCGGGAAGGCATGGGTCTCCCAACTCCTCTGACTTCCACATGCATGCCCCTTATATATGCAATAAATAAATGATTTCAATTTTTTTTAAAGAAATGGATAAAAGAAAGGAACTTGTCTTCATTCGAGGGCTCTTGACAAGAAAGTTAACTATGCTGATTCACACCAGACACTCTACTGTGGCAAAGTTTGGGGGTCAAGCTGTATTAATCATTTAGTTGTCTCCTTGGTGTGATAAAATAGCACGAGAAAAACCACCTTAATGAAGAATGGGTTTGTTTGGGGTGTTTAATGTCTGTCATGGTAGGGAAGTCAAGGCAATCAGCTGGTCATTTCCTTTAGGGGAGATCTCCTTCAATAGGCCTGCTCCAGGTCATCCCTCACAGGTATGCCCAGACACTGGCCTAAAGGAAATAATCCCTTACAGGTGTGCCTAGAGGCTTGCCTAATGGTAAGCATAGATCCTGTGATACTAACCATCACAGCAAGACCATCATGTGAGGAAGTCAGATGGCAGAAGCTTGAGGCAGCTGGTCACATTTACTTCTCTGGAAGCAGAGAGAGACTGATATTTGTTCTGAGTCAGCTTTCTCCTTTGAAGTCATTCTGAGACCTCAGCCCAAGGAATGGTGTCACCTACAGAGGTTGCGTTTTCCCACCTCTATGAACCAAAACTAGATAATCCTTCTCAGGTGTGCCACGAGGCTTGTCTCCTAGGTAATTCTAGGTCATATCAAGATGATAAGCCACTGTAGGATACGGAAGTGAAAGAGAGAGCCTATTTCTTAGTGACCAACTGCATTTCTGGACTCCACCCTACCTTTGGATGTCTCCTCGGTAAGATAATAAATTTTCCCATTACTTCACATAGTGTAAATCGAAGTTTTGAACTTACTCAAAGTTCTAAAACCCCCAGGAAGTGGCTCTACCTCAGGAACTTCAAGTGGAGTGTCCTAGTCAGGTTTCAACAGGACGGCAGGGCCCAGCAGATTCTAGAGTCCCAGAGCTGCGAAGAGGCCAAGTCAAGAACCCCAGAGTCTTTGCCATATTCTGATAAAAACAAACAACAAAACAGGCAAGACACCTTGAGGAGTGTGGTGCAGAGGACAGAATCCACAAATCCCAGCCCCCAGCCTGCGATTCCCCCTCAGTCACGAGGCTGTGAGCACTCTTTCCAGAGTGTTTGCAGACTTATAGGCTGCTACGTTCCTATGTTCCTACTTTCCATCCTGGAGGGAAGTACCTGAAAGCTGGCGAATTTCTGCTTGAACCAGATGCTGCCTCTTCTGTTTGACTGGGGGCACCTGGGTCACAGAGTGATCCTCGGCAGCCTGTGTGTGCCTCAGAAACCTCAACACACTCTACAGCTGCCAATGGATCAGAGTTGGAAAATGAATGGGAATTTTGCAACTCAGGAGAAAAAGCACACGGAACTCAGAGCTGTGCTTTAGAGAACACAGGTTTTCATACAGGCTTCACCTTTTATTCCTCCTTCCTGACACCTTGTTCCCAGGCTCCCGAAATGCACAAACTCCCCCTCAAGGTGCCTCAGCAGCTCAGAACTGTTAGTCACACACTGTTTTTGAGACCTTACAGCAGCCAAAAGTGAAGTCTTCCTGGTGTAGACTTTCCTGTGCTTCCCCGTAAGTGAGCATCTGACTGCCATGGGCAGGCTAAGTGAAGGGACTGGTCAACGTTTCGTTGACTTTTTGCTGACCCACTGGAAATTCAGAGAGGCCTGCAGAAGCTTGCTGATTCTTCCTTGAATATTAGAAATACACTTTCCATAAAATCCATTTCCCATCTCGGGGACACAAACAGGTGTTACCACAAGACTCCTAAGGAGTTCTCTCAGCTTTGTCCCTGTCTTACCCTACATTGAAATTGCCCTAATATTCTTGAGAAACCAGTTTCAGTCAGCCATGTTATGATTGCTAAGGACTTTCACATCTCTCTGCCATGGACTGAGAGGGCAGCTTTGCCTGAGGGAACATCGGGATAGAAGACTGATTCTGCCAGGTTGGACTGGGACTCTGATCCAACTCCATAGTGGACATGCCCACATGAAGCGTTAATCTAATCTCTATCAATAAAAAATCAGGAGTCAGATATTGGAGTAAGCACCTGAACCATTAGAGAAGAGGGAGCAGCCGCCAGTTAGTTCCCACCTCTTCCATTCCTCCATCCAAAAGGGCCAGGATCCTCTCTCAGGCCCACCTTACCACTGTCTGTCTCCTCTCTGTCCTCAGTCCTCCAAATCTCTATGGTCAGCTAATGACTGGCTCTGCCCTCGGACTCCAAGCAAGCTTTATTTGTCAGAACACAATCAAAATATCACACAACACCCGTAACAAACAAGAAGTTGTCTCACACGGGTGGGTAATGGGACCAACAACGACTCAACGCTGTCCTCAGCTCTCCAAATGCATGTACACACTCTCACAGAGATTCTAAAACCACATACACATATTAATTTTTTAAAAATCTATTTTTAAAAATACACGAGTTAACCTATAAAGAGAAAAGTTTTGTTGTGGCTGATAGTTGGGAGGTTTCAGTCTTTGTTGTTGCTTTGGATTGGGAACATGGTAGCAGCACCTCATAGTCAGAATATATGGCAGAGAAAAACTGCTTACTTGATGGCTAGGGGACAAAAGGGAAACAAGGAGTGTTGTAATTAAAAGAAAATAGTGGCGCATGAGAGAAAGACACCATGCGACCAAGCTCAGATGGAGAGCTTTTCTTATTGGGGGAAAGAAAAGGGGGAAGGCGAGAGGGGAGACCATCCTCTGGGGACTGGAGTGGCAGAAGAGAAGAGAAGAGGGGAGGGGAGGAGAGAGAGAGAGAGAGAGAGAGAGAGAGAGAGAGAGAGAGAGAGAGAGAGAGAGAGAGAGAGAGGAAGAGACGGGAGTTGGGCAATGTCCACCTTTTAAAAAGGAACATAGCAAAATCGCAAAGAAGGTGCTGTTAGTGGCTGCAGCTGAGGACGTAGCCTGTGAGGACCTCAAGGGCAGACCAGTGCAGGTGCCTGAATACTAACTAACAGGAAGAGTCTGGAATCTCACTTCCATTAACGCAAAGATCTCACAATAGTTCCTGTTTCTTAGAGGTTCCACTGCATCCTGGAAACTGAACACTGAAGTTCTCACCCAATCCTAAGAATCAAAGGAGGTCACCCTAGACCCCACTCTCCAAGTCCCTTCCCACCAGTATTTTCAGATATGCAGACGGGTGTCTGTGGAACGAGTTCTACAGTTCCCTTACACGGAAAGGGTGCTGGCAGGGATTGGAAAGTAACGCTCTATTGTCCAATGGCTCAGACCTGGAGGGAAGGCAGCCATTCCTTTGTGTGATATATTCCATCTCTAGTGACCCGAGTTTCCAACTGTGAGGACATTTAATCAACAGCAGCATTTGTGGACACTGGAGAGGAGCAGGGGTGCTGAGTGGAATAAGTTCAACTCAGTGGCGCCGGGGGCTGGGCACTAGATGGGCATTGCCTGTGACCATTTTCACTGCCTTCTCACAATTGCAGGCTGCACAGCCTTATGCTAATGCAGAAAGTAAAAGCATTTCCCCTGCACGTGTCTTTCCCTTCTCACGTCACAGGTCATTGACCCACAATCCTGAGTCACACTTTCTTCCCACATCAACATTGAACTCTGGAGATTTATCCCCTGGTCTGGGCCCATTCTCTCTCAAACAAAGTCACATTTCTCACAAGGAAAATGGAGAAGTACTACGAATAGAGTGACTGCTGTTTATAACTATACATTTTGTAAACGAGGGACCAGAGGGACGGTTCAGCTGTTGAGAGCTTATACTGCTCTTGCAGAGGACCTGAGTTCAGTTCCCAGCAGGCAGTTCACGATGGCTTCTAACGCCAACTTTAGGGGATCTGGTGCCCTCTTCTGGCCTTTGAGAACACTGCACTCACACACATACACAGCACACATACATATGCTTTTAAAAATAAATATTTAAAAAGAGAAAAAGAGCTCAAAGTTCTCAACACAAACAAGTAATCACTATTTAGTGAGATGGAAATATTAATTACCATAACTTGACCATTATATATTTCATGTGTGAATACATTATATACATCAAATTATCGAGAGAGAGAGAGAGAGAGAGAGAGAGAGAGAGAGAGAGAGAGAGAGAGAGAGACTGTTTAGAAACTACTGAGTCTACCATGAAAGATTTGTTTCAGGGTTTCTGAAAGCCTGTCTCAAGGACTGTGAGAGTCCCCAAAGTTAACCTGCCAGAGAACCCCTCTGTCAATAAGCATCTCCTGAGCCTTAAGTTCTGTGGAACACACATTGGGGAACACCACCTCAGGACACTCTCAGTATTTCCCCCTCTTCATATGACATCACTTTCAGGCTAGACAGAAACCTTCCCTTCATCCCTAAGTCAATATGATTTTCATAAATTTCTGTCTTCCTGGTGTTTTTGTAAGTCTCTCCTTGTCCAAGTCAAACCTGGATTCAGAATGACAATTTTTTTCCTACTCTGCCAAAAGCCTCACACTCATACATTTATCCTCAAATATTTTCAGCTTCAAAGGTTTGAAAAGAAAATAAAAGGCAAGATAAAAGTCCTGAAATTCTGTCGGCTGTCCTGAAGAGCTTTAGAATTCCATCTTCCCCTGAATTCCATGGTCACCCTTAAGGCTCTGCCCTGCGTGTTTCTGGTTTCTCTCTAATTAACATTTAAGCTTCCTTTCTCCCAGGAGCCTGAACACAGTGTACACTTAAAAATCATTGCTGTGGGTTCTGTAGCTCAGGCTGAGGGGAAACTTTGGCTGGTACCAAGTCTGCAAAAGGTTCCCATACTAGGCATGGTCCTTACAAACTACAGCCAGCCTGATGCGGGAAATGTGGATGCATTCAGCCTAAGCCTTCCATGCTGGGAGGAAGATGCAGATGTTCATCCTACCCTTCACTCTGAGCCTGACCGGTGAAAGCACTGAATTTAGGGAGACTGAGCCCAAGACTGTCGAGGTCACTGATTCCCTGACGTTATACACTTCACTGTATAATCACAAGTTGATAAAGAAGATTGGGGAGCGAGGCATCTCGGGAGGTTCTTCATTCTTTAGACTGTTCTCACCATGTAACTGCTGAAGTCTACGCAACGATATAAATTGCTATTTTTTTAAGGTTGGTCTTGATACAAATTCTCCCTTGAACATTCTAGGTCTCTCTCTCTCTCTCTCTCTCTCTCTCTCTCTCTCTCTCTCTCTCTCTCTCTGTGTGTGTGTGTGTGTGTGTGTGTGAAGTTATGGGATTTTTGTGAGTTAAAAGAAATAGATTATAAACCACATTTTGTCCTTTTAGCTAAAAGTCATCTTAAAACTCACATTTAGGGCATTCTTCAAAGGAAAATGAATTTCTAAAGCAGGTAGTTTGACTTATGTTGAAGCCGGTCATGGAGGCACACACCTTTAATCCCAGCCCTTGGGAGGCAGAGTAGAAGGATTGCTGGGAGTTTGAGACCAGCCTGGTCTACACAGTGAGTTCCAGGACAGCCAGAGCAACACAACAAAGAGATCCTGTACTGGATGGTTTTGTGTGACAACTTGACACAGCTAGAGTCATCAGAGAGAAAGGAGCCTCGGTTGATAAAATGCTCCCATGAGATCCAGCTGTAAGGCATTTTCTCAATTAGTGGTTAGTCAGGGAGGGCCCAGTTCATGGTGGGTGGCGCCATCCCTGGTATGGTGGTCCTGGGTTCTATAGGAAAGCAGGCTGAGCAAGCCAGGGGAAGTAAGCCAGTTAATAGCTTCTGTCCATGGCTTCTGCCTCCAGGATCCTGTCCTCTTTGAGTTCCTGTCCTGACTTCCTTCAGTAATGAATAGCAATGTTGAAGTGTAAGCCAAACGATTTCTTTCCTCCCAACTTTGCTTTTTGGTTATGATGTTTCATCACGGCAATAGAAATCCTCAGACAGACTCTGTCTCAAACAAAACAGGAGGGTACCACTCCCACTTACTAATAAAATAAAAATATGTAAACCCACATCTTTGAACATCTATTCAAGATACATTATTCTGTGCTTTGTGTAATTTTTTCCAAGTTATTGCAACTAGAATAAAAATTGAATGTTACTGCCACAACTTAAGCAGTCAAGACACCAAAGTTTCAAGAAGTTGTTTAGGGAGGTATAGACAGAGACTGCTCATTCATTTCCTGGCTACCCAAACCTGAATAATCACACAGAAACACTACTTGGCTGATGGTTCAGGTATATTTCTAGCTAGCTCTTACATCTTAAATTAACCCATTTCTTTTAATCTATGTATCACCACAAGGCTGTGACTTATCAGTAAGGATCCAGTGTCTGTCTCCTTTGATGTCTGCCTGATTCTGCCTTCTTTCCTCCTCTATCTCTGCTTGGATTTCCTGCCTTACTATATTTTGCCAAAGCATCTTCTTTATTAACCAATGGTAATAAAACATATTTGTAGCATATAGAGGGGAATCCCACATAAGGGAGGTGAAGCAATCAAGCTAGATTCTGTGGCAAATACAAAGTGTGAAACTCTGTGATTGCAGGCAGGCAGGCAGGTCCTGAGCTGGACCTGACCTGGTCATGGCAAAGCTATCCCTTCGTCAGGACCAGTGGCCTCACTGAGACATGGAACATCCTCTATCCCTGACCCTCCAGTTTTTTGTAGATGTAGAAAGTTCAGCCACTTGCTCTGCCAGCCACGAGCAACTTTCCTGGTGAAGAGGTGCAGACTTAAGTCATCCAGCACCCCGTCCTTAAAGCCACCCCTCACCCAAGGCTTCCTTCCCAGTTACTCTTGCTTCTATTACTGAGCTTATATGATTCTCATCAAGCTGAGACACAGGTGAAATGAAAAACTGTGGTCAATGGATCATTTAACATGTTTTGTTATAGAAGAGTCTCCAGTTTGGACTACAAAGTATCTTTTAAATACACACACACACACACACTCACACACACACACAGGCAATTGGAGAGGATAACATGAGCAAGGATGACTCTCATGTGACCGTGCTTAGACTGGGCTGCTCCTAGGGTGCCCTAGGGATTTTCTTTCCTTATTTTTTTCCTGTCTCCCAAACCACTTCTTTGTCTGAGGATCCCTCACTGCCCTTCCTGTCTTCTACGGTGTCACCCAGTGCTTTGCCTGAAACTTAAATGAATCCGAGGACTCAAAGGGACAATGAGACGCGTTACCTGAGGCAAGAAGCCACCTGCACTCCTTGAGGAATGCTGTTCTCATGTGTCCTGCCAGTTTGTACCAAGGGCATTCAGCACAAATACCTCCCCCAGCTCCCTTACTCGAGTAGTACCCCTCTGTGCTCTCAAACGGGTGGGTTCTGAGAAAGACATGGAAAAGGCCCCTGCATTCATGTGGCTGTCCATATTAACACACTCTTTTCACTACAGGCAAATCAGGAAGAACTAGCAGGGTAACTGAGCTATCCCAAGACACAGCTCCTGCATCTGATCATGACATGTTTTTAAGTACATTATGGAACAAATAGCATCCCTGAGGCCATTCAGAACAGAGGTGAGCATTGTTGAAAGTCATTGGTTATTACCCCAATTAACTCCCTATAACCTAAAAGTCAAAACAATGTGAACTACTCAAAACATTTGCTCTGAATAGGCAATGCCAGCTGAGTTAGCCAAGCCTTTTTTCCCCTGCCAAACAATTGGTTTTGATTTTCTCTCCTCTCTGCTGCTGGTTCAATATAGCCGAATATTAGACAGAAATCTCTGCACAAAGGTCATGTGTTACATGTACTCAAGTATCATGTGTTCATTTGACATATATTCATGCTTCAAAAGCGAGATGTGAAGGAAAGGTGGCACGCAGGTGTCAGCTGATGAAGGACACTGGACACTGAGCAGGATAAATGGTGTAAAGTCTTCCCAGAGTGTGGACAGTTGCTGGAGTGGAATAAATGAATAGTGTATGCTTCCATCCTTCCCACAAGGAACCGGTTGCATCTGAAAGATATGGAGAGATAGAAAATCTGTATGCAGAGAGCAGATCTGTATGTGGAGAGCAGGTCTGTATGCTTTGCTCATGTCAGAGCTTGCCGAGGGAGAAGCGCACCTGTGATGCATTTGTAACAAGAGGGGTGGGTGGTCTGAGCTGAGGGATGGCATCCTGAGGTCAGCACAGTAGAGAAGATAGGTTCTTGTTCAGGCTTTATGGCCCCTGGCCCAGATGCTCAAGTACTGGATTAGAAATAAGACTCCTAATCAGACAAGGTCAAAGTAGAGTAGCCCCAAAGATGGTATCAGCAAGGCCCTGTGGCAGCAATCAGTTGAAAATTAGTCTAAGTTAGATCAGTGTCCAGGGCCATTATGGCACCTGACTCATAGCAGGACTAGTTGAGGAGCTGAGGAGATGGCTTGGTGAATAGGGGGACTTGCTATGTAAGCATGAGGACCCAAGTTAGAATTCCAGAACCTGTGGGTATGGCGCTGGGTGCCTATAACCCTAGCATGGGGTTAGAGGAACGCAAGTGGAGCCAAGATCACACTGTTTGGAAAGCCTGCTATGTGAAATGGCAATCTTCTGGTTCAGGGAGAGACCCTGTCTCAAGGGAATAAGGTGGAGAATGAGAAGAAGACATTCAGCATCCTTTTCTGGCATCCAAGTATGAGAGCATAAGATATATATACCCACACATTAGTGTGTATCAACCATACAAATATACTGGTACACACACACACACCAAGAACAACAACAACACCCACACCAAAAAGAAAGAAAAGGTAAAAGGTACTAGGTAAACGAATGAAAGACAACCTTAACAGTACATAGAATTTAACTATGCCAGTTATGTCCCAGGGTGTGTGTGTGTGTGTGTGTGTGTGGTGTGTGTTGAAGATTGCTGTCTTCCTTTGTCATTCTATAAACCATGATACAGATGCAGTGTTCTCAGTAGCACAAAATAAGAAGGGAAGAAGGAAGAAAAGGAGAGGAGAGCTCACCCTTGTAGTCAGCCCAGTAGACCAGGAGGACTATCTACTTCTCCCTCATGCTCCTCCCTCTCCACCAAAGATTTTAATTGTATGTGTATGGACCTGAGTATGTGTGCACAGAGGACAGGCAAGGCGTTAAAGCCCTCTGAGATGGAGCTACAGGCATTGGAGGGATGCCTGGTCTCTTGTGTGGGTGCTGGGATCTGAATTCCAGCCTTCATGATGGTGCAGTAAGTGCTAACCCTCTGCCCTGACAGCTGTCTCTTACTCATCATCAACTCACAGTGGAATCTATGGGGGAAACTCTAAGCCCTGGGCACGAGCCCCCAAAACCTGAGCAGAGTTAAGCCTGGTAGCTCAGCCTGTAATCCCAGCTACCTGGGAGGCTAAGGCAGGAGAATGGAAAGTTCATGGCCTGCCTGGGCAACTTACTGAAACACTATCTCAAAATCAAAAAAGAAAAACAGGATATAGCTCCATGGTAGAGTACTTGTCGAGCAAGTGTGAGCCCTAATGTTTAACCTCTAATACCAAACAACAACAAAATCCAATCAAAGGCTAAAAAAATAAAGGCTAGAATGCAGAAAATGGGGTATTAAGAGTCGAGAATCAAAATATTAAGAATTAGAGGTATTTTAGATAAAAATTTAAAGATGAACAAAACCAAATTCTTGGATGGATATGCTGTGAGTATGGATATAAAGAAGAATTGGGTTCTATTCTGCCTAACATTTTAACAGTTTATTACAAATATTTTGGAGTAAAGCTGTAAATTGTGTAGTAAAAACCCATCTCCATTTTATGACAGTATTTCCATTATTCTGCCTTTATCATATGTCACTCATCTGCCTCCTTTCAACAATTCAGTCTCAATTTTGGTGTTTGTATAGTGTTGTCATTTAGAAACACAACTGTGACATTAGTAATGACAGAAATCATTATTTATAGCAAGGTAAATATAACCAGGATGGCTGACTATAATACACATTTTCCCAATGGCAATAGAATTAAGTATACATGTGGAAATTTATTATGCCGACTACATTTCCCAGACTCCATTGCATCTAGTATGTTCATGGAACTAAGTTCAGACAAGTAAGTCATGAGAGCAGGTATCTGTAACTATTTCCAGGCTCTTTCCCTAAGACATAGCAAGTCTGTGCTGTTTGCTTTCTCATCATCCCTTCCTCCAGTCTGATTTCTAGAATACAGAAGTCATTGTCTTGGACCACAAGAATAAGGACTACAGCCTGGAAAGGGCACTGTGAAGACACGAACAGGAGGGAGTCAAGAGTTTTAAGGTCTCTTTCCCTCCCACTTGTAAATGAAGTTTCTATCCTGCCCAGTCCTGCAGCCATCCAGTTCCAAATAAACACACAGAGGCTTATATCAATTATAAACTCTTTAGCCAATTGCTCAGGCTTATTATTAACTAGCTCTTACAATTTAAATTAACCTATGATTCTTATCTATGTTTAGCAATGTGTCTTGTTACCTTTTGTCAGTTAGGCATTCTCATCTTGCTTCCTCTGTATCTCACTGGTGACTGCATCTCTGTCTTTTCTCTTCCCAGAATTTCCTTAGTATGGTAGCTCCACCTATACTTCCTGACTGGCTACTGGCTAATCAGAGTTTTATTAAACCAATATGAGTGACAAATCTTTACAGGGTACAAGAGCATTATTCCACAGTGACCACTCTTTCCTTTCACCAAAGAAAGGGTATCACAGGGGCTGCTCCCACCCTTCTTACTTTGCTGTATCAATTTAACATTTCCTTTCATCTCCCTGCCTCATAGGATTGACCTCCACCATCAACACCGGCTGTTTCCAGCAGTCCACCCAACTGCAAATCCTTCCAACTTCTACTCCTCTCCCAATACTATGCCATTCACGTTCACGATGTTATCTTGGGTCCCATTGTTATGCTTTGAGCAACAGCCTCTTTAAAGATGGAGGTGAGCTGAGGGTGGCTTCTCTTTTTCCCCTAGACCTGGAAATGCCAGAGTTGGGGCCCTTTGTTCGACAGAATCAGATGTCAATTTAGATGTCTGACTTGTAGCCTTGTCTCACTCACTGAGTGTAATAGCCATCACCTTTTATCCTTAGCCACATTCAGATGCCCACCACATGGTGGTCTAACAGCCTACAAAAATATTTTGAAATGATGCAACTGAACCAGAACCTAGTACCCTTTTCATATCTATTGCATCCAGAAATCTCTTTTGGTAGTATCTTGTTTGTTTGTTTGTGGGTAGAATATCACCTGTGTATGCCAAGTTGGCCTGTCCTTACCTCACTTGCTGTCTTCTCCCTGGCTGAACCACCACAGCATCTTTCATGTCAGGAGAGAGAAGGACAAGAGGAACACAGAGAAGGAACACTAAGGTGAAGAGCCAGACTACCTGATCCAATCAAACTGCTACCCTAGTCCAGACCAACTACCCAGTCATGCAGGAAACTCTGCTGTGTCTCACTCCCACATCTGAAGTTCCTTTGCTACTTTCTTGTGTCCTGCTGAAGAACCAGTCTGCCTCCATCTTAGGCTTAAAGGCCATCTTATAGCAAAGACAAACTAAGTTCATTCCTGTTTATGATTATACCTCTGTTTCTCAAGGACCAGGCTATGCCTCACCTGTAACCTTAACTACAAATAGTTTTCTACTGCCTGTTCTAGGAGTGACAATCATGTCTTTATTTCAAAAAGTTGTATATGACCATCTTGCAACCCTACCTTTGTTTCAAAAGGTATGACTACCTTGTCTTGACTACCTGTTGTTATGACTACCTTGTCATGCTCACTTTACAACCCTGTCTTTGTTTCAGGAGGTTGTTAGGACTAACAATATGATGTTCTGCTCCTGTAACCCTGCTTATTTTGCCCTCCAAATCCCCCATTTGGAAATCACATACCCCTGAGCTATAAAAGCCTTGTCTTCCTCACATCCAATGCAGGCCTCTCTAATCCCACTTTAGGGAGAGGCAGCCTCCTGTGTACAAGAATAAAAAAGCTTGCTTTAACTAACTGTCTATGATGATTTCGGTTGGCCGTCTTTCTCCTCCCATCTTTGGAATTAACACGGTCTCTGAATACCATTCCACTCTACACTACCTTTGACCGTGTTTGTCACCTAATTCAAACGCCACATCCCCGGCATCCCACTAAACCCCTCTCCTCAGCTACCTCAACCACATCTCGCTCTGTGTTCATTTCCTCTCTGTGCCTGAAGTTCTCGGCATAGGGCAGCAGATGGGATAAAGTTATTTTTAGAGGCTTTGAGGGGAAAGGAATCCCCAATAAGTTCTTTATTAAAATGGACCCTGGTTACAAAAGAGATTAACAAAGGAAAAACAAACAACAGTTGTATTTCTTATATACTGAGACCCTGGGAGAATGAACGGAACAGAGGTGGCCGTGGAATGTCAGCTGTAACAAAGCACTTGCCTAGCAGGTGTGAGGCCCTGGGTAGAATCCTCAGTGACACGCCCCACCCCCATCTACCCACCTACAAACCCCCTACCCCCAATGCCTAAGAAAAAGAGAGAGAAGAAAAGAAAAGAACAAAAGACAGGATAGATGGACCAGCCTTTGAGTCTCTCTGGGTGGCAACTAGGGGAAGACAAACAGAGGCTAGGAAGTAAAGTTGTTTGCTTAGGTTTCTCTTACCTCCTGCCGGCCAACCACAGCTACAGTGGCTTCACAGGGTGACCTTTGTCCTTCTGGAGTGTGTGTGGGGGGGAGTGGGGGGCTGGGGAGCCCACCTTTTGTCTTTGTAAATTTCTGTCCAGCTGTTAGGCACAGAAATCCCCTGTGCCCGTCTTTAATTTGCTTTTGGATCAACAATCCTTCTTACTTAGGAGTAGCTCAAGCTGTTTTCCCTTCAGACTCATAGAAGATATCTGATAAACGCCTGTCAACTGCTGTGTGACCAACGGGAAGCTCTGCTACTCAACGCAAAGGAATTCTTGGATGAGAACTGTCTCGGAGCAAGGCATGCATTCTCTATCACACAAGAATCTCGAGATGTGTATTTTTAATAGGATCTCCTTGCAGATGAGGAAAACAGGGCTCCCAGAAGCCTAGCAATTTGCCCAAGGAAAGTTATGAGGCAGAGCAGGGGTCCAAAGCTCTATCAGTCAGGCTACTTGGTCCGTGCTTAGTTAAGACAAAATCCTGTTGTTAGCCAAGACATTACACAGAAAGCAGGTTGCTGCAGCATTCGCCAGTCATACTTTTTGCTCTGAGAAATAGCCAGACGAGCTCCTGGGGGGCTGATCACTCAGTGAACCCCGTTTGCCATCTAAGAACAAATATTCAAGTTTCCAGGGACACTTGCAACTTCTTAGAAACCACCTTTTAAGGGACAGTAGCTCACATCTGTGCAGCACTTTATGGTAAATAGAATGGCCTTACCAACATTAGTCCATTTGTCTCACAAACCATCTTGTAAGCAGCAGAGCCTGCAGATATTATCCTTCCCAGTTGCTAAAGGAGTGTGTGAGAAATGGCTGGCTAGAGACCTCAACACAGGGGGCTTTTAGATTTTTTTAAGTATTGTTATTTTAAATTATGTGTATGTGTGGGTAAACTCTGCAAGAAAAAAAGGACAGAGGGACTGGAGCTGGAGTTACAGCAAGCTACCTGACGTGGGTGCTAGGGTCTTCTTAGCCATACGAGTACCTTTCTGTCCCTACCCACTCACTCCCCCAGAGCAATCAATGTGGGTTGTGCTATGTTAGACTTTACAGAGGGAAAAAAGCAATCCTAGATTGCAAGCTACCATTTTTTTTAATTTTAAGAAAAGCACTATATTTTGATGTATTTAAAGTGTGTGTTTATGTGTTATGGTGTGTGTATACACACATATGCATGCTCATGTGAAGGTCAGAGGGCAGCTTATAAGAAGAGTCACTTCTCTCCTTTTCTAAGTGTGGGTTCTGGGGATTGAACTCAGGTCATCGGGCTTTTTAGAGTGTGCCCTTACCCACTGGAGCTATCCCATTACCCTCCATTCTGAAAGATTTTGTTTATTTGTTCGTTTTTTAAGTATTTAACCACATTATCCAGAAAAGCTGGGATGCAGGGAGGGGTATATGATACCCCCGTCAAGTGGTTTGAATTCAGCTGAGCCTACATTTTTCATTTTTCTAGTAACTTTAGGGATTGATCAATATTCATATCTGAAAAAAAAAAAGGGCCTGAGAAAATCTGCCTATTTATCTTATCAGAGAAAAAGACAACGAGGGGACCAAAGTCCTGTGGTATTGTGACTTCGTTGGGGGAAGGCATCACACATCCATGGGATGCTGGTTTCTGGGAGGCCAAGTGATATGTATATTAAATACCCTGTCTGATAATACTCTGGTCAAAGAGCCTAGACCCGGTCCTGCACACCTGGACTCCTACCTTTTAAACTAAAAGTGAACAGCTAGGGACAGGGAGATTGCATCCTGAATTTCCCCGGCATGCCTCTGAGGATGTTGGCAGATGGGTCATAGCATCAGAAAGATTTTAAAGGTGTCTACCTCCTAGAACGCTCAAGGCAAGGCTAAGAATTGCGGAGTCCTTTGGAGAGATCTCATGATGGGAAGTCACAGCCAGGCTGAATTCCCAGTGATGCCACCAGAAGAGAACAGCCAGCAGGCAGGTCACTTGAGACGGGAAGGATGGTAGCAAGGGGAGTTGGGACAGTTGCCGTCGTCACTTCCCTAGGCTGATCAGGTCACAAGCATAGAGAGTCAGGCCTGGCCAGACAAACTCCTTCCGAAAAATCAGACTCCTTTAAAAAGCAATTAAAGGACAAATGGCCAGAATGGGTGATGTTATGAGAGTCTGGGGAAGGAGAGGTGAGGCGAGGAGAGAGCTCTTAGAGAAGGTGGGCCTCTCCTGGTCCTTAGGCCCTTACCAGGTCCAACGCCACCCCAGCTCTCCTGTCCTAGAGCCCTTCTGGCCCCAGACAACCAGAGGCTGCAGAACCTTGGTCCTCCTGATGGTTCTAACATGCCTGAGCATGGCAAACATGGGTCTGGTAGCTGTTGCCCTTCCCTCATTTCCTTTGCCTTGCTAAACTGTTAGATTACATCCCTAGAGCTAGCCACAGAGGTCTGTACCCTTATTTGGCCACTTCCTCCTCCTGGGACCACCAAGGTCTGCTATCAAAGTAATGAAGCCCAGTATCAAACGCCCCCTTTTGGCTACCCTAATTAACACGCCCAATCAAAAGTAACTAACTCATCCTAATATGGAGTTTTCTGATTCCCTTTATAAACTGCCACTTACCTACGGGACCTTGTGCGTCTCTTCTCTATCCAGAGGCATCCTTTGTCCCTCTGGGGCAAATGAATCCCCTTTGTGCTGAGAACTTGGTCTTGGTGTGTCCTGTGCTGATTTCACTTTCTGGCCACCTGCAGCAGCCACTTCCAGTTTGGTTTCCGGTGGTGTAGACGGATGGGACCCTCCAGATAGCCTTTGGGGCGCTTTCTAAGAGGAGGCAGTGTAAGGGGTGGCTATTATAAGGGACACTTCTTGCAGCCTGTGCTCCTTGGCTGTCCCCTACTGGGAAGCCTCTAAGCCTGGGCAGCAACTCCTTATCTCCCTTGCTGTTGGCTGGTAGAGAGGGAGATATCCCTGGGCCTGCCTGGCTGTTGGCAGGGGGAGGAGGCTTGGAAAGTGTTCAGGACAGGCAGCGGTGGGAACATTGCCTTTACCAGGAGAAGGCCACACACAGAGGCTGGAACACACACACACACACACAGAGAGAGAGAGAGAGAGAGAGAGACAGAGAGAGCACAGGAAGGAACTGGGTTGAAAACATACTGAGCATCCTGATCATCCATGACATGAAGTATTCTCATACATAAGACACAGGATCACAAGAAAAAAGTCTCCTGTTGTCAGGAGTCACGGCGTTGCTGTTCAACATTCACTGACTTTAATAAAGGACAAAGTTCCTGCAAGTAAGTCTAGCTCCATAGCTGTGGGGTCAGTTGGAGAGGAATCCCTAGACTGGATATACACCAGAGGAGGAGCTGGCAGAAAAGCAGATCATAATCCCACAGATCGGAAACCCGTGACTGGCAGGTGCCCAGGTGACAATGACCTGCGACTGCTGGGAAGTAGGGTAGAGTCCTTTGAGACGTTTACCGTCTTCTAGAATGAACGTCTTGCTTGGGGAAACTAGTTTCTGTAGATATTCAGAGGATAATTCTGGGGCCTGGTGTGACCAGGGACACCAGGAAAAGCTACTCAGAGCTTTGTTTGATTCTCAGCCTTGAGAGGGGTCTCTGGGAATCCCCTGGGAGCTTGACAAAATGCTCCCCACTCCAGAATCTGGGGGAGGGGCGGTGTAATTGGAGCTCAGAGACCACACACCAAGACAGTTGCTAGGGCCACAAGCCTCTGCTGCAGACCCTTCCCCAGGGCTGCCTGTGACAGGGGCTGTCACTCAGGCAGATCCAGTCCTGCGCTGCGGCTATGGCTGCCACAGGTAAGGACACTGGATTTTGTTGTTGTCGTTCACAACCAGGAAAGCCAGATGTTTTGTATACTCCCTTGTATATTCCTCTAGAGCAGAGGTTCTCAACCCATGGGTTGTGACCCCTTTAGGGGGGTAGAATGACCCTTTCACAGGAATCACCTAAGACCATCAGAAAAACACAGATATTTACATTATAGTTTTTAACAGTACCAAACTTACAGTTATGAAGTAGCAATGAAAATAATTTTATGGTTGGGGGATCACCGCAACATGAAGAACTGTATTAAAGGGTCACAGCATTAGGAAGACTGAGAACCAGCCTTCTAGAATAAGAAGAATCATTGTGTGCTGAAGGAAACAGCCACCACTCACCTACCTGTCAACAGCCAAGGAGTCCAAATGGTGTAACTGATGTAGGAGACACTTTCCTTAAGACAGAGAGGCGGGGGACACTCCACTTCAGGGTGTACAGGGTGGCTCCCCTGGCGCACCAGGTATCTAACTGCGGGGAGATAGCTCAGTGGGTGGGGTACTGGCTGTATGCACATGAGGACTGTCCCAGTGAACTGCAGTGCAAGCCTGAAGTACTAGTGGGGCAGAGACTGGCAGATTGCTGGGGCTCAATGGCCAGTCAGTCCGTCTAGTCCAAACAGTAAACCAATCCAGATCTGGTGGAGAGGCATAGAGGACATCAGTCTCTGGCCTCCCCAAACATGTACACCATGTACACCTGTGTGCTCACATGGGCCCCCACATACTTCTGACTGCTGAGACACTGGGTAAGCTGGAGTCTTGACTGCTCATCCACCAGCATGATGGATCGGGATGCCACTGACCCAATATTTCTCTTCCATGGCATTATTTCATTCAAAATGTCCCCAGAGACTGACGCTAACCAAATCATCACTAATGTGGAAATTTGCATCATTTTGTTGTCTTGAACCAAAGACGAGGTCAAAGAAACTTTGGGTTGCTTTGTAAGCTGTGTGTTTTGTGTGTTATTGGGCTAGGATGCTTTCAAAATTCAAATTTGCCTAAGTAAGAGGGTAGAACTTGATTGTCATTAGTAGCTGGAAATCCTACCATTGGGCACAGTTGGTTCCAGGCACTCAAATACCATCAGAACTTATCCTGTTGATTTCCACCCAGGTCTTTGATTAGGCTCATGATCTAGAGACAGATGCGGTGAGGGTCAGCCTCACTTCCACCTTTCCAGAAATCCTAGAGAGAGAAGAGTTTGTGTGACAGTAATTCAAGCAAACAGCCCTGAGCCAAGTCCTGTCAGCCGGACATGGGTCAGATGTGGGGATCTGGACTCACATCTATTGCAGACAGTGGAGGTCCACTTGTCCATTCCTAACTCTGAGCTGACCACTAAAATCTCAGAGAGGTCATGGAGAACCAGAGCTTTAGGGCACAACCCAGGCTCCAGCAGCCTCGGCAGGGCAGGCTCCAGCAGCCTCGGCAGGGCAGGCTCAGCCACCCACTAATGTTACAGGTGTGGATTGAAGACCCAGGGTACTGATGTCCAAGCTCTTGTGTCCTCAGACAAACAAGTGGACCAGGAGCACATGGATAGTGACATAAACAGAGACGGTTTATTAGAAAAGAGAGAAGCACTTGCGAGAGTGAGAGACTAGAAGCCCCGCCCCTTGCGTGGAACCCTGGTGGGGAGAGGTTTCCAATCTTTCTGCCAATAGTTTTCTTCCACATCCTTGCTTTTGTACATTTATTTGTTCAGTGTGTGCATGCAGACATACTTGACAGAAGCTTTGGGGAGTTACTTCTCCCTTTCCGCAAGGCGGCATCTGGAAGTCAAACTCCAGGGTCACCCTGGTAGGCTAGCACCCTCTTTATTCACTGAGCCATCTCCGGGGCCCTTCCATCTTAATCTTGATGCCCCCCTCCTCTCTGCCTTACCCCCTTGCTATATCAAAATACCAATTAAAGAGGGAGCAATGGTGAGAAACTGGAAAGGAGTCCAAACAATGCAGGAAAGGAATAGAAAGGAGTCTAGTGACCCTAAGTTCATCTTCAGGATTCTGGCATAAGCTACAGGTTTCAACAGGGAAGATTCAGTCAGGGGGTGTACTGGAATAATTAAACAGTTCCGGTCAAGGTGTGGGCCTGTCCTTCAGATTTTCAGCTGCCCTGCAAGGTAGCCCCACACATTGTTCATCACTGGCATTCCCTGAGGGACTCAATACAGTCTCTAAGACAAACCTGCTCTGGGGGGGATCAGTGTGTGTGGGGGGGTAAGTGTTCTCATCTCGGGGTTACATGCGAGGCTTCATTGTTCCTGCAATCCAAGGAGACTACACTGTCCTGAGACAATGACTTATTCTCTTTGTGCTTTCATCTGGAAGGATGAGGTAGGTTAGTAGACAGATGCTCCTTGAGATATAGACATGAATATAAAGAAGGGAACATGAGTCCAACCCCAAAGGAAGGCAGACATGATGGCAGAGATGCCAGGCCTTCATGCTGCACCTTGTAAGCTCAAGAGAGGAGTGGGTGGTCTTCTAGCAAAAGTGGCTTGAATAGCCTGCTCTACAGGGTTTGCTGGCTGGACCTGAGTTGGGTGTCCAGCATCAATCACTTACTGAGAAGGCGGAAGCCATGCTCAGATTGGACAGGAAGGAATTAGTGCTCAGCCTGAACACAAGAAAAAAGAAAGAGATTTAAGATCAGGGAGCCCTCTTCTGAGAAACGATGGGATCTCTAGGTAGTAGAAAGATAAAAAGAATAGCTGTCTAACTCAGTGTCTAATTATCAGCACACTAATGTTCACAAATGGTCTTTGTGAACCTCTCAATTAAGGCAGGCAAAGTGTTTCCCAGATACCTTGGATTCCAGAAACAGCCAGGCCTGGCAGGCAGGACAGACCACCTACAAGTTGAGAACACTGGCTGCAACCAGGAGCAACATCATCATTTAAAGAAACAAAAAATTATAATGTGTGCAGACAACCCAGGTGTGAATGAGGGTTTGAGAACCAGCAGAGCTGTCTCAGGCCCTTGAGTTTGCCACAGCAGAATGTCTTGAACTGCCTGTAGAGAAGACTGGCGTCCAGGACAAGGAGGCCAACGGTGTTCAGCTAGGCCTCTAAAACAAACAACAAACAAACAGAAATCAGGCGTGCACCGCTGCACCCCATTACCCATCTCTTTCATAAAGGGTGTACGTTCAGTTCTTGGGAACTCAGCTCTCACAACCTAACCGTTTCCAGATTCCAAACGGTTTGATGCCCTATTCTGGCTTCCTCCAGCACCCGCACTCACATGCACAGATAAACACTCACAAGGCGTCAAGTGACCATAGAAAGCCTGGCATGTGGCAAATGCCAGTACCCAAATGCTCATCTCTGTTTGCTATGTGGAGAGCCATGGGGGTGTACGGGGAAGTGGCCCTGGTCTCTCATGGTGTTATCTGGACTCTAGCTTTCTTCTGCAGGATGTTGTACTTCTGTGATTCTGAGAGCTCTTCTGTTTTGAGGGAACCTGGAGGGGTCTGTGTGTGTATCAGGCAGGCTCTCCAGAGGACCTGAAAGGAAGGGTTGGGATGGAAAGGATGACTTTGTGTTACAAAGGGAGATTTATTGGAATGGCTTACAGGACTTGGTTTGGGTAGCCAGCAATAACGGTCTTCATACTGGAGGGACTGAGAACCATCCAGTACCTGCTCAGCCCACGAGACTGGGACCTCAGCAGTTATGCCTGGAGGACCCTGGAGAGCCACTGACTTCAGTCCATGTGGAAAGCCTGGTGGACATCAGATCCCTTGGAGCTGGGTTTACAGGCACTTGTGAGCCACCCAATGTGACTTTAAAACAAAATGAAACAAAACAAAAAAGCAATGTTTTGGGTCTGGGAAGATGGCTCACCATACGAAATGTTTCCTGTATAAATGTGAGAACCTGGATTCAAATATCCAGAAAAGTATAGAGCTGGGTGCAGAAGCGCATCTCAGGTCAGCAAGCCCGGTGCATGCAGCCACGGACAACAAAGAGACCCTGTTTCAAGCCAGGTGGGATGCAAGGAGCAGCACCAGAACTTGTCTGAGCTCCACGTATGTGCTATGGCTTGTGCACATCCGTATACACGCATGCACGTGGCACGCACATATACAAGATTAAGAAAATAGTCTTTAAAAGTAACATCTTTCTACTTCTTGGCACGTTGGCTTAATTTGCTTTCCACAAATTCTGTCTATTCTGATTGTCACCACTGGGTTCTTGGAATAAAGGATCCTGGATACAAAAACAATGGTTTTCCAAGCTATGAATGGCTGACTGCTTCAGTTGCCCTCTGGGGAGGACTGGGGAGCAGCACTGCCCTGTGAGATGTGCCGACTACCCAAGAATTAGCCCAGGCTGTCCCTTCGGTATCACTATGGGGTTATATGAGAAGGAAGGCCAGCTAGTGAGCTGCAAACAGCCCTCACCCATGTATCATGCGCTGTTCTTTTCCGATCTGAGATCATTTCCCCATAAGTCTGATGAAAGAGGTGAGGAGGAAGAGTTAGAGTAAGCCCTTTATCTGAAAGAGGGTCCCAGCTAAGGGCTCCAGGTGAAAGTTGGGAATAAAGAAAAGGAAAAGCAAGGCCTACACCAAAACTCCCTGGGGTGAAATTCCTTTCCAAACCCAAACTGGCAGAAACTTCAACCCTATAAGAACCATCGTAGCTCGGTTTCTGATTTCATTTTCGGCAGACCCAACCGTGTGGGAGGCAACTCTCCTCTGCTGCGTATTGAAGATCAGAGGTGGGGAACACTAACCTGGAAGTCTAAGTTACTTAAAAAACTCGCATAATCTGTGTGCTTTCTGCCCCAAATGAAAATGCAAATGACATTTTAACTGGAAAGAAGAGAGATCAGACTGGACAGCTGCCTGGGAGAGAGGCGTGTAAGCCTTAATTGGTGAGGCATTTTCAAGAACTTCTTTGCACACAGTTTCTAGATAAACACTTTGCAATGCAAACACAGGGTTGTTTTATATTGTCTCTTTTGGCTTTCAGAAGATTCCTTTCCTTGGCCAAATTGGAAAAAAATATTAATTAATATTTCACATAAATTTAGTAATTTAGTAAGGAATACTGATTCATATGATATTTTATACCGACATGCTTATAAGAAGGGGCCAAGGTTTTCTTTTTTGGTATTTGTTCTAATCTTTAAAGTCATAGACTAACAACTTTGATATTTATTTATAAGAAATATGGGAGCAGAAAGGTTGGTTTGGGCCATGTATTATGTGGCCAGGTTATTGCACCAGTCCAGAGAAAACGAAAGTTCCATAAAAGAATTCAATATGTAGAAGTCAGAGAAGTTGTGGCAAAAAAGACAGACAAAGATCTGTGCTTTAGTTAGCAGCAGCTGGGCCTGAGTGAGAATCGCACCTTTTCAAGCTATGTGGTTAGATGCATTTCTTAATCTCTCCAAACCCCACTTTCAGGACCTGGAAATCCATCACATCCAGCTCACACTGGCCTGAAGAGTCACTGCATGCCCACATTCTATCCCAGGACCCTGCTTACTGGTGACCAGGAAGCGAAAGTAGCCATCGGGTCATAGAGGTCAACAGCACCCTCCTCAATCACAGCTCTCCACTTCCAGCTGTTTCTAGTTCTTTACCCCAAACTGGAGCATCTGCAAGGGAGGTAGCCATCCTTTGCTTAAGAACTGTTAGAGGGTTATACTGGGGATCAGATCTGGCCTCCTCCTGGCCAAAACTCATTCTCTCTGAGGCCTTGGCTTCTCCCTCTCCACAGCAACCACGTCAGCCCTGCTGACCTCACAGGCCAAGAAAAGCACCAGTCTCTGCCTGGATGCCTAGTCTTTGCACCAACTTCATATGCCCTCCCCCATCAGGAAGTCCCCAAGCCCACTCCAGCCCACCCCAGCCTTCTCTGATTGACCTACAAAGAAAAGCTCTTCTCCCACTAAGGCTGCTACACAGTGTCTTTCTGGGGCCTTTCTCCTAAAAGCTCCCACAGAGGCCTTTTCAGGATCCAGGAGCACTGCCACACTTCCCTCCCCCAGGTAAAGCCTCCTTGGATCCCTCCCTGACCCGCCCCTGATGGTGTTTACCTCCCCAGACACTGCTTGGCCTTCTCCTGTAGCCTTGGGGTCCCTCCAGTCTGTCTTGGACTCTCAAGTTCCATTTGTGAGTCACACTTCATGTTGTAGCTCCCAAGGTGGGACATAGGTACACAGGTTACTGAATTCTACGCAAACCCCAGCTAGGACACGGAGAACCTTAGGTCCAGAACCGGGCCGGGACACCCTTCACACACCTCAGTTCTTCCTAAGTTAGCAGCCACCAGTTCATTATCTATACACAGCTCGACATCTCAAAATCTTCTGGTCATATCCAGTCTGGGAAGATAAAGGCAGAGCAGCTGGGCTGTTCTCCTCCTGCTCCCAGATGGGAGAACCAGGGGTTACTTTTATTACTCAAATGTCCCATGACCTTTCTCTACCCATCACCCCTTTCCGTTGTTCAAGTTCCTCCCTGACCTCTGAATTTCACAGTTGTGAACCCTAGTTAGGATGGTTGCCGAAGTTTCTGTTACTGTGTGTTTGTTTGGGCTTCCAGTCCCTGGTAGGTTTCTCTGTGACTGTAGGGAGCACACCATGGCAGGAAGCGCTGTTCACCAGCACACGACAGTAACCTGATTTCCTGTTCACTAGTACAACACAGTGACCTGATTTCCTGTTCACCAGCACACCACAGTGACCTGATTTCCTCCCACAGGTGGGGCCAAGGCACGGGCTTTTGGAGGATTTATGTCCAAACTAGGGCAATGCTTGCTCATCTGCAGCCATGTTGCTGTCCTGTAAGGCACCTAGTGGGATGTTCCCAATCCTCCCAAGTGAGGGTCTGCTGCTGCCTCTAACCACCAGCTGTCAGTTTAGATGCCGTTTTGCCATCCTTACCATCTCTTAGAGGGAAAATAAAAAAAAGTCCAAGTCTCCACTAACGACTGGAGTCATCAAAGCTCAGTGCGGAGGGCAGTTAATCTGTCTCCTTTAGTCCCAAACTGAGGTCGGAGATTCCCAAGCCTACGGCATGAAATCCTTTAGGGAGTGCTAGCTCTGACATTTCACTTCTCCCTCAGAGTCCAGCGACAGATCTGATGCCTCTCCAAGCAGCCCACACTTTCCACAATGGGGTGGAGAACACAGTCCCAGCCCTTCAGCAAGACAGGGCTGGCCGCAAACAGCCATCTGGACATCCTGTAACCCGAAACGCATACTTTCAAGAGGGGTGCAAATGACAGTCACAAATAATGTGCCCCCAAATGTTTATCAGCTCCCTGCCACGGCCACTTCCATTTATAGCTTATAAATGGTTATTAACTGGCTCCCTCTCATCAGATAACCAGCCCCAGAACAGGTGGCCAGAAGGGTGGGTGATTAGAGGCCTCCTGGGAGGTGCTGTGTGCTTGCCTGTGGGTGGTCTTCCTGCCTGAGGCCAGTGCCCACATGAGAAGCCATAGAAAGCCTCCAATTCGGGAGATAGCAGCCTGTTGTCTGCTTGTGTATAGCTCTGTCCAAGTTACAGCTGGCTTTGCTTTCTGACCAGCAAACACTGCCAAGAAGGGTTGAAAGTTCAGCACTTAGCTTCCCCCCAAAAGGCATTCCCTTCCCCTTTTAGTCAGAGGCAAACAGTCCTCCCAGCTCTTGCTGCAAGGGTTCTTTAGAGGGCTTGAGTAGATTTTGCAAACTCAAGCCAGGACGCAGGAGTTAGAGGGGGGATCCATTTGCACCCAGTTGGAAGCAGAGGGCATCGTCAAGAACTTAGTTCTCTGCTAAAAATAAGCCTTGTACAATCTGATTTTTCTCAAACGGTTATTGGTATGTCAGATCACAGAGACATCTGCCCACCGAAGGAAGGAGAGATGTCAGGCCAGGGTTTCTTAGTCTCAGAGCTGTGGGCACTGCAAAGGCCATATTGTGTGTCTGAGGAAGTTTAACACAGTTGTGCCCTTTGTCCTAGACACCAACAGCAGACACTTTTTTTTTTTTTTTAAATCATGAAAGATGCCCCTTGATACTATTAGGGACAAAACTATCCAGTTAAGTCCTGAGTGTCCTAGCTGACCACAGAGAGTTCATGACACTGTGCACTGTGCAAACCAATGCAGAGCAAATCTCAGGTAATGTCTAGTAATGACCAGTGGTATTCTGGCATTGCTCATTGAAAACAGAAAGATGGCCAGACGGTGGGGCATGTTTATGATCCCAGCACGTAGGGGGCTGAGACAGGAAAGATATCACACAGTGGAGGCCAGTTAGGAGCTATATAGTGAGTTCCAGGGTGGTCTATGCTACAGACTAAGACCTTGTCTCAGAGATGTAATGATTTCTGCGTGTAAGAGACCTTAGCAGGTGAAAGGCAGAGGCCTCATGGTGGCTGAGAGACAAATACTCTATGCAGGCAAAGCTTAAGTAAGGAGTTGATTGAGAGAAGGGTAAATGGAGGAGATGGGGGGGAGGGAGAGACGGGGAGGAGAAGGAGAGAGAGAGAGAGAAATAGTAATCAGTGAGGGAACAGAACCCTAGTTGATGCTTTATGATAAACTGTGGGGTGAGAGGAGAACAGGGGTCAATGAAGTAGCTCAGTGGGTTAAAGGTGCCTACCTCCAGCCAAGCATGGTGGCACACTTCTTTAATCCCAGCACTTGAGAGGCAGAGACAGAGTTCCAGGCCAGCCTGGTCTACATAGCAAGTTCTAGACCAGTCATGGTTACACAGGGAGATCCTGTCTCAAAAAACAAAACAAACAAAGAAAAATAAGGTATAGGGTGTCACTTGCCTTCAAGCACAATAACCTGCCTTCACTTCCAGGGGCCCAGGTGGTAGGAGAAGAGAACAAACTCTCATGGGTGTCTTCCGACTCTCACCCAGGTGCCGTGCCTTCCTGTGCACACAGATGCACAAAATGCATGCAATAAAATAAACATTGCTTAGAACTGTACCTTGGAAAGAGCCAGGAATGATCTCAGACAACCCACTGCACTCTCAGGGTCCGGGTCCTTATTTTTTAAATGTTTTATTTCTCTTCTCTCTTTTCCCTCCTCCTCCCCTGTTTCTCTACCTTCCCCTACCTCTGCTCTCCCTGTGTAGCGCTCACTGGCCTTAATCTTGTAGTAACACTCCTGCCTCAGCCTCCTGAGTACTAGCGTTTCAAGTGTGAACTGCCACACTCAGCTCTAGAGTAATAATAGTTTGTTTTTTTTTTTTTTAAAAAAAAAATCTTCAAGTATGAGCAACGGCCTTGAAGTTAACAGGAGAGCAAACGACAGATACAATTCTTACAGGCCCTGGGAGTCTAAGATGAGCTTTGGGGCTTTAGCAGGCTGTGTGAATCTGAACATTTCTGACTTCAACTATTCTCACACTTATTCACTTCTTTGCTGTGTGTGTCAGGGGTGTGTGTGTCTGAGGACAACTTGCAGGAGTCACGTCTCTCCTTCCACCATGTGGAGATCAGGGATGGAACTCAGGTTGTCAGGACTGGCAGCAAGCACCTTAGCCTACAGGACCATCTCACTGGCCCCTTCCTTTTCATATTCATATTTATTCATTTATTGCAGTATTGGAGATTACACCCAGGGTCTCAGCATTTTCTGCAAGGGTGGTGCCACAGAGCCACATCCTAGACCTAAATTTTAATTCTTAGTTTACAAGAAAGAATTGTCTGTGTTTGGGAGGTACAACACGACGTCTTAGTCCATAGATACATTTCAGAATGGTCAAATCAACTTAATGAACATGTCCACCCTCTCACACAGTTTTCATTCCTTTGTGGTAAATGCCTTTGACGCAGATTCTTTCAGCTATTTGGGGCATGTCCTTTAATTTCTTGGAGTCTCACAAGCCTGTCCTCCAAGTGGGTGATAACACTCAGCCCACCCACTTGAAAGGGTTGGTTGAGAACCAAGCAAAATAATGTAAGTGAAAGAATCTGTAGTTTTTTTAAAAAAAAAAATCACATTTTTTTTTCCTGTGAAAATAAGAAGGTTTTCTCTTTCCTTTTTTTGTTTCTTTTTTTAAGCAACCTCCCTGGGGTTCCTTGATCTCTAGTTAGTGGTGACGGCAGGATGGGTGGGCTGTGGGAGGCTACAAGTGGCAACATGCTCCGAGCTTGGCAGCTGCTGTGACTACCAGGGATCACCAGGCTCCTCAGACAAGGAGATGTGATACAGGTAGGGCTCCGGGTGTGGTCCATCCCAGGCAGAATACGGTGGGTTGTGTGAGAAGAGCTTTAGAACCTGCAGAAGGTCTGTTCTGCACCATGGCATTTTGGTATTATTAGCAATGCCAGCAATCAAGTTCTCCTGTTAGGAAAATGGAATTTACTGGCTGAAGGGCCACCCCACCCCCACTCCCCAATTTCATCCCCTCTCATTTAAAAAGGAAAAATTAATGTTTAAACCTACTGAGTTCACTTAGTGCTGCCAATAGGGCCATCCACTGGAGCAGGGGTAGCCTCCTCAGGGGCGTCATCCTTAGAGAAAACAGATCCATTCTCCATTGCCAACAGCTCCTCAGCTAGGGTGGAACTCTGTGCTTATCTCCCCACCATCAATGCTGTGATTTTTGTCTCACTTAAAGGGTGTGCATGTCTTTTGCACTCAGTCACAAAGTCCGTGAGTTCATGTGTGAACTGTCCTGGCTGTGTCTAGAAAAGTCACCTTATTGTTCCTTACCGTCACTGCCTCTGGCTTTATACTCTCCCCACTGCCTCTTGAAAGATGCCCTCCAAGCATCCTACCCACAGAAGTGTTTGGGAACACAGAGTTCATTCCTTCCCAAGGTCCCCCAGCCCTCTCTTTCTCAGTCCCAGTGTCCCAGGCAGTGTGGAAAGGGCTCTGCTCATGGAGCCCCTTAGCCCATCACATCCCTAAGGTGTATTCAGGTTGCTCTGCTTCAGCAAGAGCAGTTCTTCAGGGGAAGATTGGCATTGCCCAGCCAAAGCCCAACAGTTATTGGTCATGAGGATTCTGCAAATCTGTGTCTCCTTGGTAAAAGACTAGGCTACAGTAGCCTTTCCCCAGCAGGAGGAGAAGAAGGGAGGGGAGGGGAGGGCAGCTCCTGAGAGCCAAGGCCAGGACACCTTGGAGGAATCTGGGCACTTCCTGGAACCCCTCCAATGTCTGTAGCAAGTACCACTTCTCAGCTGTGCTGAGCAGGATGAAGACTTTTCAACCTCATCTTCCAAGTGCTACTCCACCCCATGCCCCCCAAAACAAAAACTAAACAAACAATTAAAAAAAAAAAAAACAGCCTGCAATAACCAACCTCAAGAAATCCATTATCTGTCTTACTGGGTCCAAGCCATCAGCTAGTATGAGGCAAGCCATGAACCACCGATTTCCTGTCCTCCACCACAGCAAGTGCCCTTCAAAAGGTCATTATTTTCATGAAGGCAGAACACTCTGTGTAGCCCAGGCTGGTCTCAAGCTTGCCGTTGGAATTCTATAATAATATGCCCATTCTCCTGCTAAAGCCTATCTCTTTCATATTAATTTTAAAGAGTTCATTTGTGCATTATTGAAAATAAATATCCTTTGTAACTATTTTAACTGTTCCTTCAACTTTTTTTTTTGTTTCTAGAAACTTCTGTGGCACTTTATGGCATGCAGAACTATATATTTTTATGAAGTGATAGCCAAGGTCTTTACTTTTATATGACTAGATGGGTACCCACCTATGTTTTTCTAGTTCTTTTAAGTTTTTATTTTATGCCCTTCAAACCATCTGGAATAGATTTGGATGTAAGGTAGGACGTGTAATACTTTCCCCCCAAACAGTTAGCCAGCAGAGTTAGACATCAATTTCTAATAATCCTTCCTTACTGATTTGTTAACAAGGTAGAGACTTTAGTCCCATATTGCTCAATGTGTTTCTGCTCTTGTTGTTGAAGTCAGAGGATATCTCTCAGGGCTGGGGAGATGGTTCCGTGGGTACAGTGCACACTGCACGAACATGAAGGACCTGAGTTCCCATCCCCAACAAAGCTGGGCTTTGTTGTTTGAAGCCAAGGGTGAGAGACAGAACAGCAAACCCTATAATCCCAGAAGCTCATTGGCTAGGCTGCCTAGCTAGAACAGCAAGTTCTAGGTTCAGAGAGAGATCCTGTCTCAAAAATGTGGTGGTGTGAGGGGGCAGGGACAGATAGAATCCACCATTAACCTCTTTTTGTTTGCTTGTTTTGTTTTTTTTGAGGCAGGGCTTCTCCTTGTAGCCCTAGCTGTTCTTGAACTAGTCCTTTAGACCAGGCTGGCCTGGATTTAGAGATCTGACTGCTTTTGCCTCCTGAGTGTTGGAATTAAAAATGTGCACCAGCCGCTGTAAGCCTCTTGCTTCCACATTTGTATATGTGGGTCAGTGTGCCCAACACACATTTATTCACTTTTTCATCCACTACACACACACACACACACACACACACACCAGAGCTCTTTGCACAGGGGCTCTGATGCTTTTGCATGTAGGATATAGGGGTGGACAAGAAGTATGGCATTTGATGCTTTGGCATCTCCGAGAAAGTCAGTGTTGAATCCTTTGAAACTTTGGAATATTATAATATGTGTTGGATTCTCATTATTATGACAAAATGGCTAAGATAAATGGGCTTAATAAAGGGGAAGGTTTGTTATGGCTCACAGTTCAGAGGCTTCAGCTCACAACCCCTTGACCTCATTGCCTCGTGCCTCTGGTTGCTCAGTATATTACAGCAGGAATGAGTGGCAGAGGAGGGTACCAGAAAAAAAAAAGGAAAGTTCCAGGGTCCCAACGTTCCCTTCAAGGGTTCATATCCCACCTCAATGACCAGATTTTCTTCCCCTAAAACGTGCTTTCTAAAAATTCTATCAATTCTCAGTAGAGCCACAGGTTGAATCTCTACTACAGAGCCTTTGGGGGACACCCCTAAACTACAGCACTAGAGTCCAAATCCAGGAAAATGCTTAAAACACTTGGAAACGTGTGTGAAGAGTGGGCAAGAGCAGACAGAACCATCTGTGGCTTGAATAGAGCACCGTAGATACTGTGGGGAGCACTGTGGATACTGTGGGGAGCAGATCCCGAGAGAATGTGTGCTATTGACATAATCGTGGCCGTGACAAGAACCCCAAAACCTCAGATCCATGGGAATGGCAAAGCCTTCCCCTGATACAAGTGGGAATCTTGATGAAGGGCCAACTTCTAACTTACAGCAGTGTATACAGAAACTATCTACTACAGCTTCCTCCTACTGGATGAGTGTAGCCTGAGACTGCTCCCTTGCATGTTAGTTAACTGCCTCCTCCTCCTTTTCCTCCTCCTCATTCACGCTGTGTAAGAAACAAGCTGTCTCTATCAGAGTATCTGACCCATCCAATCACAGTTTCTCTGTATGTGTGTCTGTTGTTTCTTCATTGTCTAAGTAAGGCCAATCCCAAAGTTGTTCAGGTCACAGTAGACACTGCTGATAACAGCACCTCTGTTAGCAGGGCTTCACAATTGGCATTTCTGACTGGGGTGAAGTGAAGGGCAGTATGTGAACATCAAAAGGCCATGGCAACAGGACAGGGAGACAGAACTGTAAAAGTAAGATTATAGAAGGTCCTCAAGCACCTTCTGGGACTGCAATTTCAGAAAGAACGGAAAAGTGGGGCTGAAGAGATGGCTCAGAAGGTACAATGTTTGTTGTAAAAGTGTAGGTGCCTGAGTTGGATCCCAAGAAGCTACATAAACCATAGCAGAGCAGATTTCCTACATCCGGATGGGAGGCAGACACAGGAGAATTCCTGGAAACTCCAGGGTCAGCAAGAAAACCAGAGAGACAGCCTTGGTGCAAGGTGAAGACCAACTCCAAGGTGAGTTCCATGTGCACAGCGGCATGTATGTGACCGCACACACACACACATACACGCACAGACATACACATACACGCACGCACACACACAGCATGCACACACACATACACACACACACATACACACACACACGCATGCACACATGCACAGAGAGACAGAAAGGGAGGGGGAGGGAGGAGGAAGAGAGAGAGAGAGATCTGTTTATAAAAGAAAAGGAAAGAGTAATATGTATTTTTCTGTAACCATCTTGTCTCAACCACTCAAGGAGTGACCATAAGTATACTGTGGCCTTAAGAGAATTTCTGATTCTTGTTGTGGTCTACAGTTTCCTGTCATTCCCTTTATTTTAGACTCTTACTTTTGTAGAGGACTTTCACCAGCTAAGCTTCAAATACATTCAAAGGCATCATTTTAAATCTGAGTTTAAAAGGAAGCTCTAAAGTATTAAATGTATAAAATAAATGTAGACATATAGAAAAAAACATTTCAGGGCTGGAGAGAGGGCTCGGCAGTTAAGAGCTCTTGCTGCTGATCTGGAGCACCAGTTCAGCTCCCAGCACTCACCCTGGGTAGCTCACAACTGCTTGTCACTGCAGCCCCAGGTATCTGACAGCTCTGGCCTCTGCAGGCACTTGTACTCATGTACACAGACAGACAGAAATACAGACAGACACACACACACAATTTATAAATATTTTTAAAAAGATATTTCAATAAAGCTCTAATAACCACCCTTTGCATGCCCACAGGTATAATCTTCCCTGGCTGTGATGGGTGTTCTTGGTTGTCAACTTGACTACATCTGGAATTAACTAAAACCCAAACATCTGGATGTATCTGAGAGGGATTATTCTTTTTCGAATTATTTGAGGAAGGTGGGAAGACCCACCTCAAATCTGGCCCACATTTTCTGGTGGCAACTTATGTAAGGGACACAGAGGAAAGAGACTTGTGCTTTTGTCTGTGTGTCCTTCCTCCCACTAGCAAGTTTGTTCCTTTCTGGCGTTAGAGCCTCCTTCTTTGGAATTCCAACATATAATACCAGCTCAGACATCTAGCCTCATGGGCTGAATAACTACTGGATTCTTGAACATTCTATTAGTAGAAAGCTGTTGTTGAACTAGCTAGACTACAGTCTGTAAGACACTCTAACAAATCATATATATATATATATATATATATATATATATATATATATATCCATTTTTGTCAATTCCGTTCCTCTAGACAACCCTGACTAATATACCAGTCACACATTATTCTAATGTATAAATGCTGAACAGGTTCTCTGGTCATGGATAGTTGGTTTTTCTCATTGTTTCTATACTGCAGTTCAAACTAAATCGAGTATTTCTGTTGACAAGTTGAATCATCTCAATCAACTACTTCCGGATTACCCATTCTCTTGTATCTGGTCCATGAAGCTCACTATACCCCTACCCAGATTAATGCAGAAGCTTCTTTGTAGCTGGTTGCATGTCCCTCAACCCTCAAGGCTTCATAGTCTCCCTGTGTCCTACATGAAGAAATCAATGTGCACCACAAGCCAATGTGCAAATCACCATAAACAGGGCAGAGCTCTTGTGTTTGGTTGAATTGTGAAACCAAACCCTGACATTTCAAGTATCTTCTCTTCCTTAATGCCAGTCGCAACCCTGCACTGATCTCAAAGTTGATGTGAAGAAGAATCAGAGCCTTGGTGGGGAGATCAGGAGTGTTGAGCTATTGACTTGAGATAGCATCCAGCAGGACTGTCGTCAGTTCCCACCATCATCTTAATCGGTGAGAAGGTTTCGGGTTCTTGGTTTTTGGGAAAGTATGACCTTAACCAGCCAAGTATTGTCTGAGTGGGGGGGGGGAGGGAGCAGGAGAGTGAGTAAGTGAGGGGCTGGGGAGATGGATTAATGAATGAGAATGATGGTTGTACAAGTGTGAGGACCTGGGTTCAAATCCCCAGCTCTCACGTAACTCTAGTGCTGGGGGGCAAGGTACAAGGATAGGAGGTTGCTGGCTTCCAGCATAGCTCCAGGCTCAATGAGAAACACTGTCTTTCAGAACAAGGCAGAGTGACAGAACAGGGTGCCCTCCTCTGTGCCCTCCTCTGTGCCCTCCTCTGGCCTCCTTACATACACGGGGCCCATGTACCCATACATGTGCACACGTGCACCACAGACAGACACGAAAGAGGCAACAAGTGAGGCCTGTGTATGGGGAGGGGGAAGGGATGCTTATGAGCTCAGGAAGAGGAAAGGGCCTTTAAAAAAAAAACCCTAGCCTTTGCCCCAGGGCTTTCCTGAGTGAAGCCTCCAAGGGATGAGAAGGGAAACATATAAGATGCAGTGAATACCAGGAGCCCTCTTGAAAGAGAAGTTTTCAGGAAACCACAGAAAATCAGAACTTGCTGGCCTGAGAGTCAGTCTAGAGAGACTCTTTCTTGGTCCCGAGAACTAGAGGATGATAAGTAAGCGCTAAGCAGACGGCACAAACATCTTAATAGCGCAAGTTCGCATACATTTTTTTCTTCCACTCTTGGGAAAGTAGAAGGAAATAAATTAGAGACGCAAGCCGGGACCTTCAACCTTCCTGCCTCCCACCAACGTCTAGAACAACTAAACACAAGCGTCCCTTAGTGGTTTCCTCTTTGTGTGAACATGCATGAGCGATGGGAAAGAGATATACTTGAGGCCAGTACATTTTTAACTCCCTGGGAGGTAATTTTTTTTAAATCTAAACACGCCTTCATTTGGGCCTTCAAAGATGAAATAATGAAGCAGCTATACCCGAGTGCCAAATCTCATTCCATCATCAGCTTTTCATAGCCTCGAGTGCTATGTCAATTAACACCTCTCAGCTCAGGACCAGAATCCTCCTTCAGGACTGTTTCTACCTGGAGGAAACAGATATGGGAAGGGCCAAACCTGTACCATCAGCCTGAGTTCAAGCGCTATCGCCTACCCCAAACAACAGCAGTCATATATGATGTGACTGTGGAAGAGGCTAGCCCCAACGGTGTGCAAAACCACACACACGCGCACACACACAAAATCTTTTTTTTAAGTGTGAAACTTTATTTCTATTTGAAGCATCTTTCTTACCAGATGTTAGAATCTTCACTTTAATCAACTGAAGAGAAGTTGGTGTCAGTGCCCCCCCCCAACATCTCTTTTCTCCCCCCACTGTGTCTTTACACTGGAGGCCTCCCTGCTGATGGACAGAGGCTGTCCACGGCCATTCCCTGAAGTGCAGACACTCTCCTGACTCTGGCTGGGTGGCCCACACTACCTGCCCCATGATGCTCCTCTCAGAACAGCGAGTCCTTGGCAATCCCTTCATCCAACATCTCTGTCCTCGTAATGCTGGAACTTCCCAGAATGCTGCCTGGGAGTGGAAAGTCTCATAGGTTCCAAGGAAACGTATCAGAACCCCTCAACGCTGAAGTCTAAACACCTAGTCCAAGACATGATCAGAGGGTGGGAGACGGCTTGGTCGGTGTGAGCGCTTGCTGCACAATCATGGGGCCTGTGTTCAAATCTCTAGCACTCATGTAAAAAGCCATGTGTGGCTGCAGGTGCCTGAACCCCCCAGGGCTGTGGGAGGCAGAGACAACAGGATCAGTGTGTTCCTAGTCACCAGTCTACCTCAAGGGTCAGTAAAAGACCCTTACCACATGCATAAAACCTTCAAAAAAAAAAAAAAAGAAAGAAAGAAAAATACTGTATTCTGGTTCAGTTACTGAGCTATATACAAGTATTGAAATGTTTTAGTGTGCTGTACCAATGAACATGTTATTTCAGGTAGTTAATTTTAAACAATTTAGTTCTTGGGTTATTCAAAGTGGCTCATGGAGGAGGTAGGTTGTGGGTCAAGCATCCTTAGCTGCCTCTCCTGAGTCCTTTTTAATCTTTGTCACAGTTAGACACCCAGCCTTTTCAAGGGTTCCCCCAGGTACCTGGCCTCTGACTCCAGTTCCTGAAAGATAGCAGAGCATTGGCAGGAGATCAGAGGGCAGGGTGAGGGGGTAGAGATGCAGATCTTCCTGGCTCCTTCATTCTGAGTCACAGGTAGGCAGAGGCTATGATTCTTTATAGGAAGCTACACGCTCTTAGGGGGCTGTCTCCTACATAGACCTCTCAGTGATGGCCACCACTGTCTCTGAACTCCAGGGACCACGCTCTACTCCCTCTAGGCCCAGGAATAATCAGGCTTACCAAGACAGTTGGTCCGAGGAGGATTACCAGTACTGGGGGCTTCCCTTCTTTCTGCCTCTGCTCTGAAAATGACTCCTTTGCTTAGTCCTTTCCAGTTCCCTGCTTTGTGCAAGCTGCCTGCTGTCCACTGGGACCTGACAGAATCAACTCCAGTAGCAGCAGCCGGGAGCGTCCTTCCACCTCATCATCCATTGTCCTTCTTGGGTCTAGAGGGGGTCAGGTTGTGAGAGGAATTAAATCACATGGCTCCTAATCTCTGCTGTGTTTGCAGCACCTTCAAATGGGGATAGCCACACCCCCAGTTCCTGATGAAGAGGCGGCCTGGGTATCTATTTCTTTTCCCACATGCCTCTATGACTCCGCTTCTGTCCCAAACTGCAACATGAGCCCACTCATAAGAGGCCGACAGGCTGACAACCACACAAGCCGGCCCCCGCTGAAGATGAAGTGGGCCTATAACACCTTCCTGCAAGGACACACTCAGAAAGGGAGCAGAGAACAAAGTCTTTAGCAGCCAAGACGGAAGTGGGAGGTAACCTTAGGCACGTCAGACAGAACTGAGTCGATACGTTAGAAAATAGGAGTCTGGATCGGCAGAAGCTATGAGGCAGAAGATGAGAACAGCTTGGGGTGACTGGAAGCCACAGAGTGACTTAAAATAGAGAACCCCTGTGAATGGAGCACCCAAATGTGTGCTTGGAACAGGTAGGGTGACCCTCTTTACTGGTTACACCAACACCATTCTGGTTACTTTTCTGCCTGAGTATCCAGGAAGACACTGATGGACGTGGTGGTTGGCCCTGGGTGTGGTCCCTGAGAACCCCACATTCTTCTTGCTCCCGATGCCCTGGGTCCTGTCTGAACCTGGCCCCATTCCTGAATTCCTGGGAAGTTGCCAAGCAGGGTCCTTAGGAGTCAGACTGTCTGGATTTCCCTTCCTGGGTTTCCTGCTATTTAGCTCTGTGGCCTCTGGGCAAACTCCTAACCCTGAAGCCTCTGTTTGCTCATCTATAAAATGGGGTGATAATTGCATCATCCTCACAGACTCACTGTGGGAATTAAATGAGTTGATACACAGCAGTAGTCGGCATGTTGTACTTCCTAAAATTAATACAAGTGGTGTTCATAACTTGGTTTTTCAGAAGCAATGGGGGAGGGGATGAACACAGAGACATTAGCACCAGTGTCTGGCCATCCAATATCAACCATTAGCTTTTCACCAGGGGCATGACTTTGGAGTCAACCTCATTTTCAGTTTTTTTTTTTCCATCTGTAAAATGGAAGTAGCGGAGCCCATCTTTCAAAGTCATCTGAGTAAAAAGTCATCTGGAAAGATGGTATAAGTCAGGTGTTTGTGGAGGAGACCAGGAGAGGCCTTGCTTTGGATTCACTATTATTTCTTTTTAACACCCTGTAGCCAGGTGGTGATAATGCAGCTAAAGTTCAAAGACACCCACAGCAGCAGCCGTAAGAAGCCTTTGGGCTCCCTTTCTCAGGCTGAGCCTCGGACCACTCAGGCCAATATTCTCCAGTGCTCCCTGATGACACTCTTCAGAGTGTCTGGGCCGGCTCTGGGAAGAGGGAGGAAAAGCGTTTGACAGTGGGGAAGCCATGGGAAGGAAGTCAACAGGAGCCAGCAGAAGCAGCAAGGGAAGGAGGTTTGCAGCACACCAGAAACCAGCCTGACAAACCACAGCAGTCTTCCAGAAAGGTTCATGGATGACTGCCAGAAAACCCAGAAGGAACGGGAAAGTCTCAGAGGCCTGCCTAAGTTCAGAGTATAGCTGCATCTCTATACCAGACGCTGCGCAGTGGAACATGACCGCCCTCCTTCCTTCTTTCCTTCCTTCCTTCCTTCCTTCCTAAGTTTTTTCTCAGTGTGTGTGTGTTAGGGGTGTGGTGTGTGCATGCGTGTACGCATGCACATGCATTGGTATACACGTTATTGTGTGCAGTGTATGTGGAGGCCAGAGGACAACCTCAAATATCATCCCACCCACTCTACTTATTTTTAAGTAAAGTCTCTCACTGTCCTGGGACCGATCAAATACATGAGGTTGGCAAAACCCTAGGGATCTGCCTGTGTCTACCTTCTGAGTGCTGAGATTGCAATCATGTGGTTCCTAGGGCTCAAACTCCGGTCTCCCTGCTTGCAACTGAGGCTGTTTCCCCAGCCCTCTTTTTTCTTTGACTATATCACAGGAAACACGTGAAATCCCATACCATAATTCACTTGTAAAGAGATGACCAGCGACGTGATGTATGTGTATAAAGTCAGACACAGGGTGCTACATTTGCCATGGCAACCTCACTCCAAAACCTCGGAGAACCTTTGGGCCTGGTCTGTGTGTACATCTATTTACCAGCTTTGAATCTGAGACTCACTGCTATGTCAGCCCTCAAACGGCTACAAACAGCAATTTCAAACAGAAACAGCCTAGGTCTAGCAAAACAGGCCTCCCGATTTAGCTCCGTGCCTTTCACCAGAGGCTGCACATGGGTACCACACACACATCTGTGTCCCCATATCACAGCTGCATCAACAGAAAAGCACAGTTGAGGGACAGCCCTGGATCCCCCAGCGAGTTCTGTCCTGGCCAAGAATAAGATCTGGGCCTCAGACTCTTGCTCCGCTGCCTCAATGCTATCTGCCCTTATAAGGTGATTAAATGGTTCTTTTTCTCCTTAAAAAGGGGTGGGGGTGGGAAAAGTGGGGGGGGAGTGGAAGGGGTAAAATGAGTTTGAATGCAACTGTTTTGCCCAAGACTTGGAGCACTGTGGTCCTTTTATTCGTTTGGAACGAGTGGGTATACAGAACGGCTTTGTTTTTCAATTCATTAGCTTCCCCAGAAAAAGACCATCTTTTCTGTTTATACTAAGGAGCTGGATGTGGAGCCATTGCCATGTGTGTGGTGTAAATAAGAGAGGCCACCAATGGAGATCCGTCCCTTTCATGATGAAAAAAAAAGAAGAGTCACTTCCTTGGGTTGCAGGGGACATTTCTTACCAGATGTCAGCTCTTATTTTTCATTATGGAGAAGTAGGTAAATAGCTGTGGTTTTAAATTAGTGTCCTTTAATTTGCAGAGCCCAGGCGGGTCCTAGAGCACTCCTCAGGACGTAAATACTTTCACGGAGAAACACAGCATTCAGAAAACTCCATGAGACGAGAGCCATTCTCAGAACACGGCATCAGTACGGCCATGGAGCCCTAAGCCCAGCGCTGGGTGTCAGCGGTTTCCTGACCACGGCAACCACGGCCCCAGAGAGCACCATCACGGCCGCTGTAATGTTTCAACAGCAAAGGAATGTGGTCTTTGGAGCCTTCTGTTGTCTACTAGCTGGCTAGCTGGCGGTGACGTGCACACGAGTGCCTTCCCCGGGATTTTTCAGATGTCCCGTCTACACGGTCACTTCTTTCCACACTGGGTAGCCCTTCTTCCCCTAACAGCAGATTTTGGCAAGGTTTACAATAAGACAAAAGACCTGCTCACTGCATCCATCTAGAACATTCTAAAAACAACTTTTCACGTTGACATGTTTGTTTTTCATCCCCAGTTACACTTACATAATTAAAATACATAACACAAGAAAATTTCTGTAATGTCGGTGGTAACCTTTGAACTTGTGCTTTACCCATCAGTGTTGTTTGATTTACAAGGAAGTGACAGTTTGTTTCTTCAGGCCTGTAATTTTCACCTAGATCCATCAGTGACCTTAAAGGCACAGGCCAAAGTCTACGGATGAGGGGCAGATGGGCAGGTCAGAGAAGCAGGCTTCATGTCCATGGGGGAAGTTTCCGTGAGTTAATTTTCTTCTTCCTAAAAATATTTCACATTTTTAGTGTGTGTGTATGTCTGCCCATACACATGTGTACAGGTACCTGCAGAAGCCTGAAGTTGGTGATAGGAACTGAACTCTGTCTGGAAAAGCAAAACTTACTCTAACGTCTGAGCCATCTCTCCAGCCTGATTTTAAACTTCTTCCTGAAATTTTAAAGGACCCAAGCTGAGCTGTGGCCTTCCTCATGCTCTTCACCTCTGAAGCCTGACCCGCAGGGGCTCTGCTGCCCTTGGCCTCCCAGCTTGTGGAAAGAGCAAAGTCAGAGTAAGGAACTTCCCAGGGCAGCCTGCCACCCCACAACTGACCTCCAAGGAGGGTGCTGCAGTCCTGAAGGCGGGAATGTTCTCTACCTTCATATCCCAAGACCGATTCACCCTTCTCTAGATCCAGTCCTGCCCTCTTCCCCATGCTGGGATGTGATTCTTGGGAACCTGATGCTCTCGACGACATTTGTCCCCTGTGTCCTGAGGAGTTGCTGCTGCTGGGAGAAGGGCACTTAGGCCATGTCTGTGCTTGGGTACAGGTAGAAAGAGTTCTCGTGCAGCCTACCTCTCCTAACTGCTCTCCTCGGGCCTCAGCACCATCAGACCTATTTCCTCCCAAGCGCTCTGTGATGGCTATTCTTGGTTGTCCACTTAACTACATCTGGAATCAACTAAAACCCAAATAATGGGGCACACCAGCAAGGGATTTCTGCTTAATTTGAAGTGGGAACAATTAGAGCCTCTTCTAATCTGGACCTTTGAGGAAGAAAGAGATTTTAATCCAGAACCCTTTTTTTTTTTTCATTATTTGTTTGTTGAGACTGGGTTCTCTGTGTATCCCTGGTTATCCTGGAACTAGTTCTGTAGATCAGGCTGGCCTTGAACTCACAGAGATCTACCTATCTCTGCCTCCCAAGTACTGGGATTAAAGGTGTGCACCACCTCTACCTGGTTTAGTCCAGATCTTTCGAGGTGGGAGGACCTGCCTGTAATCTGGGCTATGCCTTCTGCTGGAAGCCTATATCAGGACGTGGAAGAAGGAAGTTTGTGCTAGCAAGGGCAAGATGGAGCAAGCAAAGAGCACAGACTTCCTTTGTTAACAAGGTTCCTGCCTCGGCACCCAAAGCAAAGCCCCTCTATTCCTCCCTAAAGTTCCCTTCCCAGCAGCTGCCGAGCCATGTGAAACTGACCCTACCAGGGACCCTGGGAAAAACACAGATGTCAGGGCTATAGGTCATGGGTATTTAAGGATTCTGGGCTTATTGTTGAGCATATATGAGAACAATAATAAAAGTGATCATAATGTTTATAAACTGTTGACTGTGTGAAGTTTCCAATGTATTCTGTCCTGAAAACAACTCCATGGTGTAGGAGACAATACTGCAATGGGCACAGATGATTAAACATTTGTCCTGGATCACACTCTGGCTCCTGATCTATAACCAGAGATGCTGCTGCTGTCCCTGGGGAGTCCCACATGCTACTCGCCTGTTGGCAAACCCTCTCCGGGAAGTTTTCAAAACCTTTAGTCTAATGGTTCTACCCTTTGGGCTTTCCCAAACCAAATAACAAAAAGTGCAGTGAATATATACGTATATAGTTCTCACATGGCTTAGTTTCCATGTGGATGTTGAATACAAAACACTCAAGAATAACCAGAACCCAATAACAGGGTAATAATTTAGTACATTGATATGGCCTTGTCTTAGGGTTACTATTGCTGTGATGAAACACCATGATCAAAGAATGGGGAGAAAAGGGTTGATTCACCTAACACTTCCATATCCCAGTTCATCATCAAAGGAATTCAGGATAGGAACTCAAACAGGCCAGGAACCTGGAGGCAGAAGCTAATGCAGAGGCCATGGAGGAGGAGAGCTGCTTACTGGCTTGCTCAGCCTGCTTTCCTATAGAACCCAAGGCCCCCAGCTCAGGGATGGCGCCACCCACAATGGGCCAGGTCCTCCCTCATCAATCATTAATTAAGAAAATGCCCTACTTGCCTACAGCCTGATCTTATAGAGATATTTTCTTAATTGAGGTTTCCTCCTCTCAGATGACTTTATCCAGCACAGGAGTATGGCACAACCATTAATACCTATGGTACAGATACTATTTGGTGTGTGTTGCTCTGAAGGTGAATGCAAATAAAATAATCCCACATTAGCTCAGAATTGTGTATAATAAAGAGGGTTTTCATTCAGGGGGAACTCACAGATCACAGTCCTCTGCACAAACGGGGAACAGGAACAGAATCCAGCATCCAGGTGTGAGAGAGGAGAGAGCAGGCGGGCATGCATCTTTTTGGTACCCAAGGCAACGCCTGACCTGGTCCAGTCTCTCAAAGGCCATTAGCTGAAGGAGGCTCCCCATTCATTGCTCAATGAATTTTTCTTTGGGACCTGACAACTGCTGAGACCAGGCTTGTGTCAAATGTGTCCTTGCATGGAGGCCCAGAGAGGCCTTTGCATGAAAACATGAAGGTGAATCCTGAATTATCTTGGAGACCCCAAAGCGTTGGAGATACCAGAGCCATGAGATACCTGCCAAGGAGAGCTGCTGACAGGGAGAGGAGCCAGCTCAAGAGAGAGAAGTGTGTTGTGGTCAACGAAGCTGAAAAGAGCTGGAGATCTGAAGAGCATTTGACATCAGACACGGAGATGCAGAGTTGGGTATTTGCTCAGCTGGTTTGTCTTGCTTTGGTCCAGTATTTCCTCACTGTGTTCCCGTCCTCCCTTCTGGAATTGTTTCGTATATCCTGGTCTCTGTAAGTTGGAAGTATGTGATCCGCTTTTTGATTTTGATTTTACAGGGGGTTATATTTCAGAGATTGCCATGAATCTCAGAAGAGGCTTTGCACTTTGGACTTTTAAACAGTGTTGAGACTGTTACAGACTATGGGGACTTTTGAAGTTGGATTGAATGCATTTTTACTCTATGATATGACTACAAGCCTATGGGGACCAGGGAATGGAATGTGGTAGTTTGAATAAGAATGATCCCCATAGACTTATAGATTTGAATTCTTGGTCACCAGGGAGTGGCACTATTAGAAGGTATGACCTTGTTGGAGGAAGTATGTCACTGGAGATGGGCTTTGAGGTCTCAGATGCTCAAGGCAGGCCTAATGTGACTCTCTCTTCCTACTGCCTTCCAATTTGTATATTGACCTTACGAGCGCCATGTCTGCCGGCACGCTGCCATGTTTCCTGTCATGACGATAGTGGACTGAACCTCTGAACTATAAGCCAGCCCCAATTAAATGTTTCCTTTCATAAGAGTAGCTGTGGTCATGGTGCCTCTTCACAGCAATAGAACACTAAGACACCAACCTCCCCTAATGAAAGAACTGCTCATCATTCACACCTATTCTCAAGTCTTTTCCCCTCAACTCTAAGAAAAACTGAATTCTATTTGTCTCTGGCTGAAACAGCTTTCAGGCTGGTTTGAAGAATAAAGTCAAGCAGCCAGCTGACACCAGGCCAGTCTTGCCATCCACCAACCTTGGCCTGCTCAACCAGAAACATTTACTCAGAAGCTCGCCTCGGCTGTTCCACCCAGAATGTGATGGACGCACGAAAGAAACAGCTCCAAGCAAACAAGCTTTGATGGCTCCAGCTTTCCAAGGCTTTCGTCATCAGCAAGTATCAGTGTCATCAAGTTAGACTTCCTGAGGGACGGTCCAAGAGAGCATGGAGCCCTAGGGGAGTTCTGCACCGTGGAACACCAGCTGACAGGCCAGTGCGGATGAAGCAAATCTCATGGGGTCCCACCTCGAGATGAAAACCTGCTGAGAAAGGGAAACTCAGTCTTCTCCAGGACTGAGCTCCATCATAAGAGTTATCCAGTCCCAGGGGGTCAGTCCTAAACACGTGTACACACATGTGACTCTAAACGGACTCAGCAGGTGGTACTTATAAATGCACACGTGTGAAACAAACACAGAAAAGAAGGCATCATCCATTTGAGAAGGAATGGGGCACAAGAAGAGTTGGAAGGCAGAATGAGGGAAGGAAATGTTGTAAATAAAGTATTTGTGTATGAAATTCTTGAGAAAAATTTAAAGTTCAACTGGCAGAAAAAGGAAAAGAACTGAGTAAGGGGAACAAAGGAATGGGGACGGGAGAGGAGGGAATGGGGAAAAGCAGGGAAGGAAATAGAGGTACCAGCCTGAACTGCTGAAAGAGACCTGAGCTTCGACAATACTCCATCTTGAGCTCTAAAACTCTTCCAAGGCAGCTTGTCCTCTAGCAACTTTGCCCCCACACCCCAGACCCAACAGTGTTGTTAACATCACCTGGGACTTACTTAAAATGTAGACTCTCCAACTTGATCCAATCCAGTGAGTCAGAGCCAGCACAGACACCCCAGGCTAATGTGTGTGTGTGTGTGTGTGTGTGTGTGTGTGTGTGTCTTAGAAACTGCCTGGCATGTTGTCCAAAGTCTTGGCCAACTCTTCTGGAATTATATAATATAATCTGAACCTGTCTCCTGTCTCTCTCTAGTGACCCCTAGTGGAAAAGCAAAAAGGCACCAAACTCTATACAGAGACAACAAAGACAACAACAACCTTTGATTCCCACACTGAACCAACAGTTCTCTATCTTTTGGTCAGTTGAGTCCATCAAGGTCCCAAAGGCTTGGGAGATGAGAATCATAGTGTCCATCTTTCTCTGAAGGGTCATGGATGCTGTTAAGATTCAAAAACAGTATCCCTGAATGGAACCATTCCATGCACAGTCAGTTTTACATCCCTCAAACAGAGACACGTCAAGATGACCCACCAGTCACACTGCCAGGTGCCCTTCATATTCTGCCTCTTGGATGAGCCCTTGCTATGAAGATTGTTGTTTAAGTTTGTTTCTTTAGAGGAAAATCAGTGTTCCAATTGATGGTGTGATTGGAGTTTCGTGTGAAAGTGGGGAAAGTCAGAGGAGTCCACAAGAAAGGATTCTATAACCATCTGCCTTCTTGTAAGACTTCTTGCACTTGGTGAAATTAAGGTGCTTTATGGATTTTTTAAGTTGGTCTCATAGTACGTCCGCACAAACAAAACAGGCACATACATGCACACATACACACAGGCACACACTCACACACTCTCTTGTACAAACACACATTCATTCACAGGCACACACACACAGGCACACACTCACACACATGTTGACCGAGGTTTCTGTGCCACCCAGTCCCACAGCCTTTCAGCTCCAAAGCACACAGAGGCCTACATTAATTATAAACTGGTTGGCCTAGTAGCTCAGGCTTCTTATTAACTAATTCTTACATCTTACATTAGCCCATAATTCTTGTCTATGTCAGCCATGTGGCTTGGTATCTTTCATAAGCAAGGCAGTCTCATCTTTCTTCCTCTCTGTCTGGGTGACAACTCCAGACTGACCTTTGATCTTCCCAGAATTCTCCTGTTCTCATTGCCCCACCTCTTCTTCCTGCTTGGTTGCCCCATCTATACTTCCTGCCTGGCTACTGTCCAATTAGCGTTTTATTAAAAATAATACAAGTGACAGGATAAAAGACCATTGTCCCACAGCACACACAGGCATACTCACAGACACATACACATACTCACACAGGCACACACTCACACAATGCATACACAACAGACACGCATGCATATACATGTGCACGTGCATACACACACACTATAGGTCCTCAGAGTTGGGAAGTGTTTCTCATCAGTCGCTCTCCTCAAAGGACTACCCACACCCTTGATTCTCAGTTCTCAGACTGTTGCTTTGGGGCTGGAGTGGTGTTTTGGTCTTGGTTTTCCTGTTGTTTGGTTGGATTTGTGTGTGTATGTGTGTGTGTATGGTGAGACAGGATGCTACTATGTAGCCCAGGCTAGCCTTATCCTTGATGCTCCTGTCTCAACTGCCCTAGTGTTGTCATTGGGCACTCTAATGCTGTTTGCAGCTGAGGTTGTCTCCCACTCTTAACAAACCTGATCACATCCATTGATCCAGCTACCATTCTGCATTCTACAGATTAATATAAAAATGCAAAGGGGTGAAGACCAGGAATAAAAGAAGAGGAAAATCAATAGGAGAAGAAAGAAAGTTTGCAATGAGGACTTTGCGTGGTTTGAAAGTTGAGGCTGAAAATGCGACTCCCTTGAAGGATGCTTATCTAGCATGCGCAAGGTCCTAAATCCAGTCCCCAGTGCCTCACAGCTGCGCATGGTGGCTCATGCCTAGAAACCCAGCACCTAAGCAGTGGAGACAAAGGATCAGAAGTTCAGGGTATCTTCAACTACATAGCAAGTCCAAGTTCAGCCTAGGCTAGAGGCCCTGTCTGAAAGAAATAGGAAAGGCCACAGCTAAACAACTTAGTCCTCCTGGACACTCTCCATCTCAAGCAGTGAGCTGTTGTGAACTGGTCAAGTCACTAATGTCCTTCCACAAAGTCTATACTGCAGACACGAAGCGTCCTTCAGCCCATGGCCGGCTGCTTCTGTACCTGTCATAGCTCAGCCCTTAAGGACTTCTCATGGTGATGGGGTCCTATAAGCACTCTCCAAAGCAGGTCTGAGGGTTGAAAACACCATGTTGTCTGATGTGCAAGTCTTTTATTTCTCATTAAATGATCTTGCAGCTTTATATTGGGGGATTTTATTGTCAAGGACATTTGTCCTACTTTCCTTTCCGACACTGAGTCCGAACTGGAGTCAGCCAAAGCCATGCTGTACAAGGCCTGGGTGATCCAAGAGAATCATATCCTAAAGGTCGTTACCACGTGTGTGATGAGAGGTGCCCGTGGATTCTATTTGCTATCCTCCCTCCCATTTTTTATCCACCTGCCCTTCCTCTCTGTCAGCCCTACACCAGGGGCTCTGCTGTGAACTCACAGGGGTGGTAACTTCAGAAAGCCAAGAACCATGGACTAATACCAACCCTCTCACCACCCCAGACAAGATCACCAGCATATCCAGGCAACATTTCCTACAAACTCTGCCTCATTCACCAGCACCAGGAATGGGGAGTGAATTTTATCTGCTTCTTTAGTTTTCATTTTTAGGCTCTTGCTTCTCTGCCTCTACTAACAACCACACAAAGTAGTAGAGTCTGGTAGTATTTCAGATCCCTTGGGTCTGTTGCTTTGGGCCTATGGTGGCACAGTTCATCCTATGGTACTCCTCTTGTTGGCCAGGAAGTAAAGGAGAAAGAGAAAAGGACCAGGTCCCAACATCTCCTTCAAGGGCACATCTGCAATGGGCTGACATTCTCCCACTAAGCTCCACCTTCTGATGATTCTCCAGGTTTGTAACCAAACCTTTAACACAAGACCCAAACACAGTAGGAGACATCTGGCTTCCTCCCTGTCTTTCCCTTGGCTTTGGATCCTCCTGCAGATGCTGTCTTTAGATTCTGTTCCCTTCCATAGCTCCAGGTTCACTCTGTTTTGAACTCTTACTTTGTGTGTGTGTGTGTGTGTGTATGTGTGTGTGTGTGCCTGCAGAGGCCAGAAGAAATCCCCTGGAGTTGCAGGCAAGTGAGCCTGCCAGTGTGTGGGGCTGGGACCTGAAACCCCTTGGGAAGAGTAGTAAGCACTCTAAAGTGCAGAGCCATGCCTCTCCAGCCCTCTGTCTTTCTTCTAAGAAAGTCACTCGCCAGAAAGGAAGCTGATGACTGATGATGCCTTCCTTCTACGTCAGAACTTAAGGGCCTGTGAGGAAGGTTTTCCTTTCCGTAGCTGGAACTTAAAGTCAGGGGTTTGTAGTGGAAGTAAAGATAATAAAACGTGGTTCAAAGAGTAGAGCTCTCTCTAACTGGGGCTGTGCATGTGCCTAATTACAGGCGGCAGCTGAGCTTGCTAGGTGCTGGGACTCTTCAGTTCTGTGCTCTGGCAGAATGTCGGGCTCTACACACCTTGCTGGTGTGATCACATGATAGCAGGCTTCTTGGGAGTCGATGAGTTCTCTGCTTTCTAGAAAGAATGCAGGGGACATACTATTTAAAAGGAGGCTTGAGGGTTGGCAAGGTGGACCAGTGGGTGATAGCATTCACAGAAAAGCCTGAGGATTTGATTTTGAGCCCTGAGATCTTCGTGACGGAAGGTGAGAAAGGACTCCTGTCAGCTGTCTTCTGATCTCGGCTTGGGCACTGGGGCTCACATAGAAGCTCATGTACATTCGCCTGCCCCTGCTCCCCGCACACCCAAAGGGGAGGAATAGAAGATGGGAACTCTTACTGGGCACAGTTGGGGAAGCTCTGTGGAGTGGGCGTTAACTCGGGGAAACCCAATAGCAAGGCAAAGGAATTCTTGTTTGAAAAAAAAAATGATTTTTGTCTCCTAGAACTCCAGTTTGCCCCGTCCCAGATACCACGATGCTCTGGAGAAAATGGCACACATTTGCCTCTGACAGCAAGCTTACACCAACATTCCTTTGTTTGGGTGACGCAATGAACCCTGCTCTACAATTTCTCTTTCGATGTCTTAGCGTCTTATTCGTTCCCTCACCCATTAACAAGTTGTGTATAGTTTTGACGGGTGTATAGTCATGTGTCTGTGTGGAGTCTCACTGCGTAGCCCTGGTTGACCTGGAACTTGCTGTGTATACCAGGCTGCCCCCGTCTCATAGAGATCTGCTTGCCTCTGCCTTATTAGTGGGATTAAAAGTGTGTGCCAACACACCCAGCCTATTTCATAACTTTGGAGAAGTCTCTTTTTGTCTTCCTTTCAGCTAAGGGAGGGGACCGACAAGTGGTACAGCAAAGGAGGGTGAATTGAGAAGCATAACAGCCCTTGTTTTTATCAAAACAGATGCAGGCCACAAAGAAACCAAGCACACACCTACTCACCATGCTTTAGCTATGGGATCCACCGGCACTTTCTTTTAAACTAAGTGCTAGGAATGACGATTCTCCGCACCTTCCCACAAGGCCCTTGAGGCTGGGGGCATCTCCCATACTGGCTTGCGTCCTGTTTGTCTGTATACTCAGATCTTTCCTTCTGTACTGCGGTTGCCTTCTGCAGCCTTGAAGGTGAGATGCTCTTTCTACATTTTCTGGAAGATTCTGGGCATGTGTGTCCATTCAGTCTCCCACTCCATGATTCCGGTCATCCCGCAGGATGGGGAGAGCACTTTTCAAGGACATTTCTGTGGCCTCCAGGCCAGAGTACTCTTCTGCTCCACACTCGCACACCCTGGGTTTTTTCATCTGGAGCCCATGTATGTCACTACTTCTCTCTCCCTCTCCCTGCGTATTGTCAATAGAATCTAGGCCCATTGTCTCCTCACTGCACCCCAACCTGGCACTGTGCCTGGCACATAGAAGGTGTTCCTGAATGAATCACTAAGAACTCAATGCCCATTTGTTGTATGGATGAATAGATGGTTGTTTGGTCTGTTCTAGGCCCCCAAAGCAAAAGAAGCTGTTAAAATCGTGTGACTCTGGCTTACCATTAATATCGGAATCAAAGAGACCATTCAAATGTTGGACAACGTTCTGTGCTGGGGACTCATGGGGAGCCGTTTGCATGCATTCCTGGGGAGCTGGTAAGCCACTTGGGAGGACAGTTTGATGAATATTTCAAAGATTACAGATTAATAAGCCTTTCCACCCAATAATTTTATTTTATATACATTTGTGCACCTCTGAAGCAAGCTGCGTTCAGGGGTGTCTGCTGTTGAATCGTGTTTAATATCAACCATTAAACAACCAAATTGCCCAGTGATGGGGACCGATGAAATAATGACAGGAAGATTCCAGGTGCTGCAGTGTAAAAAAGAATGAGCTGAGTTCATGTCCACTAAGACACAAGAGACAGAAAGGTGATTACACTGTTAGGTGGAAGCGAATTGCTACATATGCACTCACTTTGTGCTTCTGAAAGTGTCTACATCAAGCTGGAGACCATGGTTGCTTTGAGGAAGGAAAGCGGTGCACCTGACGACGGTGGGAAGGAGGCCTACAGGGCACTGCTTGCACCGTATGTATTCTCTGCTCTATAACTAACAACCTTGAGTACGACAAAGGTAAAGAGAATTAATGAAGCTACATGCATGTGCATGTACATGCATCTACCCGTATGAGAATTCCTTCTGTATTGCATTTCATTAATATTCCTTTGACCTTTTAAAAATTTCTATTTCTTTTTAATTTACCGTGTGTGTGTGTGTGTGCACCACAGTGCACATGTGGAGGTCAGAGAATATCTCACTGAAGTTCATTCTCTTCTCTCGTGTGGAAACCAGGATTGACTGCAGGTCACCAGGCTTGGTGGCAGGGGCCTGTATTCACGGATCCACCCAGGCAGCCCATTTTCACCTTTTCAGGACAAATTTTACACACATGTTCTCTTATTGTCATTAACCATGACCAAAGACTTATCTACTTAGGAACCAGGAGACCCCAAACATAGAGGGACCCAAACCAAGACTGTGTCTAGATGATGTGGAAGCTTGTGACAAGCCACCACACCACCCTTGTGTAAACTGCCCAGGCCCTCCTGGCCTACCATGTTGACTTTGGCAACAGCCACTGGCCTTGTTGTGCCAATAATATTATTGAGACCAAATTGACCGGACATGAGGCCAAGTCCTTCAAATGTTTCTCGATACAGTTAGATGGAAGAATGTAGATTAAATTTATTTATTTTGTGATAAACTCACTGTTTGTGTTGCTGGTAATCCAGCAGTGGCCTTCTACAACACCCGTGGACCCAAGCGACGACAAGTTCAATTACTCTTTCATTTACTGCAGGAGACTTTCTACTGCATGTCTCCCAGCAATCATTTTTGACACAGCTTAAGAAATGATAAATATACCCAACAAAAACAGAAAAAGAAGCTCTGGGTTTTGTCACAGATAATCGCAAGGAAAACAAGTGTTTGCATCTCTGTTGTAAGAACATTAAAAACAAAAACAAAAAGCCAGTCCCAATGTTCCCCAAACAAAATAGAACCAAATAAATAAATAAATAAATAAATAAATAAATAAAATAACTCATTTTTCTCTTCTAGTTAGAAACATTTGGAGGAAGTACTTTGTTGAACTGTGTGTTCGGGACCCGGTTTTGCATCGGCAAAGTCACCCTACTTACTCCTCTCAGGTATTAGGTTACTATTTCATTTCTCACATATGACCAGAGTCGTGAAGCTGAAACAGGAGAGTACCCTAGCATCCTTGATATTTGCACACTAATGCAGCTCTTTGTAATTCAGGACAACATATGCCATGTTAGCCATGTGTGCAAACTTATATAAAAGAAGTGGATGAGCTAGATTTTCCATACCTTATTCAGGACAAACAGCCATTGTGGAGACAGCTTACATGAGGGCAACAGGAACTTCTGGTGTTCATGTAACTCAAGGTTGGCTATGAGCACGTTCCAGCACAACTCTGTGAGTGAAGAAGTTCCCAGAAAGGCTTGCTGCACTCAATGCGCTACAAAAGTGATGAACTGATTAGAGATTCGGTGATAGTGGAAAGGTTGGAATGTTGCCGGTCCAAAGGTAATGAAGTCATCTTTGACTGTCTAATTAACCATTCCTTGCCTACCTCTGTGACTGGTTTAACATCCTTGTGACTATCAGGAGCAATCTTTGGAATGTATTAATCTAGAAGCTGAGAGTCACCAGACACCATTGGGAACCTACAGCAGGGTTTCCCACTTGGCTGTAGCCTGGCTCTCTGATGTGTATAGCAATGTATTTAAAAACTGTCCTAATGGATGACTTTCTTTTTTCTGTTGCTTTATACAAATTTTCACAACAAACAGGTTTTTGGTATCCCGCTCCTGTCTTAACTGTTTTTCTTTGGGTTATCACTTAATTGTTTAAAATTATCTTTGTAACATTAAAATGTATGCTGCCTGATCCATGAGACAGATACTTGGTTTGTTTTGGGTTTTGAGACAGTGTTTCTCTGTGTAATCCTGGTTGTCCTGGCACAGAGATCACCCTGCATGATTAAAGGGCATGTGTCACCCCGGCCTGACTGATACCTCTACCATTAAGAACTGGTACTAGAAGCTGGACGTGGTAGCTTGAGTCTGTCATTCTAGCACTTGGGAAACTGGGGCAGGAGGATTGCTGCATGTAGGTTTACAGCCAGCCTAGACTACACAGTGAGTTTCAGGACAACCTGGACCATGGTAAGATACCTTATTTCAAAAAACTCAATTCAGAATTAGAATCCGGGGAGAGAAGTCAGCCTTTAAAGCATGAGGTTTGGGGGTTTAAGTTTTTTTGTTTTTGTTTTGAGATAAAGTCTTTCTACATAGCCGTGTCTGTGAAGAACTCACTGTATAGACCAGGCTGGCCTTAAACTAAGAGATCTACCTGCCTCTGCCTCCCCAGTGCTCAGATTAAAACTATGTGCCACCATGACTGACTAGGAACCTTAGTTTATTTCTTAGCACCCATTTTTTTTTAAAGCAAACTAGACTGGAGAGATGACCCAGAAGTTAAGAGCACTTGTTACACTTGCAAGGACACAGTTTCAATTCCTACTTACAGTATGGTGTTCACAGCATCTGTAACTCCAACTCCAGGGGATCTGACACTCTTTTATAGCCTTCTATGTCACTGCACACAGGCAATGCACATACACATGCAGACAAAAGGCCCATACACATAAATGGAGGGAGGAGGGAGAACTGTCATCAGGATCTTGAGGATCAGAGGATAAGGTTTTCACCTGTTGGCCCACTTGACTGTTGGGTATATAAGCCTCCATGGTGCTATTTAATAAAGGGCTTCTTACCAGTGACTAGAGGTCCGTGTCTCTGTCTCTGTATGTTTCAATCTCCAGCCCCTTGCCCGCTTGCAAACCATATGGTAGCGCATAGAGCACAGACAGGCGTTGTGATGACAGTTCTCCCTCCTGGACGTGCGCTATTCTTTCCCACACCACTATGACCTATTGTTGGCAGGGCTTTTGTTTGGTTGGTTGGTTGGGTTTTGCCACACTCACTTCTAGAAGGAAGTTTTGTCCAGCAACAAAGTCTGCCTTCACCCCCAAATGATTCTAGGTCTCAGAGATGCTGGAGCAACTTAGGGACCACAGCTTGCTACTGGAGGAGGGAATGGTCTTACTGGGTTGTCTTGATTGCCCGTAGAGGAAGCCGTGCGCTCTCAGGATTCTCTAGTTGGGTGAGAGGAACCCCATATTATTTCTCTGGCTCTACTGCACCAGAACAACTCCAGGCCCATCAGTCTAGGTACACACTGAAGGCTCCCACAGGTACTCCAGAAATGGTCTTTTGAGGTTGGGGAGATGACTCAGTCCATAAGATGGTTACCTTTCAAGCATGAGAACATGATTTTGATTTTTAGAACACATGCAAACTGGTGATCCCAACTCTGAAGGGGGAATCAGGGAGATATCTGGGGCTCACTGTATAGCCTGTCTAGCCTACTTAGCAAGTTTTATGCAAGGAGGAGACCTTGTCTCAAAAAACAAGGTAGACAGGGCCTGAAGAGCCACACATGAAGTTGTCTTCTGGTCTCCATGTGCATGCACCCCCCAACACAAACTAATTAATTAATTAAAATAAACAAATAAGAGAAACCCATCTCCTCCCTGAAACACCCTGGCTTCTTTGAGCCAGCAAAAGTCTGAAGTAGACCCAGGGCGTCATCTGGTTAAAGACCTGGTCTTTACTGAGCTGAGGCAGAGGAAAGCTTTAACGGTGGGGCAGAAAAGCTGGAGATGTAACAAGTGGTGGCACCTTCTCTTCACGTGGGACACAGACCCCTCACCTGGGGGCACAGTCATTACACTTCATGGCAATATAGGAGTCCTCGTGATAGTATTTTTCACCCAAGAACAGTGAGGGGGCTGCTTTGCATATTTTTCATCCTTTGTGGGGCCCTAAATCACTTAGTAATGGGAAACATGTCTGCAGAGAATCTTTGTACTGTTTGTTCTTATGGTTTCATGCAAACACTGAGCAAGAGGAATTTGTTATGAACAGCTTGTAATTGTTTAGTGGGGAAAAAATCAAACACACACACACACCATAAAGTTGGGTGGGCACCAATCAGATCTAAGGACAAATTCAAGCTCCCTTCGAAAGATGGTCATGGGGAGCACCACACAGTGGAATCTGGCTGCAGACCTGTGTGCAGCCTGACTTAATTTTCAGTGTGTCTGCTTACAAGGCTTGGAACCACTGGTGACTGACACCTCCCCAGAGCCCACCCGGACACCCACATTCACCCAGATGTGTGGTCACCTTTAGGGAATCTGGGAAGATAGATTCTCAGCTTTAGGAGGCTGGAGGTAGGGAAATTTAAAGATTTGGTGAAAGAAATCATGTGGGGTTTTTTTTTCCATCTAATTTCTCTATAATTTCTGGTTCAAATTTTCATGTTTAGAAGTCACAAATTCAATGTGGTTTCACAAGCTATGTATGCTGTCTGCCCCTTACTTCATCACCAAGAATCTGCTGTTGGAAAAGGACAGTCAGGGTGTGGTGTGTGTACACTCATATGTGCGTGTGAGGGCACATGTGTGGGTGTGTGCTGGGTGTGAGGCAGATCATTCTCTTGGGATTCTATTACCGTGACATTTCTGGACAGTAAGCAAAGAAAATCTTGACTTGCGTCTTTTGTAAGCTATGGTGATAGACGAGTTGCTGGTGGTGCTGACTGTTACTAAGAGGTGGGGGACTGGCACGGCCAAACTTTGCCAACCATACCAAGTTTTTAAATGATTTAGCTATTTTTCTGTCATGTGTATGTGCCTGCATGTATGCACTGAACTTTATGCATGCCTAGTGCCCACAGAGACCAGAAAAGGGTGTTGAATCCCTTGAAACTGAGTCACAGGTGGCTATAAACCCCTGTGTGTGGCTGGGAATCAAACCTGAGCCCTCTGCAAGAGCAGCCAGTGCTCTTAACTGCTGAGTCATCTCTTAAGGCCTCATCTATTTTAATACACTCTTAGTTGATCCACTGTGACGTTACCACTGAAATTCGCACGTGACATAGCCATGGCTCTACCGTTTTGTAAGTAACTGTATACACTATGAACCAGCTCTGTTTCCTCTTTTCAAAAAGATTTCTTTAAACATGTGATTGTGTCTGTGTGCTATATGCTCACAACGCTCATGGAAGCCAGAAGCCAGAGCCGGATTCCCAGGAGCTGGAGGTAAAGCGACTGTGAGCAGTTTGCTGTGGGTGCTGGGAACTGAAGGGGTCCTCTGCAAGAGCAGCATACACTCTTCATGGTGGATCCACCTCTCCAGCCTGCTACTTCCATGCCTGTCACGTGATTTTCCTGGTCATTTCTGGGAATGTCCCTGGGTACTGATGCTGCCTTCATGGGGATTTAAGCGGGTTTTGCTGTGGATGTAGTCACACGTTTTTCTTTCCACAAACAGAACCCAGAAGAAGCTGTTTCCCCTACATTTTTTTTTCTCAAATGGAGCCACTAATTCATGCAGCTTTAATGACATAATTGTGCGTCTGCTGTGTATATTTTAACTAACCCTGAGAATATTGCCCTAAAATTCCTTCAATTGATGACCTCTCCGCCAAGACTGTGCTATCACCTCTGTGTTTCGTCAGAGGCGTTTCTGGCTGATTGAAAAAAGCCAGGCAGCTGTGTGAAAGGAACATGTGCCTTTTGTTCATGGGCAGGGGAAAGGTCTGCCACCCCAGCCAGAGTCTCCATTTAACTCACTTAGACGGTGGCACTGGAAACCGTCTTCTGAAATTCCATCTTCTGCGCCCCCACCGTCCACATGAGGACTCTCTCCAAGACAAACATCCCAGCATCCACCTCTGCTTCCTGACCTTGCATGGAAAGGCCTTGTTTGAATGGGGGTGTCTCAGTGTTTCCAGGAGTGGAAGAAGCAAAGTGTGGTGTCAACCTTATGAGCCATTGATGCCAGGTGTTTGCAGGAGAAGGAGATCAGAGCCCAGACCTGAGATGTTTTCTTAATGTCTCCAATACCCTTACACCTAGACTGAGTCACCTTCTCTATTCCCAGAGTTCTCTACTTAGGCTACAGGCTTGTATTTTAACAAGACTGTCTTGTCCTCTTAGCGGGGAGCTGATAATTTTAAGGATTTTTGGTTTTTAGTGTTTGGGACACTCTACAAGGCATGAAATAGTTGCCTACTGAGGGAGTCTCAGTTCAGGTGTCCTGCACCTTTGCATCTCCCAGGCTTTGAGGCATCAGCTCTTCAGTCTAGTTACATGCTGAGCTCAGTGGGACTTCATAAGTCACTGGTGAACTAAATTTACTACTGTTTAACCTGTTGCCATAGTAGTATGTTTAAGTCATGAAGTTGGTCATCTGTAAAGACAAATCAACTCTAGGACTTCAGTGCCTTGGGTTTTAACTTCAAATTAACAAAAAAGAAACAGAATAAGTTTTTCTTCAAAGTATTTTATATGTCTGTACCATCTGATTATCTGCTGCAAACTGCCATCTTCATCACTTTCATTTTTTTCCTTCTGCTTTTTCCCCCATAAATGCTCATAGTTACTTAGTAAAGACAGGTAATCATCAGCAGGTGAGCACAAGTTTGTGACGATGAGCAGATAGCTCTCAACAACAAGAGCCCTGAGCTGAGTCTTTGCTTACAGGAGTGTGGTAAACCCCCCTCTTTGCTCTTCACTGTCTTAAAGCTGCCAGAAAGAATTCATGGGCTTGGGGGATGGGAGCAGCCAGGACACCACACCCTTTAAATTGGACTTAAGCCAAGTCTTATTGCTGACTAGCTTTGTGCTGCCTTCTGGGCAAGTTGCTTAATCTCTTTTACCTTACCTTATCTATAACAGATAAGATAAGCCTGAGTTAGGCAGCCGCGCTGAGCACCTGGGCAGTCTCTCCCTGGAGGCTCTGCTGGCCAGTGCCCCCCTCCCTGCTCCAGTAGTGGAAAGCTGCTGGGAAGGACAGTGCCCACCTCCTCTCCACAGTAAGAAACTTCCAGGAGGATGCCCTAGGGCTGGGCTGCCACGACTTTACTTGCTCTAAGAGTGTACTGGGGCTGGACAGGTGTGATGTCTCGTACCTGGGATCCCAAAACTCTGGGAGGCTGAGGCAAAGTTCTGGGCCACCCTGGGCTACATATGAGACTGTCTAAAACAAATTCACCACCACCCCTAGTCTGCTCACCTCTCGTCTCAATCCACTGACTTAAGCATTAATAACTTTCTTTTTCTTCTATGTAGATTATGTGTACATATATGTGGGTCATCCCCCACTGATGCATAAGTAAAACAGAAGTTGATGTAGGGATGATATCTTAAGAAATTGCTGTCTACCCTTTTTTTGGTGGGGGGATCACAGAGTCTGTGTAGTCAGAGTTCTCTAGCGTAATAGAACTTATAGAATGACTCTTTATGAGTGAAAGATCCAAGAATCCAGAAGTCGTTCAGTCCACAGGGATGGGTGTCTCAGATGCTCTTCAGTATACACTGGAATCCCAAAGAAGTGGGATGTAATGCCAGCGCAGTTGCTAGGAAGGGCAAGAGAAAGCAGACAGAGATTTCCTTCTTCCATTTCCTTTATTTAGGCTGCCAGTGAAAGGTGTGGCCCAGATTAAAAGTGGGTCTTCCCTCCTCAAAAGATCTGTATTAAATGTTTATCTTCTTCCCTCAAAGATTCAGATTAGAAGTGGGTCCTTCTACTTCAAATGATTTAATTAAGAAAAACCCTTCACAGGTATGCCCAGCCATTTGCGCTTTAGTTAATTCCCAAAACAATCAAGTTGACAACAAAGAATAGGCATCATAGGGTCACTCTCTGAATGTGGAGCTCACTATAGATTCAGTTATACCAGCAAGCCACTGAGTCCCCAGGAACTGTCTCTACCTCCCCAGCATTGGAATTACAGGTGCCTGCTGCGACAGGCAGCCTTTACATGGGTGTGAGGCCATCCAAACTCAGGTTCTCAGGTGTGGGCAGTAAGCACTCTACCCACTGGGAATCTCCCTCAAAGAGTTCATTTTATTAGTAAGTTTGCCTTGATTGTCTGTTCACAGATATTTTTTTTCTTTTTTCTGCAACACTGGCTAGGTTGTTTTTCTGTGTTGTTCAGAAGATTTTATCTTCTAAATCAACTACCAATGAGATAACTGGGATTTTTTCTCTCCTGGGTTTCTGAAGTTAAATTTGGAATTGGAGATTAATATGGCACTGAAATTGTAAGCTGTCCTGTATTTTTCTTCTACCCAACAGCTGTAAAGTGTTCAGCAAGCTGTGAAAAGCACTTAAAAGTAGACATGAGGCTTACAGTTGTGGAAAAAGTTGGAAAGTATTCAAAGTCCAACAATCAGGGCTGGTTGGGGCCAGTCTGTACGAGCAAAGGATGCCTACTACAGGACAGTTTAAAATAGCACTGTGGAGTGTTGTTAACATAACATAAGATGGGGGGTTGGAGAGAAGGGTCAATGGTTACAAGCAAGGGCTGTTCTTTCAGAGGATTTGGGTTCAATTCTCAGCACCTGCATGGCTGCTCACCATTGTCTGTAACTGTAGTTCCAAGGAATCTGATATCCTCACACAGACATACACACATGCAAAACACCAAAGCACAGAAAATGAAAAGTAAATAAATAATTTTAAAAGGAATATAAGAATCAAAAAATGTTGTGGCCTGTTCTATGATGGAAGCTGTGTGCACAGCCATACCACATTGGTTGCTTTCGTGTTGCTAAAATTCTGCTTTGGGTCACAGTTTGAAGCGATGAAACTCATGGTGACAGGAAGGCATGGGTGCAAGAGCATGGGGCAGCTGGACACACTGCACCCGCAGTCAGGAAGCAGCGATGAATGCCAGTGTTCCGCTCACTTCATGTTTTTTTGTTTTAAGATCCATTTCATTTTAAATTATGTGTATCTATGGGGGGGGGGGGTGTGATTGCAGGTGCCCTCAGAAGCCAGAAGAGGATTTCAGATCCCCTTTGGAGTTGGAGTTACAGGTGGTTGTGAGCTGTAATGGATGTTGGGGACTGAACTTGGGTCTTCTAGGAGAGAAGCAAGCACTCTTAACCCCTAAGCTATCTATCTCGTCACACTTTCTATTTTTAATTCAATCAGAGACCCCAGTCTACAGCATGATCCTGTCTGGAAATACCCATACAGATACACCCAGTGGTATCTCCTAGGTACCTTGAATCCAGTCAAGGTAACAGTAAAGATTAGCTGACTTACACACCGAGAACCACACTGCCATCTCAACCACACACAGACAATGTGCAGAAATCAAGACCAAGAGAGTCCTTCCTCTCCACATCCCCATCCTCATCTGAGCACCTCAGTTTGATGTCATGCACTTACTGAACACACAGTGAGAGGCCCTGTACACATCTTCTCTCTCATTCCCAGAACAGAAGCTAAGGCGTATTCTTTTTTAATAGCAATGTTTTTCTTTTTTAAAATTGATTTTATTAAGCTATATATTTCTCTTGCTCTCTTCTCTTCCTCTTCCCTCCCCTTCAACACTCTCCCATGGTCCCCATGCTCCAAATTTACTCAGGAGATCTTGTCTTTTTCTACTTTCCATGTAGATTAGATCCATGTATGTCTCTCTTAGAGTCCTCATTGTTGTCTAGGTTCTCTGGGATTGTGATTTTTAGGGTGGTTTTCTTTACTTTATGTTTAAAACCACTTATGAGTGAGTACATATGATAATTGTCTTTCTGGGTCTGGGTTACCTCACTTAATATGATGTTTCCTAGTTTCATCAATTTTCCTGCAAATTTCAAGATGTCATTTTTTTTTTCTGCTGTGTAGTGCTCCATTATGTAAATGTACCACATTTTCCTTATCCATTCTTCGGTAGAGGGGTATTTAGGCTGTCCCCAGGTTCTGGTTATGACAAATAATGCTGCTATGAATATAGTTGAGCATATGTCCTTGTGGTATGATTGAGCATCCTTTGGGTGTATACCCAAAAGTGGTATTGCTGGGTCTTCAGGTAGGTTGTTTCCTAATTTTCTGAGAAGTCGCCACACTGACAGCCAAAGGTGTTGTACCATCTTGCACTCCCACCAGCAATTCAGGAGTGTTCCCTTTTCCTCACAACCTCTCCAGCATAAGATGTCATCAGTGTTATTGATCTTGGACATTCTGACAGGAGTAAGATGGAATCTCAGAGTTATTTTAATTTGCGTTTCTCTGATGACTAAGGATGTTGAGCATTTTGCTAAGGTATATTCTATTCCTGCATTACAGTCAGAAAATAGAGGAGGTACAGAGAGGCTAGCCATGTCCCCAGGAAGACAGACTACAATGTGAGAAGGGAGACTGTAACAACACTCGGTCAACTCGACTCCAAACCCAAACTCTCCACTACTCACACTTGAAAAATTATACACTGCTTTCACACTGTTCAAGCCAAGTGATAAGCATTTAAAAGCAAGCAAACAAACAACAACAACAAATCCATGGGTGGATGAAGATTTTTGTGGGTAAAGCACTTGCTGTTCAGGTCCTCAGCACTGCTATAACAGGCCAGGCATGGAGTCATGCATCTATAACCCCAGCACTGAGGGATGGAAGCAGGATAACCCTGGGGATTTGCTGGCAGTCTAGTCAGTCAGTGAACTCTAGGTTCAGTGAGAGACCCCGACTCCAAAAATAAGGTGAAGAAGGATTGAAAAGCTGACAAGCTGTTCTACTGAGAACGCTACCTGTGTGGTCAGGGGCTGTCTTTCAAATAAAATGTGTTTATTAAAAAGAAAAAAGAAAAGAAATTCTGATGTCAACCTCTGGCCTCCGTACGTACCCATCAAGGTGGGTACTCCCTCTACCATGGACTAGAGATATAGCTAAACTGGTAGAGTGTTTGCTTAGATGCACAAAGCAGCAAAGAAGCTAGGTATGGAGGTGAATATCTCTAATCCTAGCACTCCAGAGAAGGCAAGAGGATTAGAAATTCAAAGTCATCCTTAACTATAAACTTAGACATACTCATAGCTCATAGTTCATGAACAGATAAAAAAAAACCAAGGTATACAAATCTAAAAATAATAATGATGAAATTCAAGATTAGGGATTATTTAAAAACAGGAAGAGCCAGTCATTGTGATGCACACTTTGAATCCCAGCTCCCAGAAGGCAGAGATGGGCAGATCCTATCAGGAAAGAGCCTGCTGCCTTGAGAGCTCCAGGCCCTACATGGAAAGAACCTTACTGGCTGAAGGAAAGCTAACCGTACGACTTGAGAGCTCTGAACTGAATCCCTCTGTCTTTCCACTGCTGTTGGGCACAGGTACTCCTAGTTTCATTTCTGGGATAAATACCCTGTCAAAAAGCAACTTGGTTGAGTTGAGTTTTTGCTCATAGTTCTGAATTCTAGTCCAGTGTTGTGGGGAAGTCACAGTAGCAGACACTGGAAACCATGGGTCAAATCGTATCACAGTCAAGAACACAGAGAAACAAATGCACACAAGTTACTTACAGTTCACACATGGGAGACATACATTCCCAAGTTCGCTGCCAGCTTGAGTTGCAGCCTTGGCCCCTACTCACCACTGGACCACAGCTTCTGTGTGTTGACCCAGAGGAAACACTTCCCAGAAGACTTCCCCTCCGTGGTATTGATTTTCTAACCTCAGCTGATTCCCCAGCCCCTGCTGGCCAGCATTGATTGACCCAGCAAAGCAAAGGCTTCCTGTCTATAGAGTCCAGTTCAAACTGTATTGCACAAGGGCCCTCACAGAGCCTTGGCTCCCCTCTGAAGCCTCACTAGTCAGGCTTAGATGTTCTCCATCTCTCATCATTTTTATCTTCCCTTAGCAGCTCATTAACCTCCAAGCACTCAAGAGTCCCCCAAAACCTCTACAATCCTCCCAGAAAACAACATAGTCAGGTCTGTCCCAGCAACCATCTATTTTCTGGTTTGCTTTCTGCTGCTGTAGTAATAAACACCCATGACCAAAGGCAACGTGAGGAAGAAAGGTTTATTTGGCCAATCTGTCCTTTGGGTCGCAGTTGGTCATGGAGGGATGTCAGGGTGGGAATAGAGGGAGAAAACACAGAGGAACTCTGCTTACTGGCTCCTGTTCTGCGGCTTTTCTCATATTTTACAGACCCACAGACTTACAGACCAATCTGATGGAGGTATGTCTTTAAATGAGGTTCCTTCCTCCAAGGTGACTCTAACTGTGGTCAAGTTAAGAAAAACTAGCCAGCACATTATTGCTGTTTTGTTTGTTTTGAGACAGGGTCTCATGTAGCCCAAGATAGATTTACATCCTATCTGTGGTTCATGATCACGTTGAACTTGTGATCCTTCTATGTCCCTCAGTGCTGGGATTATAGGCGTGAGCCACCACAATATATAAACAGTTTGATTTCTTTTATTAATGCTCAGATGCTTAGACCATTTCTAAACTTTTTTTAGAATCCGTTCTAATTTGTGTGTTGGGGTGGGGTTCGGATGGCGTATATATATGTCTGTGTATGGCTATGTGAATACTGGTGCCTGAATGTCCCTGATGTGGGTACTGGGCACCAAACCCAGGTCCTCTTCAAGAGTGGTACATGTTCTTAACCATGGAGCCATCTCTCCAGCCCAGTCATTTCTTAAAGAAAAACAAGGCAAAGCCAATTTCAGCCACACATGCTTGTGGGCGGTCATCTGTTTTGTGCGTGGAGTTACAACACAGAAGGAGAACAGCGTCTCTTCAGTGAATAATATCCAACGCTTCAAGTTCAAGGAATACAACTACATTGTGTTTGGTCTAAATGTTTTTCTAAAAGGAAATTCCACATCCCATTTAGATTTTTATAAGAAGAAAAACAGGCCTGAGCCCTGGAGAATAAGCTCATCTGAAACCATTGTCTAGATGTCTAAACTCAGTCCTGTTTCACATTTCAGGGTTAATGCCTTCGGATGTTCAAGGGGTAGAATCTTCCTTTAGAAGGAGCAAAGCGCTCCCTTCTGATTGGAGGAACAAGGCTGTGGTGATAACTCATCTTCTTGACCTGAGAACGTGTTCTTCGGCAGGAACTGTCTCCCTGTCTGGCTTTTGTCAAGATGCAAGGGAGAGAGAAGCAGTCTAGAGCTCTTTCCAGAGCTTGGCCAAGGGGATGGCCATTGCAATATACATTCACAAATGTTTCCTAGACTCTGGAGTAGCCATTATTATCTCTCTGCTTTCTTTCTCAGAGTACTTGAATTTAGCTCTCCGAAGCTAGGCGTGGCCATGTGACTTGCCTATCCTTTGATACCTGGTGTCTGACTCTAAGTGTCTGGGATAATCACAGTAAGCTACTATGACAAACAGGACCCAGAAGAGTCCATGAATGGCTCTATTTTCTTTCTCTCGTGGCTTAGCTGGAGACTAAAGGATCTTCTCCAGTCAGCTTTGTGTTCGTGACTGAGGAGGCTTCAGGAGGAACTCCTCTGCCCCCTCCACACAGACTGCGACATTTAGAACAAGTTGTGGTAATGGTGATGTCTAGCTAGGCAGCCTTTGGGCAGCTCAGCCCTGATGTTTTCCATTCTGGGAACTGCTGTCTCTTCTGTGGCTATTACAGAACGGAGAGACCAACGTCTCTCTGAAGTGGTCAGAAATATCTTCACGAACGAAGGAGGAAACAAAAATAATCAGGAACTGGAAGTGGATGCTAAGATGAGAGAAGGATTAACAGAATTTCCTGACATGTTTCTCAGTTAGAGCACCTGAAATTAACTTGGCAACGCCAGGGGAATGCAGCGGAATGGGCCACGAAGCTCACATCCTAAGTCTAACTGCCGGAAAATACAAGGAAGCCTAAGTTGGAGGGTGTTTCACAAAATAGTTCATCATTGTTTTTCAAAACGGTTACGAAAACTGAGGAACTAGACAGGTTGAAGGGAGGAAAAGACAGTTAAGCAGAGTGTGGGCTGATGGATGGACCTTGAACCAGATAAATGGAAGCAGTGAGGAAATTGAACTCTAGTGAGTTCCACAGATTCAGTGACTCTCCTGTGGATGAGTCAGGTTTGCTGGGATGCAGTATGGCCTTCCCGTAGTCTAAAATTATTCCACAATGTAGAGTTTTTAAATGCTCAAGCCCCTGTGACATCACATCAGCGTGTTCCCTGTGGAAGGTAACAAAGGACGGGGACAGAGACCCGAGTTCCCTGAAGGAAACCCATATCTTCTTCTTTCTGGATTATTCCAGCAATCACTGGGAATGTTCCTGTGCCCTTTCTTCTCTGCAGCTGGAATGGCCTGTTTCCAGGACAGGTCTACTACCCCACTGCACCACACAGAACTTGATGGTGGCCCTTCATCCCCTAGAACACCAAGCCCACATTCTCTACAGTGACCCCCAAGGACCCTCCCACACACTCCCTTTCCCTCTTCCTGTCCTTATTTGACTGTATTTTTTTTCCTTTTCCTTTCTATAAAAAAATGCCTAAGACAGGCTACTTTATAAAGTAAGAGAGGTTTATTTGTGTTCTCAGCTCTGGAGGTTCAAGGTTGGGCCCATCTGGAGACGGCCTTCTTACTATAGAAGTCTGAACTCCTGCAGGTACCACATGACCAATGACAGGAGTTTGTGTGTTTCCTGGTCTCTTATGAAACCACAGTGCTTCATCATGGGAGTTCTGCCCTGATGACCTTGTCTAACCCAAACACCATCATAAGGCCCCACCTATGAGTACCATAATGGGATTTAAACTCCACCCTCTCAATACCTCTCAATGGGGAAAAAATGCCGAGCGACCCTGAAGATATTCTGCACTAAGTCCAAACCAGAGATGTGCCTGATCCAAACACCAGTACATTATTTTCTTAATTTTTGTCTTATGAAGCTACTTGCCTCAGTCAAGTTTAGACTTACTACCTCGGTCTCAACACCAAGGCTGCTGGAATTCCAACCACACACCCCAGTCAGCCCTTTTCCAGAGCTACCCTTGCTAGACAGTCAACAATGGGCTCAGCAGCCCTGGGGAAGACTCCTGCTTAGGGTGGGAGCGTGAAGCAGAGGCACTAAGGCACCGCTCCAAGAGTGAGTTGAGAACATAATCTTTTTCCTCTGAGGAGGAAAAGATGGAGGATTCCAATCACAACTACAGAGCAGATGAATAAAAGTTCTTTGTGCTTTTAAAACCTGGGTGGTTCAGAGCTAGGACATAGCTTAGTTGGCATAGCGATTACCTAACACACACAAAGTCCTGCGTTTGGTCTCCAGGACCTAACAGATCCGATGTAGTGGCTCATGCACGCAGCCCCAGGAAGTTACCTCCTGGAAGATAGAGGTAACTTTAGAAAGGAGTTCAAGATTATCTTTGGCTATATGATGAGCTTGAGGCCAACCTGAGCTACATGGTGGGCTAAGGGTTAAACTAGGGCCTGTACTCTGCTGGAGAAATGCTTTAGCACCCCATTTAAACAATAGACAAAATAAAATTTCCAATAGATGAAAAAGGCTATGTCCCACTGAGCCTTGATTCTTTTTAAACCACACCAAATATTTAATAATTATTCCTTCCAAGGTACATAGGTACCCCGGGTGTTTTAAACACATTGTTTTGTATCCTCACTGTGCCAACCAATATGCTTGTTCATTGAGATTATCCCTCTCATCTGTCATCCATGAAGCCAGTTCACTGGTCTTTACGAAGGGTTCGCTCCAAATACTGTGCCACCCAGCCCACACCGCATGCTGGTGAACCTGTGATCTGGGAAGGGTAGGAATCCGAGTGGGTTAGCTCCATCTCTCTTACCCAATAACAAGCCTGTAGTTCCCAGCACAGAATCTTCTGTAGACCAAGGAGGGCATCTGAGCAGTGATGGAAGAATGACCCTGCCTGAGGTTTAGGAAGAGCTAGCTGTTCAAATACCACAGAGAGACTGTAGCATTGACCATGGCTGATGAACCCTAAGATTGGCCAAATGCTCTTTCCTTCTTGGAAGCACACCCCATTTCTAAAGGTTGAAGCTACAAATTAAACAAAGAGCTCTGAGTTCATTTTCATTTTGATTCAAATTAGAAGTCAGATATTTATTTTTAAAATTATATTTTCTAAGAATAACCTTAGCTCCTTTTTAGTGCGGGTGAAGTAGACGAGTCATATCAGGTCATGGAAGCCCAGGGCTGATTTTCTCAAACTATCAGGACAGTTAATACACTATATTCTCCAGAAGAAATTATTTGACAAATTCCCAGATATTAGCAGAAAAAGTCCAGATGGCTCAGCAATTAAGAGTACTGTCTGCTCCTCCACAGGACCCAGGTTCAATTCCCAGCACCTACATGACAGCTCACAACCAGCTGTAACTCCAGTTCCAGGGGATCCTACATCCTCTTCTGGCTTCTGCAGGCATCAGGCACACATGCTGGCACACATGCTGGCACACAGGTGGCACACAGGTGGCACACAGATACACATGCTGGCACGATACAGCCACACTGCTCTGCCACGTTGCTCCCACCGTCACGCAGTTCTGCTTAAGCTCGTGGGTTTCTCTGACTGTGGTGGGCTAAGTCCTCTAAAATTGTGAGTCAAAATTGTTGCTCCCTTTAGGTTGTTCTGTCAGGGATTAGATCACCAGCAGGAGAGTAACTAACACTTTATCAGAGAGATCTGCAAATTCCCTTAAAGCCTTGTCAATTGAGACATGGGAGTGGACAGTTACAAGAAACAACTTAGCTAGTGGCTCAGAAGAAAACACATGTTGATGCTTTTTCATGGAGACAGTATCAATAAGTCTTCCATTTGGTTGGTCATGTAGCTGCATTAAAATAGCCTTCCCTGCTACAAAAAATGTTGGAGAAAACAGCAATTATGTGGCCATCATTGTCTCTGTCTCTACACTGAGACCCTTGAGGCAGCCCGTCTCCTGGGGGAGGTCTTCCGGGCTCAGAACTTTCTGACCACAGAAGGTCCATCTGTTTGTTGATCTTTTTCTAGACTGCTCATTACTTGAGTCGGTGATTTTCCATGGTGAATGGAACGAATGAATAGGCTTCGGGCTGACGCTGCCTCTCAGAACACTGATGGCTTGTTGTGAATGAGGGAATGACCACAATGGCTGAGGCCAAGGTAAAACTCTCCCGAAGAAAACACATCTAAAGGCTTAGGTTTGCTTCCCAGCCAGTGACTCAGACTGAAGAAGTGCAGGACATGCCCTTTGGTTATTTGGGGAGCAAGGATAAATTCTCCTCTCAGATATTTCTTGAAAGCCATCTTTGCATGCATGAAGCAACTCTGGATCTTGCCTGGAATCAGGAGCAGGATCGGTCAGCAGATTCCATTTGTTTTCTCTTCTGGCTGGGGGCCCACTTAGGAGACGCTGGAATTGCCTATTAGATCTGTCCAAAAAGATGTGTGTAGAGAACTGGCTCTTTAAAATATCTTTTCTGGTAGAGCAGGGTAGTGCATGCCTTGAATGCTGGCACTCAGGAGGCAGAGGCAGGCAGATTTCTGTGTGTTGTAAAAGGAGCAGCGGGGCTGCTTCCCGCCACCCGGCTAGCTTTAGCTTTCCCCGAAATAATTACACAGAAACTGTATTCTTTTAAACACTGCCTGGCCCATTAGTTCCAGCCTCTTATTGGTTAGCTCTTACATATTGATCTAACCCATTTCTAATATTCTGTGTAGCACCACGAGCTGGCTTACCAGGAAAGATCTTAACCTGCGTCTGCCTGGAGTGAGAGAATCATGGCGACTGCCCTGACTTGGCTTCTTTCTCCTAGCATTTTGTTCTGTCTACTCTGCCTACCTAATTTTTTGTCCTATTAAAGGGCTAAGGCAGTTTCTTTATTTAACCAATGAAATTAACTCCTCCATCATCTGTGAGTTCCAGGTGAGTCAGAGTTACAAAGTGAGACCTGCAGTTATGGATGCTTAAGAGCTACCAGCTGGGTGTGGGGGGACTGAACTCAGGTCCTCTGTAAGAGCAGCCAAAGCTCCTAACCAGCTTGCCATCACTTCGGTCCAAATATACAGTTTTATAGCCTTGAGGATGCAGCCTAGGGCTTTACACATGCCAGGCAAGGTGCCTCACCAAGCATAGCTTCTTTTTGTAAAAGAACGACCAAAAATACCTTCATTCTCCCAGTAACCCCAGATGTAAGTTTTTTGTTCCTATTTCAGAAATATTTTTCTTAAAGAATTGAACTTAAGAGTTTCCAGTGACTGGGGATATAGCCCAGTACTAAGACACCTACTTAATGAGTTATAGGGCATCATTTACTCCCCAGTGCTATCACAAACCAGAAAAAACAAACTGGTGATTAAACCGGTCATAAATCCAGTTCCTATCAGAACTAAATATTGAAACCTGAGCTTTTTAACTGATGAACTTCCAAGTCTATTTCCCAAATCTTTAAAGTACATGGAAAGACTAAAAGATATGTTTATATACCATGGCTGAGGATGCAACTCAGTTATTGTAAAATACCTGAAGCTGGAAGAAGACAGATATATTGAGCTCAGTTTTGGATGCTGAAAGCCCAAGCCTAGACTGCCTCATTTCTTCAGCCTTTGGGGATTCCTCATGGCGCCTGGCATGAGGGAAGGGAGAGCTCAAAAGCCCAGAAGTGGGGAGGGGACATCTTGATCTTTCATAACAGCAGTTTTGTGTTGGGATAGAGGCAAGAGGCTTTCTAGGTGTGCTGGCTGCCAGCCTAGTTCCAGGTTCAGCGAGAAATCCTGTCTCGAGGGAATAAGGCATGGAATGATGGAGCAGGACACCAGATGTCCACCACCAGGAATGTACAGCCTACCCCTCCCCTGACACACACAGGTGCATTCGTGACAGCGAGTCTTTATTATGCTTATCATTCTGCCCTATAAAAAAAAAGCCATCAGATCTGGGTGACAGACACTCTGTCATGTGTCAGATCATGAGATGGGCAGGGCATACCACCAAGACAGCAGCCCATGAGGGACAGAAAGACTGGAGCCTCCAACGTGTTATTTTGGCTAAATGATATTGACTAGATTGAAAATCAAATTTACTGAATCAACATATTCTTCTGGAATCTGGTAAACAGAATCATAACAATGCCCTTGGCACGTCTTGCAACTTAATCTCCAGGCAAGATTAAATTTAATCTCAAGGCTAAAACTGCCTTGCAGGCTTTTCTTTTATTCCAACCCAAGGACATCAGACACCTAGGAAAGGAGAGCTCCACACTTGTGTCCTTCCACCTCCCAACACATCTGCATTTGGTATATTTTATACTTTTCAACTTTTACTCCTCAATTTGCAAATGAAGTTCCCTGCAACATTCATGGTAAGATGTTGGAATTTGATCTTTGGGTACAATGATTGGACTTTTAAAGAGGAGGCTACACATGAACACTAGCATTTGTAAAGGACCAATGGGTGACCTGGTAACATCCAGTACTGAAATTGCTTTAAAGACACTTAGTGAGGTCCAGTAAGAAATGCCCATTCTCATAACCTTGTTATTGCATTGCCGGTCCTGATTTCACTGCCAGAAAGTGTTTAGGACTGGTTTGTCAAAGAGTATGCCAGCTCCAAGATCTTGAAACGCCAGACCAAACCGAGAGAAGTGTGAGGCAGATATGGCATCCCAAGTGACAGAAGCACACTCACCTCTCAAGACTCGGCTGACAACAAGGAGACACCTTTTGTGTCTTGCTAAGGAACAGGCAGAGACCACCGCATGTTTCTTGGACTCATTACTGATTTCAGGAGATAATTTTTCACATCTGTTTCCTGGAGGAAACATTTTTGAAAGGACTCTATCTGGAGTCAGGGTGTCCATGTGCATCTGTGGTATACATGTGTGTACATGTTGGTGCCCTGTGATGTGCAGGTGCATGTCCAGGGGAGTGTACACATGAAGATGCCGGAAGCTGACTTCAGGTGTCTTCCTCAGTCACCCTTCACCTCATATATCAAGGTAGGGTCTTTCACCTGAGCCCAGGACTTGCCGCTTCAGCTAGTCTAGCTAGTCAGCTTTCCGCTTCCAGCATGCTGGAGTTACAGATGGGTCATGCTACTGCCTGACATGTACGAACGCTGAGGTTCCAAACTCTGGTCCTCCCACTTGTGTGGAAAGTGCTAATACTTGGTGAGTCACCTCCCCAGCTTGTGTTAACCAATAAGTGCACAGATCTTTGCAAAATAACTGGAACCCGAATCACCTTCCTCTGTTTCTGTTCTAACTTTAAATAAAAGAGAGAGCAAGAGAAACTCTAAAATAATTTCAGTATAAAAGGTGATTCACTGAATTTCTTTTTTTACTTTCTTTTTTCTTTCTTTTTCTTTTTTTTTTTTTTTTTTTTTTTTTTTTTGATTTTTGAGACAGGGTTTCTTCGTAGCTTTTGGTTCCTGTCCTGGAACTAACTCTTGTAGACCAGGCTGGCCTCAAACTCACAGAGATCCGCCTGCCTGCCTCTGCCTCCCGAGTGCTAGGATTAAAGGCGTGCGCCACCTACCGCTCAGTTACACTGAATTTCTTATTTCTTACAAGACTAGCTAGGAGTTTCAATCATTTTAGTGGCTTGAAATCTGACCACAGGGAATTGAATTAAAAATCAGCAATGTTATATAGCTTAGATTAGTCATCTACAAAATGTTCAAATATTTGTAAGCTAAGCATACTCCTAACTAACATACAGTAAGTTTCCATGGTATTTTTATTTTTGTTCTTACATTTATTTTATGTATGTGTTTGTATGTGCACATGCCAGCATATATATGGAGGTCAAAGGACACCTTGAGGGAGTCAATTCTCTCTTTCCACCATGTGCGTTCAGGGGATGGCACTCAGCCAACAATCTTGGCGGCAACCGTCTCTACTCTGGAGTCAACTCACCATTCTACACAGAGCAGGTTTTCAGAAGAAGAAATAATTAAAGAAATAGGAAATACTTCAAACACACCAGTAATTCAAACTCAACAGGTACACATTTGCAGAACGTAGCTGACAGGATCCTCAGAAATAAATGTCCTCTGGTATGTGGCTGTTTTCAAAAGAAAAGGATTGAATACTAAGTGTTTATGTTTTCATCTTAAGAAGTTAGACTAAGGGGCTAGGAGATGCTCGAGATCAGGAGCACTTCCTGCTCTTCCAGCGAAGACTTTGGTTCCCAGCAGCCACTTGGGCAGCTCACAACCACCTGTAACTCCAGCCCCAGGCTTTTATGTCCTCTTCAGGTCTGTGCTGGTACCCAAACACACATGATATAAACACACATAGACACATACACAGAAATGAAAGCTATTATTTTTAAAGGAGTTATAAATAAAAGGAGTAAGTTAAACCCTCAGTTGAGGGAAAGAAATAATAGTCTAGATTTTTTTTTTTTTAACTCAAAGGAATAGAAAATAACAAAGCTGAGGTTGTTTCTCAGGGAAGCTTGCTTTAAAAAAAAGAACAAGTGTCAGGGACGGTGCACACACGTAGTGTTTCTGACTCTTACACATCCTTTATTAGGAAAACAGACATCAGCCACTTCAGGTAGTTAGAAGCCAGATACTTACTCCATCAAAAAGAAATAAATTAATATATTTGTGTGTGCATTCCTGGGACACAGCTGGCCTATGTGTGTCTGTCAAATAGAGAGGCCTCTGAAGAAGTCCTAAGCCACTGTGTAAACCTAAAGCACATACTGTGAACATGGCCTTAGGAGAATTTTCTGAAACTCTTTTTCTATAAAGCAGATATTCCCAGACTACTCCTTAGAAATAGAAGATTGTTTCTATTTCACATCTCGTAGCTGAACTTCTTGTCTGATGTTTAGAACAGACACCACTCACTCTCCCTCTTTGGAAACTCCGTGATGCACTGTTCTTTGGGGCAAGAGCAGGGCCTGACTGAACAGCTCCTAAGCTCCTACTTAGGACGCATTTATGCTAACAAATAAGGTGTGTGGTTTTAAATCCAGAATGTGCAAGTTCCTCAGGCTTCAACCTGAATTAATTCCTGGATCTTGCTAACACAAGATCTTGCTCCTTGCCACACAGAGGTTTTCCAAAATCCAGTATAATTGTGGGCTGGTGACAATAGCTCAGCTCCCCGGGAGTCCACTGCCATCCCAGTAGCTGGCTGGCTGTCCCCAGCAGGCAGAATCTCCTGGATCAAGGGCAGAAAGATGGGTGTGAGGGGAGAGACAAGAGTTCCTTCCTGGAGGAGGCTTTCTGGAGAGCGGGACCTCCCTGCTTGCCTTCTCCTCTGCTAAAGGCACCCTGCTGATGGGACAGGCCACACAAAGACAACAGAAACAAAAACACCCGGTGCCCTGAGTAACTTGGGGTTAGGTTACAAAGCCAGAGTTAGCCTGGAACTGGCCTTTAGATGGACTTGATATGGCAGAAACTTCTAGATTCAGGCCAGTAACCCCAAATTGAGGCCAGAAAAGCCATTAGCTGGAAGGTTTTGTCACATGGCCAGCTTTCCTGCACTGGGAGAAATGGTAGGTTTATCTAAAGCTAAGCACAACTTTCCTTTCCCATTTATTTCTACAATCAACAAATATTTAGTGATGGTCTCACGCACCAGGTCCTGCTCCAGGCTTGGGAACTGCTAAGGCACACCCTGGGAAGAGTGCACTGTCCTGGTGGAAGCAGACAGCAACACAGAGACTTTCAGGTCTCCATGCAACTCGGCCTGTGTAGGCAGATAGGATCAGACAGTGTAGGTAATGAGGTCCAATCAGGCTCTGAGACAGGATGGGCTTCATGGAGTTATGATCAGTGAAAGCCACATACTCCAAAGGGGCAAGATCTCGGAGAACCAGTCTCAGTCAGATTGTTAATAATTTATCTGTTTTTGTTACACTTAATGCGTGTGTATGTATGCACATATGTGTGAGCACAAGTGTGTATGTATATATGTGTGCGTGTGCATGCATGTGTGTATGTCTGTGTGTATGGCATGTGTTGGTGAGATGTCAACTTTCAGGAGACAACCATTATGGGTGACAGAAGTCCCTCATCTATAAGAGTGGGTTTTCTGGTTTTCCTACCTTTCTTCTTTCTCTGCATTCCCCATTCCGTATGTGGTGCTGCCACTGACTTCCATTTTCCTAAAACGTAGCAAGCTGCCTCCCCCTAGCTTCCCACCCAACAGTACCTCCACACTGGACCTATTCACAAGGACTGACTTACCTATATCCATTGCTCTTCACCTTAATTCCCAGGCTCTGCTTGTAGCTGAGATAATCGGCTCGCCATACTCTTAGACTAACCTCCAATACCTGTCGTCTTGCCTTCTTCCCAGCTTCTTCCTCCTCCTTATCTTCTTCCTCTTCTTCCTCCTCCCTCCCTCTTCTTCCATTTCTTTGCCATTGTTGTTTTGAGATAATCTCCCCCTACATAACCCGGCGCGGCCTTGAACTGAAGATCCTCCTGCCATAGCATCTGAAGTGCTGGGAATTTATGTGTGTCAACACAACAGTTCTCCAGGGCTCACTGACCAGACTAATCTGTCTTGCTTCTCTACTTAAACCCTTTGGTCATTCTTTGAGGCATCCTTTATATTCTTTTATTCCATTTCTTAAAAAATGCAAGGGAGCTGTGGAGAAGGTTCATTCAGTCAAACATTCAACACAGAAGCTCAAAGACACGAGTACAATCCCAGCACCCATACATAGAGCTGGGTGTGGCAGAGTGAGACAGGAGGATCCCTGGCGCTTGTTGGCTTGTCGGTCTTGCCAATCAATGAGCTCAAGTGTTGTGGTTTTATTCTTATTACTCTTTACTCTTTTGGGGGGCCCGCCACCCGGCTCCCAACTAAATCACACACAGAGGCTTATTATTGCTTATAAAAGTTAGGTCTCAGCTTGGCTTGTTTCTAGCTAGCTTTTCTTAAATTATCCTGTCTACCCTTTGCCTCTGGGCCTTTTCTTTTTCTTAATTCAGTAATTTTATTTTCACTCTGACTCCATGGCTAGCTGTGTGATTGGGTGGCTGGTCCCTTCTTTTCTTTCCCCTTGATCTCTATTGTTTCTTTTTATCTCCACATTTCTCCTTCTCTTTATTCTCTCTGCCTCTAGCCCCACCTATCTTTTCTCCTGCCTCACTATAGGCCATTTAACGTTTTCTTAGACCATCAGGTGTTTTAGACAGTCAAGACAGCTTCACAGAGTTAAACCAATGCAGCATAAACAAAAGCAACACATCTTTGCATCATTAAAACAAATGTTCCATAGCGTAAACAAATGTAACACACCTTAAAATAATATTCCACAGCACTCCAGATCCAGTGAGAGACACTGTTTCAAAAAATGAGGTAGAGAGTAATAAAGACACGGAGCTTCAGTCTTTTGCTTCCACATACAATTGTGTATATACACAAACACACACACATAACAACAAAACAAAAACTTGGGAATTTTTTAGTTTCAAAAGTCATTTCATAGGCAATTTTATAGCCTAGAAATGCCAATTTCTAGCTCTATCCCCTTTGTATGTGGCTTACTCCAAAGAAGCCTGGCTTGGCCCAGTAGGTTAGCTAACCTCATTAGACAACCCTTCAGTGTTCAGGGATGACGTAACACTGATAACGATGAGTTAATTACATTTCTGGTAAGCGTCTGGCTTGTGCCTAGCTGACATTTACGTGTCTCCTTGGTCAACAATATATCTTCAGTATGTAGTAAGGACGGGGATACTCAGGCATCCAAGCAAGGTGTAAAGAAAAGCTCTCTGACTGACATCCAGGTTCCTGGGAGATCTCTCTACATTACAGCCCCAGGGTCCTCATGCAAACTCTAGTCTTAAAGTCTCATATTAGTTTCAAATAAGTGATCAGTGTTCCCATGTTGCCATAACTATGGCAACAATTTCTTACTGAGAAGGCTGTGTATCCTGGGGCTAAGTGTGATAATAATTAGTTTATGGATGCAACAGGCACATGGCTCATGCATTGGAGTTCTAAATAACTGACATTGGAATTCTAAATATTGACACGAAAGACACACAGAAAACACATGGCTCCCAGGCTTTCTCCTTCAGAATTTTAATCTGCTTTGGCATATTTAAAGACAAAAAATTAGAAAAGTCAATTCTTGCATATTAAAACCCAGAACAAGGGCCAGCAAGATGGCTCAGCAGGTAAAGGCTCTAGCTTCCAAAACCGACAACCTGAGTTCAATCCCTGAAACCCTTATGGTGGAAGGTAAGAAGTCACTCTCGAAAGCTGCTCTCTGAGCTGCACACACACACAAATTAATTAATCAATTTTTATTTAAAAACTGGATGAGTCTTAGAAACAGATAAAATGTATGGTCCAGGAGGAGAGAAGAGGGAACGCTCACTGTGCTTTCCTAGACATCTTCATGCTTCCGTAAGTAACATGTTATTTATAACTGGAGTCTCTGTCTTGCAATATAAACACCCTTTGGATGGTTGGCCGTTCCCAGATTAGAGAAACATCCTTTCCTTGGTGAGAATCAGTGTGTGCTCAAAGACTAAGGGGCACGCACTAGGGTGTCCATTCTGGCTATAAGAGTCTTTCACATCGTCTATGTATTTTGAACACATAGTAATATTATAAAAGAGTCTCAAATTTTATATAAAGAGACCCAGAAAATGTTATTATTCTTGCCTCACTTTGGATGTATTCTAATTCAAAGAACCAGACTCATTTCAATAGTAGAAGTACCTCTCGTTGAACCTTGGAGGTCAGGTTTTATTTAGGTTAACCAGCTCTGTAGTTTGAACTGAGCTTTAGAAGCAGTGTCCAGTCTCTAATCAAGGCATTAGTGTCCTCCAGCAAGTGGGGATCACCGCACCCAGAACTATGGTTGACATCCACCCAAATGTGTCTAAAATAGACCCAGAATCGGAGGTGTTGCCTCCTTCTCTTTTCACCAGACCACTCAGCGTCTTGTGTGTTACTGTAATGAGACGATGAGAGACGAGACCACAAACCAAAAGCTACACCCTTTAGATCTCAAGTTTTAGGCAGACATTGGTGCTTCTGAAGACGGGATCTGCTGCCATGAGATGGTGGGAATGGATGTTTGCACGCAAAGGCATGCTTTGAAACCACATCTGCAGACCACAATGCAGAATAAGAGTCTGAAACTCGTCAGTAGGAACAAGCAGTAGATATAAGGCTCTACCTTCAATAAGAGGATCCAGGAACACTCAGAACAAAGCTAGAAGGTCCCCCACCATGGACTATAACACAAAACACGGAAATAAATCTCTGAGAGTCATTTTCCCTGGACGTCATACCCTGGTAGCATTTCCATACCATAAGGGGAAATCTCTATGACTACGTAAGAAAAAAATTAATTTCATTCCAGTTTTTAAACGAGTCCAAATTAAAACAAAGATTTTATGACTCTCTGGGTCTGCCATGTGGATCTCCGCCTGTGACAGATGCCAAGAATCCCTGTGGCTACTTTAGATGTTCAGCCCTTTTATTAAGAAGAATGGGAGAATGCTATGTCAGTAACCAGCCCGGGGAAAAGGTGGATGTAACCACTCCTTGGGACAGGAGCCCGAAGAAGTCTTCTTGGCCTTGAAGCAGGCAGCCTCAGGAACTTCAATTTTTCTCAACTCTCCAGTGTAGTTTCAAAAATCATTTTCAATAGCAAAGTGGGATGGAGCTCCAAGTTCAGATGATTGGGCTGTGTAATTCCTCTGGTCGAATGCTCACGTACCAGGCAGACATCCCTGAGTGTGTTCCCCGGGGGTCTATAAGATGAGCTGATGCCACACATGTGATTCTAGCCCTCAGGAAGTGGGGAAGATAGATGGGAGGCTGGCTAAAAGTCATTCTCTACCACTCAGTGAGTTTGGTGCCAGCCTTGGCTGTACAGTTTTAAAACAACAACAACAAATTGCTTTAAGATGAAAATGAAGGCACAGACCCAAACCCAATGACACTCCATTGTCATCAAGGAGAGCTAAAAGGGCAGACAGTTTTGGTCTAAGGATTATGAGGCCACATGACAAAAGGAAAGAAAGAGATAAATACACTGGCAGGAATGTTGAAGAATACAGATACCCATTTCCCATTTAACGGGAATCAGACTTTTGGCAACAGGAGAGGCATGTGTTCTGCATCAGATGCAATGATCTTTAACCTAGGGAGGGGGCAGGTGATATGGTGCCTGCCTCTAGACGTGGATGCCAAGGACTGAAGACACTAGACCTGGGATGCCAAGAACTGAAGACTGCTAGGGTGTATCTGGGGCAAGGGATAAAGCAGGAGACATAGAGCAATAGTGACTGGGTAACAGTCAGATGGAGGAAATACCAGAGATGGAGCCCTTCTTTGTCTAGAAACACACTTGTTGGGTCTGAAACAACTCCCGAAGCACACATCCATAGAAAAAGACTTGCTCGATTGTGTGTGTGTGTGTGTGTGTGTGTGTATAATCTGATCAACACCAAATAAGATCTGTGTGAGCTAAATGACTGGGCATTTGTTGGCACGTATGAGGTCTAGAGTGTGATCCCTAACACTACATGCAGAAAGTGGTGGTGGGGTGGGAGGCATTCTTCTTCCAGTCTTCAAGGTCTGACAGTGTGTTGTGGTCATGTGATGTGCTGTGGGGACTCGGTGCATAGCTTTTTGAAATGTTCTATTGGCTTTGAAATATTTCAAAATGAAAGGTTGTAATAGGGGCTGGAGAGATGGCTCAGTGGTTAAGAACGCTGTTGTTCTTGTAGAGGACCCAGGTTCAGTTCCCAGCTCCTATGTGTTGATTCACAACTGTGTGTAATTCCAGTTCTATGCTATCTGGCATTCTCTTCTGGCTTTCATGGACACTGGGCATATACATGGTACACACACATACACACACACACGTATGTATGTATATATGCAAAACACTTATACTTGTAAAATAAAAACTTTTTTAAAGTTATAATAAAGAAAGAGCAAGATGTAAGATTTTTGACACATACTTAAAGAGCATATTGAATAGGTCAACTGTGCCCGCCTGGCACAGGTAAGGAAGATGGTCACTGACCATCAGCTACACCGTCTTGTCGCATGAGCGAGAAGCAAGCGCCCATGCTACTGGCATGTTTGCTGCTCTGACTCTATCCCGGTGAGGAACTTCCTTCTTCTCCCACCAGCTCGTGAGGTGGCTCTATCGAAAGTTTGGAAATCGCTCTAGTGAAACTATCACTGACCTATAAGACAAGATAGAAGGTCCCAATTGGCAATGAGCTGAGCTTCAAAATGCACAAAAGGTAATTTATATGGTTGTGTTGCATTCTGTGCCAGTAACGGGTGATGTAGGCACAAGTTCATCTAGAAACGCTATCATTTGAATGCTTCTTTTAGGGGCCGAGGGTACGTGTATCTCAGTGGTAGTGAGCAACTAGGATGCAAAGGAACCTGGATTGAAGCCTCTAGACTGAAACAAAACAAAATTAATAACATGGCTTTTGGAAAGACAGGAAGATCCTTTAGATCAGGGTAGGGTAGCCTGTCATAAGCACATAAGGAGTCCACACTTTAATTCCTGTAATGAGGTTCTTTGTCCCCTCAGAAACTGTCTTCTCTCCCCTGGTGCACAGAGAAAGAGAGATATTAGAGCCTAAGGAACCTAGTGATGGGAAGGGGAAGGAATTCTAATCCTCTCCCGAGTTTCAGTCTCATAAGAACTGTTGCCTTTGGGTTATTCTGACTTAAATCCTGTTGGGAAGAGTACCTATGTGGCACCTGAGTCAAGGACCATGTGATGACACCAGGCTCTGGGTCATGTGGCCAAGCCTAGATGGTCTTCTGTTCAGCTACCCTGGAGTCTCAGCAACTTCAGGACAGAGTGTGACTTGTGCCCATGAACTTGAGAGTTGACTAAGATGGTTCCATGGCTCAGCATCCCTGACACAGTGGACAGCCAAGAGCACCAACTGAGCCACACACAAGAGCAACAAGCGTGGGCAGGACCAGCCAGGGTTAAGGGAAAGAGTTGAGTCTCTAACACATACCCAGCATATACAAATGAAACTGATACATTGTGTAAGGCCAGAGAATCTTCCAAATGTGACCCAGGAAGAGAGCAGGGCAAGGGTTTCATAGGAATCAACACCCAGATACTTAATTATTCACTTGACTCCTTAAAAAGCAAGCCATGACCCTGTCGTGCCTCCAGGGTCTAGGGGGGGATTGCTTGGAAAACACACAATGAAGGATCTAAATGTGATAGACAGAAGCCTGTCAGTTCAGAATGAAGGATGTGAAGACCCAAGCAGGGAGCTTCAATCTTCCTTCTCAAAGATGTTGACATTTAGGCTCAACAATGAAATAAATATGATAAGAAGATCCAACTGTGCCCCAACAGAGCAAGCAAGAAAATGGAAATGATGAATTCCAACATCTTGATCCGAAGACACCAGAGGCCAATGGTAGAACCAGCCCCGCCCAGGAAACTGGGGGATGGTGACCAGGAGAAGATACCATAAAGGTAGAGGTGCACAGACATTATTTCAATATCCAGAGAAGGATAGTTTCCAGAGCCTCAGACAGGTGACCAGAGAGGATTACCGAGGGCTGATGAGCAGCACAGCAGGAAAAGCACTCACCACGCAAGACCTGAGTTCCATGGCCAGAGCTCAGGGTTGAAGGACAGAACAGACTCCACAAAGTTATCATCTGAGTGCCACACACACACACACACACACACACACACCAGCAGCAGCACAGCATGTAAAGGCATGCACCACACAAGACCTGAGTTCCATGACCGGAGCTCAGGGTTGAAGGACAGAACAGACTCCACAAAGTTATCATCTGAGTGCCACACACCACACACACACACACACACACACACACACACACACCCCAGCAGCAGCACAGCATGTAAAGGCATGCACCACACAAGACCTGAGTTCCATGACTGGAACATATGGCCAAAGGCGAGAACAGACTCCACAAAGTTGTCTTCTGACTACCATCTGTCTCTCTGTCTCTGTCTCTCTCTCTCTCTCTCACAAACAAACACAAACACACACAGATACACACAAACAAAACAAACAAATAAATACTTTTGTAAAAGACTAACTTATAAATTATTTAAAGAGATGGCTGCAGACTTTGGTGGGCTCACAAAGACATAGCACTCATGGACAAACTTCCTGTCCTTTTCTGAGAAACTTGTTAGATGAGTAGCCCAGGGGAATATGGTTGATGCCAAACAGGCAAGGTGGGGAAGGCAGGCTTGATTTGTGCACCGAACAGTTGACTCAGATGATTTGGGACGTGTCACAGGCCTCAGATCCGGGCATTAGCCAGTCACCATTTCTTTGCTGATTCCAATGAAAATAAACCACATAGCTCCTGAATTTTCTAAACTTGGGCAAAATATCAGAATCAAAACCATCTCAATTTGAATCAAAGGACTAATAACATGGAGATGAAAAACCTACAAATTTCCCAGGACACTTGGGTTTTTATTATGATTTTGAGTGTTGATTTCTTTTTTCCTAATCACAGCCAGACCCAAGAACACATCTTAAAGGTATTTCAGATTATTCAGGTAGGGAGGAACTGTCTTTTGTACAGCTGTATGTAAAAGGAGGCTACATCTTTTATTTATTTATTTATTTATTTATTTATTTATTTATTTATTTATTTTTGGTTTTTCGAGACAAGGTTTCTCTGTGGTTTTGGAGCCTGTCCTGGAACTAGCTCTTGTAGACCAGGCTGGTCTCGAACTCACAGAGATCCGCCTGGCTCTGCCTCCTGAGTGCTGGGATTAAAGGTGTGCGCCACCACCGCCCGGCGAGGATACATCTTTTAAAAAGATACATTATTTAAATATATAGATATTTGAATCTCTGAAGACTTGGCTATGATGCGGTCAACTCTGCACCCAAGTCCACACCTTTGTCCCGGGTCAAGCTGTTGTTGTGGGTGTCTTTCAGGTCTGGAATGTTTGGTTTGGGTTTGGGGGTAGGATATAGAGACAGGGTTTTACCTCATAGCTTTGACTGACTCAGTATTTGCTATATAGACCAGATTGGCTTTGAACTCACAGAGATCCACCTGCCTCTGCCTTCTAGTGCTGATAATAAGAGTGTGTGCCACAACACCTCACACACCCAGCAGGGATGCTGCTCTTTACTTTTCTCCAGTGCTTTTTGTGAAAATGACATAGGTCATTCTAAGGGCCAAGGAAGTCAAGACATCTGCATTCTTCCTGCTACAAGAGAATGGAGAAGACACAATAGAACTAGCTATCACCAGAGGGGAAGCTGCCCAGCTATTGGAAACATCCCATAGAGCTAACGAAAGAGTCAAGAGTAAACTATAGTGTGAGGCCTATTTGTTATAGCATCCAATACTTCTCTGACTGATGCACTGAAGAATAAAGGTAAATCTCTTCAGTGTGACTTTTCACAAAGTGTGTAAAGTAGTTCATACTCTCTTTTCTTTTTAACTGTAGTAGGAAATGATAATGAGTGATGGTACAGCCTTTTTGGGGCTTCAGGTCATTTTCTGCCTGGCCTAGAGAGTTTCTTCTCTGCTCTGTGCCTGGCGAGTTAGCGACATATTATAGAGGGACCACCTTGGGTGCTATCTCTGCAGAGACACCTTCCCCCAACCAGCCCATGTTATACACGTCTATGAGCTCTCCTCAGTCACTCAAGCATTACTCCAACTTGCCGGTATTTCCATTCCCCATCACACTGTAAGCTCCAAGGAGAAAGACACTCTCCCTGCCTCGTTCCTGACTGTAGTTCCTAGCACAGAACAGAGTGTGTAGAGAGTAATTGCTGAAGACACGACTTCAAAGGCAGGGCCTAAAGCTGAACTCTCTTTAATGTCTCTGAATGTTACTCACGCTTCAGGAACTCCTAGAAGTCTGTTTTAAAATTGCATTAATAATATTCTTGGGCTAGCGACGTAGCTTAGCCAGACAGGTACTTACTGCCAAACACAATGATAGGACATCGATTCCCTGGGACCAACACAGTGGAGAAAAGGAGTCAATGGCTGCGAGTTATCTACTGACCACCAAACATGTACGTGCACACACACATCACATACAATAAATTTATTAAATAAATAAATGTAATAAAAATATTTAAAAATAATATTCATGGTCTTTCTCTCCACGCCTTTAGAAAACTCACAGAGTTACAGCCCATTTTCAGAGCACTTCTGGATATGCTTTTGATCTACTTGTAGGTAATGAGTCCATCAGCCTCTCTGACTTCATTACTTTTCTTATGAGCTTCTTAGATGCATGTTCTATACAGAGCGGCATGTAAGAACTTTAAAGATCTGTTCTTAATGACAGGACTAGCCTATAATCTCTCATGCTTCTACTTGCTGTGGGACAATGGTCTTTTATCCTGTCACTTGTATTATTTTTAATAAAATGCTCATTGGCCAGTAGCCAGGCAGGAAGTATAGGTGGGGCAACCAGGCAGGAAGTAGAGGCAGGGCAACGAGAATGCTGGGAAGAGGGAGGCATAGTGTGCAGTTGGGACCCAGTTACAGAGGAATCAAGATGTGACTGCCTCACCAAAAAAGGTACCAAGCCAGTGTGGCTAACACTGACAAGAATTACGGCCTGATATAAGTTATAAGAATTAATTAATAAAAAGCCTGAGCTACTGGGCCAATCTGTTTATGATTAATGTAGGCCTCTCTGTGATTTCTTTGGGTCTTAATGGCTGCGGGAACCAGGTGCTTGGTCAACATTTACTAATTGAGGAATGGCTACATTTTCATTCTTTGTGTTTTTCTTTTTCTTATAACACTGTACCCTCCATGGTGACACTCCGCACAGAACGGCTTAGCCAGACTGAAGCCTCACTATTTATAGCAGCGGTCACTTGGAAAGATGACAAATGCTTTAGTGACCATATTGTCTAGTTCCCTCACATCATGTAGTGGTTGGAAGTTAGAGAAGGGAGAGGACTCTTCCAGGACCGTGCCACCAGGTGCTGCCAGATCTGCGCCTCTAGCTCGTGTAAACTTGAGACCAAACCACTGGGTTTTTATTTTGGTTTTGTTTGGTTTTGTTGTGTTTGCAGCCCTAGCCAGAGCTCTGCCTGGCTTTGTCTCTGAGTTCTGAGATCCTAGGATCGAACTACCACACCAGGCCAAGTCAATGCTTTTACAACAGTCCAAGAGTGCCTTTTGTTACTCTATATGGTCAGACCAAAAAAGTATTCCCCAATTACTCAGCATCTCTCTGCCACCTACAAATGCCACTTTTCTTGACAAAGGGTAGCCTGCCAATGTGACTGAGTCAAATGCCTTGAGAGGGAGAGATGTTCTGCACTTGGAGTCACAGGTGTCCTACAAGAGGCAGGCAAACGGCTGGGGATGAGTTCAGTTGTTAGACTGCTTGTCTGGCTTGCAGGAAGGATTGGGTTCAGTGTCCAGGACAGTATGAACCAGCCACTGATCCCCAGCACTGGAGAGGCACAAACACAAGCAACAGGAGTTCAAGGCCAGCCTTGGCTACATAGTAAGTTTGAGGCTATCCTGGGATAGTTGATACCCTTTAAAAAAAAAAAAGGCAACAACCTAGAGGGATGCAGAGAGGAATTTGATGACAGAAGAGAATGTGATGAATAAATCAGAGACTAGAGTGGAGTGACCACAAGCCAAGGAGTGTCTGCAGCCTTCGGATCCAGAAACAGCAAGAGACACACCGTTTCCTTGTGCTTGCAGAGGTAGTACAGATGCAGAGTATTTGACTTTTGCCTACAGAGAACGATTGTAGACTTCTGTCCTGAAGAGAATGATCGTAGACACCTGTCCTCCTTGACTCTCTGGGGCAACACTGCTTCTATAAAACTCTCATCATCAACTAGGGCTGACAAACTGGCCCTTGACTAAAACTGACCTATTGCCTGTTTTGGTAAATAAAGGTTTATTGGAACACAGCCATCCCTGCTCCTATATGCAATGCCTAACGTGGCCTTCACGCAACACTGGTGGATTGAGTAATGGCAGTGAGTCACTGCCACTGAGACCATATGGCCTGCAAAGCTGAAACTATTTACTACCCTGGCCGTTACAGAGAGAATATGCTGAGCCCTCTCCAAGATGAGAATTAATTCCACCCTTTCTCACATTTGTTCATGACATTTCAGACTAAAAATAATGCATGTTCACATAAAATTAAAATACTTCAGAATTCCACCACCTACAAAGCAGATATCTCTACAACCATCATCAAAAACTTGGTGTATATGCCCTATTTTCTTTTCCTCTACACATATGATAACATTTACTATTGCTGTTTTGTTAAACTATGCATGCTAAGAATGTTGGTATTTGCTGGTTGGTAGTGGTGTATGCCTTTAATTCCAGCACCCTGGAGACAGAGACCTCTGAGTTTGAGGCCAGCCTGAACTACAGAATGAGTTCTAGGACAGTCAAAACTACACAGAGAAATCCTGTCTCAGGAAAAAAAAATTAGAATGTTGGTATTCATGAATCACACAGGACTGGTGAGATGCCCAGGGGGCAAAGCTCTTGTTGTACAAGCATGAAGATTTGAGTTCAGATTCCATGCAAAAATCCTGATGTGGTGGCAAACACCTGTGACCCCAGAGCTGGGGATGTGAAAACAGATCTAGAGATTTGCTTACCATACTGTCTGACTAAAATGGAGAGTTCCAAGTCCAGTAAGAGATCCCATCTCAAAGAATAAGGTAGAGAGTGAATGAAGAACACACCAAAGTGACCTCTGACCTGCACACATACACACAGGCAAGCACATCCATGCACACACGTGTATATACTTACACACACATACTCCCACACACCAAAAATGTAGGCATTGATGAATTACAAAGGACTAAATACTTGAGAAGGAAACCAGTTGGGGCTGGTTTGGAGGGCAAAGAAGATCACATGAAGCTGACAGACCGTACTAAGCAATCCGGAGTCCAGTGGAATCCGGGGTCACGCAGGCAAAGTGGCTTCACCTCAAGCTTTGGTGTCCATCGGACCAGATGCCCCTCTCCTGAGTGTCCTGTAGCTTCTGTGGGCAACAGTTTTCAGAACTATCATATGCAACACTCAGGCCTCTAGAGTCAGACTGAATAAAAATGGTTCCTGTCACTCATAAACAGCAATGTAACCACACCTTAGCTTAAAATATAAAGAATAGTGGTTTTTAAAAATCAATACAAAATTTTTGCCGCGTGATGGTGGTGCACGCCTTTAATCCCAGCACTCGGGAGGCAGAGACAGGCGGATCTTTCTGAGTTTGAAATCAGCCTGGTCTAAAGAGCTAGTTCCAGAGCAGGTTCCAAAGCTATACAGAGAAACCTTGTCTCTTTCGAAAAAAAACCAAGCAAACAAACAACAATAAAAAAAAAATCAATACAAAATTTTTAAGATTTTCCAAATAAAAAGATAAAACATGATTGTTACAGATAATTAGAATATTACTGAAATCATAAATTAAAATTCAAAACTATATTTTAATCCGGTCACTCTGAATCAATCACTGTGTTTGCTGCTTTGGCATACTCCCTCTGAACTTCCTTTGTGAATGTGACTTTGACCATTTACACTGAAAAGTAAAAGCCTATTCTGTATAAAATGCACATCTTGCTTTTTTTTTTTTTTTAAATCAAAACTCATTTTCCTGGCATAGAAAGACGTCTCAGGGGTTAGGAGCACTTGTTGAAGGATCTCGGTTCCATTCCCAGCACCCACACAGTGGCTCATAATCATCTGTGTCTGGTGATCCAACACCCTCTTCTGATCTCTGTAATCACTGCATACATTTCCTAGACATATACACATACACATAAATAAAAGCAATAAAGATAAATCATAATTTTTTTAAGATAGGAAGTAAAAACTGAAACCATGAAATTATTCTTTGACCTCCACACACCCATAATAACAATAAATAAATACATTTTTAAAATTGTTTCCCCTGCTGTCAAGGAGCTTATAATTTTGAAAGAAAAATGGTGAATACATTTTTAGCTTATGTTGCAAGGAGAATTAAAAAGAACACGACTGCCGGGCGGTGGTGGTGCACGCCTTTAATCCCAGCACTCGGGAGGCAGAGGCAGGCGGATCTCTGTGAGTTCGAGGCCAGCCTGGTCTACAAGAGCTAGTTCCAGGACAGGAACCAAAAAGCTACGGAGAAACCCTGTCTCGAAAAACCAAAAAAAAAAAAAAAAAAAAAAAAAAAAAGAACACGACTTAAGAAAGAAAGAAAAAATTTACCATGTGCTAAAAATGGTGGGACACGGGGGTCCTCCTTTCTTTGAGCTTCCTCCCCAGTATGTGCGAATGTTCCTCTCCTTTCCAGGGTCAGAATTAGCAAAGAGATACTCTACAGAGAAAAGGGAACCCTTCTCCAGAGGGGGAACGTAGAAAAAGTCTCAGACCTCTTTAAAAGACAGGAAATGAGAGATTGTCTTATCTTGTCTCACCTGGGATAATCAATGTTGTATTGGCATCAGGAATTGGAAACAAATTTAAGAAAAATCTCTCCCAAGTTTCCACGAGGTGATCCAATTAAGATATGACTGGCAGCCATGAAAAGCTTTGGTCCTGCCAAACCACAGAGAAATCCTAGACGCAGAAACACAAGAAATATCTTGCTGGATAACCAAATATTTTTTAAAAGGGCCATATAGTATAGGCTAAAACTTTCAAGACATGGTTGACTATTTTTCTTGCCCTGAAGCCAAAGATAACCTAAAACAAGGGAAACACTCGCTATCCCACGAAAGCCAGACAAGCAAACAGAAATTTGCAATGAATCTTTCTTAGCCTTCACAAAAGCCAAGCTGAAAATCCATCTTCAGCACGGTGAAATGAAATCTCTTAGGTCAACTAACAAGGCCCGCCCTGCGGGGCTGCTAATTGCTGACCAGACCAGCCTGCAACTCCTACAACCTGGGCCTCCATCTGCCTTTGTAAAGCACTTTGTGAGTGAGGCCTCAGATGCTCAGTGTCTTTAACTGCTGCCTGTTTCTATAAGAATCAACTCCCACAGAAACAGCTACTGACCCATCTATGAAGCCAGCATGGAGGAGCCTTTGATTGGACAATTCTACAGTGCAGGTCACAGCACCATGGAGGCCAGAGAAGCGGGAATCATGAAGTTCTAGTCCACAAGCTTCTTTTTCGTTTATATCTTATTTATTTGGGGGGCAGGGTATCACATTACTCAGGCTGTCCTTGAACTCTTTCTGTTGCCAAGGATAACCTTGAACATCACATTTTCTTGCTAGGATTATGGGCATATGCTATCATGATCAAGGTTATACACTGTTGGGGATTAAACCCAAGACCTTGTGGCTTGCTAGACAAGAACTCCACTAACTAATCTATATCTTCAGCAACACCCCCCAAAATATGGTCTTTTATTTAAAGCAGACACCCATCTTAAATGTTACCATTAAAACATCAGTCTTCTTCAGGGCTAGAGATATGACTCAGTGGTTAAAACTACTGGTTGCTCTTCCAGAGGACCTAGGTTCAATCTGAAGCACCTACATGGCATTATTAATTGAATTACAAAAGTTCTTTACATATGAATAATGTAAGAACTATATCAGAAATATGTGTTGTGAATATTTTCTCCCAGTGTATAGCTCACATATTTCTCTTGACTTTTTAAGGTGAAAAACTAAAATTTTGATTGTTTTTAACTTACATACACTGTTTAATGATTTCTTTCTGTACCCTCTCCAACAAATTTCTGCTTTCTCAAAGCTCATGGACACATCCTCTAGGGGTTCTTCAGGTAGGTTTTATTATTATACACCTCTCACTGATTCGATTTGAATTGAATTTTATGTACAACATGAAGTAGTGTTGAAATTTTATATTTGCACATGGACTATGAATATGTGACTGGCCCACGTGTCCCGTACCATTCACGGAGAGATTTTCCTTTTCCCATTACATTGCTCTGACGCTCTTATACACACTTACCTCACTGTACACACGTGGATTCAGATCCAGACATTCCATTCCGGTCTGTGGACCCACATGACCTTATACCAATGCCACACCGACTTTACAATACTGAGCCTGAAGACTTTTCTTTTTCAGCATTGTTTAGGATCCTTCTGCTTTTCCAAATAAGCTTTAAACTTCCTTATCTGTTTCTGTGTGAAAGCCTTCACATACTAGGCAACAGACAAGTTTTACCACGAGAAACATGATAGAAACCTTGGGGTGACTACCTGGGTGACAAATGACCCAACAAGAAGGAGGCACCAGAACAGACACTTCCACAGACTGACTTGTGTCCTCCCACATTAATAAATTGAAGTCCTAAGGCCAGGGTGATGGTGTTTGGAGACAGAACCTTGGGAAGTAACTGCATGAAGTCCTAAGAAAGAGACACCAGGGCCAGGCACTGTGATGCACCCCTGTAATCCCAGCAGTTGAGAGCTGGCAACAAGAAGTTCAGAAGTTCAAGGTCATTCTCAAGCAAGTTTGAGCACAGCTGGATTACTTGAAACCCTGTCTCTAAAATAAAATACAATTAAAATTTTAAAATGACAGAACGATATCAGAAAAGTTGTATCTCTCTGTCTTCCCCTCTCCCTCTGCTTTCCACCTCATATAGAAAAAGCAAGCAATCATGGGAAAGTCAAGGCAAGAGCCCTCACCTGGGAGTATTATCAACTACTTGACCTTGAACTTGCCAGCCTCCTCAGAACCATGAAAAATAGTTCCTGTTGTTTAAGCCCCATGCCTGGTCCCATCTGTGGTGTGTGCTTATGGCAGAACCCAGGCATGAAAAGGAAATTATCATGGACCTTAAAGCTGACAATTTAATTTGATTCAGGGGCTGTTAGGACTCACTGATGGCAGATTAATCACAAACATCTATCTCCATTCCTTCCCAAAATCCTACAAAAAATGGCAGCAAAGGAAAAGGATTAAAGTCATAAAGCCTCAGAAGTTGGAAGTGGGGATTCATCCATCACCTCTGTGAAGGTAGAGGCCAGGTGGATATGATGACCACCCTACACCTAGTAGACAGTCAAGGTACAGAGAAGCTAGTTGGGTCCAGAAAGATTAAAAAAGAAAAAACAAAAGGCACAAGCAACAGTTCCCGTTAGACATGTGGGAATGACAGGAGCCACGGTTGCTGATTCCCTTTCTCCACAGCCACAAGGGAACAGCCTCATCAAATAGAAATAGAGCATAAGTCATGGAAGGAAAATTAACGATAATTTCCCCATGACCTAGTGCAGTGTCCTCAAGGGACTGGTCCAGGAACCCCCACAACACTCTCATAATCTGTAAGGCCCTTATATAAAATACTCTGTATCCTGAGGACCTCAAGGACCGTTAGTCCCCTTCCAGAGCTCAATACTCACGTCCTGTTACTGCTGTAACACTGTGAATGACTGAACCATCGATACAGAACACCCACGGCTGTGCAGAGCTGACTATAGATTCAGTACATTATCATTTCAACAAGTAGGCACTACTTTTCAATTATTAGTAAAACCTCCTACCTTTCCTTCTTACGTCTTCCAAAAGCAACCTTTATTCTACATTACAGCACATGTCAGCTCTGACCAATCACCCACCCTTCAAATCTCTAAGCTGTCCCTGCACTAAGGGGGATAGATAGGATTGTACAACATTGAGTCTGGTGTCACTAAACAAAGAGATTACAGAGATGCTCCAGTGACGGTCAGAGGTCTGGAACTGAACCAAAAACACAAGTTTAAATAAAAAACCTGGACTCTGAACCATGCATACCATGGCATCCTCTCCCCACTGTCTGGATACAGCATAGAGTCTCCCCCAACTCCAGTGTGTATGCATCCTTTCAAGGACCTGGAGGGTGGGGGACCACAAGTCACTAATGGGCCCCAAATGGAAGTTTCAGAAATCAACAGCTCCAAAGGAGCCTTGGAGGATATTTTACCCATCATGCAACTCCAAGACGATCTAATGATCAAGTAGATGTTTTGTAGATAAAGGCTATCAAAGCTAAGTATGAGGCTCATGGGAGGGCCAGATAATAAACAGGAAGTAATCTTTCAGCAAGAAAGAGGGTTCAAAGAGCAACTGGAAAAGAAAATCAGAGGACTGATACACAGGACTGGAGTCAAGAGCAGAAAAGACACTGGCCTGAAGTTCACAAAGGAAGGCATGAGATTAATTTCCCATTACGAACTACATGGGCCTTTTAGCACTTCTAAAGTTGTATGTATAGAATTCTTTGATAAAAACTGTGAACTGGGGCTGGGGCTCAGCAGTAGGGTACTTACCTAGCCGCACACAAGACACTGGGTATAAACCCCAGTGTGCTGGGAAAAAAAAAATCAAACTTCTTCTTAAACTTCTTCTCATAAAAGGAAAAAGAGCCTGGCGGTGGTGGTGCACACCTTTATTCCCAGCACTCGGGAGGCAGAGGCAGGGGGATCCCTGTGAGGTTACCAGTCATTCCTTTTGTTTGATGAAAGCTCTCACTGTGTAGCCCTGTCCTGGAACTTGGTACGTAGACCAGGCTGGTTTCAAACACAGAGACCAGCCTACCTCTGCCTTCCAAGTGCTGCTGGGATCAAAGCTGTACCACCACACCTGGCTATCATCCGTTCCTATCAAACCTAGGACCTCACGCACGCTAGGCAAGCCCTGCAGCACTGCGCCACATTCCCAGCCCATCATCAGTGAACACAGTTTCTGTTTCTAGAACTTGGTAAACAAACAAACAAAAAGCTGTCAGAGTTTTCTCCTGGCTCCTCATCCCCCACCGGCACCCCCAACATACACGTGCACAGGCGTGCACACTTCAGGTCAAATGCAGCAACAGTCTGAACTGCTAGGCTTGCATTACCAAAAACCTCATTTGCCTTTCAAGATGTTTTTGTTTAGAGTCAGAATCTGTGGTCTAGATGTTCTTAGGAACTTGTCATCATGGAAGGCTAGGCAATGCTGGGAAAGACACTGCAAAGCACATTCTCAGCTAAGCAGCGCAGAGCCTCCCCACAATACTGCCTGGCAGCCAGAGATGGCCCAGGCCAACAAGTTTCAGCTGGAACTTGGGGTAGCTAGGCAGAGTCCACGGCATTTCCTGCAGCTGTAACAGAATACCTGAAATTGGTCATCTGCAGAAAAGAGAGGGTTGGCTCATAGCTTTGGAGACCAGGGAGGCAATAACCCCCACACGGATTTGGGGAGGGTTGCTCACAGTTTCAACTCTTGGTAGGAAGGAGAAGAGGGAGAGTTGGGTAGGAAAGAGAGAAAGGGGCTGAACTTCCACACGGTTGATCTATCACACAAGAAAAATGCTGGTGGGATGCGGTTGGGCTTTTTATTTTACTCTTTTGGGGTTTGCTACCCAACTCTCTTATTCTTTCTTTTGAGTGCTGGCCCTTATCTTGGCTTATTTCTAGCCAGCTTTTCTTAACAAATTATCCTGTCTACCTTTTACCTCTGGGCTTTTACCTTTCTCTATTCTATATTCCTTTCTTTACCTCTTACTCCTTTGCTAGCTGTGAGGCTGGGTGACTAGCCCCTGATGTCCTCTCTCCTCCTTCCCTTGCTCTTCCCTGTAAATGGAGACTGCTCTTTCATTCCCAGCCGCCCAGACCCAAATAATCACACAGAAACTATATTAATTATAATACTGTTTAGCCGATAGCTTTGGCATATTCCTAGCTATTTCTTACCCTAAGTTAACCCATTTCTATTAACCTGTGTATCACCACGAGGCTGTAGCCTACCGGTAAGAATTCTGGTGTCTTTCTCCTTTGGCAGCTACATGGTGCCTCTCTGACTCCACCTTCTTTCTCCCACCTAGTTCTATTCTGTCCTGATATAGGCCAAAAAAGCTTCTTTACTAACCAATGGTAATAAAACATATCCATAACATACAAAGGGGACTCCCACATCACCTCTTTTCTCCTCTATTTATTATCTCTGCTTGACAGCCCCGCCTATCTCTTTCCTACCTAGCTATTGGCCATCCAGCTCTTTATTAGACCAATCAGGTGTTTGAGACAGGCAAAGTAACACAGCTTTACAGAGTTAAACAAATGCAACATAAAAGAACGTAACATATCTTTGCATCATTAAACAAATATTCCACAGTATAAACACATGTAACACATCTTTTTTTTTTTTTTTTTGGATTTTCAAGACAGGGTTTCTCCGTAGCTTTTGGTTCCTGTCCTGGAACTAGCTCTTGTAGACCAGGCTGGCCTCACATGCCCCTAAAGTTTCCACTACAGCTCCTAATGGTCCCCTTACTACTCAACAATACATCAGGGGTTAAACACATACAAGTTTTGTTTGTTTTTTCTTGTGGTTTCAATCTTGTTTGTTTGTTCAGCTTTTGCAGTACTGGGCATTGGACCTGGGGCCTCCTGAATTCTCAGCATGATTTTCATGAGTTAGAACCACAGTTGAACCTAACTTGGAGCCTTGTCTTCTTGAATGTGACACATTGTGCCAGAAAGGTGGCTCAGAGATTGGGAGCATTGGCTCCTCTTACAGAGGACCTGGGCTCAATTTGCAGCACCTACATTCAGCTCACAACTGTCCACACTCCAATTTCAGGGGATCTGACACGCTTTCCTGGCCGTCAGTACACACTGCACACATGTGGTACACAGATGCACATCCAGGTTAAATATCCACACACATAAAACAAATTTAAAGAGAAAAGAATCTGCCACATTGGAACATGGGGATCAGGCTGCTATTCTAAACTCCTGTGTCTCACCCTGGACCTTTGACACTCTCTCTAAGGAAGACCCTTCACCTTTACTCATTCGTACCCCATCCCATGCATACCAAAATCGAAGACTTGCCGCTGCCTGCAGGAGTGCCACTTAACTGAAGCTACTGTGGAATATTCCTAAATACAAATCCCTAGTGTCCACCTGCAACTTCATCAAACTGGATCAAAGGGTTTCGGTGTTTTTTTTTTTTAAGATTTATTTTCTTTTTAATTGGTGGTGGTGGTAGTAGTGGTATGTGCACATACATGCAGGAGACCAGGAAAACCAGAGTCTTTGAAGCCCCTGGAGTAGGGGTTATAGGAGTTATGAACTGCCTAACAAGGGTGCTGGGACCAAACATGGATGCCCTACAAAGGCAGTGTGTGCTTTTAAGTGTTTGGCTTCTCTCCAGTCCCTGAAGAATTTTGAGGGAGTTCTGATGTGCTTTTCTGCTTCTAAACCTCAGGATCTGTGGTTCTCAGATTTTTAAATCTCCCAGGAAACATTTGGAAAATGCCACCACCCCCCAGGTTGTCTTCCTCCTGGGGTGATCTGGAGCGAGGCCAGGTACCAGCAATTTGGCTCTCCCATGTAGTTCTGAGAACTCATTGTTGAAAAACATAGCTTCAGGCTCTGCCACTTAAATCAACCCCAAACCACATCTCCGTGCAGTCCTTTCCATGTTCAGTCGTCTGCCTAGTGGACTTCAAGGATGTTACCTGGGAGCCTGTTTTTTAAGCAGACGGGTGCCTGAAGTTGGGGGAGGGGCAGAATAAGTCTGCCTTGGATTTAACTTTCAATTCAGTATCTTTTACCCCATTTCCTTCTTGCTGAATGACCTTGAGTTGATACCGCTGGGCAGATATGCTTGTTTCATCCCCATTTTAAGCCATCTCTGCTAAAATCAGAGGATCATGTTCTGCTTGGGACTCTTCTTCTGCAATGGTGTGTAGCATGGTTATATGTGTGTGTGTTACACAAATGCCTCACAAATAGAACACTAGAGACTGGAGATTTGATTAAGATAAAGCCCTGTCCACTAATTTGAAGGGCATGTTAACAGAGAGTCAGAGAAAAGGGTCTGAGTGCCAGGTCCCCAAGAACACATTAAGGACAGCCTCAGCGTGTGTGGTAGGGCAGGAGCGGGCCCTCAAGTGAAAGAAGCTAGATAAATGCTAAGGAGTTCACAAGTCTACAGAAACAGCGCTGCTCTCAAGGTCAGCATCCCTTGGCTTCCCTGGGGACCGTCTCCAGCTCTACATGGAAAACCAATAGAGAAAGGAATTAGAAAAATGGCTGTAATGAACTGGTTCACAAGGTCTTCTAAATAAGACAGTGTTGCCTGTATATGGCAGCTGATGATAATCCTGCCTCCAGCCGGGAGGACATGCCCAAAGCTGGGCTCTTAACTGATCTTCCTGCATCTGCAATGCTCAGCATGTGAGCAGCTGACAAAGATAAAAGCAGAAGTACTTTCACCCAGAACGTGTCTGGACTCTGATGAGAAGCAGGGAGGCCTTAGGTGGATCATAGGGGGAGAAAAGGTATTGAGGCCAGAGGCTCTGACATCTGAAAAGAAGAATGTTTTGGACAGGAAAAGTGACAGCAATATCAAATCCAGGGCATATCAGAATCCTTCACTAAGGACTAAGGAGAGGGCTATAGCTAAAGTGTTTGCCATTCAAGCGTGAGGACCTAGTTTGGATTCCAGAACTCACATGGAAAAAAAATTCCTGTAATCCCAGTGCTAAGAGGCAGACACAGTAGGATCTTTAGGGCTCATGGATCAGTCAGTCTAGCCAGACAGTGAACATCAGATTTACTGAGACGCTGTCTCAAAAGATAAAGTGAACAGTGATAAAGGCACCCAACATAGATCTCTGAGTTGCATAGGTACATACATCAGTGTGTACACATACACAAACACACACACAGAAAGAAGGAGTGGCTCAGTGTATACACACAAACACACATACACACAGAAAGGAGTGGCTCAATGTATACACACACACACGAGAGAGAGAGAGAGAGAGAGAGAGAGAGAGAGAGAGAGAGAGAGAGAGAGAGAGAGAAGGAGTGGGGGTCCTCTTCCATTCACCATGGAAATCCGCACCAAGGACATTTTTAGTGTATCAAGATGACACTGGTAATGGTGACTAATGACATGGTCATGACTTTCTGGGTTTTTACTGTTGATATAAGTCACATGTATTTTGTGTATGTATTTCATTCATCCTTGAAACAACTGTGGTGGGATAGAGAGATAGCTTAGTGGTTAAGAGCACTGGCTGATCTTGCAGAAGACCTGGGTTCAGTTCCCAGCACCCACACAGCAGCTCACAACCATCTTAGCTTATCCAGTTCCAAGGGATCTGACGCCCTCTCCTGACTTCCACAGGCACTGCACACATATGGTACATGGACTTACATACAGGCAAACACATGTAAAGTAAAAATAAATCATTTAAAAAAGAAAAAAACCTCCATGACATCACCTCCAGTTTATCAGTGGAGAAACTGAGGCCCAGAGGGGCTAAGTGGCTTGGTAAAGACCACACTAAGGATTGAAACTCAGGAGAGCCCATTACTAAGACTCATAGTTTTTACTGTCATTCCACCCATGGATGAACGGTATATGCCATTTTAGTTCTGTTGTGTCTTTGGGAGGAAAAAGAATGAAAAGAAAAAATAATTCGGATGGTTTTGAGGGAAAACTTTGGGTTGTTTAAATGTGAAAGGAAATGCAGGAAAGAACTCCAATGCAAGAGTGGTGGGTAGAATCTTAAGACCCTGTCTTCTTGATGAAGAGACATATTACTCAAGCATCTCTCTAGGAAGTAAGGTAAATCCCTCTGCATACTCAAGAGCAACCTGCAGAATGTCTTTTCCCCCATGGGGCAGCTCAAAACTTCACAACAGACCCCCAAGACAGAGTTTCCGCATGGGAGATTTGCTGAGACCAGCACTGGCTGGATTCTCCTCTCCACACATGAGTGGCATGTTAGCTTCATCAGATGTTGTTAAAAAACAAGCAGGTGCCTTTCTCAAGGATGTTTAATATCATTGATCAAAGACTGTTGATTCTCCCCCTTCCCACCAATACACATGACACTTTTAAGACAGGGTCTCACTGTGTAGCCCTGTCTGGCTTGGAACTCCCAGGCCTGCCTCAGCTTCCCAAACCTGGGATTAAAGATGTATTCCACCACACCCAACTCCACCTCTATTTCTTTGACAAAGTCTTTAACTAAACCTGAAGCTCCAGTCTTCCATGCTGGCTCATCAGAGAGCTTTGGGAATTCTCCTGACTCTACCTCCCCAGAGGTAGGAGACAGGTTTACCACCACACCCACTTTCCCTGGGTTCTGAGGATCTGAACCCAGGTCTTTATGCTTGCACACAGGCATTGACTGAGATGCCTCCCCAGGTTCTCACCCTCTTCTGTTGTCATTACTGTTTGAAGTTGGAGGCCATCTGTGCTTCGGCCAAATCCATTCCCTCAAGCATCAGGAAGACCCCACCTTCAGCTGACATCCTCTTCCTGCCATCATTCTCCCCTTCGTAACAGTTCTTGCCAAGCACCCAGCAAGGGCTGAGGTATCTCTCAGGTAAAACACACTTTGATTTCAGCATTTCCAGCCACCGGACCAATCCACACATCCCCTCTAATACGCTGCTACATGAACGTGCTTCTATAGGGCAAAAAGACCTTATCCAATACATAGTATAAAACACAGTGATACCCAGTGAGACAATTGTCCCCTCAACGGGATGACCTTTTTCTGTTTGAAGAAGCCACCACTTTCCATTTAGTACCATGCTGGAATATAGACTTCATGTTGCCATAAATTCTGATTTTTTTTTCAAATGAAGTTTGAAATCTGGCTTTTTAAATAAAATCTCAATATGTTTAAATGTTTGCTACCAATTTGCATTTTCTTCAAAATACTGAATAGACCAATAATCTAAATACATAAAGGAATAAAAATCAGGGGCTAGGGAGTTGGTTCAGTGGGTGAGAAAGCCTGCTGTACAGGCATGAGGAACTGAGTTTGAATCTCCAGCATCCATGTAAAAGTTGGGCCTAGTTATACACACCTGTAACCACATCAGTGGTAGGGAGGGTGGAGACAGAAGGATCACTGGCGCATTGGAACCCCAGCCTAAGTCCAGGTTCAGTGAGAAACCCTGCTCAGGGGCATAAGGCAGAGAGTTATAGAGAAGGGCTCCTGATGTCCTCTTACGACTTCTGCAAATGTGTGGGCACACCACACATACAATGCCCTGCGGGCCTGCAGTTCCCCACCTCGGCCCCATGTTTTCATCCCGAGTTCAACCTCCCTTTAAGCCTCCCAACTCCCCTATGATTTTATTATTTCCTCCCCATTCTCTCATGCTCTTGACTTGGTGCTTGGAAATTGAAACCAGGAGATGGATGGGCAGAGCACAGTGTTTTTCCCACACACTGAACTCTGAGATTCATTACTGATTCAGATTATAATTGTGAGCTGAGAGGATTTTCTTTCTCTCCATCTTCTTTCTTTAGCTCACTTCTGTTCTAAATCAACACACAAAGAGTAATGTCCCAAGGTCTCCCACCAGATGACAGAACCACCCAGAGGAAATCATACATTGTCTGTGAGCTAAAGAGCCCCAAGCATGAGTCTAACCAGAAAATTAAGAGGCAATGGGACAACAATGACCTGAAAGGAACTGGGGCCCAAGTTGTGTCCCTATTTAACACGAGCATTGCTGTAACGATTTCTTCATTGACACTTTTTGGTTTTGAGATTTATTTTATGTATATGAGTATTTATTTGCGTGTATGTCTGGGCACCATGTGCCCACTGATAAAATCTCTAAATATTATCTGCTAACTCCCATAATGTTTGTAGCACTATTGCACCAGTGGACACATCTCACCTATTAGGTCAATAGTGTAGCATGTAGGGTTTGCCACCAGGTAATAAATACCATCAATGACTTTTCTTTCCCAGTGGCTTGAACAGCACCTTCCAGAACTATGGAAAGCTAGCCATCAAGGAGGCCAGAAAAGGACATTAGATCTCTTGAAACTGAAGTTACAGACAGTTAAGACCCATCATGTGAGTTCTGGAATAGAACCTAGGTCCTCTGGAAGAATAACAAATGCACTTGACTGCTGAACCATTTCTCCAGCTTTCCCAGTTTCTGCTACTTCTAGTGTGTGTGTGTGTGTTACCTATTATTACATGGTATGAACCCTGGGGCTAGTACATTGCAAGCTCATTACAAGGGCATCTTCATGTGCAACCAGCTAAACTTGGGAACCTACAGATCAGTCAGATGCCAGTGTAACCCTGCAGTAGCTCCTCTGCCTAGAAGAGGCTACTGGAACTCCCTTCTTTTAGGTGAAGATGTTTTGCTACCTAACATAGCACATCCCTGAGGAAGAGCACGAGTCTCTCCTCCCAGCCTCACTTTGACCTTGAATTGAGTAGATTGCAAACTTCCCTAAGGTCTTTGTTACAGACATTTCACCAGGAAAGAGTTAGGAATGTTTAGTATAGAACTGAAAGATGAAGGCATTGGGTGTGTTGGGCTAACTAATAACTTTACGTTGCCCAGAGCCTTTGTGGTTGGATTCCTGTTGCTGTGATCAAATATGCAGCACAAACAACATAAGGAGAGGTTTGTTTTCAACCACAGTTTCAGAAACATCAGCCCTTGAGCACTTAACTCCAGTGTTCTGGGCCTATAGAAATGTAGATCATCACATGGGAAGAGGGGAAACATAGGACAGGAAAGCTGGTTACCCCATGAGAGCCTGGAGGAGGGAAGAGCCTGGAATAATTTTATATTCTTGAAAGGCACAGGTCCAGCCATCTACTTCCTTAAAGTTTCCACCACCTCCCAATCACCTACTAAATTAAAAATCCCTCTTAAATGAAATCTCATGCCAGGCATGGAATACCTTCCTACATGTTATTGGTCATGAAAGCCCCAGATATCCCTCAAACAACAGAGTCTATTGCCATTGTTCATGACTGCCCTCTAGAACTAGATGGCAAGACCCTATTGTTGAAGACACAACACACTTTGGTTGCAGGATATAGAGAAATCAAGGTAGAATTAACCTTAAAACTTCCTCTCTAATGGATGGCTTCCCTAGTGTTGAAAGTTTAGGTCACTGGGAGAGAAAAACCATCAATGATATTACCCAGTGGCAAACTATGCTAAATACTGACTTGACAGGCAAGGTGAGCCTCACTGGCACAATAGTGCCACAAAGGTTATGGGGTAAGCTTTTGGATTTGATTTGAGGCCTACTCCAAAGGAAGGAATTCATGCCTACTACTTAAACCTGGTCAAAAGCTCATGGTTCAGGAGGTCATAGGTCCTAGGAGTGGGGAATAAATGGTCATGCTGCCAAACTCCTTTCTACTACTTTTTATGTTTACCCATAGACTAGTGACAATCTCAACCTTAGCCAAAGAAATTTCTCTCTATTGTGATCATCAGTTAATGCAGGAACTCAAATTGATCAAAGTTCTGAGCCACTAGATGGGACATATATATCTATAAGTGCACTCACATGTGTGCGAGTGTGTGTGTATGCATGCGTGCACATACACATACACCACCACCACCACCACATTAAGGCTCAAGGAACATTACAGAAAATGTTGAAAAAAAAATGTAAAAGCAGAAAATGGGTAAGAAAGCTGTGACATGCTGTCTTCAGGACATGCCATGCCTTTGCACTCACGAAGTCACTACAGCTATGTTTACCTGCACAAGAGCAGACTGAGATCAGTCAACATTCTAGCAGGCAGCACCAATAACTCAGTTGGTTGTTTTTAAAAGTTGAGAGAAAGGAGATGAAGAGAAAGGGAACAGTGGCAGTGCCTAGAGCCGGGGTTGTTGGTGGAGAATAGGAAGATAGAGTTGGAGTGCATATGATCAAGACGCATTGTTTACATGTATGAAATTGTCATTGAATTAAAAAAAGATATTGTATTTATGCTTTAAATCCTTAAGTGAATTAGTCAAGTCATGAGGTCAGAACTCTCGTGAACACTGTTGTATTGGAGACCAAGACTCAACATAGGAACTTAGGTGAGACATATAATCCCTGAGTCATAATAACAAGAGAGTAGTATTTGAGTGAAAGTTAGCTATAAGGTGCTTCTTTCATCTTCTCTCTTAGTCCGTGTGACTCTAAAGGCAAAGGCACGTAATGATCCTTCAGTCCTACCAGGAGCACCCAAATTCTCAGCAGCTCTTGTACAAATGAGAAATAAACTTGAATTGAGTCTCTGAAATTTGGACGATGTTCTTATAGATGTGACTATTGATTGTTGCAACTAACCACAGAAGAAAATTTAGAGCAACTAGCAGACCTGAATCCATGGAACCTTTGTCAGTCACTGAACAAGCTACAGGAAGTGAATGCAAGGGCACCCCAAAAGAAAAGACCAAACCCACTGCCACTCCTGTGTCCTGAGACAATGCACATCTATTCTCTAGGAGTATGTGAACCAAATTTCCAGTTCTTAATGGACTCAATTGAATTGTGCTTCCTTTTCCGAAGAATTTACATTTTTATTGTTTTTATTGAGCTCTACATTTTTCTCCAATCCCCTTCCTTCCTTCCTCCCCTCTCTCTTTTTACCCTTTCCGTGACCCCCATTGATGTGGGATTCCCTTCTGTATGCTGCGAATATGTTTTATTATCATTGGTTAATAAAGAAACTGCTTTAGGCCTGTGGTAGCACAGAATAGGGTAAGGCAGGAATTCCAAGCAGAGATAGAGGAGAAAAGAAGGCGGAGTCAGGGAGACACCATGTAGCTGCGAAGGGGAAAGATGTCAGAGAACCTTACTGATAAACCACGAGTTTTATGGCAATACATAGATTAATAGAAATGGGTTCATTTAAGATGTAAGAGTTAATTAATAAGAAGCCTAAGCAATAGGCCAAACAGTGTTACGATTAATATAGTTCCTGTGTGATTATTTCAGGTCTGGGCAGCCAGAAATGAACAAGTGACCTCCAGCTATACCCCATGCTCCCAATTTACTCAGATCTTATCTTTTTCTCCTTCCATGTAGATCCATGTATGTCTCTCTTAGGGTTCTCTTTGTTGTCTAGATTCTCTGGGGTTGTGGACTGTAGGCTGGTTTTTCTTTGTTTTATGTCTAAAAGTCACTTATGAGTGAGTACATATTGTATTTGTCTTTCTGGGTCTGGGTTACCTCACTCGATGTGATGTTTTCCAGCTCCATCCATTTGCCTGCAAATTTCAAGATGTCATTGCTTTTTTCTGCTATATAGTACTCCATTGTGTAAATTACCACATTTTCCTTATCCATTTGTCAGTCGAGGGGCATTTAAGTTGTTTTCAGGTTCTGGCCATGGCAAATAATGTTGCTATGAACATAATTGAGCACATGTTTTTTGTAGTATTATTGAGCATCCTTTGGGTATATACTCAAGAGTGGTATTGCTGGGTCGGTTATTTCCTAATTTTCTGAGAAATCACCATACTGAAACCCAAAGTGGCTGTACCAGTTTGCACTCCCACCAGCAATGCAGGAGTGTTCCCTTTACCCCACATCCTCTCCAGCATAAGTTGTCATCAGTGTTTTTAATCTTGGCCATTCTGACAGGTGTAAAATGGAATCTCAGAGTTGCTTTGATTTGTATTTCTCTGATGGCTAAGAACTTACATAACTTCCAGAGTTTTCGTTTGCTGTGGCATTTGAATGGGCAAGCCTTGTGGAGGGCAATATGGCTAACCTCAAGGATTTCTGTGAGCCTAGGCAATGAAAATGTCTTACAATAAAGTGTGTCTTTCCAAAGACCGGAAAACAAAAGACAGTTCATATTTGTCTTCTGCTGTGTGGGTACAAGGGATCAAACACAGGGTATCAGACTTGGTGGCAATCACCTTTACATATGAAGCCATCTTACCAGAAAGGTTCATGTGTGATTGAAAAGAACTACCAGGGCTGCCACAGAGAAAAGTACTCTGTGCTATCTTCAACCCTTGGATTTGGTTTGGTTGACTTGACAGAACAGAGTTTCAGCTACAGCTTCAGTTTCACTAAAGTGGCAAAAGACAAGCTTGGGTTCAGACTTCAGCTCTGGACCCCAAAGCCTTGACCATCCAGATATGAAGAAAGACCTCTCCATTGGTTACAGTAATAGATGCAGAATTCCATCCTAAAAGGTCCTTCTTTATTCACTAACAGAAAAAAAGGAAAAGAAACTCAGGGTACATTTCAGTTATAAGCGTGTGCTTATCATGCCCAAAGTTCTTGGTTCAATCCCAGCGCCAAAAGAAGAGATGCTGGGCATGGTGGTGCACACCTTTAATCCCAGAACTCAGGAGGCAGAGGCAAGCGGATCTCTATGAGTCCAGTGCTTCCCTGGTCTACATAGTAAGTTCCAGGATAGCCAGAGTTACACAGTGAGACCATATCTGAAGAATAAGAAAAGAAAGGGGCACGGAGGGAGGAGAAGGAGCAGGAGCAGGAGAAGATAGAAGAGATGCCGGCTTTCCATATTTAATATAAAAACAGTAAGATACAAATGGTATTTGCTGCCCTGGATCCTGGTATTCCACGGAGTGTTTGGAAAAGCTCTTGGGGCAATTCTATGTTCCCTTCTCACTCAACCAGGCTTTGTAGATGAACTTCTTATCTTCCGTTTGATGATGAATACCCTGTGGTTGGACCTCTTGGTTCACCGATTCAGGTAGGTAAGAACTTTATTTTCTGTTCTTTTGGCTCCAGATTGAAAGGAAACATTAATTCCATCCTTTCTCCAGCAGCTGCTGCCTGCCCCTCTGTCAAGAATGAATGGAATCAGGGTCTCTGTAGGGCCATCCCGGCTTGGGTTAGGAAGCTATGGTATGTCCTGACTCTGGATCCTCTTCAGTGCCTAGAAGGGAAAATCCAGTTAGCCCCACATTTGGTAATGTGCCAGTGGCTTGGCCAGGAAGAGTGGGGCACCTTGATTGACAGTCTAGCATAAGGGTGAGCTAATTCCCTGGAATGCACGGAACAGCAATGAGGTAATTTCCTGGAAAGGAAATGGGGTGCTATTAGCATGAATGGGGAACTGCAAAGTCAACAACTGTTCACCCCAGCTCCTCCCCGAGTCCATTTATGTGATTTTTAACCCAAGACTTCTGGAGACAGATGCCTTTATTCAAAGGACTGACGGCCATAGGAAAGCAAAGAAACATCCTTTCAGATCATAGAAAGAAATTGCCATTCCTTAAAATGCGCAGACTGGACCCTTAGACTCCCCTGGTTGTACTGTCTCAGACATGAGAAAAGGGAAGCAGAAAAAAAAAATTTACCGAACCTGCACAAAGGAAGTCTGTCTTAAATTCAGTCTCCTGCCTGAGGGCATCTCTCCACCATCCTCCTGGGGTATTGGGGAAAGGGCCTTGCTACCTCTGAGGTTATTTCTTGAAGTGCACACCCTCCAGGTTTGGAATGTGGGGTGGCAGGAAGGGTCTTTAGACTAACTCTTCTTGCTAGAGCAGGGGCATAAGTGACGGGTCCAAGCAGTGATGGAGGAGGGGAAAGAACACTGGGAAGGGGATTTATTTCAAAGGTGAAACTATTTTCCTGAAAATATGTCTGCGTGAAGTAGGTGCTGATATCTTGAACTGGAGCTGGGAATGGATTTTTTTACAGGAAAAAGGAAATGCAAGGGTGTGGAGCAGCCAGCAGCAGAGGAAGTTCCCAGGTGACTTGTCATGGTGCGATTTATAGACCCGAGTCTCAGCAGGGCTGCAGTGGGCTGCGGAATGAGCGTGATTTGTTGGTGGTGGGACCTGGCACTTGGCAGCAGTCCACACTGACTTAGCCTAGAGCATGCGTGCTGCCAGGACCTGGAGTGCACTGGCCGATCTGGGCCGTTAAAACGAGAAGAGCAAAAGCAAATGTGTTCATCCTGAAGGGAAAATGGAAGCAGAACTCTGAAGGGAATGAGGATGGTCATCGTGTGGTGGGGAAATGGTTCAACAGATAAAGACACCTCCTGCCAAAACTCACAACCTGAGTTTGATCCCTGAAGCCTACATAATGGAAGGAGAAAGAACCAGCTGCCAAAAGTTCTCCTCTGACCTCAGCACAAGTGTTGTGCCTTGTGTACAAACACACACACACACACACACACACACTAATTAATGTAATTGAATTTTTTAATTAAAAAGAAAACAATTGTGAGGAAGGGGGCCAGAGCATAAGAGGCTCTCTGCCCCTCTGTTACTGGGCTTGGCCATAATTGAAACCATAAACACTGAAAGGGGGTCTGTCAAAAGAGGAGGGTCCCTCTAGCTTATGTCCACCCACCCTGGGAAACAGATAAATGAACTTTAAAAGAGAGAAGCAGATTATTCATCTCCCATTGCTGTCTTTGAGCTCTCCTCCCCCACCTTCAGAATAGCAGAGACCAGGAACAGCCCTGGCCTTCAGCGAGAGCCAATTAGGCGGTAAGGCATGACCGTCAACACAGCATCCTGCAGGCAAGGACCACAGCGGTGTTTACAGAGCGTGGCACCGATGCGGGAGCTAACAGCCCACATGCATGGTCCATCTGCACAAGCTGGAAAAAGTAACCGTTTCCACCCGAGCTAAACCGCGGTGCCTCTAAACATTCTACCCAGACCCCTTCCAGAAACCCCACACATCTGTATACACATTTCAAGATAAATATGCGCATAGGCAGAGCCCCCCGCAGAACCAGGGGAGGCCCCTCTGAAATTCTGTGGGTGGACCCTGCCCGCCCCACACAGGCTTCAGTCGGGGAATTTTCAACAAGTAGAACTCCTCAGAGCCTCGTACCTGCCTTGTGGCTCCTCATGTCACACAAACACAATTTTGAGGTCTACAACCCAAGTTCTCTTCTTCCAAAGACATGCACAAGCTTCTGAACTCTGCTCGGAAGATGAGAAGGCCTCCCTTTGCTGCAAGCTTACTGGAAACCCTGCTATCCAAGGCTTGGCACTCACTCCTAACTTTACCAAGATTTCCTTCTCCCCATGGCAGCAAAAGACAAACACTGCCTGCCTCCCCAACTTTGTTTATTTATTTTTGAGGCAGGATTTTATGTATTGCAAGCTGGTCTCAAACTCACTGTATAGCCTAGAGTGCCCTGAAAGCTGAATCCTCCTGCCTCCACCTCCCAGGTGCTGAGATTTCACAGTTAGGAGTGGAAGCCAGACTTTGTACAAGGCAGATGAACACTCTACCAACTAAGATATCTCCAGCCCAAGGTCTCCTTAATACCCAAGCTGGCCTTGAACTCACTATATAGCCCAGGTTAGACTCTGACTGTCCATCCTCTTCCTTCAGTTTGTTGAGGGCTGGGGTTATGGGTTTTAAGCACCATGCTAGGCTGATTCTGATCTTTGTGAACTTATTCTTGTCCATTTTCCTCTTTAAATTTTTAAAAATTTATTGTGTGTGTGTGTGTGTGTGTGAGAGAGAGAGAAAGAGAGAGAGAACTCATGTGTGTGGTACATGCTCACACTCACGTGACACACATGCCGAGGTCAGATAACAGGTTCTTAGTAGTCCGCTTCAGTTTTTTAACTTGTGTTGAGTCAAGGTCTCTCTTATTTCTGGCATTGTACTGCATACTCCAGACTAGCTGGCCCATGAGTTACCAATCTATCCTGTCTCCACTGGAATTAGAGGTGCACACCCCTGCATCTGCATTATTGTCTAGGCTTCCAGGTGCACACCACTGCGTCTGCATCATTATGTAGGTTTTCAGGTGCACATCCCTGCATCTGCATTATTATGTAGGCTCTCAGGTGCATACCACTGCATCTGCATTATTAGGTAGGCTTCCATGTGCACACCACTGCATTATTAGGTAGATTTCCAGGTGCACACCACTGCATTATTATGTAGGCTTTCAGGTGCATACCACTGCATTATTAGGTAGGTTTCCAGGTGCACACCACTGCTTCTGCACTATTAGGTAGGTTTCCAGGTGCACACCACTGCATTATTAGGTAGGTTTCTAGGTGCACACCACTGCATTTTTAGGTAGATTTCCAGGTGCACACCACTGCTTCTGCATTATTAGGTAGGTTTCCAGGTGCACACCATTGCATTATTATGTAGGTTTTCACGCTTACACAGCAACCACTTTTACCCATGGAGCCATCTTTCCAGCTCTCTTCTTGTCCATGTTCAGGTCCAGTCTTGTAGCATTGACTTCCACAGATCACAGAGACAGAAAACACCAGTCTGAATCCAGACCACTAGAAGCTAATAGTCTATCCTGCCTTGTTGCACACTGTGGTTCTAATATTGTAATCAAGGGCAGGGGAAGGGAAGGGATTGGGAAGTCGAGCTAATTCAGTACACAGATGCCATACTTTGGCCAGCAGGAAAAGAGAGCAGAAAGTATACCCAAAGATTGCCAATAGTCAGAAAATGGCCGGTCATCATAAAGCTGAGATACAGCCCACTGTCTGACTGTATTTCCACTTAGGTCTTACGGGAGCAATTGCTGCAGTCACAAGATTCAAAAGTATGGTGATGGGTGGGCTAGCAGCTATACCAGCAGCTGGCCTCGGACCTAAAGTATCAGCCCTTCTGGTTTGAAAGTTTGCAAGGGTCCCTCCCCATGACAGCCACCTACCTTTCTCTGTCTGTCAAGGTATAGCTCACCCATCACCTCCTCTTAAGCTCTACCCCCTCAACAAACCCCATAACTTTCCTCCAGCACCAAGAGCAATGGTTTCCAAAAGTTTTAGCTTATGCGATCCCTAAAGGTGATTTGAAAACTCATGTACATTCTTGTATGATTTTGAGACGGGTGCCGTTTATTTTAAGAAGAACAATTTTTATTTTTAGGTTTAAATGGTTGCTGTGGCTATCATTAGTACTGAAAACATTCACATTTTAAAATAAAGCCACTAAATCATTCTTTAAAACTTTCTAGCAGAATTAAATTATCACAGTAATTCAATTTATATTATTATTAAGATATTTTTAATAATACATGTATATGTACATGTTTTGTGTGCTGTCTGTCTGTCTGTCCGTCTGTCTCTCTGTATGGAGGGCAGCAGGCAACTTCAGGTATTATCCTCAAAAACACCATACATGTGGCTGGAAAGATGGTTCAGCAGTTAAGAATTCTTGCTGCTCTCGAAGAAGACCCAAGTTCAGTTCCCGGCACCCACATGACAGCTCACAAACCTTTCACAACTCCAGCTCCAGGGGACTGAATTCTCTCTTCTGGCTTTTGCTAGCACTGAACACATACGGTGTGCAGGCAAAACACTCATATACAGAAAATAATAACCAATGAATCTTTGCAAAAGAAAAAATAGAAAGAAACATCATCAACCCCCTTTGAGGTTGTCTCTCATTGGGCTGGGTTCACTGATAAGGCTGAGCTGTGTAGCCAAGGAGTCTGGGGGACGCTCCTCTCTATGTCTCCCCAGCTCTTGCCACCTCAATCCGCGCATTTTTATGTTTCTAGGGACCAAATGTGCACATCCCTGTGCTTACAAAACAAGGGTTTCACCAACTGAGCCAACACCACCCCCACTCTTCCCCACCCCTCCTCTTATGAGACAGGAACAGTCTCCTCTAGCCCATGCTGACTTCAAGCTCCGATTCTTCTGCATCCAGAGTTCTGGAATTACAGCTATACACAACCCTAAGAGGTTTACATGGAGCTAAGGATCCAGCGTAGGGCTTTATGCATGATAAACAAAACACTTTCCCAGCAGAGCCCACCACTCCCATTCTCTGAATACATAAGACTTTTTTTTATTGACTTACTGGTCCATCTCCTCTTTGGAGACTTGGGCTCCAGTAGATTTACTCTGAGTGCTTTCGCAATAATCAGATGCTTTTGTGTTTGAAGCTGTTTGCTTTTAACAGATGGCCACTGTTATCATTTCTTTTACAAAAAATGTAAAATTTAGATTTTTTTATCACTGTAAATTTGCAACTTTTGAGCGTTTTTTTCTAGGCCAAGTGGAATAACCACTAGACTATTACTGATCAAAAAGCATAAATATAAATTTTCATAAATAATTAAAAGGGAACTTTTTTCAATCAGGTATTATATTTACAGATGAAAATTGTTTGTTGCTAGAATAAGATGTAACTCAAAATAGATTCTATTCCTATTTCATATTTTGAAAGAGAAACTCTAAGAAACTCTTCTCTCACCAAGAGTCTCATGGGGGTAAGTATATTTGTTTGAGGCAAAGTTTCACAGTGGCCTGGAACTTCTCCTTGAAGGCCAGACTAGCTGGCTTTCAAGCTCAGGCACCTGCTCCTGGCTTTTTCCATGGGTTCTAGGACTCCAAACTCAAGTCTTTATGCTTGCTTCCAAGGTAAGCGCTTTACTGACTAAGCCATCTCCCCAGCTCTTCCACTAAGAGGCACACATTCTTTGACATGGTTGGGGGTGGAAGTGGGAAGGCTGCTGGACAGAATTCCCATCTCTCCTGGGGCTTCTCTCTGCAACATAACTGAACTCAGCAGGTCAACTTATCCCTTTTCTGAAAAGAACTACACAGATAACACTGGGAGGTAGAAATCCCCATTCGTTGCGGCATTGAGGCCTACAGACACCCTCCAAATCAGATTTTCGAGGTTTACCTCAGCTGTAGAAAGTCAATGGGAGTCTTGTTTGTCCAGCACTGGTCATTTTGGTGGGCTGTTTATGCCACAGAACCTCCTGGGCCAGGCCAGCCTTGTGAGGGCTTCTTCTACCCAATCCTGTTATCTCTGCATCTATTGATCTCAAATATTTGCCATGCCAAATTATCTCAACTTCAGCTTCAGAAAACCCCAGCCTGTTGCATCCACTTATAAAAGGTTCACCAATATCATCTCATTGTCTCAAACACATTTGCCCTCCAGAGCAAGGCTCCATGTTTGGTTTTGAGGCAGTCTCCCTTAGCCTAGACTGACCATCTATTTAATAGAGTACTTGAGGTCCTAGCTAGAGCAATAACAACAAAAGGAGATCAAGGGGATACAAATCGAAAAAGAAGAAGTCAAACTCTCACTATTTGTTGATTATTGTAATAGGAGCTGCGGGCTGTGTTCCTGCCACCCCAGCTCCTGGTTGCCTGGCTAGCTTATGCCCCGAAATAACAGCACACAAACTGTATTCTTTTAAACACTGCTTGGCCCATTAGCTCTAGCCCTTATTGTCTAATTCTCATATCCTGATCAACCCATCTCTAATAATCTGTGTAGCATTAGTCTTACCGGGAAAGATTCAGCATGTCTGACCTGGCGGCTTGCTTCATTGCGTCTGGCTCTGAGAGGAGCTGCCCTGCATCTGAGCTCACTTCCTCTTCCTCCCAGCCTTCTGTTCTGTTTACTCCACCTATCTAAATTCTGCCCTATCAGATGGGCCAAGGCAGTTTCTTTATTAGCCAATGACCTTCCTCCATCAGATTATATGATAGTTTACATAAGTGACCCCAAAAATACTACCAAGGAACTTCTGCAACTCATAAAACCTTCAGTAACATAGCAGGATGCAAGATTAACTCGAAAAAAATCAGCATCTCTCCTTTACACAGACGATAAATGGGATGAGAAAGAAATCAGACAAACATTACCCTTCACAATAGTCACAAATAACATACAGGTTCAAAACCAAGACTGTGGTTATCAGACGTTATTCTCCAGACTTCACAGAACACCATTCATAGATAGAAGGTTTACCAACACCAATAAGACAAAACATAGCCTTATTGCCTAAGCGCTTTCACCCCCAGATTGAGACCCAGTGGTGAGCTCTGAAGAGTTGAGGGAACCTCCCACAGCAGTGTTATCTGCCATAACCTAGCTTGATGTTTTAAATTATCCACGTGTATACTTGGTTGTTCATACCATAGAGGCTCTACAGGGCTTCATCCGCTACTCATTTGTTCAATTAGTCAGCTGATTTTGACCATTCAGTACACCTGAGTGCCTAGTGCACACTAGGTCCCTGTGGTGGCGGCACAGCTCACAGTTTCACAAGAGAAACAGGAAGGAATGAAAGTGGTTAGAAGGAACCACATAGTCCCAATGTCAGAAAGTCCCCAGACAGATGTGCACGCATCTACAATGGACACTTAGGCATCTCTTTTACCCCTTTAGCTCTAGGAGAATCTCAGGGCACCTCTAGACCAGAGCAAATGTCATCTGATAATCAAATAATTTTATTTAGTTAAGTATACAAAAAGAGTCCTAGGGCATTTAGATATCCTCTTACTCTTTGGATATTTTAAAGTGTAGGCTTTGATGGTGTATCATTTGAACATCCTGAGCTTTGGTCGTGAAGAGGTTACTAGAACCTTACTAAGATTACATCTAAAACTTATCAGTTTCAAACTTCTGGAAGTTAATCACACTCTTTTTTTTTTTTAATTTTAATTCTTCCAGTTTTCCCCTCAGACCTCAAAGGAAGTAATACAATGCAAAATAACAGCGCTGAGCTGATGTTTGCTCTGCACTGACTTTGTATACACACTCTACAAAAACTTTCAACTAACAGTATTAGTTACTTCTTCAAATAATCCTGCTCGGCTCAGTAGATACGGAACATGTACCTGGAGAGGTCCAGAGATGGCAGAGGGCACTCAGCCAGGAAACAGTGCAACACAGAGCCCAGTCTCAGCTGTGCGCTGCCTCATGAAGCTCCCTGTCCCTAAAACATCACCATCTCACAATGCAGAGTCTGCCTAAGGAGTCTAAAGCCACAGGTCCATGCTGCCCAGAGAAATAAGCCAGAGCCCCTGCAAGGTGCCCAGCTAGAGGGAACCCTGCTTATGGACTGACTGTTTAATGATTCTTTGTGGCCAGTGAGCTGTAGTTCTCTTTTCACAAACCCATTTCCAGGAGAGTAGAAAACAACCCTCAAGTGTGTGTATCCCTTCCCCCCGCCCCCCCATTTCCCCCATCCTCCCACTACCCCCACCCCACATTCTCCCTCTTGATTCTGAATGCCCAGCACTCACTTCTTCCCCAAGCCTTCTTCCCAGGTCATCCTTAAAAGGGTGTGTGCTAATTAGCTTTCTGTCACTATAACAAGATACCCAAGGTAGCCACCTTAAAAGGTAGGAAAGTTTTGACTCCATTTGAGAGGTTTCAGTCTGAAACACTGGACTGTGACTTTGGGTTTGTGGTCTCACAGTGCATCATGGTAGCAGCATATGGCAAAGAATGCCTCTTCATTAGGAAGCAAAAGAATGAGAAAGGAGCTAAGTTCCCAATGTTTCCTCCTACGGCACACCCCTCAATGCCCTAACTTCTTCCCCACAGACCTTAAGGTTCTACTAATACCTCGTAGCATTATACTGGGGACCTAGGCCTTTTGGGGACATTCAAAATCCTTACTGTCTCATCTCTGTCCTGGACCTTTTCCTTAACCCCCATCATATGTACCCTTTTCTAAGAACCACTCTTGAGAGTTTAAGAGACTCCTTCTGGTGGCTTGACTAGGAATGGCCCACCATAGACTCGTATATTTGAAAGCTTGGTTATTAGGAAGTAGAGCTACTCAAAAGGGATTAAAAGTTTGGGCCTTGCTGGAGTAGATGTGGCCTTGTTGGAAGAGGTGTGTCACTATGGGTAGGTTTTGATCAAAATCTCAAGCCAGAGTCAGTGTCCCTCCCTTCCTGTTGCCAGCAGATCTGGATGTAGAACTCTCAGCTACCACGTCTTCCTGGGTGCCACCTTGTCCCCTGCCATGACAATAATGGACTAAACCTCTGAAACTGTAAGCAAGCCTCAACTACATGCTTTCTTTTAAAACAGTTGCCATGGTCACAGTTCCTCTTCAGAATAGAACACTGACTAAGATACCCCTCATACTTAGCATGTCTAGAAAGTGGGTCTTGAGCACACCCACAAGCCTGTCACCCCAGTCTTTGCCACATTAATTAACACTCATTTCCTCTTCCTCGTTGCTTGAATAAAGTAATAGCTCTCTCAACTTGACATGATCTAGGCTGACCTGGCGGAGAGTCTCAATGAAGGATTGCTACATCAGGTTGAGATGTGGGAACCACTTCTTGGGCAGGAAATCCAGCACTTTATAAGGATGGAGATATTCAGCTGAGCACTAGCAAGCAAGCGAGGACACACGCGTTAACTCTTCTCTGCTCTTGATTGTGGATGTGATATGACTATTCAAAGTTACTATAGTTCTTGACTTCCCCACAATGATAGCCCATAAGCCGAAATAAACCCCTTTCTTCCCAAATTGCTTTCTGTCATGGTATTTTAGCATTGTAACAGAAATTAAACCAAAAGAGGGTCCATCCTTGGCTCCTCCTTCTCTCTCCCATCCTGCATACAATCCATCGGAACCCGATCACTGCTCTCAGTCACAGCTGTGGTGCCCTGTCTTCCTGTTTCTGTCCTTGCTTCCTGACTTCCTGTTCTTAACACCCAGTCAGTGCCTATGCTCAACCATGAGCCAAATACAAAACTCCAGTTCTCAAAGCCCCATGGCTTCTCATCTGGCACAGAGAAAAAGGCAGGGCCCTCATGGTTGGTCACTGAAACAATGAACATCACTGTCCCACTGTGACTCTTGGGGCCCCAACCCTGATCTACAAAATGTGACCTCCTTGCTGCTCCTTAAATTCTCCAGCGTAACTACATCTACTGTCCCCCGATCCAGAAATGCCCTCTCCCAGGGACCTGCCTGGCTCCCCATCACTGTCTTCACACCACTCCTACATGGCATCCCCTTGGGGACACACTTTCCTGATACTTTATTCAAAATTACAACTTTTGTTCTTTGTTCCTCCTCACCCTGTGTCTCTCCAAGGCACCATCACTGGTGAGTAACCACCAGATCCTACATCCTTTGAGGATGGGGAAGCTGTTACAGCACTGCCGTCTCTCCAGTGCCTCATGACGCTGGGGTTCAAGTAATATAGTTTCAGAAGAGATGAGAAGATTGCCCTCGGTCAAAAGAGAAAGCCATATCACCCAGGGTTTATGGTTCACTCACAGAGCCAGCATAACTCTAGCTGAAGTTCTGAGCTTGTTGGGTTTGCCTTTCTCTAAGAACTGCTCAAGCCAATTCCTGACTACACGGCTGGTTCTCAAGCTCAACACTCTTTCAGAGAGCCTCGGTTCCTTAGTAGAACTAGTCCACGTGCTCATGAGTCACTGAGGACATGAGAACTAGATGCTGCCAAAGGGAAGTCAGAAATTTGGCTGGAGACTCAAGCGCTTTACACCACATTCACCCCATCTATTAAAAAATTTTAATTATAAGCTAGGCATGGTGGCTGTCCTCATTATCTTTAACTGTCAACTTCACAAGAGTCACCTGAGAAGGGAATCTCAATAAAGAGATTGCTTTAATCAGATTGGCCTGGGGGCATGTATGTGGGAGATTGCCCTGATTGTTAACTGATATAGAAGGGTCCAGCTCACCATGGGTGGCTCTATTCCCTGGGCAGGTGGTGCTCAACTGTGTAAGAAAATTATCTGAGTGTAAGCCTGTGAATCAAACTACAGCATTCTCTTATAGTTCCTGCCCTGACTTCCCTCAGTGGTGGACTGTGATCTAGAAGTGTAAGCTAAATAACACCCACCACACACACACACACACACACACACCCTAAGCTGTTTTCAGTTGGAAAGTTTTATACCACAGAAAAGAAACTAGAACAGTCACAACCTGTAACCCCAGAACTAGGAAGGTAGAGGCAGGCAGTTTAGGGGTTCAAGCCCGGCTTTGGCTATTCTTGGCCAGTCTAGGGCTACCCAAGACACTGTCCCAAAATGAATAAGAAAAATAAAATAAGAATCATACACACACACACACACACACACACACACACCATACACACGCACATGCACACACAAACCAAAAACATGCCTTCCTTGGGATGGGATGGGATGGGATCAACATAATGCCTGGCTGCTACTCTAGAGACGAACAAGCTCTACTCACCATACTCGGGGTCTTTCTCCTCCAGGGGCTTCAGTATTAACCCAGCAACTCACTAGTGGCAGAAGCTGCTTGCTCCATCACACCTGAGAGTGCCAGCACAACTTCAGAAGAGCCCAGCAGGTGTGCTGACTCCAGAAGCCTGCCCTCCAGGTCTTTGCTTCCTCTCTGTTTATTGATCTGACTGAGTTGGGCCTCAGACACTTTTATTTTCTGGTCTTGCTACCACCCTTACAAGTATTGGGGGAGCTGTGGCTTCTGGAGAACACCCATAGGATTATACAGCCTCTGGTTTTCTCCTCTGAGAGTACTCAGTTATTTCATATGAAATGGGGTATTTGCACATAGCCTTCAAACATTCTTCCCATCTGCAATACTTAACAGCATTTCTTTTTTTTTTTTTTTTTTTTTTGGATTTTTCGAGACAGGGTTTCTCCGTAGCTTTTGGTTCCTGTCCTGGAACTAGCTCTTGTAGACCAGGCTGACCTCGCACTCACAGAGATCCGCCTGCCTCTGCCTCCCGAGTGCTGGGATTAAAGGCGTGCGCCACCACCGCCCAGCAGCATTTCTTGATTACTTAACAGAAGTTATACAGACTAAGCTCTAGGGAAACAGCTGTATTTAGAGAATGACAAGCAGAAATGTCTCTGGTCGACCAGATGACTCAACAGATAAAACCACTTGCATATATAATCTGAATCACTGAGTTTTCCCTAGATTCTACCTTAAGATGGAAGGAGAAAACAACCCCACAAGCTGTCTTCTGACCTACATGCACACTGGCACACAAACCGCCATGCACTCACACCCCTCATATATATCATACACACATAATAATTTTTAAAAATTTAACTTTAAAAGATTAAAAAGCTAAAAACTACCAGTAGATGGGCCAGTGGAGTGAGTAAACCAGCAGCTCAGATATGAAATACAAACAAATGCATTTTTTAAATGTCCAACATTCTTAGCCACCAGATAGATGAAAATTAAAGGTACTGCAAGATTCTACCTCACTCAAGTCATGATGTCTCATCAAGAAAACAATAACAAATACTGACTAGGATGCTCAAAGAAAAAGGAAACTATTTACTGTAAACTAATATAGCCCTGTGGAAATCAGTGTAGAGCTGTGGTTCTCAACCCTTTGAGGGTCAAATGACCCTTTTACAAGAGTTACCTAAGATCATCAGAAAGTACAGATATTTACATGATGACTCATAATAGTAGCAATATTACAGTTATGAAGTATTAATGAAAATAATTTTATAGTTGGCAGCCACCACAACATGATGAACTATATTAAAGGGTTGCAGCATTAGGAAGGTTGAAAACCTCTAGAGGTTCCTCAAAATACATGCATACATACATGCATACATACATACATGCGTGCATAAACCTACCATAGGACCCAGCTATGCCACCCCTGGGAAGTACTCAAGAGTAACCGTCTCTTACTACAGAGATGCGTGGTCAGCCTTGCTCAGTGCTGCTCTCCTCATAGCAAATTGCATTCATTCTTAATCTATAAATTTCCTGCTCTATCTACACTACAGATTCCCCTTTATTTATTCATTCAGAGTGAATTCTGTTTCCATGCTCATTACACAGTCTCTCATTTGAAAACCCTACCTTCTCATTCTTACATACGTGTACCTATGTGGGAGTGAGTGCGGGCAGTCACGAAAGGAGAAATGGGAGGAACGCGAGGGGGGGAGCAGGAGCGGTGGTGGCTTGGACAGGAGACAGGAGGGGAACAAACAAAGGTGACACAAACATGGGCAGTGGGAGTCCCAGGGGCAAGGAGGTCAAGCCTGGAGCAGAGCAGCCAAGGTGGGGGAGGGGCAGAAAGCAGGCAAAACCTAGGTATGTACGAAAATGCCACCTGGAAATCTGTTGTTTTATGTGTTCGTTTTTAAAAGAAATTTAAATTTTAAGGATCTCTGCAGTCTGCAGTAGGCTGAACCTATGGGTTGTAGAACTCCCAGATACAAAGAGGCGATTGTACAATTTACAAGTCACCAACAGGTAGATTTTTTTAAAGTTCTCACTACAAAAAAAAAAAAAACACGCAAAGTGGCGCACATGTAAATTAGTTCAATTTCACCTGACTTCGATGTGTACACAATTCAAAACAATACCAGGCTGTATGCATGAAGACACACCACCACTTTTGTGTGTCAGTTAGAAGGTTTTTTTTTTGTTTTGTCAAAAGCTAATGTCAGGATGTGATCCAGAGACTCCAAAGGGCCTGGGACCACCTGCTAGCCTGAGGAGTTCCTTTTTCTTCTGAAATGTATCCTTGAGAGCCCACACACCCGCAGTGTACTGAGGAGAAACCCGAGTGCTACCCTCCCTTTGTAGGAGTTGGTTTCCAAAACAGGGTTTCCTTCCCAGAGGTGAAGGGTAGCAGCCCAGAACAGAAGTGCAACCCCAGAGCCACGACTCTGTGCTCAGGCCTGGAATATGTGGTATTTACCCAGTTGCCTTCAATGGAGTCAACATAGATCAAGAGTCAAGAGGAATGCTTCGATGTTTAAAAACCTTTAAAAGGAGTTCCAGGGCACAACTTAATGGGCCATGATGGAAGAGCGCTAACCGGGTCAGGAAGGTGACTTACCACATAAATGTTCTCATTGCTTTTTCAGAAGATCTGAATTTGATTCCCATAACCACCTGTAACTCCAGCTCCAGGTGATCTAACACCCTCTTCTGGCTTCTGTGAGAACCCGCACATGTACACAGAAATACACACATTCACAGGAACAAAAATTAAAAACAAAATAAAAATTGTCAATTCCCTTGGGTGATAATGTCATATTATGGGTGGTTTGACGTCATAACTGTGAGTCCTGATGAACTGTCATCAATGGTAAATAAATAGCAATGTTCTTTTATTGAATACCTATATGCACCAAACACATTACATATGTATTAATTTTCTGTTTCATGACCCTGGATGTCATTTCAGATTAGTCTTCCTGGTGAGGAGAGGGTAGTCAGGTCAAAAATAGGCTTGTCCAAGGTCACACCGTTAGCAAGAGACAGAACTGGCATTTGACTCGCACCATCCTTCTCCAGAAGGCACGTGCTCACCGTTATAACAAACTGCCTCATAAGGGAAGGCCACCAAAAAATGAGGATTTCTTTTCCAGGCATGGCTGGCTCTTTACCAATCATATCATAATGTAATTATTTCAGCAAAAAAAAAAAACATTTCTTTGATCAAACAAATCCTCTTCAAACATACCATTATGTCAAGGTGCCAAACCCTTCACTGCATTGTGTGACTTTGATACCTAACACAAAAGTCCCAGCTGTGTGGTTTGTTCCTCTTATTGTGAAGACTAAGGATTTGCTTTGCAATCAAGAACAAGATGAGACTTTTTCTCAAGTCAGTTAGGCCACCTCAGTAACTTCAGATCCCATTCAAGACACTAGACTTGGAAGCCAAGGAGACTATGCTTAGCAGGTACTTGGCTGCCCAAGCCTCAGGGATGTGAGTCAACTCTACAGAAGACATTACCATCTTCAGCAAGGAGATTATCTGGTATTATAGGAGATTAAGATAAAGGAGAAACACAGTATCTTTAATCCCATGTCTAATGGACTGAGAAAAAATTCCTCGTAAGAAAGATCTGCCTGCTTCACAGGATTGAGAATAACTTTCTGATAAATCTGCTGTTGCCCTGGGGCTCAAACAGCACTGAACTTACCTTCAGCCACAGAAGCACCTGGAAAACTTGGTGCAAGGAGCTCAGACCGCATGTGTAGCTCTTTCCACAGCATCCTCCCTCACCTCTAGGTCAAGGTGAGGTGTCTGAAGAGAGGTCCAGCAAGCATTTGTTGTTCACACTGGCTGTACCAAAAATGATGCATCCACGGAGGGGTGGGGTGTGGGGGGAGCTGCTGTGAGATTGTGTTTCCTGGTAGTGTTGGAAGTTACACTCATAAAATCTCACCAGCATGACTGCCTAAACGTGATCTGAACAAAGACAACAACAATGGACATATGAAGTGGATGGGGGAAAGTCCATGGGCCTCAGCCCTACACACAGAACTACACGCAACTAAGAAATGCTGAGAATGAGAAAATCAGTCTTCCCCAGGAAAAAGCACGCCAATTGGTTGTCCAATACCAACTGATTAGACTCAATGCATATATTCATGCAATTTATATACATTGAATAGACTGTTTTAGGTATATATATATATTTATATATGCATATATATTTGCACACACACCATCAACAACAACTAAAGAAAAAAGAGGCCATGAATTTGGAAGAGAGCAAGGAGAGGTATATTCAAGGGCTTGGAAGAAGGAAAGGGAAGGGAGAAATGATGTAATTATATTATAATCTCAAAAATAAAGGAAATGGTAGATGGGAGCCAAGAATGGAAGAGCCTATTCCCATAACCTTGTTGCCGGGAAGCTGAGGCAGGAAGATTGCAAGTTTGAGGTTGGAGCTAACCTAGGCTACATAGTATACTCTGCTTTATTGTTGTTGTTGTTGTTGTTGTCTTTTTAAGCGATAAACAAACAAGGGAATAAAAGAAGTGAGAAGTTTTCCAGGGCTGAGGATGTGTAGTTCAGTAGTAGCTAAGTTATAGCTTAGTGTTTGTCTACCACACAAGAAGCCCTGGGTTTGATGCCCACACCACATAAAACCTGGTTAATGGTACATTAGGATGCGGAGGCAAATGGATTAGAAGTTTAATGTCATCCTTAGCTACATAGGAGTCTGAGTAAGTCATGGGATAAATGAGAACTTAGCATGGGGAGATAGATAGATAGATAGATAGATAGATAGATAGATAGACAGATGAAATATATAGAGACAGTTATATAAGTATAGATAGACAGTAGATAGATCAGTAGATAGATAGATGATAGATAGATAGATAGATAGATAGATAGATAGATAGATAAGAGAGAGATGATAGATAGATAGATAGATAGATAGATAGATAGCCCAGTGCCTAACTTGCCTGAGGCCCTTTGAGCCTCAGCACCCCCAAATAAATAACAATTGGATAAGGCTTCAGTCTTAGATCTCAACTGTAATCCTACTTTTTGAGGTATTTCAGGTAAGCAATAAGCCCTTCCAGATCTGCTGTGTACGCAGGTGCCCACAGCAACTTCACATATATTTTTGTATATCTCTGGCCTCACATAAATGTGGGCTATCCAATGATGGTTTGTCTTTTTATTATTTGTTTTTTATTAAGATATCTCAGAGTTCCAACCATACCGGAAACCTTGTGCATAGCCTTATTGAGGAAGAATCAAATAGAATTGGGTCCTCAGTATCCATGGAATCAACCAAATTTCTATCAGAAGTATTTATCTATTTGTTTGCTTTTTAATCCATGTGTCTGTGTTTGTGTGTGTGTGTGTGCGAATGTGTGTGAATGTGTGCACTCATGCTTTGTCACCTTCCTCTGTGTACATCAGGCTAGAAGCTTCCCCTAGCCGATGACATGGTCTAACTATTATTGCCAGAGTTAAGGAACATAATACTTAGAAAGCAGATAGCTAGCTAAGTGTTCATCATCATCACTATCCCTGTGTGGCCTGGACACCTCTGTCTCTGGCTGTGCTCCTTCAGATCTCTGTGACTCAGCGTCCCACCCCTGTGTCCATGCTAAGAAAGAGGTCTGGTAAAGGCACTTTTATGTTTTAAAACAGGCTCTTTGATCATTTGTGGAAATGCCTATAATCAATAGGGAACCTCAGAGGAAAATTGGGGTCCTATTTTATGCCTTCCAGGCCTCTCTGCTCACACCAACCCTGTCATCAAAAGGATCGCGGTAAGCCAACTACAAACCCAAACGAAACTGGTTACTAAGATGAGAAGTGAATCTTAGTGCATATAGCATCATTAAGACAAAGAAAAGGGCTTTTGCTAATGAGTACAGAGAACGTCAGAAAATGAGAGAGACCCACTCCACCCGACAGTCCCAGAGTCGCACAAATCTAATTTCCCAACAGCCAGGAGAAGATAAAATTGCCCAGAGCCAGCCGGCTGCCGCTCACAGATGGGATAATCTAGTGGAAACATTTTACGGTGTATCGCTTGAAGAAAAGTGCATTTGTCTTTCCTGAAAGCAAAAAAATGGTTTAGTTGACCTTGAAAATAGAGGCATTCATGAGACATATGAGCAAAAGTTTTCATTATTCCTTAAGCCCTTGCTTCAGAGAGACAAAAAATTCCACCCTCCACTGCCACGCCACAATGCCAAGTTGCCCGGCAACTGATCTTTTATGGTGGATCGCCACGGAGACGGATGTAAACACAATCATAAATCCCATTACCCTGCTAAATACTGGGTCTGGATTAAAAAAAGAAAAAAAAAAAAACCAAGCAAGCAAAGGAGCTGCTTTTCAGGTCAAAAGAGATAATATACGAAACTGTGAGTGGCGAGATCTTAGCCGAGTAAACTGTCATGGGCGAGACTTTGTTTAAGGTAGCCCGTCTCTTCCTTTCAACCGGCAGCTGCCCCTGGTTTCCCTCTAGCAAAGAAAGCTGTTTTAGTTGAAAGAGTCATTTCCAACTGAGAAAATTAACTCCAAGACTGAAAGACCCATGTTTAGAAGCAGAGACATGGTCCTCAGTGATTTTATTTTCCTCCAATAGGGTCTTACTATGTAGCTTTGGCTCTCCTGGAGCTTACTGTGTAGACCAGGCTGTCCTTGAACTCAGAGATCTGCCTGCTTCTGCCTCCAAAGTGCTGGGACTAAAGGTGTGTGCATCACACTCAGGACTCTCCAAGTGGATTTCCACCAGCATCATCCACTGCCAACCATCAATGAGAAAAACATTTCAAGAAGGAATCACTTGAATGCAGCCCATGTCCACAGCAGCCTGCAGCAGACGACTCTTGTGTCATTCTAGAAGTCTCTCATAAGGTAAATATCTTTTCCTGCTGAATGCAGGAAGTGAGATTCCACTTTAAAGTTGATTTAGATACACTATGGCTCCCGCTAGTTTGAACCTAAGACCTTCCTATGGAGACCTCTAGACCTCTGCCCAGAAGAGGACCCCAAATCCCCCACCAGGGTCATTGATCCCCATGAAGGGGACAGCTGATGTCATGGTTCTTTTCAGAACAGCACAATTTACTTTATGATTATTACTATGATTCCATTTATTTATCTGGTATGTAGATATTTATGGATGGATGTGTGTAGTACATATGTGGTGGTCAGAGGACAACTGTAGTCGGATCTCTCCTGTCGTGTGGATCCCTGGGCTCAAATTCACGTTGTCAAGCCTGGTGACAAGCACCTGTACCTGCTGAGCCATCTTGCTGGCCCAGCACTCTTGATGGCAATTATATCATGGTCCCTAAAGGATCACTCTGACTTCTACTATGCAGGTCTTTCTCCTGCAGTCAGCTTTAGGGAATCAGCGATGCACTTCTGCATTAGCATGCCTGAGCAGCCTAAGCTAACTCCAGACACACTAGTGGAATATCAGCTCCCAGGGCCAACAGCAGACCAATTAAACCAGAGCTCCTAGAAGTGGGGGCCCAAATTCTGATGGTTTTAGCAGAGAGCCTGGGTTTAACCATTGTTATATTTAACACTTTGCATTATGGGGACCTTTGGGTCTTGCTAATTTTATCCTGGTAAGGAGGTATCAAGTTCCAGATTTAAGTAGCAACCATCAGACCCATGTTGAAAAGACATTTCTCTTCTTTCTTGTGTATGTTAGCTACCCTCCATCCAATTCAGACTTTTGTAGCCCAGTGTCTCCATTTAACTGCTGTTCTCTCTGCATGATTAGTAGACAGTCCATACTACTATCTTAATTTCAGTCTCCCAACGGTTGAGTCTAGCACAAGGTCATAAAGCAAGTGTCCACAGGCCCCATCAAATCAAGAAGCAAACCAAGCTCGGAAAGTGGAGTCCTGGGACATGTATTCCTAGGGGGACAGTGACTGCAGTCTTCAGCACAAGGAAGGGGTGGTGCCTATGTTGTTCTTCCAGGCAAGATGTGGGTATGGGTCTTTGTGTGACCTTGTCTTGTTAGGGCAAATAATTCAAGTTCCAGAAATTGCAGGTAAGTAAAATTGTACTCTAAAATGTTAATATCGAGCTCCTTAGGCCCAAGAAGACCTCCCCATATGTGGAAACCTGTGGGGTATAGAGTAAAACTAGAACACCAGTGTTCCCAGAAACACACCGCAACCCCATAGGACCTTACATGTTCTGTGTGCCCCCTCTCCAACTCTGCCTGAGAACCTGAGAACTCTCACCATCCAGAGATTTGGGCACAGGAGGGTGGTTCGGTCATTGACACAAACCTGAAATAATCATACCAGTGCTGGTAATTTTTCTGGGAGAGAATTCTAAGAGGTGCTATTATATGGAGTGGAATGACAAATGGAGAGACGTGTGTGTGTGTGTGTGTGTGTGTGTGTGTGTGTGTGTGTGTGTGAAAGAGAGAGAGCTAGCAGAGAGCGGAGTGGGGGTATCCTGAGCTCCACTCCCAAGGCAGCAACAGTACAAAGAGCTCTGAGCCAATGCTGTGCAGAACACACCCTCAGAGTCATCCTAGCCAAGAGGCCACAGCTGAGCAACTGTCTTTGGTAGAGGGTCCCTGGGGACAACAGGCAGTCACTCTGACTGGCCCTTAGAAATGTTTGTAGGTTCACAATGTTTGTAGGAAGAGGCCTTTCATAAACAGAGATGGATATCAAGGGGATGTGATAACAGAAACACCAGAGTCAAAACCAGAAAGCACACCATGGGGACATCATGGCATTGACTCTTAGGACAAGATGAAGAAAAGGTAGCCTGTCCTGGGCTTGACACAAGAGGTCAAGAGACATGAGGACCCTCAAGTTTAACTCATGGCCAGAGCCCTGCCTGCCATGCCAGCCTTGCCCTTAATTTGGACTTCCAAATTAGGCAAATTCTGCACTTGAGAGGGAAGCCCTATAACCTGAAGCTGGGGGGAAATCATCACACACCCAGATATCTCTCTGGAGCCCTCTCTTTCTTTCCCTTCTTCCTTTGGCAATCCCATCCTTTGCACCCAGAATGTCCTAACTCCGCAGGGACCAAGGTGCTCAGGGATGACACAAACTGTACAGGGAGAAACAAGGCTCCCAGGAGAATGTTAGTCCAGATTTTAGAAGTGGATTCAAAGACAGCACTGACCACGGAATGGTTTTATTCAGGGACAGGCCTAGAAAGAAAAAGGGGGCACAATGGAGAGAGCAGAGAGAGTGGACAGAAATGATGAGATCTAGCCTGGGGAGGTGGGAAGGCAGAGGAGGTTTGGTATGGGACAATTATCTGTATTCTGTCAATTATATTTTAAATAAAATGCTGATTGGTCAGTAGCCAGGCAGGAAGTATAGACGGAACAACCAGACAGGAAGTAGACGCAGGTCAATGAGAACAGGAGAATTCTGGGAAGAAGGAAGTTCCTTTGGCAGTCCTGGCCCAGCCACAGAAGAAGCAAGATGTGACTGCCTTGCTGAAAAAGGTACTGAGCCATGTGGCTAACACAGATAAGAATAATGGGATAATATAAGTTATAAGAGTTAATAAGAAGTCTGAGCTAATGGGCCAATCAGTTTATAACTAATGTAGACCTCTGTGTGATTTCTTTGAGACTTAATGTTTGTGGGAACGAGGCAGGAGAGAAACCCCGACAACAGAGGTTGGATGGAAGGGTCTAGAGTGTCATACACTGGACTGGGACTAGTGATGCTATTGGAAAACCCTGAAGCCAGAACGCATCTCTGGGCAGCCTGACCTCTGAGAGCTAAGTCATGGCCTCTGCATGGATACTGGCATTGGGTCATTGATAGTTGATTCCAGGGTTTGGCAGAGAAAGACTTTTATGCTTTCCCTTCACTCCAGGGAAGAATAATCAGAAATATTGGGTGTACTGGATTTTCTGAAATTTGAAGGGTAAGGGTCCAACTTATTTTAATCATAGTCAAAGAAGAGGGAATCCTATGGTCCATAAATACAATGAAATCCTATAGTGCTTATCTCTGAGTTGTGGAGTAAGTAATGGCTTTTCCTGCACCTCACCTGATAATAGCCATTAGGTGTACTGGTAAGTGGAGGCAGACATAGCTCCTGTAGACAGCCATCTTACCCGTGTGTTAAATCCATATGTCCACTGTGACTTAACCCTTACAGTAACATGCTAGCAGCTCACAGCCTGCCTCCTCCAGTTCTGAATGAGAACTCTTGCCCTAAACATAACCTGACACTATTCCTCCCCTCTGGCTAGCTGGTTGGGGAGCACAGAAGGGGCCCAACACTTGGGGTGGTCTCAGCTTCAGTCCCCTCAGAATAAGGCTCAGGCAGAGCCTCCCTCCCTCCTCTCTTGAGATCACAGACTGCATATACCATGTACTATGGAGAGTCTTTGATTTGGGCTCTTCTCCTGGGAAACCCATCCCACATTCCTTTTAATTCTCACATAGATGCTATCAAGACTATCTCCCCCCACATCCCCATTCAGATGTATAGGCCTTAGTCGGCTACACAATTAATTTATTTTGTGCTGTGAAGTGACTTTAAAATTTTCAAATTCCTATGCTTGTTTCAAAAGTGTCAAATTCAAATTAGTCTGGGATGAGGCAGTTTGTGCCCATATATGAAGTCAATCTGATGGGGACCAAGGTAGGTTGGGGACAACCACCTTATCCAAAGGGAGATAACATTGACTAAGCCTTCTGGAATTTTTTAGATGTACCAAAAATTAGGATATTTGTGTGACATTCTTCTTATTGTATCCAATATTGGCTCAGATTTCTCTAAAATTGCTTCATTAGCTAAGCAAAGCACATTTGTGACTGACTTTAGTCCTCAAGTTGTCATTTCATATTATCAAAATGCCATAAGGAAGGCTCTCTTGTGAATGAACTTGGGTTGGCCCCAGCCTCTTAGCATCCGCAACACCTATAAGGTGAGGAGGTAGTACCAAGGGGGTCATTCAGTTGGTGTCGTGGCAAATCTTGTTTGTCAGCTTGCCTGTATTTGGAACCAACTAAAACGCAGGCCTCTAGGAGTGATTTTCTTAATCTGATTATTTGAAAAGGGAAGATACATCCTCACAGTGGGCAAGACCATCTGGTGGCAGCCCAGACAATAAGATATGGGAGAAAGAAACCTCACTTGTGCCTGTCTGCCTTCACTCTCACTGGCAAGTCTACCTACTTGGTTGCTACCACTGCTATGTTCCTTCGCTGTGATTCAAGACACAGCTGCTTGGGGTTCCAACACAGACTGAAGGCCAGCAGCTGTCCTGGAATCCTCCAGGTTTTCTGTGCCAGGTCATGACTGCTGAGGCAACCAGTGTGGTAGACAGAGGAATTACCAGATTCCCAGCCTCTCTGGTGGGATACAGTGTAGACTACCCAGACCGTATCATTAGCAAACCCTGACTAATACAATTGGCTTACACAATACAGTCTGGGTAGTTTAGTAATGGCAGTTTGCATGCCTGAGAGGGTGAGAACCAGAAGCTGCTCCATCCATTAAGGTGAGCGTCTCAGCAGTTGCATTCTGGTATGAAGGACCAGGAGGACTCCTGAGGAAGGCAGAAGAAACTAGAGTCCAGTGTCAGTGTCAGAAAAAGATGAAAGCAAAAGCAGAGTGGACCCACTCCCCAGCAAGGAGCTAGGGTGGGCAGGAAATAGCCCTCCCTGCTCTTTCGTTCAAACCTGGTTACAACTAGGCCACTGGAAAGTGTTGCCTACTCTGAGGGAAGGTCTTCCCAGCTTAGTTGATCCCTGTAGGAACCATCCAGAGGTTCATCTCTTAGTTCATCTCAGATCCAATCAAGTTGACAACCAAGATTGACCGTTGCTGGAGCCTTTGAAGCACTGATGCTTTCTTGTGCTGTCGGAGCAAAAACTAGGAATGTAACCAACTTGTCTTTAACCGACAGTACCCCCATCTTCCCCAGAGTACTCTGCAGCACACCCCAAAATCAGCCTCTACCACAGAAAACGTCACTTCCTATTGGACCTTGACTCTAGGCTGTAAATTTTGTTCAGATCTGTTAAACATTCTCTTGCTAGGATGCACAGACTGACTACCCAGAATATATTCTTATAGTATCAGAAACAAAAAGGAAGACTCAGACAGCCAAGTTTCAGATCATGACTTTCTACACACTCAGAACATTCCTCCTATCAAAGTAAGTCACATGACTAAAGCCAGTACCATTGAGGCAAGAAAACAGTCTCCACCTCATGTGTCAAGAGAAGGGACAGAAGTACAGGGAGAGGTAAAGAAAACTCAAAACTATTGTTGCATACACCAAATGGAACCCTTCCTTCCTTCCTCCTTCCCTCCTTCTTCCTCATTCCTTCCCTTCCCCCCCCCTCTCTCTATTCCTCTTCCCTTTTCCTCCCCCCCCCTTTTCCTACCTGTTTCTCTGAGACAGGTGCTGGCCTCCAACTCATGATCCCATTGCCTCAGGTTCTCACGTGTCCAGGATTACAAGTGTGTGATACCTTGCCTAGCTTGCCACAACCCTTGATAACTATGCCACATGACCAAAGGCATTTCTTTGTCAAATACCACCCACAAAAACAAATGTTTCCATGTTAGTAGGAATCCTGTTTGAGTGTGTGTAATTGAGTGTGTGCATAAATGAGTTAGTGTGTTAGCACATGTACATAACAGTGCACATGTGTGTAGACACAAAGAAGTCAAAGGCTGATGATGGTGTCTTCCTCTATCACCATCCAACAATCACCATTGTTTCTTGAGACAGGGTTTCTCATGGATGCTGGAACTTTCCCATTAAGTTAGACTGGACCTCAGCAAGCTCCAGGGATCCTCTTGTCTTCGGGATTAGAGGCATGTGCCACTCCAAGCTTTTACGTGCATTCTAGAAATCAAACTCAGGTCCTTATGTTTGCGTGACAAACTCTTTATGGACAAAGCCATCTCACTGTTTTTTGGAGGTCGAATGTCTGCCTTGAGCCCGACTAGCCAAAGCAAGAACACATATTGAATTGAAGATATTTATAGCTCCCCAGGAGCCACCAGGGTCTCAGAGGTAGTGACTTCCTGTGGGGAGAGTTGGATTCTTGTCACGTGATTCAGAGCAAGCTAGCCAGCACCTGAGGTACCCTTTTCTTATTATGAACATAGTTTTTCTCACTCTGGTTCTACAAACAGTCACTACTGTAAAATTGGCTCTGGACACTTCACACCCAAGCTGACTTGACCCTCTAACCACAGAATTACCAAGTCAAATGAACTATGGCCTGCTCTGTAAAGACTTCCACCTCCATAATTTAATCAAAGATAACAGCAAATGAAATGAAAGTCTACTCATGGGAAAGGGCAGCAGAAGTATGGGGAAACGGGAGGCTTAAGTTTTATGTATGTCTTGGATCTTTTTGGCAGAGACTCAACTAGAAAAGGGAAGGAAAAAAAAACACATTAGTTGGCATATTTCCACATCTCAAAAATCCTCCATGCAGGCAGGGTCAGCTCAGCAGAGTCTCTTCAGGTAAGACCCAAAGGCAAAGCCTACATCAGAGTTCAAGTTCTAGACACAGTTCGACCAGAAAAGCAGTTGGTGGCTTCCTGAATTCAGGGACATACCTCTGTCCCCATGAGAATTCTCTCGGGAAACTTGCCCATCAATCATTTGAAAGCAAACAGTACTTTTCATCTCAAGGTCTCTCATCAAAAGTCATCATCAGGTGTGTGGACTTTGGAGAAACCTGAGCTCAGATCCTGAAATGGCTACCTAGGAGCCATGCCACCTCAGACATCCTCTCTCTCCCTCTCAGCATCTGTTCCCTAATTTCTACGACATGGAAAGTACTGACCCTTGTCCTTCAGGGCTGTGGTGTAGCTAGAAGGAATGTGTGAGGATATAGTCTGTCATGGTGAGGAAGCCATGGTGACAGGAGCAGGTAGCACCCAGTCACAGTGTCAGGAAGAAGAGGGAAGGACTGGAGCCTCCTACTTTAGTTAAGCTTTTCTGGAAACACTCCCTGACATACCCAGACGAGTGCTTCGTGGCAATTCTAATCCCTTGAAGCTGACCACCGAGATTAACATCATTCCTCCGGTTTGTCCATCATTCCACAGCAGCACTCTTGGGTTGGTGAGGTTTTCTACGTTTTAAATCTGTAAGTTTGCATTCTCCAACTCAGTCCTTTGTAAAGATTGTTTTGCCTATTCGGAGCCCCAAGATTTCCATACTTATTTTGGAACAGGCTCATCGATTTCTGCCATGGCATCTGGCATCCTAACTTTCAGTTGCTCCTTAACAAAGAGGTAATGTTAGAAGAAAGACAATGGAGTGTGCAGGGTGTGGGATCGGCTAAGGCAAAGGGCTGTGCTGAATGGGGCCAGCAGGCCCTCTAAGAGCAGCCAGGGTTACTGTGGCTGGAGTGGAGTAGACACGGGCATCCGCATGGACTTGGGGAGTCTACAGTCAGTCTTTGGGTCACCTGACTTAGGCTTTAACCAGGATCCCAGTGGCTGCTCTACAGAGAACAGATGAAGGAGGTAGACAGACAGGCTGGATGGGAGCTTCGGTAGTGATCCAGGTGGAAGACAACAGTTTCTGACCTGGATGTGGAGAGGTTATGAAGAGGCTGGACTTGAGAGACAGCATGGTGAAGTTGACAGGATCAGGGTGAAGGTGAGAGCAACAGAAATGTTTGCGCCATCAGTCAAGGCTCTGGGAGTTTCTCAGGGAAGTACCAGTCCACTCCTGGATGTGATGGATATGACATGTTCACAAGTCATGCCCTGACAGCAAGCAGAGTGTTAGCTACACAGCAAAGAGTCCAGAGAGAAACCAGCCCATCAGTAGAAACGAGAGTCTTGCTTGGCGTGCACATCTGCAGTCCTAGCAGGGAGACTGCACTCCTGTAGTCTTAGGGAGACAGAGGGGCAGGAATCGTGAATTCTCAACCAGCTTGTTCTCTACTCAGAAGAGAGAGAAGAAGAAAAGAGGGAGCAGAGGCACAAGTTTAAGAGGGAGAGAGGGTGGAAGGAAGGAAGGAAGGAAGGAAGGAAGGAAGGAAGGAAGGAAGGAAGGAAGAAGGAAGGTTAGGGAGGGAGAGAGAAAGGACTAGATGAGAGCAGAAGTTGTACAATGGACTGCTCTCACCAATGTGGAGTATATCCATAGAGGGAAGATGAGTACATGAGACACAGAGCCCTCCGGGATTGACAAGAAATGAAGCTTCACCGGGCAGTGGTGGCGCACGCCTTTAATCCCAGAACTCGGGAGGCAGAGGTAGGTGGATCTCTGGGAGTTCGAGGCCAGCCTGGTCTACAAGAGCTAGTTCCAGAACAGGCACCAAAGCTACAGAGAAACCCTGTCTTGAAAAACCAAAAACAAACAAACAAACAAACAAAAAGAAAAAAGAAATGAAGCTTCAAGAGCAGCAGGTACCCTTGACCTCAGAGCCATCTCTCCATCCCCAGTCTCAATATACAAAACAAACACAACAACAAAACCAGAAAATGATCATCTGAAAAATGAGGTCCCTAGACCCATCCCACTGGTTACTTTGTTAGCACAGAGCTAGTTGTGAGCACCACAATTGAACTGAAAAACTCTTGAGAATGGAAACGAAGTCTTCTCCAGTGCTCAGCGCCTGTCAGTCTCCTGCTGGCTGCCGGCAGGTGCGAGTTTTCAGTGTGATAATTCTCAAGCAGTGGAGGATCCATCATTGGGATTTGGGTTCTGTACTGGGAGAATCACTCTGATGCTCACCACCCAACTTCTCTGGGCCCTGGTGTCCACATTATAAAACAAGAGCCTTGGTGCCCACCCGTGCTGCTCCAAACACCCATGATGCTGTAGGCAGAGGCGTTGAGTCCTCTGTGAGTGTTCGGTCGAGGTTTTCATTATCACTGTTAATTTGATGAAATAAGATATTATCCTAAAGAAACTTGGTAGAATGTAATGAAACAATAACAAAGTCTCACAAGTCCTCTCTGGCCCCCAGTATAGGAAGAAGACAGAGAGGGGACACTGGTCATTTTGTAGTGTCAGATATAATCACCTGAGGACTGTTCATGCTTGCAGTCATATTGACCGAGTACTGTGTTTAATTTTCTGTATCCCAAGAGGCTTTGAATTTGGGATCCTCCTGCCTCAGTCTGCTCAGCAGCTGGGATTAACAGCCTACACTACTAAGTCCAGGACTTACAAATCATTCTCCAAAATAGCCCTTAGGACTCCTCTTTCTGATGTCCTTTCTGGATTGGCCATGTCCAGTTTCAGTACCTCAAATAAAACTCTAGCTCAGATCTTTCTTAGGGACACCCTGTCACCCCAACTAATTGATACCTAGAGATCTGGTTGTATTTTTCCCTTCTTGGATCTAGTGTGTAGTTTGGACCCCATCTTTCCCCTTAGAGCCCCAGACACAACATCTCAGAAGTCCTACCCTGCTGTGGACTACTGGGAGATAACTGGGGCTGCCTGGCCAAATGGTGGCCATCAACGTGAATGGGAGACTACAGGCAGGAACCAAGCAGGGGCAAAACAAAAAAGGAGATGCACAGAGGCCACTGACTGCCTTAGATCTTATAGAGAGGCAGATGCCATAAGGAGCAAGCAGAGACCATGGAGAAATGCTGCCTACTGGCTTGGGCCTCATGCCTCACTCAGGCTGCTTTCTTATCAAACCCAAGACCACCTGCTCAGAGTGGTACTACCACAATGGACTGGACCCTACCCGATTAATCACTAATTAAGAAAATGCCCTTCAGGCTTGCCTACATCCCCATAATCTGGAGGCATTTTCTAAACTGAGGTTCCCTCCTCTCAGATGACTCTAGCTTGTGTTAAGGACACAAAACTAGCTAGCACAACTGACTCGAAGTCAACTTGACACACAAACACAGCCCTGTAAAGACACTGCCTTTCCATTTTTACTCATCCCCAAGATCACATATTAATGTCAACAGCACAATATAAAACATTTTGCAGACTTAAAAAACATCCCATGGTCTTTACAAATTCAAACACTTAGAAATCCAGTCTCTTTAAAACTCCAAAGTCTCTTTTCAAACCCCAAACCTCTTTAGAAATTGCAAGTCTCTCAACTCTGGGCTCTTATAAAATCCATGATAGATTAAATGCTTTCTTATCTCAAGAGGGATGGAACAGGGCACAGTCACAATCTGAACAAAGGAAAACTAAACTACAGTGTAAATAATGTAATATGTCCAATATTTGGGATTCACTCATGATCTTCTGTACCCCTCCGAAGGGCCTGGGTCCCTTCTCCAGCTTTGCCTTCTGCAGTACACAGCCTGTTTTCCAGGCTCTAGCTGGCTCTGCTCCTCCACTGCTGCCTTCTTAGTGGTCTTCACACGGTATCGGCATCTTAAAAATGCTAAGGTTTTCTGATGCAACTGGGCTTCACTTTCATCCATAGCCTCTCCTGGGCTCTCTTCAGGGACTCCAACCCTGCTACCAGTGACAACCTCACCTACTCTCCATGACCCCTTCACACCTTCAAAGTTAGCACCACATGGGTGACTCTTACATATTACCAAGTTTGTCTACCAGTGTGAGGTACAACCTTGGCCACACCAGGAACACAACTTCCATGTGTTGACTCTGAGGAAACACTTCCCGGAAGATTTTGCCTTAATAATGCTGGTCTCTTTTTAAACACTAATGCCTCTGCTCCAGATGACCAGCATTAAGTATCTGAGGAAAGCAAAGATTTCACTTTTTTAATTCTGGTATCTTGTGGATCACAGCTGATTCTTCAGCCCCCGCTAATCAGAAGCACAGAATCTTCATTCAAAATAGCGAATGGCCCCGGTGATCTTCAACTGTCATTGCCTACATTGACTTTTTTTTTTTTTTTGTCTTCCAAGCTCCTAAAGAACAACCCACTGAGCTTCAACACTCGATGGCTTTTCTAGCCCAAAGTTGTAAAGTCATTTCACAATCCCCCCCAATCACGTGGTCAGGCCCCTCACAGCAATACCCCACTCCTGGTACCAACTTCTGTCTTAGTTAGGATTCCTATTGCTGTGATGAAACACCATGACCCAAGCAAGCTGGGGAGGAAAGGGTTTGTTTGGCTTACACTTCCACATCCCACATCACTGTTCATCACCAAAGGAAGTCAGGACAGGAACTCAAACAGGCAGGAACCCAAACAGGCAGGAACCTGGAGGCAGGAGCTGATGTGGAGGAGTGAACGCTGCTCACTGGCTTGTTCTTCATGGTTTGTTCAGCCTGCTTTCTTATAGAAGCCAGGACCACCAGCCCAGGGAAGACATCACCCACAATGGGCTTGGCCTTCTCCCCCATTACTAATTAAGAAAATGCCCTTTAGGCTTGCCCCCAGCCCCATCTTACGGAGGCACTTTCTCAACTGGAATTTCCTTTTCTCAGATGACTTTAGCTTATGTCGTGTTGACGTAAAACTAGCCAGCATAGAGGGGTCCTCTTTACTTTAGAGCCCACCCACTTGGACAACAGAAAAGCATGCATTTTGACAGTGTTTTGCATATCCCTCCCTCCAGCAGGCCCTCTGAAGTTATAGGGAGATGAGAACTCCCAGGAATGTTTCCCTCCTTCTGTGTTTGCTCTGCTCTAGGTTAGGAGAGATGTGTGGGAGGGGCTTGGTGTCACAACAGTTGTCAAACTGGTTACTACGAAAGGAGCTCTCTTGGAGGAGTAGAATCCTGGCTTCTCAACCAATAACCTGTGACGGTTACCGAGGCAGCAGACAGAGGCAATTCTCCTGAGTTTTCCACACCTAGGGAAATGAATGGGGTACCTTGGCTCCATGCAGAAACTCCCACCTGGAAGGAAAGAAAAAGGTGCTTTAGCTCTGTGCAGAGTGGATTCTGTGGGAGCTAACATAGAAGTCACAGACCTTGCAAAGTGGTGACCCTTTGGGAGGACACCAGTGAGGGCTGCCCAACACATAAAGGACAGTTCCCACTGATCCCCTGTGGTGTAAAGTGCTCTGGGGGATGTGATGTGATGTCACCCTCGGGAGTCCATCAGAAGGTTCCAACCTTCAGAACCCCGATAAACATTGGAGAAAAACAGCCTGATGCTGTCCTCATCCTCCAGGGCTTTCCCAAAGGACCTCTGACTGGTCCCAGAGAGCTGGGCCGCGAGGGCCAGTGGTGCTGGAAAGCCCTGAATCTCCTGCTGTTCTCACACAACACCGGGCTCGGTTTGGAGGGTAGCTCTTAGTTCCCTCTGAAGAAGGCAGCAGCTCCGGAAGTTTCTTTTACTCAATTTGAAGACATATTCCCCCACACTCTTTCAGAACAGACCATCTTTGGCCACAGACAGGCGGGGATGTGATGCTGTTTCTCATGAACAATTCCAAATATGAGACAAAGAAGCATTAAAATAATTTGGACTTCAAAGACTTTAATTCCTAGCAGCCACATGAAATTAAATAAAAAATCAGTCTCGCTTCCTCACTCTCTCTCCCCTACCCCCTCTCTCTTACCCTTTCTCTCACAGCCTCAGCCTCCTTTAAGAAGAAAATAAAGAGGACCAGGGGCCCTTGCAGCTCAGGAAATGCTTGCATGAAGCTTATTTACCTTCTAGCTAACATTTGTAACCGAGGATTAGCCCAGCGGCCTCTTGTAATTACCCTTGTTGCCCATTTGTGGCTGGCTATCTCCCTGAGACCAGTAAATCTTGAAATTACAGGCTGACCACCCTGGAGAACTGAGACAGTCAGCCCCATCTCTGAAAGGGCATGCCCAGGGGAGGGGGGGCTGTTCTCACCCACCTCAGGAGGCTGGAGACCCTCGCCTGGGAGTGGCTACCAGACTTCACTGTGGCTTTGAGGTAAATAAAACCAGGGTGGCCTGGGCACCCTGCTCCCCTGTAAACAGAATGGAGGCAGCTGTTCAGGCAGTCCCCCGTCCAGCCTTCAATCACCCCACCCAGCGACATGCCTTCCTGCTTCCTATTCAGACCCCAGAGCTGAGCAAGAAAACGGAGACCCTCGAAAGGAGTCTTGGCCTCTGATGGGAGCAGAGCTGTGCCCACAGGGGCTTCCGAGATCCTGATTTAAGTGGGTTTCAAGTACGATCTTGACCAACACTTTAGAGTGAGCGCTGATGATCAGTCTCTACAGCACATTCTCGGTCTGGACCTCTGGAACCTTCTGGAGTATTTAAAACCAAGTAGCCAGCGTTTCCAGAGACACTCTTGAGTTGTTTTCTTAGATGAACAGGACAACTGCCTTCTCACGGACATGTTAGCTCCATCTTTCTCTTCAGGGCCTTTAAACAGAGGCACCTCTTGCTTTTCCCTGTGATCCAAGAGCTAAAGCACCATCTTTAAAAGTATTGAGACACACACACAGAGAGAGAGAGAGGTTATGCCCTCCTCGTGCCAAGGCCATGAAGTGCTCAGTGTTCTGTGTGTGGCATGTGGACACAGATACCTAGAAAGATGCTTTTGACCACCTGTTAACAATTCTGCCACTCAAAAGAGCTCAGCTGCAGTTAACCCAAACACACACCGTACCTGTTCCTGCACTAATAGCTTCCCTGGGGCCATTCAGTAGCCACATGTGGCCAGCTGCCCTCTTGTTACCTTGCTCCCCCCCATTGATCCTCCTGATTCCCCAGGGACATGGGTTCTTTTCAATGTCTCTATCAAAAGGGTAATGGGTTCTGGGTGGCCCTCTTTCCCTTCCTTTCCTTTCCTCCTCTCCATTCCCTCCCTTCCATCTCCTCTTCTTTCTCTTTCTACCTTCCTTCCAACCCTGCCCTTCCCTTTTTTTCTCCCCTCTTCTCCCATCCTCTGTCTTCCCCACTTTCCCAGCTCCAATCCCAATTAGCATCACCAAACTTTAGAATTCAAGGAATGAGTAGCATCCAGGGGCTTAGATGATACCAAACAAAGCAAAAACACAACCCAAATAAGTTTTTCCTTCAGTTCTTTCTGCTGGTCTCTTTCAGTGGTTTTAGCAATCCAGGGCTCTGAGCGTGGGAGGAGTGAGAAGAGTACCATTCGGATGCTGTGTAAAAAAGCAAGAGAGATCTGCCAGCCAAATTAGCTGCCATCCAAGAAGTCTTCTAAACACAAATGCTAGGGGTTTCAAATAAAGCTTAATAAAACCCTAAAGAACAGAAAATAAAAAGACAGAAAGAAAGAAAGAAAGAAAGAAAGAAAGAAAGAAAGAAAGAAAGAAAAGAAAAGGAGAGAGAAAAAGAAAGAAAAAAGGAAAGAAGGAAGAAAGAAAAGAAAGAAAGAAAGAAAGAAAGAAAGAAAGAAAGAAAGAAAGAAAGAAAGAAAAGAAGAAAAGAAGAAAAGAAAGGAGATGAGAAAGACTGGGAAGAGGAAGGAAGGAAGGGAGAAATCTAGAGAAAGTAGAAAAAGTATTCTAAGTTGTTACATCTATCTGCAATCATTGTGTATCAGTTTTTAAATTAATGAATTAATCAATCCAGAAGTGGAACTCTCAGAGGAGGCTGTGGAAAGTCTGTTTTACAAAAGGGGTTCTGTTGGGAGGTGAAGGATGGAGGAATTCTCTCACCACCGGGATGGCCAGGGTAGAATGGTTTCCAGCACAGTTGCCTGAGGGATTCGAGCTGACCTGCCGATGACTTCAAAGTGCATCAGATATTAGCAGCCTGACCCCACACCATTCCCCTCTACCACAGTGAGGCTAGAGATTAAGATATTAGTCTCCAGAGGGGAACTGAGGAACAAAAAAGAGGATTTGGAGAAAAACCAGAGAAGAGACTGGGAATGACCCCGAGACTCTACTGTTACCGTCAGCCACGGAAAGAAATCCACTATTGGCTGGCAGACCTGAATGTATTTTACAGATTTCTCTCTGGGGTCAAAAATACACAAAGGGCCTAGGGACGAATCAAACCCAGGTTTCAGTTCCCTTCTAAAGGAGGTAGGCAGTCTGGGAACTGCCTTCACGACTAGCCTTTACTAAATTCCTGAGGACAGGCAGTGCTGGCCTGGGGGCTGCATCCACTCCACCAGGCTCCCAAATCTGCATCCACCCACCATGTTAGAAGTCCTTCTCTTAGGGGAAAGAGGCTGCTGGAAACCCAGACACCCATAGAGGGAGGGGACTGGTGCCAAGACGTCTGGGCCCCTTCTTCCCCATCCCACCCGAGGAAACAGGAAGAACAGCTAGGCTTGTCACATGGCCTAAAGTAGGATGGATGGTCCTGGTAAACGGATCCGGCTAGTGCAGCCATAGGTGCTATTTCATACAAAGACATCCACCGAGACATTCCCCATCAGCACAGCTTCTCCCCACGAGGCCTGACTTCCCCCAGCAACTTCAAACCTCCGAGTTAGTCAGCAGCCTCAGTGGATAGTGACCAGAGTTTGCCGAGCATCTTTGCCACAGCCCACACCGGGGGCCCCCAGCCTGCCTTTTCTTCATCTCCCATTTTCTATAACGTACCTATCACATTCCCCGTTCTCTCTGGTCTTTGCCAAACTAAACAGCCTTGGTTTTACTAATCTCTCCTAGCATGGAGGCAAAGGCCATAAATCTAATCACCATTAGAAAAAAAATGCCTTCCCAAGCATGCCTTGGGCGCTTAGTAAAGCACAAACTGAAAAAGACAGGCAGGGTGTGGAAGGAGGCTGTCATAGGATGTATTGCAAAACACAGATGTTGCTACAAAGTGTCTGTTGAGGAGACTATGTTGTAAATTAGCCTGCCTGCTAAAGAAATAAAGGTGAATGAACTTTCTGATCGCCCCACCCTCTCTACCCTCTTTATCCTTTGTCTCATTGGTGCATCACGTTTAAATGAACTAGGAGGAGGAATTAGATATGGAGACACAGCACAACTTTAGCCAGGGGAATATAAAATTAAATCTTATTAGCTTCTTGAACCAATATAAGGACTTCACGGCTTCAGTTAAACATATTGTCTACATAAATTTTTGTTTTTGTTTTGAGACAAAGTTTCACATATCTGGAGGGGGGGGGCGTTGCTGGAACTCTCTAGATAGCCAAGAGTGACTTTGAACTTCTGGTCCTCCTGCTTCCATTTTCTAAGGGATGGGGTTACAGGCATATGCTATCAGGCTTACTTCATATGGTGCTGGGAATGGAACTCAGGGCTTCCCACGTCTCAATAGGCACTGACAGAAGTGTAACCCTGGCCCCTTAATGCATTTGTTTTAAAGTAACAAGTACCGTAGAGCTGGTTTAACATTTGACCTCTCCATGGCAAATTCCCATCGTGTCTTCCTCCTAGTCTTCCAACCATGAATTCCTGAATTCCAATTTCAACACATACTACATATCCTAGGTGCTCTCCTCTTTCAGAAAGTAAGGGTGAGACTTTTGACACATCCATGAGACTAAAGCACATCTATGAGGGTTAGCATCCCATGGAACAACTCTTTCTTAGCACATTTTAGGAATGGGAATGCAATCCTCCAGGAAGGCTGATATGTGGCGTGTAGTCTTAGACCACTAAGAAAACTAAATGCGCAGGCGGTGGTGGCGCACACCTTTAATCCCAGCACTCGGGAGGCAGAGGCAGGCGGATCTCTGTGAGTTCGAGACCAGCCTGGTCTACAAGAGCTAGTTCCAGGACAGGCTCCAAAACCACAGAGAAACCCTGTCTCAAAAAACCAAAAAAAAAAAAAAAAAAAAAAAGAAAGAAAAAAGAAAAAAGAAAAAAGAAAAAAAAAAGAAAACTAAACGCGTTCTTTTTAATCTATTTCTTTTCCCAAATGTCTTCCAAAGAGGACAGCAGTCCTCAAAGACCAGGAAGAGAAAATAGAAAGACGAGTTACTTCTTATCTGTGAAAAATCTGTGCAGAACATTGAGTTGAGCTTGAGATCTAAAAAGCAAGGCCAGTGACCAAGAACCAAATGCCCTGGTGCCAGTCTCCAGAGCCAGGATCCAGCTGAGAAACTCACCGTCTGGAACTTGAGAAATCTGACAATGGGTCCTGTCTCATGTCACCTTGAGCAGTAAGCAGCCTGGGAAAGATCAAGGTTCCAAGTTACCTGGTGTCTTAGTCAGGGTTCTCCAGCAGGGTATTAACAGAGACGGTTTATGAGGGAATGTTTTGTAGAAACTGACTCACTTTTTATGGTCAGGAAGCTCTGCCATGTGCTGTCTGCATGCTGGAGACTCACGAAAGACAAGGTGTGACTCAGTCCATACCCAAAGCTGGAGAATCTGGGGCTCCTGGCATAAAACCCAGGAGTCTGAAGGCCCCAAACCAGGAACCCTACTGTTGGCAGGCAGGAGAAGATGGATGTCTTAGCATAAAAACAGAAAACGTGACCTTCCCCTATCTTTTGTATGTGCATGTACATATAAGTGTTCACGTAAACAGAAAATGGGAGGTGATGTGGGATTCCCCTCTGTATGCTGTGAATACAATTGGTTTAATTAATAAAGAAAACTGGCTTGGCCTGATAGGGCAAAAGGATAGAGGTAGGCAAGGAAAACTAAAAACTATAGATCCTTCCATGCCCCAGATTTCTCTGTGCACCAGAATCTCCACGCACCAGATCCCTCTGTGCACCTGATCCCTCCCCGCACCAGATCCATTCATGGACCAGATCCCTCTGTGCACCAGATCCCTCCCTGCACCAGATCCCTCTGTGCAGAGACAGAGCAGTTACTATGTGGTGATTCTCATTGGTACTCCTCCTCTACCCCCTTGCACTTTGCAAATATCAACCCTGAATCTTTCTGTCTGAAGACTTTGGGGCTACTGGAGTCATGTTTACTCTAACCTGGTCAAATCACCAGGAAATTCAAGACACAAACTTCTGGACTAAGGGGTAGAGAGCTGATTATTGCTAACCCAGGACCCTGTGTGGCCTGTCTTGGAAAAGATGACCTGAATTAATCAGGTTTCTATCCTAAGATGTTGAATTAATGGCTGGAGATGGAGGCAGTCAGCAAGATGAAATAAAGGAAGTGTCATGGGGTGAACTTTGATAAGCAATGAGTGTTTCTTGTTATTTTTCTTCTCCATACCCATCGCCTTTCTTCTCTTATGGCTTCATTTCCTTCTCTGTTTTATTGGTTAAGAATGGCCTTCGTAGTTGCTTTTACTCTTGACATTACCATCAATCAAGATATGAAAACAGCTTCTTGTTTCTATCAAAACTGCACTCACCTGTGCTAGGATAACTAGATTCCTTCCCTGAAGGGCAGACAACCATGGAGATTAGGGTTCCTAAATCTTTTCTCTTCTCTAGATCTTTTTAGGAGAGAGGGTCTCTTCTGTGTCTGGACATCATCTACCAGCCACCCATGACCTGTGCTACAGCAATGCTGCTGTGTCATGTCCATACACACAGCCCTCAGAGCTCCTTCACAGGCTGCAGATGGCAGGACACCACTTTAGAACTCTCCAGAATAAAAACAACAGTTTAATTTGGTCTCACAGAATTGCTGGCCATTTTCAGACTCCCTCAAATGGTTGCAGAATATAGCTGAGGCTTCTTCGATTATCTGGTTTGGGACAGCTGGGGGGTAGTGGTGTACTTTTCCACTCCTGTTCTTTGTGTGATATTTTTTCTTCCTTCCTTCCTCCCTCCCTCCCTCCCTTCCTTTCTTCCTTCCTTTCTTTGTTCTTTTCTTTCTTTCTTCCTTCCTTCATTCCTTCTTTCCTTCCTTTCTTTGCTTTCTTCTTCTTTTTCTTTTTGTTCTTGTTCTTTGTTTTAGAAAAACACTTTACAGTCCAGGTTCTTATTTCTTTTTGTACATTAGGTCATGAATTCATACAGACTGGGCCCAAACAGCTCAGACTCCTTTCCATTAGTCCTCACAAAGTGTGCTTCTCTAGGTGGAACAGGCTAGTGCTTCAGCTGAACCTAGGTGCCCTTCTCTTTGGCTTCCTTTTTCTTCTGATTATTTCCTTTACCCACTGCAGGAAGCTGTCTCTGATCATTGAATATTTGTGCATATTAATTCTCATGGAAAAAAAAAACCTACCCTTAACTTATTTGTTTACAATGATACCCACGGCATTCTGGGTAACACTGTAGACTCTCCCAGATTTGCTATGGTAGCACTTAGGAGGCATTCCTTTTTTAAACAATACCTTTTCCCTTGATGTCTACGATATCACTTTTCTTGTAGATTATTATGTATGTGGCCAAAGGAACAACTCTGTTTGTCCTAAAAGGCCTAGAGAACATGGAGTGAGTGCCCTTTCAGAAAAAAAGGGGGAAAGACTTTGCAGATGTCATTTTAGTGAATTACTGGAAAATGACGGCCACAGTGACACTTTCTTATGAATGGCTGGGCATTAATCACTACATAGGCTTGGTGGTTTGGGGGTAGCTAGATTTTGTCCACAGCTGCTGGCTTCTCCCAAAAGGGGGTGGTTAAAGAATATGGTATCTTAGTTAGTATCTTAGTTTTGTATTGGTGTTGACAAGACACCATGACAAAGGCAACTTTAAAGAAAACATTGAACTGGGGGCCTGTTTAAGTTTCAGAGGGTGAGACCCTGACCATCATGGCACCATGGAACTTAGAGATCTCGATTCATGCCCAGTTGCCCCCTTTCTGACCCACAGAACCTGAGCAGATCTCAGCCTTCAGCAGGGTAGTTTGAGAAATGGGAATGATTCTACCTGTTTATAAAGATGTTGGGAAGATCAATTGATCAATTGATGAGGAGGGCCTCATTCAGCAGCTGCATGCAGGTACCTGTCCATTCTGCGGCAAACGTGAGCAAGCTCAATGCATAAAAAAGCTTAGACCTGACCCGTGACTCCTTGAAAGCTATGAAAATAATTGTTTCATGTTTCCATTGTGGCCTCCAAGGAGTAAGCCCTGTTTATTTCCTCCTGAAAACCTCACTATTACAGGCCTGCCTTTCATTCATCTGGAAGACTGATTTTTGACCCTTGAGCTCTTAACACCTTTCTCATTGGAGAGAAAGGGCAGTTCAACCCGTCAGCGGAAAAGCATGTGTATTCCTTGACTCTGCCGGACGCTACTCAGTTCCACCCAGAAGAGGCCACAGGAGCAAGCTGTATTCAGCTCTCATCTGTCTCTGTGACCAGAATGAGGGGTAACATGGAAAAACTCATGAGGCATGAGAAGAATAATACGGGGTTATTTTAACTGTAAAAGAAGACCACACACATGGTCCCATGTGGACTGCACCCTGGCCCATCTTCAAAAAAATGGAAGTTGCGTTCTCTACAGCCATGCGTAGGCCTGGTTTAATTAAATGGAGGCCATGAATGGGCTGGCAACCGCAACGTTGAAGCGCTGTCGATGGCTGTGGGAGAGGTTTCCCACAGTTCCCCAGTCCCCGATAAGACAGAGCACATGAAGTGAGCAACCTGAACGCTTGGCAGATGTTCCCCCCTTTTCCCCACCCTTTTGAATTTAGCAGGAAACCGCCAAGATGAGGTTTGACACAAGCATGCTTTTTTTTTCACTCCTACATTTTGAAATGGCTGTGTTTGAGGCTAATTAAGTCCACATGCTTCTGATTCATTTACACTTAACTCATCAAAATGTTGTTTTGTAATAGCCATTTGAAGTCCAAGGCGCCTCACTTGAGTCTAAAAAAACCAGGAAGTTATGGTTTGCCAGCCAACAGCAGGGTTCATGTACCCGAAGGTTCAAGTGTGGTTCAAGACCAGAGAGTGTCACAGTTAAAAGTTGTCCTGAATGTCACTGTCAAATGTGGGCTGATTCTGAATCTTCTGTTAGTCACTTGCTTAGAATGGCAGAAAATAATTACTAGAAGAAAACATGAATTAGGCAAAGTTCCTTGGACGTGATAGGGAAATTTAGTCTAAGTGACAATTGTATTTTTTAAAATTTCTTATAAAGTGCAACTAGGGTTTACGACCGAAGATTTTATGTCAATGTCCGCCACCTATTTTTGCTGTAAGAACTTATTTACATCCTGCTTGGCACTCTTGGAAGTTGAGAAGACATAGTGGGAAAAACTTAAGTCAATGAGGGCATGTTTTTGAAGGGAATAGTGCAATGCCCATTCCTGCCTGGATGTCTCTTTGTTGCCCACCATGAGGTACAGGCCTCCCCCACCCAACCCACAGGTACACATGGTCGTCACGGAACTAACAACAGGGCTGAGAGACCATGAACGAAGACCTATAAAACCAGGGCCTAGAATAAACCTTTCTGCCTTTTAAGTTGATTGTCTCGGGTATTCTTGCCACAGTGACAGAAATCTGACTTACACAATTATACATGAGGTGGACTGAGAGACACAGCTCACACTCTTCTCTTTAAGAGCCCTTCCCTAAGGTTACCTGACTTCTGCAATCTGTGATTTTTACCAACACCTAGAGTACATAAAGTGGGATTTTAAATTGTAAAAGTTGATATTTAGACCACTAGAAAAGCGAGCTCCTCCTATCCAGGAGGAAAGATGGCTAGAAGGGATGGTTTTATGATCCTATCAGCCAATGTTGATAGCCCGACAGATCTGAGCATTTTCCTTGGCTAACAGCCTAAGCCGGCCTTTCGCCTGCTTCTCCACCAGTTAGTGCTCCCGCTCAGTGAATAAATCTTTGATTAAGACTCACTGAAAATGTGTTTGAATAAGGTCAGGCTGGCAGGGCATAACCACAGAGCATCCGTCAACTTAGATCCACCTGCCGTAAGTAAGCAAACACTTCCCCCATAGGCTCAAAATAAATTAAAGCCTCACAGACTCAATGCCCACAGCTCACACTCTTTCCAAGCGCTATGAGCAGAGTCTTTAAGTGCCCATCATAGCTACTTAGTTCTGTTTATTTCACAAAAAACGTGAGCATCCAGCCACACCTTTTGGGGTTGTACCCACATCCCTTTCCATTTCACATGGAGGGACATCCGTGGATTTAACCCACGCAGCCCCTGGTGGCCCGTAATCCCCAGAACCCCTTTCTCAGCCTGTGGACTAGAGATGGCTATGCTGTCAACCCAACATGAGATCACTACTGTCAGTGTGGACACAGCCCTCAGCGAGCCCTTGGCCCTCTTGTCCTCCCTCACGCTGGTCTGGAACCTTTACAGGGCACCTCGGAGGCAGTTTGATCCTCTTATTATAAATCCTCAAGCCTCAATTCTTTCCCGTTTGCACAGGATGATTAAAATATTTCTTCTAATGCGATGGTAAACAGAAGTGTGGAAGCAGGCAGCCGCGAGCAGCAGGTCTAGGGTGATGCGCTTCTCGGCAGTCTCTCAGCTTTCATTATTATCCATATAAGGGACTTTCTTAGACATTTTTTCCCCTAACTTCTGCCCTATAAATTCTAAGACCACAGATACTTCATAAATCTGTTCATATAAACATAAATATGCATAAATTACAGTGCCTCACCACCACCCTCGAGACTCGCGGCTCTGCCACGAGGAGAGCACACAGTCCCCTGTGAGAATATATGGTCCGCATCAGTGTTCCCCAGAGGGAATAAGCAGCCCAGCAGCTGGACTCTTGCTCAGCTGCCCAGGCTCTGAGTTCAGTCCCAACACCACAAAAAGTAAAATCAGATAAAAAGGGGGAAGGAGATGGAAAAAGCAACACAGCAAGTCCCCTCTGATACCACATTTTCTAGCTTACCTCTACTTAATAGTTATTTGTTAATTATATCTCAATAAAATTAGATTTGTTTCACATTGGACACATTTAAAAGCAAGAGGGGGCAGGTAAAAGTAATTTCAGTAATAGATTTTATTTATGCTAATATATCTGAAGTATTATTGCACCAGGTAAGGAATCTAAAATCTGAGAAATGAGATATTTATACTCTTATTTTCTTACTAAGTCTTCGAATCCTGGTGTATTTCAGACTTCACACACACCACGGTGTTGAATAATGACTTTACGAGTTCAGGAGCCAGCTGTCATCAGCCCCGGACAGTGTGGTTTTAAACGATCCAGACTCATCTACGCTCATCATTCTTGCTAGCCTGTTTCTTGCCATTCACCTCTCCCAACAGCTCCCAAGGTCAAGAGGACTTCTCAGAGCTGTAGTATTCCCCTCAGCCTCAGGGGACATGTCCCCAAACCCCCAGGAGATTCCTGAAGCCACAGATAGTCAGGATGCCTACACACACACAGGAATGTCGTCTGATGCTGAGACGGCTCCCAGGTCACTCCTGAAAGGAGGTAACTGTGAGGAGGAGGAGGAGAACTTACCTTACCATGCTGGTTAGAGTGGCATCCAATGTAAGGCATCAATGACTCACTTCTGCAATTTTCCACTTTATATTTTCAGCCTGTGGTAGGCTGTAGCTGACTTTAATAACAGAAAGTAGCACAGTAGATCAGAGGGGCTGTTGTACTTGACTGTGTAGGCTCTCAAGTTCTGGCTTCTACTTTTTTGTACCCTGTGGTTTCAGTTGTCCAGTGTTTTTCATTCTTCTTTCAGGGTGGTCATCTGTGTCTGTAGTGTTTCTATATTAGCCGTGGTCTGACACTATAACAAAATACTTTTCAAAGCTTGGAAGATTGATTTGAGTTATGAGTGCAGAGGTCTCAGTCTGGGGCCTGAGAAGAGACAGGTATCACAGAACTCCTGGCAACTAGGAAGCAGGGAAGTGTGGTGGAGACCTGCCAAGATACCATATAGCCTTAAAGGTTCTTGTCCAGAACCTGCTTATTCCAGCAAGGCCCCATCTCCCTAAGCTGCCACCAGCTGGGTACCATAACTCCAACTCAGGAGTCTTAAGAGAACGTTTCAGATTCCAACCCTCCCAAGTCGGCTAGCGGCTTTTTCTTCTGCTTGATAACTCTAAAAGGTAGACTGTCTCTCCACCATGGGATGTTGTTTCCAGGTGGGACATTCTCTTCAGCACTTTGATCTTGATCCCTAACGGAACCACTTCCAGTTTACAGGAAGAGATTTATGGAGAATGGAAGGGACTGGCATGAGTGAGAAGCATCAATCAGGGGTAAGTGGGTACATTATGTGCAAGTGCATTCTCAATGGGCTATAAAATAAAGCTTTATCTGCTGCCTCATGAACGAAAGAAAGAAAGAAAGAAAGAAAGAAAGAAAGAAAGAAAGAAAGAAAGAAAGAAAGAAGAGGAAGGAAGGAAGAAAAAAGGAAGGAGAGAAGGAAGGAAGGAAGAAGGGAGGAAGGAAGGAAGGAAGGAAAGAAGAAGAAGGAAGGAGTAGACATGTCTCTGTCAAGGCTGGGTGCAGAGACTGCCTATAGCATCCACAACACTCTTACAAGCCCTAGCCTAGCATCTTTGGCTGAGCCTATGCCATCTGTATTGTCTTAACTCATCAGCCAAACAAGAAATAAAAACAACGGGCAGTGGTGGCGCATGCCTTTAATCCCAGCACTCGGGAGGCAGAGGCAGGCGGATCTCTGTGAGGTCGAGACCAGCCTGGTCTACAAGAGCTAGTTCCAGGACAGGCTCCAAAATCACAGAGAAACCCTGTCTCGAAAAACCAAAAAAAAAAAAAGATTTAAGAAATAAAAACAAGAAGAATATACTAAAATAACCCTGAAAAGCTGCAATTCAGAACTCTACCCTCCCGCCATAGGAGTATATTCTGTGGGCTTCCAGATCACCTCCACTCTAACACCCCCAGAACAGAGGAACTAACAGATCTCTGACAGACTTCAGGGCAGACCCACTGAAGACTTCTACCATGTAATGGTCTCCTCCAGTTCCTCCCTCCTGCCTTCAGGTGGCCCAAGGCTGCCTGTATTTTACCCAGCCTGACTCATTTCCAGACAAGTGTGGAGTCAGGTGGGAGGAGAGAAGAGGGGAAGATGTTCGAAGGGTTTGGGCCAACTACTCTGTAATGCATAGCTCAGCAGGAAACAGGAGGGAACTGACTTTAACCGGGAGGAAGGCGAGAACTGGTTCCCAAAGGTTATCCTCTGACCTGCACACGTACTCTGCAACACTCGTGACACATTCACACACACACACACACACACACACACACACATACACACACACACACACACTAAATAATAAATAAACAATATAATGTAATATAATACAAGAGTCATGGTGGCCAAGATTGGGTTCTGCAGCTGCTTTGGGACACCATGGCTACACACACACACACACACACACACAGAGGCTCCCCAACCTTGGTATTTAGCAAGCATTAAACGCAGTCTGGGGCTGTAGAGACAGCTCAGCAGGCCTCCCTGGCTGCCAATCCTGACAGCCTGAGCTTCACCCTGGGGGGAGAAGAAAATTCACTCCAGCAAGTTGTCCTCTGACCTCCTTGTCTGTGCTGCACCACACGCCCCTCAAATACATAAATGCAATTCTTAGAAATATATATGTATTTAAAAAGAGCCGTGGAGTGGGTAGAGAGATGGCTTCAAGGTTCAAAGTGCTTTCTGCCCTTGCAGAAGTCCTGAGTTTGGTTCCCAGAGTCTGTGTCTATAACTCCGACTCCAACTGTCACCCTCTTCTGGCCTCCTCAGGCACCCTCACACACGTGGAATGAACACACACATGCAGACACTTAAGTAAAAATAAAAACATTTTTTTCTTTTTTTTCCTTGACCTTTTGATATAGGGTCTTATTATGTAGCCCTTGATGTCCTATGTAAATTCACTATGTAGACCAGGATTACCTTGAACTCACAGAGATCCTCCTGCCTCTGCCTCCTGAGTGCTGGGATTAAAGGTCACATCACCACACTCAGAAAAAAAGTTTTAATTAAAAATAAGTAAACGAAATCGTAAAGGTAGTATGCTTCTCCTTAGGATGGGGGTCCCAACCAGGAATGATTTCTTTCTGTGTACTTACTATGTGTAGGGACAATTCTGCCTGTCCCAGCTGGAACTGACCCTGCTAGTCACTTCTTGTGCACAGAGGCCAGGCATTCTGCCAAAACGCCTACAACGCACAGCACAGCCCTAGCTCTGAGGAGTCAAAGGATCCCTAGGGTGTGCTGGCCAGCTAGTCCAGCTGAACCAGTAAACTCCAAGCTCATGTGAAGCCTGTCTCAAAAATAAAATAATAATAATAAGGGGGATGAGTTGATAAGATGGCCCAGTGGGTAAGGGTGCTTGCCGCCAAGCCTGAGCCCTGACTCGTATCCTCGGGACCCACACTGTAGGAGGGGAGAACAGACTCTGAAAGTTACCCTCTGATATACACACACACACACACACACACTCACGCACGCACACACAGATTCATTCTCTGGTCATTTCCCGTGTGTCTCTCCATGAACAAGGCCCTCTTCTGAGCACACAGGAGAAAGTCCAGCTGTCGTCCCCTTGGCTTGCAGGCTTTGATTGCAGAGATGCAGAGAGGTTAAACAAATAGCCCAGGGCCTCACAGCTGGTAAAGCACAGGAGCAGAGCTCTAACCAGTTGTTACCCTGACAAGAGAGCCTTCACGCTGGACCATGGACAGACCGTCAGGTCTGGGGTAATAGAGCCTGACACTTTCAAGTTAACAGAGCCTAGACACGCAGGTGTTTCCACCTACCAAATGTCTCCCCTTAGCCACATTGACCCAGGGACACCATGGAAGAGGACCAAGCCCCCAGGGCACTCTTCCTTCCTTCCTTGACCCTGTCTTCACCCTGAGGTCACTGGAAACTGCAGGCACCACACTCCATCCACAAATTTAAAGGCACAAAGAGGCAGATTACTCCTCAGGGCTCTCGCCGTGGTTCTGAGAAGCAACTCTAAGGCTGGAGTGAATCCCCACCCGTCTGAGCTAGCCTGAAGGAAACACCGGCATTTTAGAAACACTCCCGTGAAGGGAGGTGAGCTCACTTCCTGAGGAAATTACTGCAGGGGGCGTCTGCAGGGGCCAGCTGGGCCTGGCTTGACAACCTCTGAAAAGGCCCATGGTGTAACCAGGCCTGAATATTGATTCAAATGAGTTATGCATATTTGTGTCCTTTATAATTTTATCACATTTTCCCTCCATATAGTTCGTCTGTATAAGATGCTGGGCTCATCAGCTCTTAGACGCCATGAAGCCAACCGCTTTGAAATACTTGGTAACCAAAGAAGCTAAAGTCACTCGTGAAAACTATAAGGAAAGTGGCAGAAAACCCTCATCTGGGAGGGATCTGAGCGCGGGTCTTCAGAACCAGACACTGTTCCGTCTCGCTGTCTTTCCTGAGACCATGGAAGGGAAAACAGGGCTGCCCGCGAAGCATCCAGCGATTGTCGTTAAAACGAATAGGGCTCTTTTCAAATATCCACATTCTTTTCACATGGCCTCACGAAAACATAAACATTCACTCCATCCTCAAAAAATGCAGGGGCTCTGGAGAAAAGAGCCACCTGTTCAGCCTCCTGGTCAGGGCAGGAGCCACAACTGGGTGTTAGCAGTCCGTTCCCAGCAGGGACAGCTTCCGGCTTTAAGTACCCTCGTCTAAGAGTGAGAGGCAGCATTTGAAAGTCTCTGTCCAGGATGCTTCCCGGTCCTGCCCGGCAGGCAGAGCTGGCCCTCAAAAGAGACACTCAGAGAGGAAGTGGGCCCTCCAAAGCCCGTGTATTCTATTATTGTCTGATTTCTTGTGTCTATTCACCAACCCAAAGGGCAGCAGAGCATAAAGTCTAGATTCCTTCCCTACATGATAAATAGACTTTTATTCATTTTTTTTATCCTGAAAACTCACTGATAAGAACCTCAGTTGACTGTTGGTTCCTCTGAGCCCCAGTTGGGGAGGGGAGTCAGATAGGAATAATTGATCTCTGGTGATGGAGTCTTAAATGTCATTATCCAAGAGAAATGAAGCATAATGTATACAAACCCAAGAATAACAAAGTCAGCTGTTGTTTATTTATACTGTGTCTGTGTGTGTGCGTGTACGTGCTTGTGTGTCTGCGTGCTTATGGATGTGTGTGTGTGATGTAGTATGCATGCGTGTGCATGTGTGTCCAGGTGTGCACACAAGTGGGGGAAGACATCAGTGCTCTTTTTCATTGCTCTCACTGATGGTCTGAGAATGTGTCCATCTTTAAATCACTTCTCTACATCTTGGGGTTGTAGCAAGAATAATAAAAACCCAGAGACAGTTATTGGGGTTCAAGGTGAAGATCAGAAAAGCAAAACAGACAAGCCACTAAAGTGTAATGATATTTCATTTGTATTTTAATAAATAAAGCTTGCCTGAAGATCCGAGAGTAAAACAGCTCCCCTGGCCAACCTTACAGACCAAGTAGTGGTAACACACCTTTAATCCCAGTAGCCCCACTAATTTGCCATGGAAACAGGGCAGTAATGGTGCACACCTTTAATCCCAGCACTAGAGAGGAATATAAAATGGGAGAGACAGCTCTCAGTCAGTCTCATTCTGAGAATTCCTGGGGTCAGGATTGTCATTTCAGACTGAGGGAGAGGTAAGAGCCAGTGCTGGCTGCTTTGCTTTTCTGACCTTCAGGTTGAACCCCAATATCTGTCGCTAGAGAAGTCTTACCTTTACCAAGGCTGAACAACTACAGACTGAGCCCTGAGTCTCTGTCTCTTCCGGGTTTATATTCTCCTTTAGTGCTGGGATTAAAGGTATGTGATTCCCTAGTCCTGGATTAAAGGTGTGAGCCACCAACACCTGAATCTGTTTCTGTGTTGATCTTGTGTAGCCCAGGGTGGCCTTGAACCATCTGCCTCTGACTTCCAAATCCTGGGATTGATTAAAGGAGTATGACAGCACTGCCTGACATCTAATGGCTTAGTTTTACCTTCTGATCTTCAGGCAAGCTTTAATTAATAAAATATTGTTTACTGGGTCCAGCCTCTGATGACAAAAGCATCTCTCTGGATGCTAGAGGAAAAAAGAAACTTTTTTAATAGAAGACTCTGTGTGCCTGTGGAAGAGAACATTGTAACTCCAAATCAAATGTTTAAAAAAAGGCCAGGGTATAGTAGTGCGCACCTTTAATCTCAGCACTCAGGAGGAAAAGGCAGGTGGATCTCTGTGAGTTCAACCCAGCTCAGTATACATAATTAGTTCCAGGTCAGCCAGAGCTATATAGTGAGACCCTGTCTTGAAAAAGAAAGAGAGAAAGAAAGGAAGGGAGGGAGGGAGGAAAGGAGGGAGGGAGGGAGGGAGGGAAAAGGGAGGGAGAAAGGGAAGGGAAGGGAGGGAGGGAGAGAGGGAGGAAGGGAGGAAGGGAGGAAGGAAGAACATTCAGTTGGTTACATCAACCAAACTGATCTCTTTGATTTCAGAGAACAGCACTGTCAAATAGTCTTTGGAGGTAGTAGAACAATGCAGGTCAAGCAGTAGATTCCACAAAACTCATCAGAGAAGCACCCTCCTCAAACTATGTGCTGAGTGGTACCAGAAAAGTGCCCAAACTCTCCCCCAAGGGGAGTCTCTTGCTGCAACTTCACCAGGAGCCCACAGTCTTGCACAGTCTACAAAGAAGAGGGAAATGCTTGCTGCTTGGGTTCATATCTGTTCCTCACTGGGAAGGACTGTTGCAGGAGCCATGAAATGGGATGAGTTGGGGAGCAATACCTTCCTGGGTAAACTACCTTCCCTTAGAACTTCTCTCAAAGGAGTGGGCCAGTGAATACCAAAGTGCAGGCTGGAGTCTCTACATAGTCTACATAGTACATCGCATACACCAAACATACCACGTCACACATCAGACCACATACAAATATACACCAACACACATACATATGTTCACACATGATAACATACATCAAACATACCATACTATATACACCAAACTTCACATTGTGGCACACCCCTCTGCACACCATTTCATCCCACTGCACACATACCACACCATACATCACACACTCCTCACACCTTACACACCCTAACAATACTATATACCACACATTACATTGTGTTATGCACACCCCCACATAAACACACTGGTAAATCTTGCTCGTACAGGTAGAGAGACCATGGTGAGAATCTGTGCCATGTCTCTGAAGAGTCAAAGAGGACAAGGGCATAAGTGGCACTAGGAGACCTTTATGTCACTGGGTAGCCAAGTGTAACGACATCCCAGGCTTTTCTCAGAGCACAATAGGCTGGGCCTCTCTCAGCTGGGAGGCAGTACATTGTGAGTCACTGCTTTTGCAAAAACAAAGTGGACCACAATCCACACTCTAGAAAGTGCCCGTGCCTCCAACTTTATAGATAGGAAAAGGAACAGTAAATCTCAACACCAAATGAGCTTTTTAGATCAATTGGTAGCAAACCAAAATGGATGTTCTGTAAACACAGTACTGGAGAGTCAGGAACTCCGGGGCTTGATGGCAGTGGTGGATGCCACAGCCAGCAGAGGCATTAACGTTGTGTGCTTGGTACCATATCCAGCTGTCTCCGGCTCCTACCAACACGTGACTACTCTCCTGTTTAAGTTTCTATTTCTCCTCATACTGGAGAAAAACAGTCCATTCACCCTCTGGTATCCATGGGGTTCTAGGATCCATCACATCAAAACGTAGGGACATGAATCCGTTGTACAAAAGTCTTAGTCTTTGCATAAGGCCAGCACTCCTCCTCTTGTCTACTGTCGTCTCTGTCTTAGCTGGGCTTTCTACTGCTGCAATGAAATACCATGACCAAAGCAACCTGGGGAGAAAGGGGTTTATTTGGCTTACACTTCCACAGCACTGTTCATCATTGAGGGAAGTCAGCACAGGAACTCAAACAGGGCAGGAACCTGGAGGTAGGAGCTGACACAGAGGCCATGGAGGGGTACTGCTCTTCATGACTTGCTCAACCAGTTTGCTTGTAGAACCCAGCACCACCAGTCTCACAGATGGCACCACCCACAGTGGGCTGGGCCCTCCCCCATTGATCACTAATTAAAAAAATACCTTATAATTGGATCTTAGGAAGGCATTTCCTCAACTGAGGCTCCCTCCTCTCTAACGACTCTAGCTTTTGACAAGTTGACAAAAAACTAACCAGTACAATCTCTATATTACTTATTTTTAAAAATTACTCATTTTTATTTATATGTGAGTGTTTTGCCTGCATGTGTTTATGTATCACATACATGAAGTGCCCACAGAAGTCAGAAGAGGATATCAGATCTCCTGGGACCAGAGTCATAGGTGGTTGTGATCTACCATGCGTGTGCTGTGAACCAAACCTGGGTACTTTGCAAGAGCAGTCAGTGTTCTTAATTGCTGGACCATCTCTGTAGACCCTCTGCCTATTATTTATTTATTTATTTAGGTTTTTTTTTTTTTTTTTTTTTTTTTTTTAGACAAGGTCTCTCTACATAGCCCTGACTGTTCTAAAACACACTACTTTAATCAGGCTGGCCTTGAACTCACTGAGATCGGCCTGCCACTGTCTCCTGAGTGCTGGAATTAAAGGCAAGCGCCACCACACCCAGCATATACCTTAATTCTTGAGGCCACATTTCCCACTGAGCCTGGACCTCACCAATTTTGACAATTTAGCCATCTATAGAGCCCTAAGGACTCTTCTGTCACACTCCTGAGATTGGATTACGGGTTTGGGCCAGCGTGCCCAGCTAGGGCTCTTTTTTTTAAAAAAAAAAAAAAAGACCTTTCTTTTATTTTTATTTATTTTTTTAATCTTTTTTTAATTAATTAATTTATTTATTAAAGATTTCTGCCTCCTCCCCACCACCACCTCCCATTTCCGTCCCCCTCCCCCAATCAAGTCCCCCTCCCTCGTCAGCCCGAAGAGCAATCAGGGTTCCCTGCCTGTGGGAAGTTCAAGGACCACCCACCTCCATCCCGGTCTAGTAAGGTGAGCATCCAAACTGCCTAGGCTCCCACAAATACAAGATCAACTCCAAAAAATCAGTAGCCTTCCTATACACTAAGGATAAGGAAGCAGAGAGGGAAATCAGAGAAGCATCACCTTTCACGATAGCCACAAATAGCATAAAGTATCTTGGGGTAACTCTGACCAAGGAAGTGAAAGATCTATTTGACAAGAATTTTAAGTCTCTGAAGAAAGAATTTGAAGAGGACACCAGAAAATGGAAGGACTTCCCTTGCTCTTGGATTGGGAGGATCAACATAGTAAAAATGGTAATTATACCAAAAGCAACCTATAGATTCAATGCAATCCCCATCAAAATCCCATCAAAATTCTTCACAGATCTGGAGAAGACAATAATCAACTTTATATGGAAAAACAAAAAACCCAGGATAGCCAAAACAATCTTATACAATAAAGGACTGTCTGGAGGCATTACCATCCCTGACTTCAAACTCTATTACAGAGCTACAGTATTGAAAACAGCTTGGTATTGGCATAAAAACAGAGAAGTCGACCAATGGAATCGAATAGAAGACCCGGACTTTAACCCACAAACCTATGAACACCTGATTTTCGATAAAGGAACTAAAAGTATACAATGGAAAAAAGAGAGCATCTTCAACAAATTGTGCTGGCAAAACTGGATGTCAATCTGTAGAAGAATGAAAATAGATCCATATCTATCACCATGCTCAAAACTCAAGTCCAAATGAATTAAAGACCTCAATATCAGTCTGAACACACTGAACCTGATAGAAGAGAAAGTGGGAAGTACTCTACAACACATGGACACAGGAGACCACTTCCTATGTATAACCCCAGCAGCACAGACATTAAGGGCATCATTGAATAAATGAGACCTCCTGAGACTGAGAAGCTTCTGTAAAGCAAAGGACACTGTCACTAAGACAAAAAGGGAACCCAGCTAGGGCTCTTAACTCGGGTTCTTAGCATTTCACTAGCCCAGCCATCTCCCAGCCCCAGAGCTGACAAACCTCAGAGAGTGGCCAGGCGTGGGGACATAATGGCTGACAAACTCAAGGCCAGACAGACTTTGGCCGCAATTCCCAGCTCATTGTCTTGGCATCACCAGCACAAGTCCTTCAGAGGCCATTCCCTCCACTTGTTCCCACTCTTTTGATCCCAGCGAGGAGACAAAGGAATGAATCACACCTAGATATTTGTGACATCTCCCAGTCTACTCTGAAACCAAGCGAGGGTGAAACACAGGATTGCATTCACCAGAGCTGCATGTGTCTGGGGGGAAAATGCATCATTGCAAAATCTGACCGCTCAGTTTTCAAAAGAGTAGTAACATGGTCATTCCTGGGATCCTTGCTGGAAAGCTTTCCCATGCCAAATGCTGTTACTTCACAAGATAGGAAACTAGGCCCTATCCTGATGTGGGCATGGAATCTATGACCGCTCACATGTACCAGAGCAGAGCCCCTGCTAAAAGGTCCTGACAGTGTGTAAGACACCTGCTAAGTAAGGAGGGTGGGATGTACAGACCCAGCGTTTTGCATTTCCCACAGCTCATGGGGCCCCAAATTTCTCAAAGGAGCCCTTCTCCCACAGGCCTCTGTGTTTGCTTGGCTGTAAACACAACAAAGGGGCTGAGGCTGAGCTTCCTAGGGCTCTGAACTGAAGTCTCATTTGCAAACCGCTAAGCCAGAACTTGTCATAGATACCCAATTATTAGGATGATGCTGTGGGACAATGGTCTGTATTCTATCAATTATATTTTAAATAAACACTGATTGGCCAGTAGTCAGGCAGGAAGTATAGGCGGAACAAACAGACAGGAAGTAGAAGCGGGTCAATGAGAACAGGAGAATTCTGGGAAGAAGGAAGTCCTAGTCTGCAGTCCTGTCTAGTCACAGAAGAAGTGAGATATAACTGCCTTGACAAATAAGGTGCCAAACCACATGGCTAACATAGACAAGAATAATACGTTATAAGAGTTAATAAGAAGCCTGAGATACTAGGCCAATCAGTTTATAACTAATGTAGATCTCTGTGTGATTTCTTTGGGACTTAATGATTGTGGGAACCGGGTAGGACAAAAACCCCTGGCAACAGGATAACTTGTGTCCTTAAGTGAGGTTCTTATTCCTAAAACTACATGTGTATGTGGGCACACACATACACATGCTAACTGTACTTGTAGTTTATTTCTCTTCTTTATTTTGTTGGTTTTTTTAAAAGCCTGTATTATTCAATTATTTTATACTTGCTCATAATCTACTTCAATCATGTCCACCCACAACTGCCTTCCCCCTACTGCTTCAACCTAGCTACCTGTCAACTGATGGATGAATAATGAAACTGTCATATGTATAGACAGCAGAAGTTTACTGAGCTGTAAAGGAAAACGAAATTATGAAGTTTGTGGGTAAATGGATGCAACTAGAAAAAAAGTAAACTGAGTAAGGTAACTCAGACCTAGAAAGACAAATACTGTGTGTTCTTTCCCATGTGTGGACAGCAGCTTCAAATTCATGTTTATCTTGGAGCAATAGAGGTAGAGAAATTGGAAAAAGACCACTGCTGGGACCCTGAGGGAGAGGACAGGGGTGGGTACGAAGGAGAAAGAGGAATAAAGGGTTGGGAAGGTTTCATGGGAAGGAAGTGGAGGAGAGAACAGAGGAGGGTATAGAGGAAGAATAACTAACATGAGGGATGTTTGGAAAAGCCATATGGAAACCGACTATTTTGAAAGTTTCCTGAAATAAGAGTTTAATTGGAGTCACCATCACTGAGAGACAACGCTCCTTCCAGAAGCTGATAGGTAGTTCAACAAAAACACCCAAGACCAGCTGTGGGATACCCATCTTCAAGGGGTCAAGAGATCCCAAATACCTCCAAAACAATGTGGGCTATTAGGATGGCTGATGGTTACTCATCAGAATGTGACGACAAGGACTTATTGCTGAAGATGCCAAGCACTTTCATCACAGACACGGACAGGCCAAGATGCCTACTGGCCTGACACTGTGGGTTGAATTAAAATGTCTCCCAGCGGCTCGTGTGTTTGAAGGTGAGCCCTGGGGTTTCTCAGCCCAGCCAGGTTCCCTGTCTGTTCTCTGTCCTAACCATGCTTGCAAAGTCAACAGCTGCCTCTCAGGCCTGTGGCCATGCCTTTCCACTATGGTCTCCGTGAATTATAAACCAAAATAAACCCTTCCTTCCTTAAGTTGATTCTTGCTCTGTGTTTGGTGACAGCAATGAGAAAGTGGTTAGCACTCTATGCAAGCAAGGGACCCACATACGTCCGCTTTTTAGTCTCCCCACCCCTTTGGATTTCAGGAATTTTTAAGAAGCTATACTCATGATCCCTCCGAAGTTGACCAAAACCAGATGTGTTAGGAAATATCTGCAATCCCTATCTGCCTCTTCCTAGACCAGGCGTTGGCTTTCCCTGGAGCTCCTGCTTAGCAATCCCACCTGCCACCTGTTTCTGTTCCCCACATTTGGCCACAAGCCCCTAACTTCCCAGCCCCTGCTGTTCCCAACAGAACTGCAGATATCCCCAACCTCAACCCAGCAACTCCTAAAGCGCAGGGAAACCAGAGCATCAAAACCAGGGAAGGTTTTGAGGAAAACGATCTTCGGGGACTTAGCTTTCATGTTTATTCAATTTGGAATGTCTGCTGGGGTGAAAAGAATCACACATGCACAGGCATAAGCTCTTTGCGCATTTTCCAAGGATCTGCAATGAAAATCTTTCCATGGGCAAAGCGTGAGGCTCTTCAGCTTTGTGGGTGGGATGGTGGAAAAGCTCTGGGCTAGAGGAGAGAGGCGCTCATCCCTTCGTCCCGGCCTTAAGCAAGTTGCTTGCTGTGCAGCTTTTCTAGTTACTGTAAAGAAGGATTTGGATTTATCTGCCGTTCTTTCCAGTTCAGAAATTCCATAAGCCCGTGGCTGTATTTCACCATTTGTATGATGTTCCACATAAGGACCATGTGAGCAAGACCTGGGGTCTGGGATGTGGCTGTGGCCCTGGCCTCTATTCACCTTTCCCCTGTCTGCTCAAGGCATTATTAAATTTCCCATGGGTCTTGTGGGTTGGGTAGGCCACCAGCCCTTGCTGACAATGTAGTTAGTCAGGAAGCCATATTGCTTCTTCCTTCTTGTTCCTGTCCTCAGTTCCTACAGCAGAGCCTGGCACAGTACAACATGACCCAGCACGGTGTAAACAGCAGACCACAGCATCTCCAGCAAACAGGAATGGATGGGAAGTGCAAAGGGCCTGGAAGAATCGTAACCAGAAAGATGATCTCTGGTTGGTACTGTCAGCTTCGAATCTGGCCTCCAGCTTCCTGAGAGTCGAAGAGAAGGAAGCTGGGTAGATATTCCATCAGAACCTGGGAATGGAGACTTCCCTGATATGTAGACCAGAACTTCCAGAGACATGTAGCGCCCTGCTAGGCGATTTCAAAAAACTATGATTTTTTTAAGAGGAACAGAGCAAACGCCATGCTCATTGATGTATCTGAAGTGTGCCTGGTGGAAGAGGCTTCTGGGTGAACTGTCAGCTGCTGCACACTGCTTCCACACAGCTCACCAGGCAAGACTACTGAGCTTGTAGGCTGAGGGCAGCATCACTGCCCTGCACTCTCTGTCTCCCAGCAGAGCAAGCCCTGGGGGCCTGCTCTAGACTGCTGTGTACCACCCTAGCCTCAGGACCAGCCACTGGTCACAATTGTTATGCTTGTAGGCTGTGGGAAACCCTACAGCCCCACACTTTCTGTATTCCAGCAGGGCAGGCAGTATGGACTGTAGCTGTAGCGTGGCAGCTCCATACTGGCCCTAATCAGTACTGACCTGTTTCTTTAGGAACTCTGGGCCCCACAGCTCATTAGGTATGATGCTTGTGCTTGCAGAATGCTGGCTAAGATGCAGCTGTGAAATGCATAGATTGGTCATTTTCTACTTGCATTGCTCTGTTCCACCACCTTTCCTTCCAAGTTCATGAGTCCACTTCTTAAAAGAGTTTTACCATAAGACTTGCCCCCTCCCGTTTGTTTTTGGATGTTCTAGAGCTATTTAATACTCTGGAGATTCCTTTTCCATCACTAAGTCACCCTGCTGAGCCTCCGTGGGTCTCTCAGACTCCATGGGGCTCCATGCTGGGTCTGGATAGCCATGGCCATCTTTGTTTTCTCCTTACTATAGACTTTTGAAAAGAGATATATGAATGTTTTGTCTACATGTACGTATGTATGTATGTATGTATGTATGTATGTATGTATGTATGTATGTAAATCTTATAGATGCTGTGACTGTGGAGGCCTGAAGAGGGTATCAGGTCCTCTGGAGCTGGGATTACCATTATGAACTCCCATGTGAGTGCTGGGAACTGAACCCGGGTCCTCTTCAAGTCATCTCCCCAGTCCTCTTATTGTGGTTTTATGTATGCTGTAGGAAGGGGTCCAAATTCATTCTTTAGTGTGCAGACATCCAACAGTCCCAATGCTATTTGCTGATAAGAACAGCTGTGATGTTTGATTCCATGTGTCAATTTAATTGGACATTGGGCTTGATGCTAATCTGCAGGAATCTGTAAGAGAAATCCTATGTAACAGTGGCAGGATTTAATTTGTAATGTTAAATACATTCCTGTGTCACTTGGTGCTATATTGACTGTTTCTCTATAGAACTCCCAATAGTTACTGTAGTCTTTTCTAGATTGATTTATTGCTAAAAGTTTCATGTTTCAGACTCAATTCTTAGGATACACACTTGTGAAATACTTTTTTACACTGGGTGAATATATGTCACTGTGATTGGTCTAATAAAGAAGACTGACAGCCAGGACCAGTGGTTCTCAAAGCAGATGTCTTAGGTACAGTAGCTCTTAGATTATTTAATTTCCCCCAGTAAGTGCTACATTCAAAGGACCTTTGTGTGGATTATTTAAGACCAAAGTCCACACTTTCAAATGAGAGAGGAAGCACAGAATTAACTTCCAAACACACGTGTGTTCTGAGCTGTGAAGACTTCCCACCCTTTTTGATGGGAAAATGAGTGGTGGGCAAGGAAGACCTGGGTGATAGAACTAGTTGTGTACACACCATTGTCAAGAGAAAGGTGCTGCCTCTGTCCAGGACCTCTGGTTTCCTGGGCTGAGCTCCCAAAGTCCAGTTGAAGAATGGAAGGAGTGAGAATATGAGCAAAGAGGTCAAGACCATGATGGGGACACCCATTAAAATAGTTTACCTGAGCTAATGGGAGCTCACCAACTCCAGCTGGACAGGGAAGGAACCAGCACAGGACCGAACTAGACCCTCTGAATGTGGGTGGCAGTTGCATGACTGGGGAAAACCATGGGGCCACTGGCAGGGGCACCAGGATTTTTCCCCACTGCTTGTACTGGCTTATTGGGAACCTGTTCTCTTTGGATGGATACCTTGCTCAGTCTAGATATAATAGGGAGGACCTTGAACCTTCCCCAAAGCAATGTGTCTTACCCTGTCTGAGGAGTGGATGGGGGGTGAGGTAAGGGGGTAGGTGAAGGGGATGGGAGCAGGGGAGGGAGTGGGAACTGGTGTTGGTATGTAAAATGAAAAATGATAGTTTGTTTTCTTTTAAAAAAATAAAATAAATTATGAGAGAGAGAGAGAGAGAGAGAGAGAGAAATGCTAAATTCAACACAGTGCTAGCCTTTCTCCAAAGTGGAGCTTCTAGAATTTGGAATGTCAGGACTGCGGAGCTGGCTCAGAGAGTAGAGTGCCTGCCTCAAGCATGGTGGAATATCTGAATTCTGATCTCTAGAACCCACATAAAAAGCCAGGCATGTACCAGACTTTTTCTTTTGGGTCACCAACCAGCTCCCAAATCAAGACACAGAGACTTCTTTTTACTATGAATGCCTTGTTTCTAGCTTTTTGCTTTTCTTTCCTTCTGTGTATCTTACTTTCACTGCTCTTGGCTGGCTGCCTGGCTTTTTGCCCCAGGCATGTCCCCCTCAGCTCCTTCTTATGTAGCCTAGAGGCCTCCTCCTATTTATTCTGTCTGTCTGCCAGCCCCACCTATCCTTTCTCTGCCTAGCTATTGGCTGTTCAGCTTTTTATTAAACCAATCGGGTGCTTTGGCAGGCAAGGCGAAACAAATGTAACACATCCTTACATAGTTAAACAAATGTAGCATAAACAAATGTAACATATCTTTACACAGTTAAAGTAATATTGTGCAGCATTAACAAATGTAACACATCTTTACATAGGTAAAATAATATTCCATAATACAGGCATGGTAGACAGTTACACAGCATTCAACACCCGTCCAGGAGAGGTGGATAAGGGGGAAGGATGAGACAAGCAGATCCACAGTACTCATTGGCCATCAGACTAGCTAAAACAACAGCTTTATCAGTGAGATACTTTGTCTCAAAAGATACAGGTAGAGCTGGGAATGGTGATGCACACCTTTAATCCCAGCACTTGAAGGAAGAAGTAGGTGGATCTCTCTGACTCTGAGATCAACCTGGTCTGCATATCAAGTTTCAGGCCAGCCAAGGATACACAGTGAGACCCTATCTGAAAAATAAAGGAGGACAACTGAGGGAAACACCTGATGTTGACTTCTGACCTCTACACATGCACACCCTCACACTAGCAAGTATAACACACGCGCACACACACACACACACAGGCGCACACAAACAATAAGAAGGAACAAAAAAATCAGAATACAAGACATATGCAAAGAAAGTAAAACCATGTGTGACCACCTCACTTGGCACAGGTTTTGCTGCCATTACCCTGGCAACAACACTATGGAACCTTGAATGAATTTACACATCACAAAGCATGTTTGCAGTGAATCTCACGGATTGTACTTCTTTCCCCCTGTAGACAACAGCTTCTCTTTACAAAAATGTCTATTCCCCTTCTTCCCAGTCTCACTTCAAGCACAGTTTATATCAAAGGACTCCTGAATTTTCCTTCTGCTTGGGGGTAAGGGTTGGGGGAGAATCTTGTGGACATGTTCTGAAATTTTTCTGTAGCAGAAACACAATACATATTCAGTATTTCAGTGCAATGATTGCTTTGGGTCCCATGGCAGGTGCTGAGGACACACACATGATTAAGACACAGTTCCTACTTACAAAGTATGTGCAAGACAGACTGTCCAGGTGACCCGGAAAAGGAAAGCTCAAATCTGACTACTCCTGTGAAGGAAGCTAGAGAAAGAACCTTGAGGATGTGAAGGGTCATGAGCCTCATCGTATTGAGTGAGCCAAGCCGTTAGATGAGCGTGAAGTTCTGGGAGAGTGCTCCTACCTTGGCGCATGGTAACTGCAGACCATACTGTTGTGCATAAAAGGAGGGAGAGAGCAGAAGAGGAGTTGAAGAGGTAGCAAAAGCAGCCATGGGAGCCAAGTTGACCAGCTTTCCTTTGCTATAACAAATACCTGAGTTAATCAACTTACTGAGAAAAAGGATATTTTGGATCACAGTTTTAGTAGCTTGAGTTGATGATTGAGGGCCTCACATGCTTTTCTTTACAGCAAGTCAGCACCTGACAACAGAGAATACAGTGATGTCCCACAGTCCTTAATGAGCAAAGAGAGACAGAGACAGAGGGAGAAAAGAGGAGGGGAGAACGTGAGGGGAGAAGCCAGGCAGGAAAAAAGAAGTGGTTTGAAACTTCTGATTCCCTTAGGACATAATTCTCCATGACCCTCACACTTCCCTCTAGGTCTCAAAATTAAAGCTCCCCCTGCCTATTGCAAGCACCTAACAGAGAACCAAGCATTTAATACATAGGCCTTTGGGGTCTGAATTCAGTGCCTAAAGCATTGAGCAGTGGTAGATTTGCGTGCTAAATCAGCTGTTCTGGTGACTTGGTGGAGAAGGATGTAAAAGGGGTGAAGAAGACCTGAGAGACAAGTGGGGTGCCCAGGCAAGAGATGTTGACAATTTCATTAAGGAGGAACATTTAGGGACTAGCTGAGGAGACAAATCTGAGGAATACTTAGAAGTCAAAGAAAAACTGAATTCCTGGTAGGACTTTGGAAGTGTAGGGAGGGAAGAAATTAAGTATTGTCTAGGATCTCTGGATTGGAAGAGTGGATGGATGGATAGATGGATGGATGATGGATGGATGGGTGGAGGGATGGGTGGGTGGATGGATGGATGGATGGATGGATGAATGGGTGGATGGATGGATGATGGATGGATGGATGGATGGATGGATGGGTGGGTGGATGGGTGGATGGATGGATGGATGGATGGAAGGACAGATAGCTGGACAGAGTGACTTTAGGAGAGTAGATCTATAACAAAAAGACAAGAAGTTGAATTTTAAATATCAATAGTTTTAAGGGACAGTTCGGTGCAAATAAATTTAAATTTCTTAAAAGAGCTCTAAGCTAAACACAGATGGGGTGAGTCATGTATTATATAGGCGTGGAGTTGGGTTTGTTTTCAATGTCCCTCATTCACTGACATATTTCAGCCCCTAGAAGAGTGTACACCATCAATGTCTGATAAGTAGAATAATTAAACTCTTGGGAGTGAAATAAATTGTCCAGAGAGACACACAGAATGACAAAGAAAATACGCAGTCACACAGAAGCAAACAACTCGGGAGATTGCAAAGGAAGCTCGTCAGTAAAGTACTTGCCACACAAGCATGAATAACTGGGTTTGGGTCCCAGAAGCCATGTATTAGATTTAAAAAGCCTGATGTGGTGGTTCGTGCTTATAATCCTGGAGCAGGGAAGCATAGAGAGGCAGATCCCTGGGGCTCACTGACCAGACAGCCTCGCTTGTTCAGGGAGCTCCAGGCCAGTGCAGAAAGTGACAGATTCTGTTTTTAAAAAGTGGACACTGTCCTGACTCCGTGCCTTGTCCCGATCTATAACTCGTTCCTCCCAAAATATTGTCAAATTCGATGAAATCCATAGCTTTGTCTCTGTGGCATGAATGGGTTGTGCCTCCTTTTGTGATGTTCACTGCCAGTCATCAAAATTTGTCAAAAGATCAGTCTTCATCGCAAGAGATTAAAGTTCTCTTTCCCAACCCCTATTACTCTGGAGATAACTGCATGAATGGAAATGCTGAGATTATATTATGTAACCAGGAGCAACGTTTTGTAATTTGTTTAAACTTGAAGTACAGAGTTGGTATTTGGTACTGACAATAGCCGTGGTGATACATAACAAGTCAACCGTCTCTTTAGTATTACGTGCACCTCTCTTTCTCTGTGAGTGAGTGAGTGAGTGAGTGAGTGAGTGAGTGAGTGAATGTGAGTGTGTATGCGCATGTGCACACACACGCACATGTGTGTTTGGGGGTGCATATTGCTGTGGAATATAAGTGTGTATCTCAATTTTCTGTTCAATATCTCCATCTGAATGACTCAAAATTATTCTTGAGAATAATTTTACTATAAGCAAAGTCAATCGTCCCATAACCTGGAATAAACAATACCAGCATCTATACTTAGAGGTCAGGGGACCATCTCCCTAGCATTTCTTTCTTCCTTGATTTCCATGACTACACCTTCTACACAATCTTCAAGCCCTATCACCCTGAAATCTCACATGTCCTTGGCATCTAGTCCTTTTTCTGTCACCCCACATTAATTCAAGGAAGTTCCACTTCTCACAAGACTTCTGCAAGAGCCCTTTAACTATCCATCCACCACTTATCCCCCATAATCCTCCAGACCACAAAGGCCAGATACCAGCCTTTAGGGTAAAGATTTATTTTTATTTTATGTATATAAGTGTCTTGCCTGTGTGTATGTTATATCTGCACTACATGTATGCAGTGCTCTCAGAGACAGGAAGAGCCTATCAGATCCCCTGGAACATGCCACTCGAGTTTCAGGGGATCCAATACCCTCTTCTGGCTTCTTTGGGCACTGCATGCATTTGGTACACATACATGCAGGTAAACACTAATACACAGAGAAATAAATATTTCACATAATGCACATTCAATCTTATTTCCTTCCTGTATTACACACTTCATTGGATTTCTGTGGCAGCCAGGATGAGGACAGGACTCTTTTTGGGGGAGGGGGATGTTTTTCAAAACAGGGTTACTCTGTGTAACAGCTCTGGCTGTCCTAGAACCCACTTTGTAGACCATGCTGACCTCAAACTCACAAAGATCCACCTGCCTCTGCCTCCCTAGTGCGGGGACTGTAGTGGTGTGTCACCCCTGCCTGGCTATGGTTCGTAGTTGTTTACTGCTCTAGTTGGTGGCCTAAAGCTGGGAGAGCAGGGCCTAAATATGAGGCAGACTTAAGGCTATTACAACAGCCAACTTTATTCAGAGCATAAGAATCACTGAATGAAGTATACACAATCACAAGCACAGGTCGCACATGGCTGAACGTGTTTTCCAGAGAGGTATATGAAAAACAACAACTGAAAAGAAGAAAAGCCTTGGCGGGAAAGAAATGTAGATACTAGCAGTTGGAAGCTGGGCCTGTGTGCTGAGAGAGGGTAGGAGAAAAGCCCTACCACCCACACTCACATCTACTACCCCCTACATGAGATATTTGAAAATAATCCCCACTTACTGAGTTCTGGCTGTGTGCATGACATTTCTGTTTATTATTCCCTTTACCAGGTTCTAACAAACCTCCGAGAAAGCTATTATTTTTAGGATCGTACAACGAAAACGTGAGGGTGGTAACTTCTCCCAGGTCACGTACTAGTAATACAGAACAAGATCCATCTGTTCCCAAGCATCCCTTCAGGACCTTGACCCCATACCGGAAGAGCTCCTCTCCCCCTCAATAAATACACAGACCACCCATCCCACGCACATTGGCGCTCACGGAGAACCAGCATGTCTGTCTTTCCTGGCTCCTGGGCACCGCGCTCTTCGCCGTCACCGTTTCTTTTGGGTTGGCATTGAAAGCTGTGCCAATTATTCAACAGTCAGTTGGCCAAATACAGGACAACTTTGTGCTTCGTAGCGGAGCTCTGAATGCCTTTGACTGAACTTCCAAATGAACAGTGCGTGCGGCCAGGGCTCAGCGAGAAAGGAGGTTTAATGAATCTCTGCGGAGTCTGACTAAGGAAGGCCTGAACCACCCAGGCTTGAACACAATTAGAAGAGGGGGTCGCCCCAGTGCTTTGGGCCACAAAGTATCTGCTATCTGAAGTCGCGAGGGAATTTCCTGAAATAGCTGAGGATTGCACAATGAAGCTCAGCACACGAGTTTGCTTGTTCCTCCTGCATAGTTCCTGTGACCAGTGAGGGCATTGTGTCAGACCCTGAGATTATTTTCACAGAAAAACCGCCTACCTTAAATAACTTTCGTGTACTAGACTGGTGATAAAGGCTTTGTTTTATAGAACCACTGAGTATACTGGTGGAATTCAAACCAACCTAGGGCCCATCCTGAAACTGAAGATGGTCCCGGAAATCTCCTATATTTATATGTAAATCTATCACAGACTTCTCTTTGGTTTTTTTGCTTGTTTGTGGGTGAGATTTAAAGGAGCTAGGGAGGGTTTGTGCTCTCCTTCCAGATTACATTCCATAACCAGAGGGAAAGTGAAGCAGACCCTTCAAACAGCTAGTCCCATCCCACCCACAGTGGAGAGCAGAAAGCAAGGGATAGATGCACTCTTATTTGCTTAGTTCAGCTCAGTTTCTCCACTCTTACACAGTTTAGGACCCTGCTTAGGGAAGGGCGCCGCCCCCTGTGGGCTGGGGCCTCTCACCTCAATTAAGACAGTTCCCAGCATACATACTCACAGGTTAATCCAACATAGACTCTCCCTCCTGGAGGCTTTCTTCCAGGTGATTCTAGGTTGTGTCAAATTGTCAATTAAAGCTACTCTCACACTGGTGTGTCTAATTCAATAGCTCGCTTTCTCAGGCTGAACCATAGGTGTGGATGCAAAAAGTATTCTAGCCTGTGAGACGTAAGAGGAAATCTGCTGGGGCTGCTGTTTCCATCCTGGATCATCAATCAACAGATCATGACATAATAAATAGAAATCCCTTACCTTGGCCACTGCTGTCATGGTTCTACCAATGTGTCCAAAATCTTACCTCTCACAGGTCACGTCAACAAAGGAAGAGGTTCAAGAATCTAATGGCGGATGCTCGTCAATTTGCAATGAACTAGGGGCCAATGAATGTGTGAGTAGACAGCTGGGTATGGATTTTGAAGCTCAGGGCAGACAGAATAGAGAACAAACACATTTCAGTTGTCCTAAGACATCTACTATGTGGCATTTTGTCATGGAAGCCCTGGAAAAGGAACACATAGAAATGTAGAGATCCAATAAAGAATTGCCTCCATCAGATTGGCTCCTGGGCATGTCTGTGGGGCATTTTCTTGATTGCTAATTGAGGTAGGAGGGCCCAACCCACTGCGGGTGGTGACGTCATTAGGTAGGTGGCTCGGGTAGTATAAGAAATTGGGTTGAGCTAGTGAGAGTCCAGTAAGCAGCATTTCTCCATGGCTTCTGTGCACGGTTCTTGCTAAGGTTCCTGCCTGAACATTTCTCAGTGAAGGACTATGGCCTGCAGGTGCTAAGCAAAAATAAACCCTTTCTTTCCCAAGATGCTTTTGCCAAGATATTCTATGAAGGCAGTAGCTGACACAGCAGATAAGGATTTTATCAACTGAGCTACATCCCCAGCACCATAAGTTATTTCGATACGATATCTGTCAAAGCAAAAAAAAAAAAAAAAAAAAAAAAAAAAATTAGAACGTCTGATTCCTTGAATATTATTTTAGTGAGTATAACTTTGTGTTGTTGAAAATTGGTTTAAAGGCTGGGCAGTAGTGGTGCACGCCTTTAACTTCAGCACTGGGGAGGCAGAGGCAGGTGGATCTCTGTGAGTTCAGGGTCAGCCTGATCTACAAAGTGAGTTCCAGGGCAGTCAGAACTGTTACACAGAGAAACCCTGTCTCAGGGGGAAAAAGAAAAAAAGAAAGAAAGAAAAAAAGAAAATTGGCTTATTTTTTAATTTAGATTTATTTATATTATTTTAAATTATGTGTATGTATGTGTATAACTTCCTGTAGGCTTGTGCCCAGACCAAAGGTGTAAGATCCCCTCTAGCTGGAGTTACAGGTGGTTGCGAGCTGCCTGATGATGAGCTCTGGAAACCAATTTGGGGCTTCCTGGAAGAACAGTGGGATGTGGGATGTCTAGGTAGCAGGGAAATGAGCGAGCGGTCTCCATTTACAGCAGTATGTCCTCTATCTCTTCGCAAGGTTTTAAATTTTGATCGTTCATCATGCGGGGTTTTAAATCATGGTAACCTGAGGAGCCTAAAGAGAGCATCATTTCAGAATACTGAAGAGATCATTACCAAAGTCATGCTCAGGACTCTGTGTCGGCATTGTAAGCACCACAGTTGACATCTGAAAACACGAAAGAACACAAAATGATTTTCTTTGGAAGCTTTATAGGAAACTTTCACCTTTAATAAGCTTTTTAATGCCTCTTTTAAAAAGAAAAAAGAAAAATAGGGTCTTTTATTACATAACTCTGGCTGTCCTGGAACTCCTTACATAGACGAGGTTGACCTTGACCCCGCATATGTCCACCAGCTTCCGCATCCAGAGTGCTGGGATTAAAAGCATGCACCACCACACCCAGTTCTTTTTAATGCTTTTAGGAGTAATTCCACAATATTAAAAATGTAAGTTTTATACTCATTCCCCCAAACACAGGAGCCTTCGAATCCACTCCAGTGTGCTCTAACAATATTAGCGTCCATTCCCTGAGTCCTGTAACTTAAAAGTTGGATGGGAGATGATTCATTGGGAGCATGAGCTCCTCTTGCAGGGAACCTGGGCTCAATTCCCACGGTCCTGATGGTGACTCATGACACCTCCAGTTCCAGGTGAGCCAACACTCTCTTCTGGCCTCTGCAGGCACCAGGCATAGATAGATATTCAGGGAAAACATCCATATTCATAAAATAAAATAGTTTTTAAAAAATATCTTGGTTGCTTTTCTATTGTCGTGGTGAGACACTATGACCAAGGCAAGTTACAAAAGAAAGCATTTAGTTTGGACTTAAGGTTTCAGGGAGTAGAGGTCATGGTGTCTGAGTAAGCACACGGTAGCAGAACAGTTGAGAGCTCACATCTGGATATGAAAGTAAGAGGCAGGGGTTAGAGAGATGGCTCAGAGGTTAAGAGCACCGGCTGTTCTTCTAGATAATCCTGAGTTCAATTCCCAGCAACCACATGGTGGCTCACAGCCATCTACAATGAAATCTGGTGTCAACATTGTATACACAATAAATAAGTAAATCTTTAAAAAAAAAAAAGTAAGAGGCAGAGAGAGAGAGAGAGAGAGAGAGAGAGAGCTTTTGAAACCCGAAAGCCTGACCCCAGTGACACAGCTCTTCTAACAACGCCACACCTCCTAATCCTGCTCAAAGAGTTCTATCACCTGGGGGCCAAGTATTCAAACATATGCACCTATGAAGATCATTCTCACTTGAACCACTACAAAAAAAAAAAAAAAAAGTAAAACCCAGAGCCAGACAACTCCAGGAACATTCAAAGAGAAACACATCAAGCTATGAGGACTGAGCCGGGTAGACCAGATAGCCGTATGGGGCAGGGCAGGTGGGTTAAGGCCTGTGTGATGGGATGAACCTACAGAACTGTTTGGCTGCTCAGTGAGGGTGAGCTTCTTGGTGATTTCAAGTCAGGAATCTTAAACAGACTTGTTCACTGTAAGCAAGCAAAGAATGACAATTGGCAAGCTGCTTCTCCTTTGCATTCTCCAGTTCAGTGGTTATCTGTAACAGAGTATTGCTGAAGCAATCTCTCTGTCATATCCACCACGGCTAAATAAATTTTTCAGTGAGAAAAGAGAGGTTAAGGACACGGCTTTATATATTTTTTTACTATGGTTCATGTTTATAGCACCAAGCACTGTTGTCTGTAAATGACATCACCGGCTCACACAAGACCAATGGATGTGTCATAGATCACTCTACTACAGACAGGCTGACTACTGAACGCACACGCCCTGGTCCTCCATTGCAGATTATCGCAGATGCTTTGAGCTGTTGTGGTAGAAATCCTCTGGAATGCATTATCTTTCCAGCCTTTACCAAAGGCCGATACAGGGAAGGCGTTATGGCACCGCAGAGCTTGAGCTGACTGGGGTCCACAGACAGGGTCTGGGAGATCCCTGACTTTTTCCCCTGGCCCTGGGGACCAATGGTCCTCCATGCCTCCTCCTTAGTCTGTCTCTCACTCCATGGCAGTACAGGAGAAAAGGCTTGGGTACATTGCTCCCTGCTCCTGTGGCACCATCTGTACTCCTCGGCTCCTGCTCCCCTCTTATTATGCTACAGTGTTGCATTCATGCCTAAGTAGATCTTGCTTTGATCTAGGGAGCTTTGATCTAAGGAGGAGGAGGGAGAAGAAAGATTGGAAGAAAAGAAAGGGGGGGATGACTGTAAATAAACAAAACTTTTATTGTGAAATTGAGCACACTAAATTACTATAAGCAATGTATGCTTTTTATTTATTATTTATTTCTTTGCTTGCTGGGTTTTGTTTAATTGATTGATTACAGTCTTGCTGCGTTGCTCAGGCTGGACTAAAACTTGCTATGTAGCTCCAGCAGGCCGTGAACTCACACTCTCATGCCCTTCTGGGATTCCAGGTGTGCACCGCTCTGCCCAACTCATATTTTAAAACAAACTGCTTTTGAGGTCAGGAGTGACGGGGCAAACCTGTAATCCCATTGCTCAGGACACTAAGACAGGAAGATTGGGACAAGATTGAGTACAACCTGAGCTATGGTAACAAATTCAAAACTAGCCTGGGCTATAGAGTGAGACTCTGTCTCGAAACACCAAATAGATATGGCTAAGTGAATAAAATGAGTTGCTCTCGACCTTCTTCAAAGCACTTCCATGGTTGGTTAATAGCTTTCCCTAATAAGTTTTGATCCCTCTGCTTTTCTTTATGGCTCTTATGCAATGGAATTTATATATGCCTTCATGGGAGATATGATGGCCAATCTTGGCTGACTACATCTGGAATCAACAAAAACCCAAACTGCTGGGCACTCTTATGAGGATTTTTTAAATAGATTATTTGAAGCAGAAAGACCCACCCTAAATCTGGACCACACCTTCTGGTTGCAGTTCATGACATGGAAGAAGGAGTCTTGTTTTTACCTCTTTCCCCCACTCTTGTTGGCAAGTTGGTCGCAGTTCATGACATGGAAGAAGGAATCTCGTTTTTACCTCTTTCCCCCACTCTTGTTGGCAAGTTCATCTACCCTGTCACTGTGGCCAACATTAAATCCAGCATCTTCAGGATTCCAAGGTAGATTGGAGACCAGCAGCTCTACAGGAATTCCTCTAGAACTTCAGTGCTGGACTGGGACTGCTGGGACATCCAGTCTTGTGGACTGAATGGCTACCAGATTCCCATCATTTTTGATGTGAGACAGCCATATTGGACTACCCAGAGTATACCCTACAGGTCCATATATGAATATGTATATGTTCATGTTCTATTCGTTCTGTCGGCTCTGGTCCTTCAGGGAGCTCTGATTGACACAAGGGACTTGCTTCTGACTCAGACTCTTCACTCCTGATCGGGCTCCCGAGTTATGCTCTGCTTTTGAAGGCAGCCTTCCTCTTTCTCTGTAGCTTGCTTCTTTCCAGCTCTTTGCAGAATCCCATCGTGTGGCCCCATAGCTGTTTTTTCTTTACCTAGATAGACATTCAGATTCTGTCACATTTGTCCTGTAACGGTTGTTTTTACAGACTTGCTCCTACTGTGGAGGCCAGTATTATCAATTTTACTTTATTATAATCTGCTGAGTAAAAAACAGGATGGTATTTCTTTGTTTTTAAGAAAGATGACTTTTCCGTTCCTTCAAATTCCCAGCCCTTAACAGAGGACTGTGCACACAGTACAAGCTTACCAATCTTTTCTTTAAAAAAAAAAAAAAGAAAAAAGAAAAAAGAAAAAATACTTAGATTTTTATTTAGTGTATATGAGGGACACACACGTGGAGACAAAAGAATAAGTTGGAGTCGGTACTTTCCTACCATGTGGAATTCTAACCTCAAACCCTGATCCGTCATCTTGGCAGCAAACACCTTTTGCCTGCTGAGCTGTCTCACAGGCCCACCCGTCTTTTATTTGATGAATGAACAACAGACCTACAATACAAGACAACATGACAAACTTACTCATAAATAACCAAATGTCCTTTGTCTTCGAATCCCATTGTATGGCTGAACCATCTGTGTTAGGTTTCAAACCTGAAACAAATGGCTGAGGTGTCTCTTTAAGATTATCAGAGCAGGGCCATCCTGGCTGGCATACCCTGCCCCCACCCTAAACTTCTCCAATCCAGGGGCTGGGCTGCTCTTCCCCTAGCTACCCTACCCTACATAGTCCAATCATTTTGGTTACCTGGTCCCTGTTCATCTACTCTGTTTTGGGACTCTTAGCTGCAGCTCCAGGTTCCCCTCTCTTCCTTCTCTCTCTCCCTCCCCCTTCTCTCATATGGTTTAGGGTCACACCCACTCAGGACTCTCCCAGATGCCCCTGCCTCTACCTATGCTCCCCATTTTATCTACAATAAACTTTCTCCTTCATCACATCTAAGAGCAACCACGTCCCTTCTTTTCTTTTTATTTCTTTTTTTTTTTTTTTGTTTATCTCAAGTGGTCCTCAATCTCTTCAGAGATCTGTTGAATATAGCATTTAAAGTGTTTGATAAAAAGCTTCCCATTATAGAGAGGAACACCCTCTCCTAGCATTTTCAAAGAAGACAGATGGAACACGACAAGTTCACCTGGATTGTAGGAATGCTAACCACTGAGAAAAACTGCCCCATGCCTCACCTCCTCCCAGGGTTCCGCTCAAATTGAGAACACTGTTGGGTTGACTGCTTTACTCTGCCTGGCCAAAATAAGGTCAGTTTCCCCAAGTTCCTTCTCCACAGAAAAATCAGACCAGGGTCCGACAGCCAAAAAGCCTCCGCTGCTCTGTGTGCCAGCCAGGATGGTCCTATAACAGGTAGGGACTGGGGGATGCAGCGAAAACCTGGTGGCCAGTGTCTACTTTAATATGGTAAATAGGCGTTTCAACCATTTGTCCCAGGTTTGAAACCTAACAGTCTGTAGGAGCATCTTACCTTCATAATGCTGTTTTATAATGAAAAACCTCAATCATACACTGAAGGCTTAGTAAGCTGAATAGTTTTCCCATGAGCAACTATGTATGCCCACACCTAGTTCCTTCCATGAGCATTCCCCCATATAACCACTTTAGAGACTTATTTTTAAAAAATACTTATGCTCGTGTCTGAAATTATGATTCTGCAGCCCTGGAATGGGGAGGGTGATTGTGAATAATGGATTTCTGTCTTTGTTTATCTTTTTTTGTGGTTAACTTCTCAGGTGAATTTGTTGAACAACCACCTTTGGATGCCACTTGGTACTTGGTTAAAGAATTTACTGAAATCAGTAAAGAAGATAGATTCGTTATGAGATTGGCAGTGTTCACCTTTTTGAGTTTAAAAAAAAAAATGTTGTACTGGAAGCCCAAAGCCATTTTCCTAGATAACCAGCATTCCTAGGGAATGTATTCTGGAGATTGTGGGGCAGGTCGTCAGCATCAGATACCAGCAAGGGTTCAACTGCAGTCTGCCCCAACTCTTCCCTCCAAATGACTTTGTTCTTCAGACCCAGTTGTAGGTTCTGCAATGGGCTGAATTCCTGCTCTCAAAGTCACTATATGAGGTCCCAACTGTCATTAGTTCAGAATGTGCTTTTAAATATGGGCGAAAGGGTTAAAAAAAGAAAGGCGAAGTGGATACCTTTCGGCAGGTCCTGCCAAGATATGCCACTAAGCAAAAACCCCACCCACAACAGAGTTAATACACGAGGTTCATCGGGGCAGGGGACAGTGAAAGAGTGAAAGGCTGTGTGGGGGCACGGCAGCGTGGGCGAGGCAGGGAAACAGACAGACAGGGAGACGGAAGAAAGAGGAAAGAAGAGGCAAGAGAGCAAGCTGTGACTGGCCAGCACTTTTAAGGGTGCACATGTTATACAGCTGACAGTGGAAAGGCACCTGGTGACAGGTGGTGATGTAACTGCTTTGGTGTCGGAGGCAGGCTGCTGCCACAGGAGGAACTGGCAATGGGGAGGACTTTGGAAAGGTCAAGTCAAGGTGAAACCATTAGTGTGGCCCTGATCTGGTATCCTCTTAAGAAGAGCACACACACACTCACACACATACACACACACACACATACTCAACACACTCACGCACATATACACACTCACATACACACACTCACACCCACATACAGACTCATACACACTCGCATATACATACTCACGTACACTCACACACACACACTCAAATACACGCATGCACACATACACATACAGACATACCCCCACACACTCACACACACTCACACACATACACACACATGCACACACACACACGGGGAGGGGGAAACACCTCTAGAGGACACAGGCAAGTCCCCATGCTCCACCCTTCTTCTTTTTGAGACAGGCTCTCACGTATCTTCGGCTTCCCTTGAACTCTATGTATTAGAGGACGACCTTCCACTGCTACTGATCTCCTCTGGGCCTCCTGCTGGCATCACAGGCACACACCACTGACGCTGTACTATAGATCAGAGCCAGGCTTCGTGCATGCTAGGCAGGTATCCCCCTTCCACTGAGCCGTATCCCCAGCACCATGGGCTGCTTCTAGCTGTGAAGTGACCATGAGATTCTTTTGCACACTGCAAACATCTCTGGGGCTTCCTCCTCTTCAGCAGTGAGGCCCCATGGAGCCTTTGGTTCATGACACCGCAGGATTTGCTCCACTCCCTCCTTTCCAAACTGCTTGTCCTGGTTTTTCTATTCACACCACACCATGCTTTGTCAGTTGGCAATCCTGCTTCCCTTCTTTTTTTGTTCTTGCTGTTTAAATAATTCTATTGACTCTTCCAATGCATGTTCTGGTAACTCAGCTGTTCGTTTCCTCTGGATCAGCACTTTAACAGACACATTCACCCTTAAACATGTCTTATCTACCCCTTTGGTCCTCAAATCCTTCATTCTATCAGTTGGCTTAGCTGCTTGTGGTTATCTCTTTCACAGGGAAGAGGCTGGTATGGGGGTCGGGGCAGTCACTGTAGAGCTGGAATCCCTACTTTGAGCAAGAGCTCTTTCAGGAAAGCCTAAGGAGTTGCCTGATGCCAGATTCAATGGATGGCCACAATCAAAGTGTGGTCGGTACGGTACAGCCACCAGCCCTGGGCAAGGTGGCATCCACCCTGAGTGGAGAGCCTCCCACTTGGGAGTTTTCCAGGTGTTAGAGCTAGTCATGGGGAAAAGGAAATAGACATGCTTAGACCCAAAGAGTATGTGCGTATGCGCACGCCTGTGTACAGGGCAACAAATCTCCAGTCGCCAAAATACTCAAGACAGGCAGAGGTGGGACAATCTTGCTGAGCCACAGACTTGGTCATGCCCCTGTATGGTCTGTTGGCAGACCTGCTTCAAAAGTCTTTCTTCTTTGACGCCTTCTGTCTCCATCTGGCCTTGTTCTGAAATCTCCACTTTGGGAATTATTCCTCTGGGTATGTCCTGAAAAAACAAGTTAATCGAGCACTACCTAGTAGCCTAACACCTCCATGCCAATTGCTTATCAGTCCAGACACAAGCCAGGGCTAAGCTGTTGTCTGGTAGCCTTGTCAGTCATTAACACCTCCGTGCCAAATGGGTTGTCAGACTGTGTTGCTCTGAAGCTGGTTTTTCTGGAAGGGATGGGGCAGAAGCAATGTTAGAGAACTGAAGTAGCTATTAGATGAGAAATGCCCCTTTGCTGGAGTCCCAGAAATGTCAACCTCCCCCAGAATGCTCTTCAACAAGGTTAAGGACTTTGAACATCCAGTGGATACAGGAGAGGTACGGCCTTACAAAACTGTGAAGATTGATTCCAGAGGAAAGAAGAGGGCAGGCTGCTCTAGGAGCCGGTGTGTGTTCCTTCCCCAGTTTCTCACTCCCAGCACCAAAGGTTTGCTTCTTTCTGTATCACAATGCTGTCCTTGCTCAACTTCAAGTATTTGTCCTGAAGACAGTTTTTTTTTGTTTGTTTGTTTGTTTGTTTTTTTGTGATTTTAAGGTCAGGACCTAAAAATATGAGCACAGTTATTTCAGTTATATGGGTGATGGATTTTTTTTCACTAAGGTCAAATGCTGTGTGGCTGTGTCTCCCAATGAAGATGATTTGACGGAAGGTCAGGGAGTGTTCCTCATGGCCTAGGCCTCTTCCAAGCCCTTTGCTGAAATCCGTTTTTGCCAATTGAGTGCCAAAGAAATGTCCAGCATCACACAAACTGCTAACATCCAAGGCCTTCCAAAGGAGTGTTCATTCTTAGCAGCCTTGATCAGATTCAAAAGGAGCGAGTATCCACATTGTGCTACAAATGAGGTCTTCCTTTTAACTAGAATGTGACAACCTCATGAGGTCTCTGGGAATTCTCCCACTTAACAGCTTTTTTTAGAGGGCATCTAAATGTCCTTCCCATAGTTTTCTTTTCTTACCTCCTTTCTATTTTGTATTCTAGATCATGCTATTTGGAGATGCAGCTATTTTTCCAGCAGTCCACACACAAGCATAAATGGAGAGGGGTCCTTAGATATGATGTCAAGGGAGAAGCTGGTGTGGTGTTTTTGTTGTCTTTTGGGGAAAGAGTTCCTTCCTCTCTCTCCCTCCCCTTTCTTTCTGTTTTCTTTCCCTCTCCCTCCATTTCTTCCCCTCACCTTATCTACTTTTTCCCTTTTCTTATTTCTCTCCCTTCCCTTCTCTTTCTTTCTTTCCTCTCTCCCATCCTTCCTTCCTCCATCCCATTCCTTTTCTTCTCTTCCTTTCCCTTCTCCTTCCTGTCTCCCTCCCTCCCTTTCCTTTCTCTTCTTTTTCTTCTTTCTGTCTTTCTGTTTCCTTTCCTCCCTTTCTCACTTTCTTCTTTTTTTCAGTTATGACTCTGAATTCATTGTTTGGCTAATACTCATTTTAGTTCATTTTGACTAAAGTCAGTTGGCATGAAACCTATTCGTAGACCAGCCTAATTTACAGGTTTGTCCATCATTCTGATGCTTAATTACCTAAAGCTCTTCAAGTGCAAGCATTCTGGGAACTCAAATGACCCTATTAAAGAACATCACATAAGGAGGGATAAATGGTAACTCCCGGGATTATTTAATAACCCGTGGGTTTGGGCATGTCCCCACAACACCTAATCACAATCAGCTAGAATGAAGAGCCTACAGGCCTACGTTGGGAGCTGGAGGGTGACTTGGTGGTGGTGGTTTGCCTACACATGCACAAGGTTGGTCGGGTGGCTGTGATGGAAGACCAGCTAGTGAAGTCTTGATAGCTTTCCTCTCGAACTCTTTGCCTTTGCATTTATAATTCACCTTTATAATGTAGTCCATTTAAAACATCATCTCCCAGCTATATGAGAAACAGGCTGTATTCAGCAGTTTAACAAATACATGCAACTCTTTCCTGAACAGGCCCTTGAAATTCAAGGGGAGAGGCCCCCTCAGGGCCAACCAGCACCTCCACCCCAAACCAATCATCGGAGGTTACCTGGTACGGGAAGGCAGCGTGGGTGGGATCATTTGGGTGGTATCCCCCAAAACCACAGTAATTGGAGGGGAAAGGAAGCAAATATCAATTAGGATTCCAAGGAGCCCCACCTTGGTGTCTTCAGAAGTAGTGGCTTACAGGGTCAGCCAACAAAAAAAAACAAAACAACCAAGGCTCCCTCACCCCCACCCAACCCAGCACCCACATAGGCCTCCTTTCCCAGAAAACCTCTGTGATATGCCCAGGACCCTGATGTGTGCCTGGGGATTGTCAGCTGGATCGTTGACAGCTTCTCAGCGCTTTGTGGGAACGCGACCCGGGCGGGGGTAAGGTGCTGTCTTTGGGAGCCCCCCCCCCGCAAAAGCATCCTTTGGAGGCTATGGGATACTAAACGCGCTTCCTCGCTTGCCCCCCATCCACGTTCTCCCCAACCCAGGATTCTGGAACCAAGGCCAAAAGGAGCGCAGCCGTTCTGGGAGGGGGGCGCCGGCTGGCGGCGAAGAGGGCTGAGGACCCCCCGCACTGAGGCCGCGGGGGGGGGGGGCGTGCAGGGGGCGGCCAGGGCTCGCCAGGGCTCGCCAGGCCGGGCGCCTCCCAGGACGTCGGGGAGGGCAGCCTGTTTACCCAGGAGGGCTGCACTGATAGCACGTTTCTCCAGTTTACTTTGCCTTCCTTGGGTTTATTGTAAAGGGGTAAAGTTTTCGGATCCGTCACGTGACCCTGACAGGTCCTGCCTATGGCGCGGCAGACCACCCACGCCGAGGGCCATGGACCTGCTTAATAGAAACAGGCTTGTAATTGTGAGTCCGCGCCGCACTCCGCCGAAAGCCTGCGGCGGCCCCGCGCGCCGGGGTTTTTACACTTTCCGTTCCTTTTGTAAAGGAGGAGGAGGAGAAGACGAAGACGAAGACCGGGGAAAGAAACGGCGACAGGACAGACAAAGAGACCCACGGCGACAGGGCCCGGGGGAGACGAAGGGAGACAGGGAGAAGACAGAGCCACGCAGCACCAGCCAAGGGGGACCCCGGGAAATTAATAAAAGGAATTGATGTGAACCTCACGGCCAGCGTCCGCGCCATCAGCAGCTGCGCTCCGGCCAGGGGCTGAGGCCGGCTATGGTGAGTGCGCGGTGCCCCCGGGGACGCCCCGCGCCTAGTCCCGACCCCTGAGCCGGCGAGGAGGGTGGGTGGCCGGAAGGCTGCAGCTCCGGGGTGCAGGATCGGGGTCCGCATCCCCATGCTCGCCTGAAGCTCTCACGCCGGGACCCCTGCCCCCAGGCCGGCAGGGCATGGGGAGGAGAGATGGCTGTGGCGCGCGGGGGGAAGGACTCCGGGGGGAGTTCCCACGGAGGGGGTCGCCTGGGATCCTATTTGCACGCTTGAAAGGGTCGCCACCTTGGTTTCCGTTCCTCGAGCCGGGTGGTGACTACTGCCTGGCCAGCGCGGCTGATGGAAGGGTTGGTGGCGGAGAGTGACAGCGCTGGGGGGCCGGCAGGGGGCTGCGCAAGGGAGCACGTGCGCCGCAGACGCTTTTCTGGGAGCAGGGGACGCCAACTAGAGGGGACCGGTGCACCCACACGTAGGGCTGGCGGCAGCGCGCGCAGACACCTGGCTGAACGTGACACCTAGAGCGGAGGGAAGCGCCTTGTCAAAGCCGCCGGCTCCTCCCTATTGCGGTTCATAGGGAGAAAAGAGGCCAAGGGCGCTTTGAGTTCACCGCTGGGCATGGGTAGAGGAGAGGGGTGTGTGCTGACTCCTGAGCTTACGGAATCGGGCACTCTGGTGCCTGTCACCCATTAAAGAGGTGGGCGGGTGGCGCAGTGCCCAGAACGATGTGTGGGGCCTCAGGGGAGCCTCGAAGTAGGCTTTACTGACCCAGACCTTCATGAAATGAGTCGGTCTCAACACAAGAACCCTCCGGTTCCCAAAGACTGCTTTTGATGACACGTGGTATGTCTTCATGTATTTAAGTCCATGTTTAAAATCAGTTGTTTCTGATGTCAGTGTCTGTCTCATAAGGAATCTTGTTCATGAACGACCCCAGAGACCCGTGTTGTGTTGGACTCGGATGAGAGGATCATCTTCCCCTCTTATCCTTCCTTTCTCCCTTGGAACTAGGTAGAAATACTGAAGACCCTCACTGGGTGCCTGTAAATAGTTAATAATTGAACCACTGAGTTCTTGAACCACAATAGTCATTTTTCATCGTTCTGTGTGTGTTCGAATTGTTTTTCCTTCTTCTTGGCTCCGGTACTTCAACATGCGATTAGTTGCCTCCACAAAGCTTTTTGGTGTCATCTTTTGTTACTGTAACTTATTATTTCTGGGTGGTTCCTCAGGATACATTGTTGCCTCAGGTGTATTGTGCCCTGTGTTGTAAAACAAGGGTCTTTCAATTGTGAATGTGTGTGTTCCAGTTGTCACCCAGTTTCCTTCCACCAGGCAATAAAATGACTTTGAATCCATGATCTTTTCAAATTAAAATGTTGAACCAAGGTGACACCAATAGACCCTGCCATTTTAATATACCAGTTAGCTTTATTTTAAACTCATGGTGAGAAGTGTATCAAATTTCTGGCTATATATATATTTTTTGTCATAATCTGACAAGCCATTTGAACAGGAGTTAGCACCATTTGGAACTGTTTTGTGAGCAGATATTTTTTAACAGATTGCTTTCAATTGTCTACAGATAAGAAATTTGTAAAATAAATATGGATGAAAAATACCCACCTTCCCCGTTCTGCCTCTCTCCCTCCCCCCACACCTTTTATTTTCTGCAGCCTCTGCCACAGTGTATAATGCCCCATTGAGACATGTAGGCGTGATGTGTAAACCGGATTAGGAGTATGAAAGAAAGACACACAATAAGCTGGAATTGTTTTACTTCCCTTTCATTTCTCATGCCTATATCTCTAATAAATTTACTCCAGCAGTGGGTCAAAGGGATCATGTTGCTCAGCTTCTTTTTCACGCAAGACCCAAAGGCAGGGAGCATTGAAACACACTGTTGTACTTTCTGCCACTGTCAGAGCAGGGTATAGGGAGGTAAAGAGATGATGGGAGAGAGATGGAGGGGGAACATGCTTGGGGTTTGAGTATTTCAAGAACACATCTCTATCAGAGTGGGGAAATGTAGCAAAGGAGATATTTAAAGAGGAGGGGGGAGGAGTCCATGCTGAGTCTTCTGTCAAGTTCACTGAAGACTCTGCAGTTGGTGACATTCCTAGCGAAAGAAATCAGTAGCTTTTGGTACTGTGTTTAAAGCTAATTCTTCAAGTATTTAAACCTGCAGTGATTGGCTCCAACTGTTCTGGGAGCTTCTGAGGATACCTCCCCTTGGTTACCCTCCCCACCCCCAGCCCACTGTAGGCCCTGGGTCTGTACTGTGGACCCTTTCATTTACTCCTTTGTGGCGTTGGGAGCAGCTTCCCATTAAAGGAGATCAGAGGTAATTAGCAGCATTATTTTGACAAGTTGGCTAGAACAGTTCCCCTTCCTCCAGTCTGGGGGCCTGGTGGGGGGGGGGGTTAGTAAGGGCAGGAAGCTGGAGGTAGAGAGAAGAGAGGGGAGTCAGGCCCAATAGTTTTACACTTTGGTGACTTCAGGATCGGTATAAACACACAGACTGCCAGTGAGCAAATAAGACATTTGTGGAGAGCCGAGAAAATGGGGTAAGATGGTGGCAGATTGGCTTAAGGCTTAATTCTCATTCAAAATGCCTTTGAACTGCCCAGGCCCTAGCCTAACCATCCATACACTGAACACCAAATCCTCCTCCCTGTCTCCATCCTACCCTTGTAACAGCCGTACATAGAATATCACATCCCCTTCCTCACTGCATCCCATCCTTGCAACAAAAATATTGTAGGATTTTAGCATCATGTTTGCAATTCTTTGAATTTCTGGAAAACTATTAAACTTGATGTGGGAAAATTATGACTTAGCCTAGGGTCAAATGGCTGGAACATCTTTGCCCCTTTATTCATTTATCTGCATCTTAAAGATACACTTAGTTTCATCTGAGAAGCCAGTGAAAAGTTAAGCCTCAACAAGCCTGGCACCCATAACTTTGCACCATTGGAACATTCCAACACAAAGGACAGATGTTTTATCTCAAGTGTCATCTTAGCACTCGGACAATCTGATGTCATTTTTGAGATGTGTGTGGCATGGCTGTGGATATCTGAAGCACTGGAACAGAGAGGGGAGGAGACAGTGAGAAAATCCAGAGCTTTGAAGGAATCCGTTATGGAAATCTACAGTCTTGGATCATGGTGGGAAGAAAAGAATGACAATTTCTGTTTTCATTTAAGCTTAAATTGGAAGAGGGGATGGTCACTCAACTCTAGCCTCACAGAGGCTGGCAACTTCTGCTTGTCAAGGCCTTAGGTTCTCAGTTATCTGGGGAGTCACCAGGCAGAAAGACCCTTAAAGGGACTGAACTGCCAGTAGACACCTTAGCAGGCCTGCCTCCTCCACTCTGCCCCTCAGGTCTGTGGAATCCTTGCGGTTAGCTGGAAGTTAACAAACCCGGTGTGGCTCAGCGGTCCCCTGCACAGGGCATGCATATTAAAGCCGACAAGGCTTACAAATGTAAATAAGGGTAGATTGATTAGGAACAACATTATCGCTGGGAATGTCACACTCACGGGCATCAGCAATGAGGCAAATTGGGGGCAGCCTCGGCCCTGACCACCCAAGTCGAGCAGCCTTTTTAGACTGGCTCCTCTTCCCTTTCTTAAAACGTTACAGAAACAAGGCCAATTAGATCCCCAAAGTAATTCATCTCTATGAAAAAAGCAGACCACAGGGGAAGTGGCGGGTGGGGGCTGGGGAGATTAAGATAGGGCTTGTTAGAGAGAGCCTGGGGATTGCGTCCTGAAGCCTACTGGTAGAGTTTACAGGTCAAGACCATTGTCTGAGATGCTGAAAAGTTAACCTATCAAACAGCGGGCGAGGAGTTTGCTGAGCTGTGCAGACCTCAGGGTTCCATGTTCAAAACGTTTAAGAATTAAGTCAAACCGAGGGAAAAGCGTCCGAGTGGAAGAGCCTTTGCATAGCTAGACTATAGTTCCATTCTAGAATCCCAGAATCCAAACAGCTATATGCAATCGAAGAAGTAAAACCCGGGTGTGTGTGTATGGGGGGGGGGGGGAGAGCAAATGCTTAGGAGTAAAATACTGTAAGGAATTTGAAAGATTACTTTCATAGGGCTATGTGGTTAACTGCCTGCCATACATATAGCCAGCTTCAAATTTAAAATCACGCTGACCTTTGAACTTGAGGTGTCACCCTCGAGTATTGAAAACAACCCAATTTCCAAGAGCAAGAAATATGAAAGCTAAAATAGTAGTTCATACTTTTTTGCTTTATGCTGATAAGCTATCAGAGAAAAGGATTTTACTCCAAGGCTTAGCAGCTCCGCTTCCAGCACTTTGCTCGCTCTTAAGGTAGTGTCCTTTCCCTCACCCTGTATGCCTTCCCTTAAGGATTTTTCAGCTGCACTTCCGAAAGTCAGTCGTTGGAAAATCACGTGCTCCCTGGTGTTAGGAATTTTGAATTTCCGCGCTGGCCCAGCACCCTGGTCCTCTTCCTTATTCTGTGAGCACCCCCAAACACTTCTACTCGGTCACTGATCGCTCAGATTCACCACCCGGCTTCAGGAACCGCTCAGGTTTTGTGGATTTGGCATTCAGAATGGTAAAGCGTCCTAAGAAAGTCCGGAAGGAGATGAGGCTGGAGAGTGGGTAGGCAGGCTAGGCAGCAGCGAGAGACTGCAACGCGGTGGGAGGGAAGGGCCCCCTGGGAGCCGCGTGCACTGCCCCTGCCTAGCCGCAGCCTGCGCCACTGAATGGAAGGGCCGAAGCGCAGCCATTGGCCGTCAGCAGGGAGGCCGTGCACGCATTGGGCAGCGCGAGGGGGCCGGGCCGCCTTCAGGAATGTACTACGGCGTGTCCGGCACGTCCGTCCGCGCCGGCCAGGCGCGCACACCGTTCGGGGCCCCGGAAGGCGGTGCGTACGGCGTTGAGAGCTCAGGGCGCGCAGGCCCAGCGAGCCGACCGGGTTACCTGCTGTGCCTGCGCCCGGCGCAGGCTCCAGACTAGATCGCGCGTGCGCGCGGACGGGCCTCTCGGTCTGGGTCACGTGGCGGACCAAGCTCCGCCTTCTCCCCCGCTCCTCCCCCTTTCCCTCCATCTGGGTTTCTTTCTTTCCTTTTCTTTCTTCTTATTTTTTTTTTCAATGAACACACACCGTGTGCATCTTAAAGCCACACTACCCCATTTCACGGCTTCTGTTGGCTTCTTACTACTCCGGTTCCCTCTACAGTTCAAGTGGGAAAAGAAAAATAATAGGATCCAGTGTTTCTGGGTCTGGTGTCAACTGAGGGAGGAACTTAACTTGAAAACTTATTGGAGAATGGAATGTGCTTTCTTAAGTTCCCCCCCCCCCCCTTAAAGAGCGTAGTTGTGTAGACACTTTAATTTGTCGCTGGTTCCAGGACTCCCCCCACCCCGAAGGTCGCCTGTTTTTTGTTCAATGTAAAGCAAATCCCCGGGATGTCTTAGTGACACCGGACGCAATAGCAGTACAAATCCTCGCGATCTGCCCACAATTTGTTTCAAATGAATCGGACATCAAAGCCTTTATTCTCCCCTACGTCACACTATTAAATATTACAGGATGCATACCGAGTTTTATTTTTTAAAAGCCTAAAATTGACTTTATGTAAGAATATGATTAATTAAAGGGGGGTCCAGATGAAACCCAAATAATCAGGAAATCTCTCGATTTCATTTCTCTGGGCTCCTGAAAAGATTGTTTCTTTTTTATATATTAAAGAGTCAAATAAAAATAAAAGCCTCGACTTCTACGAGACTATGTGTCTGAGTTCTCTTTACAAACTCTTTCAAATTGGACTGTGCTGTTGTGTATTTTTTTTTTGCGGGGGGGTGCCAGGGGATTTTTAAAAAGGTGGCTTTTCCCAACATCCTTGCTCTCTTTAGATTTCCATTTTGTTTATCTTAATACGAGGCGTTGTTCCCTGCGAGAGTCTAAGTCTTGCCTTTGGTTATAAAAGAAAAGAGGAAAAAAAATTGGCACACACTGGCGCACTATCCACCACCCTGTCATTATTGGTGCAGGCCTGGGAATTCAAGGCGGACCTCCCAGTATTTGCTACAGCTTGAGGCCAAAGAGCTACTAAAAGGGTTTTCTTTGAGGAATCTCAGAAATTGTTTAAGCGCTTAAAAAAATATTACATATCCCCCGTGTCTATTGCGAGGCAAATGCTCCTGTATGTGTGTGCGTGTGTGTTTGCGCGCGCGCTCGCAAAAGCCGTCTCACAAAAAGAAGACACTGTTGAAAAGAAAAGAAATAAGAAAGAAAGGAGGGGGAGCATTCCTTAATGGAAGTATTGCATGAGAGAAGGTTGGCGCTGAGCGAGCCCCCCCCTCCCGAGCCGGGGATGCACACACGGGGGTTGCCTACCTGGGTGGTCTCTCTACTTTGGTGAGCTGTTGCTAAGCAGCTAATAATAGTCATGTTTGCTGAGTAATTTCTGCCCTCCGCGAGCCAATCGCGTCGCAGAAACCCAAGCCATCTGACAGCCCCGGGGGCGGGAGTTCCAGCCTTTTTCTCTTTCGCTCGCTCTCTCCCCCTCCACCCCCTCCCCTCCTCCTCCTCTTTCTCCAAATGGAGAGAGTTCTTTTTTTTCTTCTTCCATCTCATCTATTGAGTCAAGGAGCTGCTGCGGCCGCTGCCCGCTGCACACACACAGAGCGGAGTCCCCAGGTCCCGGGAGCGAGAGAGGCGCGCGGCGCGGGGGCAGAATGGTCCAGCGGGTCGGTGAGGAGAACAAGAAAGCAGAGTCCGGGACCGAGCAGCCACCGCGAACCCAGCAGTCCGAGAACGAGCAGCCGCTTCAGAAGCCGCCACCGCCAACCCCAGCCGCAGCAGCAGCAGCAGCACCACCACCAACAGCAGCAGCAGCGGGAACAGTGGGAGCAGCGGCTGCCCCGGCCCGGCATCGCTGAGACCCGCCGGACACCGTCGCGTCGCCGGCAGCGGGCGCCGAGGAAGCCAGCGCGAGTGGCGGGGGTCTGCGCGCGCCTTCTGCCGTGAAGGGGTCGCGGCGCGGGGCGGGGACGTCTGGGGGGACTTGGGGACCGCGAGGCGCGCCCTGGAAGCGCCGGCTCTCGCCCTCCCGCGAGCTGGATGTGGGCAGCGGCGGCCGCAGAGACCTCGGGACCCACGCGCAATGTGGCAATGGAAGGGGCAGGGTCTGAGTCCCCGGCAGCGGCCACGGCCGCAGCACCCGCAGCGCCCGCCGTGTGAGCGGCAGCAGCGGGTCTGTCACCCGGAGCCGGAGTCCCCGGCGGCCAGCAGCGTCCTCGCGAGCCGAGCGCCCAGGCGCGCTCGGAGCCCGCGGCGGCGGCAACATGGCCTCGGCTGGTAACGCCGCCGGGGCCCTGGGCAGGCAGGCCGGCGGCGGCGGGAGGCGCAGACGGACCGGGGGACCTCACCGCGCCGTTCCGGACCGGGACTATCTGCACCGGCCCAGCTACTGCGACGCCGCCTTCGCTCTGGAGCAGATTTCCAAGGTGCACGTCTGTTCCCTCCTCCCTCTCCACTCTTCCCTCTTCTTCCTCTTTGGGATCCCTGCCACACACGCACACAGACACACTCCTGAAAAAGCAGAAGACAAGTGAAGGTTGAAAATTTCAAACCCTCCCTCCGGACTTCGGAGGAAAGGGCTGTCTGAGGTCCGCAGGGGGTGGAGGGGGTGCGTGCGTGCGTGTGTGTGCGTGTGTGGTGTGTGCGCGCGCACACGCCCTCCCTGGTGTGCCTTTTCCGGAGCTTTGGAAACCGTCCTGAGTGGACCACCTCCAGGGCGGCTGCGGTGCAGCGCTGCCCCGGGCCCCAGCGCCCTTCACCCGAGCCCCTGCCCTCGGTTGCAGCCCTAAACCTCCGCGTTGCCACATTTCTTAACCTCTTCGAGGGGGAGGCGGAGTGGAGAGAGGCGGAGAGAGGCAGAGGGGAGGGAGCCAAAGTAAAGGTGGTTTCCTTTTTTGGCAGCCGGTTCTGCTTTCGTTGAGCTTGAAATCTCTGCTTCCTTAAAAATTATTCTCGGGAGAGGACGTCCCCTCTCTTCCAGGTTTTGGGCCGCCTCTTCTCCCATCCTGCCGGAGAGAGGGGCAATTGTAAACAAGTTGCCACCTTAAATCTTCGGTGCTGGTGTGTAGAACGACCGGGTTCATTGTGTTTACGAGGCTCGCTGAAATGTGTGGAATCCAGGGAAGGCGAGCACCTAGCCTGGGGCCGGCCGGGGCCCTGGCCAGCACCAGGGCTCCGCCGTCCCGAGAGCAGCCTGCGCCCAGCCCGGACCCCCGCCGGCGCCGGCTTGGGCCTCTTCCCTACACTCGGCTTTTTTTTTTTTTTTTTTTCTTAAAAGATTTCACCAGGAGGGAGTGGGAGAGGAGGGAAAGATCCTTGTGGCCGCCCTCTTCCGAGCACAAATAGTGTAAGTTGCAGATGGCTGCCGAACTTTCTGAGCCCCCGCGTCGTCTTCCAAGGCCGTGGCAAAGTGTGTGGAGCGAGCTCTGGCTGCCGGGCTCACCACGTGGACCCCCGCGTGCAGCCACGCCAGGCCGGAGGCCAGATGGGCCACGGTCGCTGTATATTGTCCCTAAGTGCGCTTGCGTTCTTCACCCGCCTTCCGGCGTACCGGAGGAGGCCCACGGCTGGAGCAGGACTTGGGGCAAGGGGGGTCGTGGCCTGGTGATTTAAGTGTTGGACTTCTCTGCCCTCCCTCTCCCGGACCGGGATACTAGTGCCTGCCTGCCGTTGGCGGCTCCTCTGTTAGCCTCTCTCCCCAGCACGCCAAGTCTCATTCAGGGATAGTGCACAGGCCACGCGTGGGGGCGCTCCGTGGTCCCTAGAGTGCAGTTCCCACGCTGCAGCCTTGCTCTGATTTACAACCTAGTCCCCCCCCATGCCCCGAGAGCAAGTCCCTGCGCCACGGCCGCCCACGCCCCCCACTACTGGGGTGGGGGGGTCCCCAGGCGGGTGTGAGCGGATAGCGACTCCCCGGCGTTCACTCCTCCCTTCTGCTTCGTCCCCAGGGGAAGGCTACTGGCCGGAAAGCGCCGCTGTGGCTGAGAGCGAAGTTTCAGAGACTCTTATTTAAACTGGGTTGTTACATTCAAAAGAACTGCGGCAAGTTTTTGGTTGTGGGTCTCCTCATATTTGGGGCCTTCGCTGTGGGATTAAAGGCAGCTAATCTCGAGACCAACGTGGAGGAGCTGTGGGTGGAAGGTAAGAGACACGGCGCCGCTGGCGCGTCCTTCATCTTCCTTCCCTTCCTTCCCTGTGTTTGATAAAGATATTTGCCAGCCTGCACCTAGAGCCTCGCTGTGGCCAGAGGAGCCCCTGCCCGCACCAGGGGAGACTGTTTATTGTTTGCATGCCTGGCCTACAGCCAGGCCCTCCCGACAAAGGCCGCGCTGTAATCTACTCGGGGCGCTGCGCCTTGCTAGGTGTGGTGGGAGAGAGTGGCGGGGGCGCGAGGCCCCTGCGCGGGACGGACCACTCGGCAGGGCCGAGGGGGGGGTCCCCAAGGTCCGCCACAGCCGCCCGCCTGGCTTTGACAGGGTGCCAGCGGCCCGAGGAAGGCCTCTCGGATCTGGGCTCCTGAGCTTGGCTTTCTTCCCTCCCCCCACCCACCCACCGCGTCTGCGGAGAAAGAAGAGGGGGTGGAGGGCAAGGCCACCCCTCTAGCTGCAGGGAGTGTGCGCGCCCCCGGGGCGCGCGGGGGGCGGGCGCCGCGCGGGCCTGCGGAGGCGGCCGCGTGTGTGGTCCTGTTTTTGGACAGCTTTCAACTCTGGGGGAAAAAAACATTTGTCTCAAGGTACAAAAAAAAAAAAAGGGGGGGGGAGCGATGGGGGGGGTTGAAAAAAATAGTAAAGCCCAACTGGAACGCGTGTTTGTAAAATAGATTAATGTTTCCTCGCGGGTGGGGGCTTTTTAAATGGAATTATTCTGGGGGAAGGCTGCGTTTGGGAGGCCTGTAAGAAAGAAATTTTTTTTTTTTTTTTTAAAGAATGCAGGTTTGATAGGAGGGGCTACGGAAGCTCCCCCTGAGGTTTGTGTGCCGGTCTTTTTTATCCACGTTCCTCGATTCGGGGGGGGGGGTTGTGGACCTGCTTTAGAAAAGGACTTCTAAATTGAAACTAGTTTCGCCGTTTTCTCCCACCCCACCACCATGGACGATTTTAGGCCCTTTGTGATTACAGGCTTTCTTTTCGCTTTTTTTCTCTTTGGTCGTTTCTCAGTCATCTCTTTGAAAACTGTCAATCCCTTGTTTGAAAACATTTTAGCCTCCGGCATACACTGCTTTGGGCGTCTGAGTAGTTGGGCAGATGTTTCAACCCCAGATAACTGGTGCGTGTCTACTGTAAGCCACCCAGGATAAAATTTGAAAACCGGAGTTAATGAGCAATTCCTCAGGATGGTATTGGAAACTAACCTTCCTGAATATCCACCTTTCGGTGTTCTGCAAACTAATGGAGTATTTAGTTGAAAAGAGACAATTAAAATAATAGTGGAAAAGTAACAATTAATAATCCAAATCGTCAAAAGCAGAACCATTCCTGCCTTAAGTAGCTTGGTTGATGAATACAAAGGTGTCCTTTGGATTGATTCCATTATGTAATTTATGCCACTTTGCTTCCTTGTCATTGGTAGTTCAGGGACCAGTTTTATTGAGCACCCACTTAGTCCCCTCAGCAACAAGTTTCCTGAGTTTCTATACTGTCTATGCTGTTCCAAGCACTGTGTTGGGAGACACTGCCCAGAGATCTGTGCTTCAGACTTCTGGAATTCAATGTATTTTCACCGAGTTTAGGTTTACACTTGGACTGGTCCATGAACGTTTAATTAGGAGAAAAAAGGCCTTAGTGATGTCTTGAGGCAGACAGGAGTACTGGAGAGGCTAGCAAGAGTATGCTGTAGTAGGAAGAGACCACTGTTGGCAGGACCCCGGGAAAGGGGAGTTAAGGTCCTAGGTGCAGGAACTCACCAGCAGGGCTGTAGAACTAGAGCTAGTGGTTCCACAGTTGACTTTTTCCACACCAGTGACCATGTGCGATTTGGTTTTTAGTAGTTGGAGCAGTTGTTTCAAGAATGACATGAGATTTGTGAAGACGGACTGCAGGGTGCAGTGGGAAGGTGGTCAGTAAGGGGGCACACCCTGGCCTGCTTTGGGCATCTTGACGCCCCCCATCCCTCCACACAGACACTAGTACAGACCATACTGCGGCCCGATCATGCTAGGCAAACCCTCCTCTACATCCCCAACTCCAGGCTCAGGGGTCTTAGCTCCTTCCTGCATTGGCATTTTAGTATAGCTCATTGGTTCTTGGGAACACTTAACACCTACATTTTAAGCAACCACCATACTCCAGGTAGTATGTATTTCATTTTATAAGTCTTGAAACTCAATAAAGTATCTATACATATATGTATATAATGTTCCTTACAACAGCTGTCCCTTTTTTCAAGTGACAACTTTTCCAATAATGACCATAAATGGTCATCTGCGTTTCTATTCATGTTCACTTTGCCTGACGTTCATTGATTTCCGCTGTTTGGTCTAATATTGACTTGGCCTCGTTCATTCATTTATTCATTCTTGCCTTCTACAAGAAGCAAGTTTCGTAAATTAAACTGGACAAGGAGAACCCAATGTCAGAGTAGCCTGAGGTCTTGTTTATGCTGTATGGAACTTAGTGTTCTCCTGTGGGTCTTGGCTTTGAGGAGTAAATTCCCGGTGGTGATGGGTGACAGTGGAGGTTGGAGAGTCACAGGGATCAGCAGGCCCAAACTGAGGTTCATCTTTGCTCCATCAGCGAAGCACACTGTCGCTTGATGCTTTCTTCAGGTTCTGGGTGTGATTACAGGAGCCACCAGCTTGCTGTGCACACACAGACAGACGAGGGAGGTCTCACATGTCCTCAGTTAAGCATCACAAGAGAGGAAAGACAGATTGTAAGAGAAAAGGGAAGCTGGGGGGACGGCTTCTCCTGCCTTTGTGCTTGTGTGGGTGTCTTCACACAAGCTTACTGTGTGCATCCTGTCTGCCAAAATATTTTTACTATGGTTAAAAAGTTAGGGAAATCTCTTCGACAGCCATATCTTTGCCTTGACTTCGAGGCATAACATCCTGAAGAAAAACGTAGCTTATTAAGATAGTCAATCCATTTACCACAAAGATGAAGCCATTGTTTCCCTCCCTCCCTTCCCACATGTGTACACCTTCTGTGCATGCATAAGTGATAATGTTTTTGATTCTGTTAAGATGTTGGTTTAATGATTGCCTTTCAAGAAACTTTCGTACGTGAGGTGTCAACACACCTGAGTCTTAGGGTGTATTTTTTTACATGTCACAGATGTCAACAAGAGTTTACTTGTGAGTGGGCCAAAAAGGTTTGATAAAGACCTTGGTGTAGTTGGGCACCTACTATCACAGAAACATGGTGGCTCATAAACACAAAACCACGAGTGGTTATTTCCACATAGATGCATTTGACCAGTGTGGATTCTCTGTGCCTACTCTGCACCAGGCACTGCCCAAGACACTTGAGAGAAAGAATGATGACCATCTATAGACGAGTCACTAGGTGGTTAATTGCCAAGTTGTTAAGGAAATCAGGGGAGACTTCCAGGATGGTCCCAGGCTTGGGAGGGTGGAGATGAGGAATATTCTAGGCATAACAAAGAGGATGGGTGAAGACTCAAAAGTAATAATAATAATTTGTGGTGGCCTTCAGTTGTTCACCTTCCCGTGACCATGGAGTGGGTGGATGAAGTAGAGGTTGGGCATCTGGTGGTTTGGAAGGTCCACAGGGGTGTGTGCCATGTAGAGTGGGTAGGGCCTGTGTGAGCTCTCCAAGATACTGTTGTAGATCTGTGCTTCTTAGCTCTTGGTCCGCTCCCTGATGCCAAAAGTGCTTGCATTTGCTTCTCAGGGTGCTGATGGGAGCTGTTTTTGTTTTGTTGTTTTGATTTTGAACTGTGCTCATTTCTCAATGGCATTTCTTTCCTTTGAGTTAACAGTCTGCTGTCCTAGCTCCTTAATATCTGCTTCCCCTCAGCGCACTCCCCCCCCCCCCCAGCTCTCTGTCACAAGTTTGTTGTCAAGGTACTCCTGTGACAGAATCTTCATTTATCTCCCCGAGATAAAAGCTTAGCCAGCGCCTGGCCTCCTTTTCTGAAAAGGGCAACAACCTTGAAATGACTCCATATTGCCCTGGTGTTTGATTGTTAAGGGCTTTAAGGCCAGTATCGGGGAGGAAGATGAGAATTTTTTTTAAAGAGAAATAGGAGATTTTGCTTTTTTAAAAACATTCTTGTTTGATGGGCTGTCTCACTCTCAAGTCTGCACTGTGTTTGCTCTGGGCTGTGCACAGTTAGAGCCACCATCCTACCGTTGTTCAGCCTTGACACTCTTGCCATGTGAATCCGGATGATTCTCCACTGTGAGAGGCTGTGCACCCTAGAGGCCGTGCAGCAGAACCCATGAATGCTACCCGCTAGGTCCCAGCAACACTGTCCTAATCAAGTCATCATACCCATTCATTGTGAGAGGCCCCAACTGAGAACCACAGAGTTGGATGATAAGAGGCTGGGTAGAAGACCTGTGTTTTGCAGGTTTAATTGGATCTGCAAAGGCATCACTGTGTGTGTGTGTGTGTGTGTGTGTGTGTGTGTGTGTGTGTGTGTGTGAACAAGTGCACACAAGAGAGGTGCAAGCATGTTGTTGGTGTTCCCTTTGTACCCAGGGAAAAATGAATGACAAGTTAAAACCACCAATAAGTACTTGCAAAGAAAACAGCAGGTGGCTCAGATATTCCCCACACAGGGCAGCTCCGGACCCATCTCCAGGCTGCCCACCATTCTTGACCCACCAAGACGTTCGTTCATAAGCCAGTTTGGGTCATGGACTGTTGCAGATGCATCCAGCGCTGCTTGGAACTTCCAGGAGATGACAGCTTCCAGATGTATGAGCCGCCTGGTCTGTGTGTTTAGGTTATGCACCACAGCTGATGCCGAGATTAATGCTGGCTGGAGAGCTAGAGAGATCGGTCTGCTTTTCACAATACCATGTTTATGTTTCATTTGGATTTCGCCTTCAGTGCTGACCTGCCTGTGACCCCTGGAGCCCTATCCACTTGGGGTGAGGTGGTACTTACTCCCGCTTGCTTAATTTCTCTTGCTGGGGGGGGGGATAGAGAGGGGTTTCTGGATGCAGAGAGGGGCTTCTGTGGTTGCCTCCCACATGGTGAGTGCCTGAGAGTGAACCCCTGAAGAGCGCTGTGCTCAGGGGGTGATGTGTCAGGGCCCTTGAATACAGTGTTTTAACAGTGATGCTGAAGGAGACTAGATTTCATGGAGTCCGTTTTGCACAAAAGTCTTTCAATCTCTTGGCAACAGTATTTTGACACTTTGGGGTGTGGGAGTGAGAGGGTTATCCCTAAAAATTACTGTACCTCTACGATTCTCATATTCTACTGTTACTTCCAGTGTCTGCTACAGGCTCCTGACAGGTGGCTCCCTTTCTCATTTTATCTCTGGTCACCCACCCCTGCCCTCCTCCCACCCACCCACTCACTCCTAAATTGCTGGAGTTCACTTCCCCACAAGTGGGGTCAGCTCTGCAAAGGTCTTTCTGATCGGTTAGGAAAGAATTGGTAGATATGTGCTTTTGAACCAGTGGGGTGAGACAGTAGCTTCAGAGCCTTTATATATTTTGTGGGATGTAGTGGGGGCCATGAAGTATTCTACTGGGTTCTGGCCAGCAGAAGAGTTGCTTTTTGCAGAATTACAAGATAACTTTTAAGAACCATGGGCATGTTCTTTCTATGTGTATAAAATGGCCAGAGTGTATGGAATAAATCTTACCCCCTTCTTCTTGTGGCCCATGATGTAGGGGAGAATTGAGCCCTGTAGCATCTCTGAGCTGCTGAGCAAGACACAAACTGTAACATTTCCACCCAGACACCTTACCTGCTTCCACCTTTCCCTAAATGGAACCCCACCAGAGCCTGTGGAAATGCAGGGCTTTGATAGAGATAGAAGAGGACTGATTTTCTTATCCAGTTGTTGGCTGACCCTGTAGCCTTAGCTGCTCCCCCTCATGAAATATTTCAGTTAATATCCCAAGTTCAGAAGGTTCTGTTGGGGAGGGGCAGTTCAGTGTGGACAGGAGGAAGACCCTTTTGGAGTCTTCTCAGTGGGGACAGTTTTTGCATGCCCAGATACAACCTGGAGTGCCCCGGAAGTACAAGTCCTTCTGTTGCTTTTTCTTTGCTGCCAACCTCTGGATTTGAGCTCCTTACTAGGTTTCTCCCTCTCAAAGCAGATTGTGGATCCTTTTATATTAGACTGATACTCCCTTTATACTGCTTTGCATTATTTTTTTCTGCATATCAGCATTTAAGTAGATTTGGCAGGAAAAGTTCGCCTTCCTAGACAGTGAAATGCTGCCATCGAGAAACTGCCTGAATGTTGGGAGGTGTCCAGAAAGTTGCATCCTTGTCTGTCGAGGGTCGCTGTTAGGGTGGTAGTGTTGGGATTTAACTGGAATTTATAACATAGTTGGCAAAACAGTTGCCTTGTATTAGGGAAACTTTCTTTGGTGGACAAAGACAAGGTTCTTGGAGAGATTTCATATGGGAAGGGAGGGCCTTCCTTGTAATCCAGAAACCCAGCTGTGAATTGGCCTGAATAGTTCACCTTACCTGTGGGTTTCATGGGACTTATTGTCAGTGGCGGTGATGCTATAGTGAAGAAGCAGGTGTCCATGCATGTCACGGTATACGCGTTATATCCCTCCTGTTGGGATAGACGAAAAGAAGCTTCTGCAGATGTGCTCAGGGGAGCAGCTATTGACCAGGCATGGACAGAAGACAGCAGAAGGACCTGGAAACAGGCTTTCAGTCAGTGTGCTTAAGGGCTTCTGGCTACCAGCTCAGGGATCCTGCCCAAAAATGCCAGATGTATTACATAGTCAAGGATTGCAATGTAAACACTGCTCCGTGCCACAAGGCAGGGTGGTCCGTCTCCTATTTAAGAAGAACAGGAGACCCAGAGGAGCAGAGCAGGCCTTTGGCTGTCTGTCCACCCAGCACAGTCGTTCCGCTTGAGTTAGGGGCTGCACAAAACCCAGATATATTAACTCTTTGGAAGGCCGCAAGCAGCGTCCTGTGTTAAAACACCATAGAGAAGCAACTTGCCTTTCGTACAGGGTGTTGGAGATGTGGCTCAGTAGTATAGCACTTGCTAGCGTGCCCCAGACCCTGAGTTCTAGCCCTACTGCTGCCAAAACAAACAAACAAACAAACAAACAAAGGAAAGTTGAATAGGTTGGGGGTTGGGAATGAGTAGGGAGAAAGCTATATTCTTTGAGGAGGAGCGTCCTTAAGTTACTGTAAACACTGTTCTTGCCATCTGCTCTTAGTTAAGTTGAAAGGTGAGGGGAACCAAGACCGAGATAGGCCAGCTCTCCTCGGGACCTCCTACAGTGTCAGAGAAAGCCTGCCATGTTGGTTCACCTTCTAAGTTTAAGCCCAAGATTTATCACAGGGCTGCTGCAGTGTATGGCTCAAGATCCCATGTCAGATGCAGGGCTTTCCTGTTTGCTGTGCGTACTAGAGGAAACCAGGATCTGCTGCTGGCCAAGGGGGGTGGGGGTAGCTGGGCTCCTCTGGCTACTACACACTCAGGTGTTTTTACAGTGCTGCAAACAGTTAAGAATGGGGACGTCTAGAGAGACCACAGAATGTGTATTCAGCCTTCCTCAGAAGGACCAGACTCGCAGTGAAGAAGGCGGGTTTGTGAGTTAGGAGGAAATCGGATTTTGGCAATTGTTAAAATAAGTGGTCTAATATTTTCCTGATTTAAGAAAGCCATCCATAGCATGCTCTGAAGAAATGATAATGGTAAAAACAGGAAATTTGAGATTACAGAAATAGAGGCTCCCCCACTGCTTCCCCCGTCGCCCATCCTCCCCACCCCCACCTTTTCCCTCCCACTCGCTCAGTTTCCTTTGCCCCTTCACTGGGAAACCAGAAACCTTTACAAAATAGTTAAACATCACGAAGGCCTCACTCAGCCTAAGGAAGAAAATACCAAACCATTTTTTTTCCTAGCTGCCCAAGAGGTTATTTGTTTTTACCTGTTTCCCCTAAGGAAATTGTCATACTGTTATAATTAGTTTAAAATATGTCAAGAATCACGCGTCATTTTAATCTACATGTGGTCCAGAAAAGCACATCTAACACCTGGCTCGGTTGCAACCAGTGCTTGCAATTTGAGAGACTCTGGATTAGGACTAAATATCTGTTAGCTGCTCTCTCTAGAGATTTGGGGGATAGGATGACCCCCTTTTTTTCTTCTTCTCTTTTTTTCTTAAAATAGGCTACAGTTTCACATGGGCTCCCCAAAGAAATCTCTCCCCTTTTTTGTTTCCCACACCAATTGATTTATCATTTTGCTTGCAAGCAGATCCAGAATGTTAGGGCAAGAACACACTCACTTTTCTCTCGTAACTTTTTTGTTGCGGACCGAAACCAGTTGACTTGAATAAATTTTTCTGAGGCCTGAATGTAGCCAGCAACGTGGAAAAATCTTGCCATTCAGGGCCGTCTGAATGTACATTTCAGCCACACAGTAAGCTGCATTGGTAAGCACTGGACTGCTAAATACAACCATTTTTCGCAGCAGCGAGTTAGACAGGTGATTAGCATAATTAGCACGGCGCAGCTATACATATGGTAATGTTGAGTGTGTAAGTGCCAGCTGCGGAGTAAAATTTATGTCAGGGGTCGGCAGGGCTGTGCGAAAGTATTGTGTCCCAGCTGCAGGTCAGGGCCGCCAAAGCTTACCTCCTTTTCTCTCGGTGGTGAATACGCCAAACAGAAGAGAAAGACAGAAATATAACAGGTACTGCTTTGACAGAACAGCCCAGTTCTGTGCAAGAGGAACTATTCGGTAACGTTGCATACACATACCCATGCTTGTGCACACTTGCAGACGTCCCATTACTTTCTCTACAAGTGATCCTTCCTTCAAGCAGGTCTTCATGAGTGGGTATGGCTGGGGGGTAGGTGGGAAAATGAACCTGAGGGTTTCCAGTAAGGGGAAGGGGAATTCCAGGCCCTGCGCTATAAAAGGGCTTGGAAGTTGTGGTTTTTGTTAGCCCTGCTTGCCTCTCCTCCCCACATTGTTTTCCTTCACATTAAGTGTGGGGAGAATTCCTGACTGGGTAGGACGCTGTTTTCCTCTTCAGGGAAAAGGGACTATTGGGCGGGCGAGTTCTGACCAAAGGGCAAGATTTCATTGGTTGGACTCTGCCTGAAGTACTGGTCTTAAAGTTAGGGAAAGGGTGTGTGTGTGTGTGTGTGTGTGTGTGTGTGTGTGTGTGTGTGTAAAGGGGTGTGTGTGAAAGGGGGTGTGTGTGTGTGAGAGAGAGAGAGAGAGAGACCCCACTGTGGGCTGCAGCATTTCCTATGTCTGTAATCACTGTCAGACTCACTAAATTCTTTACAGATAAAATAGAAAAAAATCAAGTGGGGTCCTTGCTTGAAAGACCAGCCCTGAATGGCTCCCTCTTTGAAACGCCTGTTCGGGACGCAGTGAGGTTTTGTACATTTTCCACCCGGAGAGTTCTCCTCTGTTCTTCCCTCCCCCACTTTTTTGGTTGGTGGCTGAAAGACGTGGTGGTGTTGACAGAATATGGTTCACACACCATGCTGACCCGGTGATGAGACTTCCTCCTGGCACCAGGGGGTCCTTATGTACCGTCCCCTAATCCAGCTAATCCTGATGGCAACAAAATCATGAAAGTGGCCCCCGGTGCTGCATGTCTCCTTGCACAGATGTACAGACAAGGCCAGTGTGGCATTTCCCGGAGTCCGGGGAGCCTGCCTGTAAAGGTGGGGACTGCGCTTTCTCTCCTGCATGCCTGCACAAGGAGAAGAGGCTGGATACAAACTTTCAGAAGACTAGGGAAAACAGAAATGAAGTCAGCTTCACTAAGATGGGAATTGGGCTTGGTGTCATGCCACAGCCATACCCATCAAAGGCTTGTGTTTGGGTGCTTTCTATTTCTCTTTTGTTGAGACCGAGTCTCATGTAGCTGAGGATCGCTTTGAACTTCTGACTCACAAGAATCACCGGGCTCCGCTCTGTATGTGCTAGGCAAATGTATTACCGACGGAGTGATCCTAACCCCCTTCTGTTACTTGCTATTTATTTTGGTGTTTTGAGATGGACTTACTATGTGGTCCTGACTGGCCTGGAACTTTCTCTGTAGACCAGGCTAACCTTATACTCACAGAGATCTGCCTTTCTCTGCCTCCCAAGTGCTGGGATTAAAGGCATGCACCACTATGCCAGGCAGCCCTTTTTATTTTTTTAAATTAAGAACTCAGGCCTTAACTAGATGCAATCACTTGTGCTGGTTTCCGGTTTCACCTCCTGGAGGTGCTCCCTTTCTGCTCACTTTTCTGCAGATAAACAGACTTGACTGGTTGTGCATTCTTGTGAACTTGGGGCACTTCCCAGCCCGGCAAGCACACAGTGAGGGACAGAAATGTGTCTGGCTGGGACCTTTAGGCAGTTTGGTTTGAGTGAGAGCACACATACCATTCCCTTGTGACTGAGGGAGAAGGGGCCACCAGCAGATGCCAGGTTGTCTTGGGAGCTGCTGCAGGCAGCAGGCCTGGTGGCCGAGTGCTGGGCTGACGAGATTGCATCCGACAGGTTGAGTGGGTTGGTCTCAGGGAAGACCATTCAGAGGAAGCAGCCCTGGCTGGTAACAGATGGCACTGGGAGCTACTGGTCTGTGGAGTGGGGGTGGGCGGGGCACGGATGCCTGCCCAGTGCTCTGGTGAGTGTCTGCCCACTCACTCACCTGCCTTCAGCCCTCAGAGGTGTGGTCTTCGGGTGGGTGAGTGCGTGAGTGGATGTGTTTTGCTCTCTACGGGTTTTTGTGTGGTCGTCCTTTCAGGAGGAACTGGTGTGCTTTGAGCTGTCTGATTTCAGCATTTTCCCATGGTAGGCACTTCTTACTCTCCTGATGGGGGGGGGGGCAGACCTTTAAGCAGCACCCCTTCCCCACAAGGGGTGGATGGGCACAGAGACAAAACCTCACCCTGAGTTTTCGGCCAGCTCACTACCGTGTCGTTGTCGTCCCACCCCTCTCACTTCAGAGATGAACCGGTGCCACTGATTTTTAGAGTCCTTCATCTTAGCCGTGTGTGTATTTTGGCCTCCTGGTAACTAGTCACGTCACTGAAAGAAGGACCTGAAGCAACTAGAGGGTGACAATTTCTCTTTGAGGCCGCTAGATAATTCCCAGGGTTAATCAAATGTGAATGTGCACAGACCCCATTTTCCTAATTGGACTCTGAGTGGGTGCTTTTCAGGCTGAAAGGGTCATTTGTTTTGACTGACTGACTTTTTGGGGCTCTGGGGGGAATTAATATCTTGGACAGATGACTGTCTGTTCTCGAGCTCTGGCTGAGGCCATTCATTCATTTATTCGTGCAACACATTCTGAGTGTGCACCACGGTCCCGGTTTGCCTCTGTTGCTGGCTCACGGGGGGAACACACCACCTTGTTGTCCACCTTCAGATCATCTTTCTGTGGGGCACAAGAAGCTTTTATTGTGAGTCCTGGAGACACTGAGATTTTATTTAGGTTGCAGGAAAGGCAGTGGCTGTCCAGCAGGGGACGTGGTGGGGGAGAAACTCTGGTCTACAGTAGATTGGAATGGTGCCCATCCAGAGGGTATAGCTTGGTTGAATGCCCCGCCCCATGCTTCCCTTGGAAAACTATGCTGATATGCTGAATGGTTTGAGGAGAAAAGGAGACATAGCCCGACTGAGAGATTCTTTGCAGGAGCAACGTTTGTAAATACTGGTGTCAGCTTTATATTTGCAGAGGATGACATAGAGAATTTAAAAGAAAGAAGGGTCAGAATCAAAAGGAAAATGAGGCCATGGTCCATGGGGTCCTATTACACAGTACAGCCTCCTTAGCGACAACAAAGTAACAGACACAACAAATGTGTCCAGTAAATAAGGGGGAAGCTATTTGTCTACATCCTCAAAGCTCAAGCTGGGACTGTAATATACTCTGGGATAAACAGTTACCTGTGAGGTGTAGGGAAGCTGGCAGGGTAGTTGGATTAGTATAGCCCCATTATGGCCTGGTCAACTGCTCTCGCGCTCAGACACAGCTGGCCCCGGGTCGGTGGAGTTACTCAAAGTTTCTCTAAGCAAACGGTGTATTTTTTTTTTGTGGTTTTTTTTTTTTTTTTGTGTGTGTGTGTGTGTTTTTAGAGCTCTGCAGATGGACAGAGTCACAAATGCATAAGATTGTTTGGGTCTTGGGATCCTGAGTCTCTTTCAGAGAGGCCAATGGTTATTTTATTGTTAGAGATAATACATTTAGGGATAAGATGGATTAAAAGATCGCAGTAAGGTGTATGCACTTGAGTCTGTTTATTTGTTAACTAGCTAGGATCTCACATAGTCCAGGCTGGTCCTCCCTTAAAGACACTCTGTAGCAAAGGATGACCTTGAGCTTCTGATCCTCCTGCCTCTGCACTGGAGGGCTAGGATCACAGGACTGAACCCTACCTGGTCTCTTCTTAACCTCCTGGGGAAGCACTCTGCCAACGGAGCCACACCCTCAGCTGTGGAACTTACATTATTTTTACTTTATTATTTTTAATTATGTGTTTGTGGGTGTGGTCTGCATGTGGGCATGTAAATGTGGTACCCAAGAGGCCAGAGGCATTAGAGACCTAGAGCTGGAGTTGAAGGCAGTTGTGAGTCACCCAGAACGGGTGCTGAGAACTGAACCCAGGTCCTTTAAAAGAACAGTCAGTGCTCCTAGCTGCTGAGTCTCCCTCCAGCCCGTATATCTGTTTGTAATTCCTTTGTCTAGGAAGTCTTTTCTTGTCACATGGTTTCCCCCCCTTTCTCCTTCCCTTCCTACTTCCCTCTTTTTTTTTTTTTAATATTTATTTATTGTGTATACAACATTCTTTCTGCGTGTATGCCTGCAGACCAGAAGAGGGCACCAGACCTCATTACAGATGGTTGTGAGCCACCATGTGGTTGCTGGGAATTGAACTCAGGACCTTTGGAAGAGCAGACAATGCTCTTAACCACTGAGCCATCTCTCCAGCCCTTGTTTTTTTTTTTTTTTTTTTGTTTTTTTTTTTAACAAGGAAGTCTGCATTACAAAAAACTGAAAGTGGATTAACTCAAGAAATCAGATAAATATTCATAGATCGCTACTCAGCAGTCCTAGCTGTCCAGTGGTTCATTGACCCTGTAGCTAGCTGAGGAGTGCTGAATTTTATGGCTCATTTTCCTTAGGTACTTTCACATAGGTGAAATTTGGTTATTTATTTAAAAACTATGCAAGAGGAACTTTGACCTTGAAGGTGGGAAAGAGACCAGGGCTTTAATATATAATGTGTTGACTTTCTTAGCTCATTCATTCTTTCATTCATTCTTGACGTTGAACTGAGGGCCTTCTGCATGTCAGCCGAACCTTCTTTCTTTCACTAAACTACATCCTAAACTCAAACAAGTTCATTTTAGATTACAGAACTTGGATACTTGCTGTAGGTAGTAAATGGGGTCTCACGCACGCACACGTGTGCGTGCATACACACACACACACCAACCCCTGTGCCTTTCAGATCTTTTAAAGTCAGAGGTTATAGGCCAGCTCTGATCTGCAGGACTGTAATCATCTATCGTGGGTTTTGTGGGACTTCAGAGCAACAGGAAGGCAGTCAGGTAATGAATGAGCATCTTCAGGCTCTCCTTCCGCCCTGGTTCACCATGGGCGTTTGCCAAGATAGCCAGCAAGAGTCAGGCGAGCCTGTAAAACAGCTCTGTCCTGAGAGGCTTCCGTTCCTTAGCTTGCTCACAGCGTAGGGTGAATACTGCTGTAGTTGGTGGTGCCTGGTCTACCCCAGGAGCTGAATCTCCTGGAGCAAGCCAATGAATGACATCACCCACTCTCACCGGGTTCCAGCCATCCTCTCTTTTCAGAAATCAGGCTTCATCGTGATGTCTTCCAGCTCACTTTAGTTGTCTTCATGACACTTGGTTTTCTTGGCATCGCCTGTTCATGCCACTGGTCCTGTAACCATCCTGGAGCAGAGCCTTAGACAGGAGTGCCTGGTCCTGTCCACTCCTTAGTACTACTCCTTAGTACACACCACCTGCCACACACCCTGTGCACCCAGAGGGAGATAGATTCTGGCTGGGTGAGCCGAGCTGTTTAAACAACTATGGGTGAGTTAGCCGGTCATCTGGCAAAAACACTCAGTTAAATATTCAGTGAAGGCCAGGCAGTAGCCGCGCACGTCTTTAGTCCTAGCACTCGGGAGGCAGAGGCAGGCAGGTCTCTGTCAGTTTGAGGATAACCTGGTCTGCAGAGCGAGCTCCAGGACAGGCTCCAAAGCTACACAGAGAAACCTTGTCCCAAAGACTTAAAAATAAATAAATAAAATACGAAGTGAAATGTTAGGCCTAAAATGTCGCTGCATCCGAGGCACAGGTAAGCCTTTCAGTTATCATCAGTAGGACGCAGCGCACATTCTTGCAAAGTTTCAACTCTTCTGCATGCATGGCCTACTTTATCACTGATGGTTATGATCTTGCATTGGCTGGTGCTGATTGTCACATAGGTAAGATTCATAACTGACGGTTATGAGTTAAGCAGTTAAGAGAGCGTACTGTTTTTGCAGATGACCTGAACTCGGTAACCTGCACCCACATTGGGTAACTCGTACCCACCTGTAACTCCAGCTCTAGGGAAATCTAATGTCGTCTTCTTGCCTCTGTGGGTACAACACTCAGGTGCATAGCTCATACTCCCATACACACACACAAATATAAATGATTGGGACTATTAAATCTTTTTAAAAAGATAATGAGTATTAATCCCTAGAACAAAGGAAACAAAAACATGTAACCCCATGATAGAATGGATATTCAGTTGCTTAAAATGCATTTATTTTAACATACACTATAGGGTGATAACAGGGCCAGTGAATTACATTTTTCTATTTTGAGACTATCCTTTCTGTTTGTTTGTTTGTTTGTTTGTTTGTTTGCTTTTAATAATTTTTCTCCGAGACAGGGTTCCTCTTTGTATTCCTGACTGTCCTGAACCTTGCTTTGTAGGTCAGCCTGGCCCCAAACGCACAGAGATCCTCCTGCTTCTGCCTCACAAGTGCTGGGATTAAAGGCGTGCACCACCTGGCAAGAATATCCTTTCTGAAACCCCCTATGCAGAGAGTTTAGCTTGAAAGTGCACAGCGACGTCCTTAGCAGTGTGTCATGTGCTGGGCAGTGGATTTCTTATCTTTGTGAGTGTTTGTGTCGAGGGCTGTAAATAGAGACGTGTGGGCCAAGGCCCATGTCTGGTCAAACGGTCTTGATTCGCAGAGAGAGCTCTGCTGTAAAAGCAGTTGTGTGTTGGGGGAGGGAGGGGCTCGGCTTTGTGGCTTGCTTTTATTTTAGCTTTAAAAATATATTATTAGTATCAATATTATTATTATTGTCCTTTTGATTTGAAGTCACCCGAGTTTTAATTTTAAAACACAAGGGAGCACAGTGTACTCAGCAGGGTCTGGTCACAAGGAGGCAAGGGGAGTCCAGGTTTGGGGTACGAGACATGAGAACACTAGGAGAAATGAAGAAATTGTGCAGATGTGGGGTTGCCTTGCAGCTTTTCAGGGGTGCTCCCAGTGTTTCCACACAGGCAGACGTAAAATTCAGTTGGCTAGGTTCCTGAAAGCCTGCCCACAGTGAACAAGAGACTGTCTTTGGTTAGGACGAGAGGGCTTGTTCCCGAGTTTCCCTAGTGCTGAGGCTGGAACTCAGGACCTTGTAGATGCCAGGCAGGCCCCGAGCCACACCCCTAGTCCTGCTTTTCTATAACGACATTGGTAAAGGCCTCAGCCATCCCCCTCTGGCATTCCCTAAGCTATCTGCACACTTTGAATCCCTTTTATGAACCCTTCGCTGCCCTCTTCCCACAGCCATACGCTCCTTTAGCCTCACCTCTGAGCTCCATGGTGGCCTTGGCGGCTTCTGGGCCCACGCATCGGGTCCTGCCAGCTCAAGAGTCTGCACTCGTTTTCTTAATGAGGCCGTTGTTTGCTTTCTAGCCTCCCCCACTGTTTATAAAATACACCAAGAGAACCAAACACCCCACTGTTCTCAGTACTTACTTTCCCAAACCAAATGTTTATGTCCTTGAATACTAAACTTGAAGAAAAAGGATTCCTCCTCGTGGGAAAGTGACAATCACCGAGTTCTTTCTGAGCAATGGCCAGAGGTCTGTGTCTCAGAAACTCTGAGCTTATCGGTGACTTTGGGAACTATTCAGACCAGCTTCCTTTGTCTTGTGTGTGTGCGCACGTGGGAGCAGATCCTCTGTCTTCCCAAGATGCCTCTCAGCAGAGTTGGTTTACTCTTAGTGTACATAGTACACAGAAAGGAGATCCAGAGTCAATGGTTTAAAAATCATCCATTGAGCCTGCATGCCAGTATGCCTAGCTTTAGCCAAACTTGTAGAAGAGTCAGTCGGTGCTGGATAGAGTTCCTCCTTGGCCTCAGTGGAAGGCCCAGCAGCACCTGGGAGCTTCCAGACAGGTTACACTTTCCCAGAGGACTGAGAACCTGAGGCCTGTGTTTTTTGGATGCTGACCAGGTGATCCCAATGTTCCCCTGCTATGGAGTTCCCCTGGCCCTTCTGACTGGAATCACAGTCTGTCTGCCCACGGGTTGTGTTCTGAGCACCCACGGGCTGCCTTCCTTGTGACTTTTCCACGGAGGAGAAACTTTCCCTTGTTACCTTTGCTAGATTGCTTAGAAGAGTGTAAATTGCGTCATTTATCACAAAATGTGCTGTAGGCATATTGTTGATGTAAGTAAAAGAGACCAAAAATGTTTTGGTCTGGTCTGCAGAGAAAAGAAAGGTATATTGTGTTTCTCCACCCCTTCCTCTCTTAGACCTGTGGTGTCTGGTCAGAATGCATCCAGTAGATTTGGGTATTTGACAAGCACTGGGCTTAGAGAGTATTATTTTTTATTAGACTTGTCGTTCCTAAAGCCAGCCTTGCCGTTCACTCGACTTTCATCTCCAGTTTGTTCCCAGTTACTGAACCTGTCTTTTAGGGAATGGTTTTGAGGTGAGTTCTGTTCTGATCGATACCTGTCCATGTTTGTCAGTTGGTGGACGAGTGAGTCGAGAATTAAATTATACCCGGCAGAAGATAGGAGAAGAGGCTATGTTTAATCCTCAACTCATGATACAGACTCCAAAAGAAGAAGGCGCTAACGTCCTGACCACGGAGGCTCTCCTACAGCACCTGGACTCAGCTCTGCAGGCCAGCCGTGTGCATGTCTACATGTATAACAGGTAAGGCCAGCTGTGCTGTGTGCACTGGTCAGCAGGTAGGCCTCGTGCTTCCGGGAATAACTTCGCCTTTGGATTATTAAGTTGATTTCAACAGTTTTCTGATAACTTTAGAACCCAGGGTTTCATCGATGTTACACAGTGCTACCATTGATCACTTCCCCCTGTTGGTTTGTTTTTAGAGGTTGTAAGCAAAATATTACACATTGAATCATCCTTATCCAAAGTGCTTGGGACCCAGAAGTATCTCAAACATTTAAAATAAATTTATTTTGGAATATTTCCATGTATGTAATAAGATTTATTTGGGGGCAAGATCCAAGACTGAAGACAGAACTGATTTATGTTCCAATATGCCTTATATAATATTTTGGTACTTATTTTTGTGCAAAAAAATATGGAGTTTCATTGTATGGAATTTTCTATTTGTGGCATGATGCTTTAGTCCAAAAGTTTCAGATTCTAGAGCTTTCCAGATGTCAATCTTTGAGATTAAGTATGTGGTCAACCATATCATATGCATGTTTGCCTACATGTGTGTCAGTGTACCCCATGTGTGCAGGTGTGCAGTCTGGAACTGAAGTTAGAGAGTGTGCGCTGCCATGTAGGTGTTGGGAATCAAACCTGGTCACCTGCAAGGGCAGCAAGTGCACTTTACCTCCGAGCCATCTCTTCTGCAATGTATTTCGACTAAGTATCTTGGCGTGGTTCACAAATGGATGCGGTTCTGTTGTGGGGGTTACATGCTGATCTTTATCCCACTGCTTAAGATATTTTTTCCCCCAAATTGAATATTTTGTTCACTTGGTAAACTATCTCCATTACTGAATCTTTCTTTGGATGGTGTAATCTCAGCCACCAGTGTAAAGGGCAGAGGGAGGGAGGAGAGGGAGGAGGAGGGGGAGGAAGTCTTACTTTGCATGTACAGGTGACATTAATTGCAAAGCAAATGGGGGGGTTGGGTGTTGAGTTTACCTGGGAATTCTCTGGGATGTCTGAGTGAGGTAGATTTATACATACACCTTTTAAGAGAGTTTTGGAACAGAATTAACATGTTTTCCCCTTTATCTATAGTGACTTGTCTATCCAGTCAGTCCCTTCAGGGTAGGAACCACATGCATATGTGGCCCCTGGTGGAGCAGGGGAGGTCAGGTGAGCTTTGGAAGATGTGGACAGATGTTAGCAACCTGCTGTCCTCCAACCACTGATGTGCACTGTAGAGAAGGTAGCTGCCTGGCCTAGATGACAGGAGTTGCAGTCAAAGGCCCTATAAAGCTCTTGGCATGCCCCGGGTGACCCCACATACATCATATGTTAAGACCCACTCTGAGGCATGTGTCATTCGCATGCTTGAGGACAAGATTAAAGGTTCCCTACTGTGCGGTGACATCCTTCTCAAAGAAGCTAAGATGAACCCTTGCATAGTCAATGTATGTATATTTTAGATGAAAAAAAAAAAAACTTGAAGTGAGATCAAATGGAGCATTTGTCCAAGATCCTAAGGTTATTAAATGATCAGTCCAGGTTTCAAACCCCTTCTTCTGGATCCACACCCAGTGAATGATCAACAGTGTCTTCCTCAAGCAAACACAGAGAACTGGTTCATCAGATGGCATTGAAAACCTACTTGTAATGTTGGATAGTCTATGCTGGCACTACACAGAGTTAATGAGGGGTGTGTGTGTGTGTGCGAGTGTGTGAGTATGAGTGTGTGGAGAGAAAGAGAGACCTACATGATCAGCAGGTAGATAAGTAAGAGGAAAGGAGAGATGGTGAATGAATGAGAAATACAATCACAGGTTGGCACAGACAAAGCCAGGCATGGGCAGTGCCCACCTTACATACCCCAGGTGTGGGATAACAGCCAGGACTCTACATGAAGAGCCATTTTCACCAGCATTAGGCAAAGAAAACTTACTACAAAAAGTAGACTTTCTAAAGGGCACTGAGCGAAAGATGGGAAAATTCTAGAAAGAAGCGTAGGGAAGAGGGCGCCAAGTTCAAAAAGTGCCCTTGGGTGAAGACAGGCCTCCTAAGAAGACCAATAAAATAGAGCAGTTTGGGGTATGTGTGTATTAGTTTTCATTTTCATCCCTTTGGTTTCCCATCTCTTCTCTTTCCAAATATCCTTTTATTTTTGATTAACACTTATTTTCCTAAACACATTAAAAAGCCGTGGGTTTAAGGTCATGTCTACCAGACTGGGAATCATTCTACTTGGCAGAGGCTGCTTATAACATTTGTGCTTAAGAGGAGGAATGTCTCAGACTTGACCTACAAATAACATCTGCTGGTTTAAAAAAAAAAAAAAAAAAAGATAAATAAAAGCCAGCAATGGTTTCCCACCTGACGATATCCCAACCCTTGCTACACTATCTCAAGCTCCACTTATTTTGAATTTGTGATAATGTCACTGGATCGCTGCAGGTTGTTTAATGTATGTGGAAAAGCAAATTAATGGTGTAAACAAGATTATTGGTAGAACACTTAAGGAAACAAGACTTTTCAAGTACTTCGGTAGCGTTCATTTACATAAACACCCCACATGTTAATTACGATCCAGTGTTATCTATTCATTAAAGCGAGCTTGCCAGCTTTCGGCTTGGCAAAAGCGCTGCTGGTTTTGACAGATGCTTCAGCGTGATCGAAATTACAGCCTTTTGATAAGTCCTGTTGCTTCAGTTCTTAGCTCGTTTCGTTGTGGTAAGAAGTGTTGTTTTACTTTTCTCTGCTTTTCATCCCAATAGGCAGTGGAAGTTGGAACATTTGTGCTACAAATCAGGGGAACTTATCACGGAGACAGGTTACATGGATCAGGTACATGCTTTTCTTGTTTACAAAGAGGGAAAAACCGTTCACAGTTTCTGGAAACAACCCCAGCATCGAGTGTTAGCCTAATGCACTCCTCTTGTTTTTGCTTTGACAGATAATAGAATACCTTTACCCTTGCTTGATCATCACACCTCTAGACTGCTTCTGGGAAGGGGCGAAGTTGCAGTCGGGGACGGCGTACCTCCTGTAAGTGTGGCCTCAGGGTCGAATTGCTTGGCTCTGTCACAGTTTCCGGTGTGCCTTATCATTGTTTATTCTGTTTCAGTTTTGGACGAGGAATAAAAACATTGAAATTCCAAGCGCATTTTTTTTTTTTTTTGAGTGAATGGTTTGGGGGGGACTTCAGCAGAATGTTTTTTTTTTCTCTTTTCAAAAACAGTTCTGTAGGCATCATTAAATTTCATTCACTTTTACCAACCTATTTATATGCAAATAAAATGCAAATTACTGAGCAGCCCGTGCAATTTTTTAAAAACTCTTTATAAAATGCTTGTGGTTACGCAGACCAGCACTCAAACCTTTAAGAAGAGAATTTATTGCTGGGTACATGTCACAAAGAAATACTTGAAGCTATAAGATTCAAGATCTTCCAGCAAAGTCATATATTAACCCTTCTTTGGATTGCAGTAATGATGTTTAAGGGGGATATATGCCCTCTGTTAAGGCCATGACAAGGGATGCTTCATAGCTCTGGCAGTTGGGAGTTACACACACCACATCATTTAAAGACTGATGGTTACTCAGTGTAGACATTTTTCAGCTAATTACGCAAGAGTTAGTGCTTGGGTTATTGTTTCCGTCCTAGCCGGCACATATCTGCAAAAGCAATTTGCAGTGGCCATCCCCTGACCTACAGTGTACAGTTTTAGATGGGAAATAAGGGGTTTTGTGTTTTCTGGTTGGGAGAGTCTGAATAATGACTTCAGCCTGGTTAAGCAGCTACAGTGCGGTTTGAACCACATAGCAGGCAGCCAAAAGCCTTTCTGGTCTGTCACCAGTGCAGTTTCCAAAGTGAGTGTGGGGGAAGTGGCTGTGATGGTGGTGATGGCAGAAGCCCATGGGGGGCTTGCCCACCCCACTGCCAGCCTGCCAGAGGGGGCACATAAGAATGAATTGTTGACAGTTACAGGTCAGATACTTGATTGGTGACATTTAGAAAGCCTCTTTTAAAACTAGGAAGGACTGATGTTGTATTGTGATTCCCTCGTTTGGTTTTTAATTTTGGATCTCAGTGTCCTGCTTAGAAGTACCCACCTCCACTCCTCATTGGCTAACTCTTTAAACATATTAAATACAACGTTAGGGAATTAAAAGTCTCTGATATCTGTGTTAATTTGCAAGCTCCCTGCTTGTCCTCTTTAGTCATGAATTCTTTTCCTGACTTGTTCATAATTAGCTTTATTGGGGAGGAACACTCTATTTTCCCTTTTTACCCAAGTCCCAGAATTTTGCTTTGCACAGCCTGTTTTGCACAGATGGAGCTATGGTGCCCTCCTGCCTGTCTGAAGCTGGTAGGTTTTCCATGGCCTCACCTCTTAATTTCTTTCGCAGAGGTAAGCCCCCTTTGCGGTGGACAAACTTTGACCCCTTGGAATTCCTAGAAGAGTTAAAGAAAATAAACTACCAAGTGGACAGCTGGGAGGAAATGCTGAATAAAGCCGAAGTTGGCCATGGGTACATGGACCGGCCCTGCCTCAACCCGGCTGACCCAGATTGCCCCGCCACAGCCCCCAACAAAAATTCAACCAAAGTGAGTTTCCAGGGAGTGTGTGTGTGGGGGGGGGAGCCTTTTCTATTTCATTCTCTTCCTCTATTACTTTCATCTTAAAGATTTCATTTGCCATGAGTTTTGTTCTTTTTTAATTTGGTGTATGGAACTAAAGTTGTTTACAGAGCTAAGTTTTGCTGTAAGATTTAGCATAACCCTCATTAGTCTCGTTATTAATGTTTTCTCTGAAACAAACAAGCCCTTAACTCACTGGATTTTAACGAGGCATGTGACCTGCCTACTAATTCCCATAATTATGTGGCTGTCTTTTCATTACAGCCTCTTGATGTGGCCCTTGTTTTGAATGGTGGATGTCAAGGTTTATCCAGGAAGTATATGCATTGGCAGGAGGAGTTGATTGTGGGTGGCACAGTCAAGAACGCCACTGGAAAACTGGTCAGGTAATCCAACACCGTACCCCACAGAATCCCGTATTTATTATTGGACTCATGTTAGTCCTAGTCCAGTGTCAGTGAATCTGGGGGAGCATGAGCACATCAGGCCAGTTTGCAAAGTTTTCTAGGACGGATTTGTGGTTTCCACTGGAGCTGTTTTGAAACGTCTGGCCTTTATGTAGACTCGTGGGGCAAGAAAATCCATTCATAGTGTGGGATTGAGTGGTGGGAGCTTCAAGAGTCAAAGCCCAGGAACTACAGCCCATATGAGAGTTAGCCTTTGTGCAGCCGGGGACTCCAGTCAGTCAAGTGTCAGGTGTTCGTCTGAGGTTTCTCCCTTGGGACCCTGTCTCTGGGATTTCTGCACAGAGAGAGTGCATGGCTGAACCCAGTATATCTGGTCAAGCTATCTACTCCCCTCTCCTTCCTGTTTCATGGAATAGGAACTGAGAAAGGAAATTGCCTATTAATTTAATTTTGGGGTCTATCTGTAAAAGGTTTGTAAGGTTACACCTTTAATATGGTACATCAATCTATTAAATACAATAACCATCCTGGTCTTGTTTGAATGGAAACATGTGCGCACAGAGGATGGATGAAGTCTGGGGGAGAGTTGGGGGCGCTCACGTGGGACCTCACATCACACACATTGCTTGCTGGCGGTGCTGACCTGCCTTCTGTCCTTTTACCCTGACACAGCGCTCACGCCCTGCAGACCATGTTCCAGTTAATGACCCCCAAGCAAATGTACGAGCACTTCAGAGGCTATGAGTATGTCTCTCATATCAACTGGAACGAGGATAGGGCGGCAGCCATCCTGGAGGCGTGGCAGAGGACTTACGTGGAGGTGAGCCCTGCCTTGATGTCAGGGATAGTTGTAACTTAGTCCAGTCTTCCTCTACTCATTGGAAACATTGTTTCCCCTTAGGTTTAGTGGGGTTTTCTTTGTTATTGAGTCAGCCAGTATTCACAATACTGTGCTGCCCAGGCAGTCTCAAACCTTACCCTTCTGCCTCATTCTCCTGATTGTTGGGGTTACACCACCTCCCTCAGATTAATTTTCAAGACATTTTAATTCTTAGTACTGCATGAGATACAAGCTTTTCTTTATCCAGCCGTGTTAAGACTTAGGAGTAGTGTCTGAAGAGACACTCTTTCTTAGTGGGAATGTCCTGAAACATGCCTAGTAACTATTGTGGACTCCAGAGTCCAGGCATAGCAATGTGAAAAAAAAAAACTGGGTGAGCAAGAAAAGGTGTCTGGAAAACATTAGCAAGACAGAATCTATTCACAGCTGCAGGCCCCTTGGTCAGGTCATGTGACAGGAGACTGGCCTTTGTTTCCCAAGCAGTGACCTCTATGGAGCTGCCTGTGACCTTTTGAAAGTGGCCAGCAAATGAAGTGGGGGGAGGTGGAATTTATAAGAATGAGTCGTTTTGGATTAAGAAGGAGCAGTCTGGCTATGGAGGGTGAGAGAACCTTAGAGTTACAAAGTAACACACTTTGGGTTTCTTAGAGTTACAAAGTAACACATTTTAGGTGTCTTAGAGTTACAAAGTAACACATTTTAGGTGTCTTAGAGTTACAAAGTAACACACTTTGGGTGTCTTTCTGGTCTCTGCTCTCCCTTGATCCCTGTAACCTACTGTAGAGGGAGGTTCCTCTTCCCTCCTCCTCTGACCACTTGAGGTCACATGGGACCTTGTGAAGCATCAGCAAACAGTGTGGGGTGCACGGTGGTGTTACCCCAAGGTCTGTGCTGGTGAAGCATGTTGATACTTTAGTTCCTTTTGGGAATTTAGCACCTTGTCTTGTGACCTCAGGTGGTTCATCAAAGCGTTGCCCCAAACTCCACGCAGAAGGTGCTTTCCTTCACCACCACTACTCTGGACGACATCCTAAAATCCTTCTCTGACGTCAGTGTCATCCGCGTGGCCAGTGGCTACCTACTGATGGTAATTCTGGGCCCCCTCAGGGTGGGGTGGTCAACTTGGTTTGAGCTTGTTTGTTTTGGAATTTTAGCTCTTTACTTTTCTGTGACGGCACCTGCTTTTTAGCTGCTGCCCCTAACGTACAAGTACACCCCCACGGACACCCAAGACAGGGACAGCTCAGCCTTGTTGTATGATGTTTGTAGTGTAAGATTTATTTGTTGGAGTTAATAGGTTCTACCTTGGATGTGGGGCAATGGGAGAGGGAAAACATTAGAATCCCCACACATTCTAATGTTTGGCTCTTGTTTTGTGTCTTTCCCCCACCTTCTCTCTCCATTCCCCTCCACCCCCCTCCCCTATCGTTCTGCTTGCAGCTTGCCTATGCCTGTTTAACCATGCTGCGCTGGGACTGCTCCAAGTCCCAGGGTGCCGTGGGGCTGGCTGGCGTCCTGTTGGTTGCACTGTCAGTGGCTGCAGGATTGGGCCTCTGCTCCTTGATCGGGATTTCCTTTAACGCTGCAACAACTCAGGTACTGCAGGGACCATTCATCGCTGCCCTCTGGCCAACACTTTGCCCAGCGTGCCGGCCCCCCTGTGTGTCTATCTTACCTAAAGCCTTTTCCATGAGGATGCCATTTATCTCAGGAGGGCTGGCTCCCACTGGGCCAGTCTGTTCTGTGGGCTAAAAATGGTTCAGTAGGTAAAGGCGCCTACTATGCAAATATAACCGTCCGAGTTCAATCTCTAGAGCCCATATAAAAGGTGGAAAGAGAGAACAGGCTACAGAATTGTCTTCTGACCTTTGTATAGTGGGCTGTGTGGCGTGTGCATGTGTGCGCACACACACATACACCATGTGCATATACACAGATACACATTTGTGCTTTTTTTTTAGTTCAGAGATGCTCTTGGTAGGTAGAGACATTCACTTAGAACAGCGTATATAATTTACTGGTTCCTAAACTCCAGTAAGCATTAGAATCACACTGAGAACACAAAGATGGCTGGACCTGGTCTATATGGAGGTACTGTCTTATATTTTCAGCCGTTCTCACTGATGCTGGACTGAGGATCACTAGGAACCACAGCTTTAGATACGAGTTAGCTGGCTTTTCACTTTTAGTTCTAAAATACGTTCTTGTACCTAGACCTTAGAAAGAAGCTTGTGAGAACATCTCTGAGTCATAACTGAAAGGTTTTAGAGATGCAGACTTCCGGATAAGTATGTTGTCTTCCAGACTGGCCTGAGCTCCCCTTTGGCACCTGTGGGCACTGGCAGCCATGTTTCCTTGTGAGGTCTTACCTGGATAATGCTGTGGTTGCCTGTGTTTGCTGTAGGTTTTGCCATTTCTTGCTCTTGGTGTCGGTGTGGACGACGTCTTCCTCTTGGCACACGCCTTCAGTGAAACAGGACAAAATAAAAGGATCCCGTTTGAGGTAACAGTCGGAGGAAAGAAGGATGTCTGGGGGACTCTCAAAGCCCACTCTCTGCCTTGGCATTTGTTAAGTCAAATGACACGTCACTCTGAGAAACGCCAAGAGCCCCATTTAGGGTGCCCATGGAAATGTGGGGGTCTTAGCATTGTGCCGCATGTGTGCCATCTCTTCTCAAAGCCCAAGGTTGTTTCTGTGGTTTTCTTTGGCTACGGGTTTGCATTTAAGTCATCGTTGTCTTTGGCTTTCCCATTCGGGTGATGGTAACTGTGAGGAACACGTGACGTTGAGGGAGACATCAGCAGAACCTGGTGCTGGAATCAAGGTGGTTGTGGCCTTTCCCTGTTCCTTAGGCCCAGAACAGCCAGTCCTAGAAACTGCCACCACGTCCTCTAAGGGGGGAGCTAGTTCAGAGGCAGCCCTCAGTGCTGTGGTTTGTCTTCCTCAGGACAGGACCGGGGAGTGCCTGAAGCGCACAGGAGCCAGTGTGGCCCTCACCTCCATCAGCAACGTCACCGCCTTTTTCATGGCTGCCCTAATCCCTATTCCTGCACTGCGAGCATTCTCCCTCCAGGTGAGTTTACAGTGGGCAGGTCCCTGTGGCTTGTCTGGTCAACGTCTCCTCTCTGCTTCACTTGAGTCTAGCGCTGATTTTGCAGATCAAGTGCATGCCGCAGCATTTGGGCCTTGGTGCTGCTGGGTAGGTTCTTCAAGGCATGACCTGGTACTCCTCCCAGGTCAAGTGCTGGGGCTCTTTGCTTTCTTACACCTTGTTATCCAGGAGCTATTCACTTGTGGAGTTGTGCTGTGTAGGCCAGCAGGCCCAGGGATGTGCCCCGAAGTCCTCCTTGGCTGACTCCTCTTTCTAGACTACCTACCCCCTTGCAGTCACCTCATATCTCCCCTCCCTAAACAGCACCACCTCAAGGCCGTAAAAGACTGCACTGGTGTATGCAGCTAGGGTTGCTGGCAGACAGTGACTGTCACACTATATGAGAGTATGTTGACCACTTAGCTATGTCCTGCAAGGGTTATCTCTTGGGGATCCCTGTGTCCCGCCGCGTTTTCCTTCTTGGCCTCTGCATTTCTGTCCTGTCCTCTGGTTCCATGCTCCCTTCTCCAGCTACTTAAGCAAGTTTAGGTTGCCTGCTGCTCACTATGTGTGCAAAACCTGTGTTGCAGGCCATGTTACTCACATCTTCCTCCCAGCCAGGCCCTCTCATACCCAGGCTGTCAGCCTAAAGAGTCTGTTCCCTGGGCCAGACCTAGTAGTCATAGTTCATAGAAAGTCTGAAGCAGCCAGAGCAGCAGGTTTTTGAGTAGTTCATGACATGGTGGAAGTTTCTTGAATTAATTTCAAGTTTTGAAGCTTCGGCTGCAGGGAGCATTTGTCTCTCTTTTCTTAGACTAGGCTGTCTTAAGGAAACTTATGAGGTGGCCAGCTGCCTGAAGGAAGCCTCTTTGATGTCCTTGTGTGAAACTGTCGTCAAGTTTGTACTCTTTCATGGGCTCTGCTCATCACCAGGTGCTGGTCATCAGAAGAGAAGGTGACAGATGATACATTGTGTCCCTATTTATACTCTTTAAATACACATTTGTCACCTAAGTAGAAACGGTCCCCTGGGTGTTTGAGCTTCATGTCCCTACCAGTAGAGACCCTGCTGGGGGTGAGGTGCAAGGCCTCCCTAACAGTTAGTCTAAGATCTGAGACTGAGAGAAGAGCTTGTTCTCTGTCAGTCACAAGCACCAACTCCCAAGAAAAGAAAAAGATACTAGGAAGAGGCCTGGCATTATAAACATCTATGGAAATAAAGGTAACAGTGGTTCATAAGTAAAGTCGAATCTGAAACTGGACAGAGCCACAAGGAAATGGAAATAACCAAGGGTTCGTAATGGGAAAGATAAGGGAAGAAATGCATGGCCTTGGTACCTCGGCTTCAGGAAGCAGTTTGCACAGGCTTGCATCTGCTACACGCGCATCTGGAGCCTGCAGTACGAGGCCTTCTGCTCACGCTCTCTCTCCCACTCCCTGTCCCCTCGCTGTCTGCCTCGCTCTGTTCTGCTCCGCCTCAGCTTGCTTGCACCTGTTCCCTCACTGTGCCCACCTCGTTCTGCTCCGTCAGCTCGCTCCTTTTCTTTCCCTCACTCTTGGCTCTCCTCTCCTCTCAGTACTGGTGGTTCCTCAAGGCAAACTCTCCTCCCCTAATGACACCCCACGGTGTGGTCTCTCCCTGAGGATAGAAAAGCCTTTTAGGAAATCCAGTGCGCTAAGTTCTCCCAAGGTAAGCACCTTTACAGGGCCGAAATGAGTACTTTATGTTTCTTTGTGTGTGTGCGTCTGTCACCTGTAGCTACCAAGAGTATCCAGAGAGAGGGGGCCCAGAGACATTCTGTGGCGTAATAAACCACTGTGACATTTGGATTTTTTTTCCTTATGAAACTTCGGGTTTTTTTTCCCCCTGACCAAAATAGTAGCATTCCTTCCCTCAAAGAAATAGCTTGTCTCCTGGTCAGCCTTCATTGTAGTGTTGTTCCTCAGTGAACCCCCTCCCCCCACAAGAGCAAGACCCTTACTCGTTCTAATGATAGAGGTTTGCTTTAAATGTTCATTATTTTGTGTCATCGTCCTCCCCCCTTCTCTCTCTGTGTATGTGACTCTGTGAGCATATGGGTGTGTAGGCTCACACACAGGTGCCAGAGCAGGACATCAGGTGTCTTCCTCCTTTGTTGTCTCACCGAACCAAAGCTTATCAGCCATTGGGCTGGATGACCAGGAAGCTCCACCCCAATGCTGGGATTACAGGAAGTGGAAGCAGTATTTAACTTTTTATGTGGATACTGGGAACTGGTTATGTGAAAAAGCTTTTCCTGGGGCAGTGCAGCACATGCGTGTCCACTCACACCACATAGGGAACCTGTGACACAGACCAGAGTACAGAGACCACCAAAGTCCAGCTTGGTGAACCAATGATTGCTACTTGCAGGAGTATTAGTGAGGGGTTACTTACAGGAGCAGACAGCTACGTCACCAGAGCCCACTCCAGCATGGGTGACAGCTCACAAAGCTAGGAACCTGAAGCCCACTGCACAGCCTGCAGGCAGCTCAGCAGGTTGGCTGTATCCTTTACAGGTAACTCCTAGTCTAAACCGCTGCCTCTTCCACACAGCTGATTGGATCTCAGGGTCCTCTTTGCAGCTTGGCTCTGCTTGCTAGGGCAGGGAGGGGGCCTCGTGAATCTGATTGGTTCAGTTTCAGGGACTTCCTAAAGCTCTTTGATAGAATGTTTCAGTTCAGGAGGAAACTGTTACACAGCAGACTTTGAAATCGGGTCCTCAGGTTTTCAGAGTGACTACTTTTACCCACTGAGCATTCTTCCTATGCTCCGCCCCTTCTGTCTGTGGCGGTGGGATTTTAATCCCCGACCCCACAAAGAAGTAGTCTACCAGTGAACCACTCTTAAGCCAGTAAAAGGTTTTAGGTTAGGATCCTGCCACAGGTGTCTCATCAGGTCCACTGCAGGTGTTTCGAGGGGTGGGGCAGCATCTTCAAGCAGAGTAGCTGGATTCAATCCACAGCCAAGATTGTTTCCATCAGATTCTCTGTCTTACTTAGAATTTCTTTTAAGGTGTTGTCTTCTTTTGCAGAGACCACTCTGTCTTGAGAAATTCTTGCTAGTTACTTTTAAGTTTTTGACACCCATGGGGGATGTTGGCATTTGTTTTCTTTGCAGAAAATGGTTTCCCCTAAATAGTAACACATCATCAAAAAATAGGTTAGAAGGGGCATTGCTGTGGGCTCTCATCCCTCTGCTTCCATCTGAGTGAGCAAAGATAGCTGCCTGTCAGACGTGTTTTTTTGATGAGTGTTGCCATGGCTACACCTGCTGCTTGTGCCCTTGTGAGCCTTAGTGGCTCAGGAGACTCTGCCCTCACTCTTGAGAGATGCCTACGACTTACCTCTGCATTCTACTCCTGAGCTGTAAACATGGCTGGAATTAAAAGGCTTAATAGGATTCAGCCAAGGCATGACCGATGGCATGGAAAATCTCTAGTCTTATTCTTCCCAGAATTCCCTGCATCTCATTGGTCAGTGGTCCACACTAGTGTGAGTATGCCCTTTCAGGAGTCACCAGCCCCAACAAGAGCATCCAAACCAGTTAAGATGAGGACTTTGCATCACACCTCCCTTTGAATCTGAAAGACTGGGAAGCCAGTCTTTCTAGGTAATCGGTCCTGTCTGTGGCCAACTGTCTACATTCTGATTACTATGGGAACACAGTGGGTGCCTATGGACAGCCTGACCTCCCATCACCTGTCTCAGGACTGAGTGGTTTGAGTCAGGAGTTCCTCTATTGCCTTGTCTCTTCCTTGTCCCTCCTGGACCTTATTTTCATGTTCGAAACCTTTCTCAGGAAGCCTTCTTGGACCAGCCACTCTATCCACCTCAACACACAAGCACTCACTCAGCCTTGGATCCGATTGATTTGTAGCTCTGAGGGCAAGGTTTGTCTTCACTCTCTTGGCTTCTCCAGCACCCAGCACAGATTAGACTTCACAGAGAAGGGATATAGCTCCTAGATAGCGTCTCCCATCACAGCTGTGACAGGAGCTTGTCACACATACATGCTGCTCTATAAAGAAACACATTTGAGCCCTGGTTAACCTGTTCTGTTGATGAGATCCTTTGAAAATCAACTCAGGAAAGAGTTGGCGTGATGTAGAAGACTTGGCTGTTTTATGACTCTGTAGACTTAACAGGGGACTCTTTATTGAAGGGCATCTCCTCCAGCTCGCTGTTCCACCTGGAGCATAAACCTACACTCCCTTCAAAAAGCCCTTTGTGAAGTGTCTCCTGTTTTTTAATTCTTGGTACCAGTGATGGCCAGGCTTCCTTTCCTCGCCCCAGCCCATCTTCCTGTTTTGAGACAGTCTCAGAAACTATCCTTTGAAAACTGTACTAGGAGATTTTACTTCTTAAATAAATTTCTGATTATTTCTTGGCTATTTAGCATCCCCTCCCAGTTCCTTTTTTCTGCTTCTTGTCCACTTCTCAGAACAAGGACTGCGTTTGGATGTCCTGTCGACTTTGCCTAATAACAGCCCAATTTTGCAATTTTTACTAGGTCAGCAGGAGATTTGCCCAAGTGCTGCAGAACCTAACCCTGTGTTTATTCTAGGTTATAGAGTGGCTTTTGAATCCGTACTTATTTATTCTACAGACTATAATCACACACAGGAATTTCTTTCTGCTTAACTCTCCTTGACCTTGGCTGTTGCTCCCACAAGCTGCTCCCGAGGCTATTTGGAACGTGCCTATTAAAAACCTCAGGGGACATGTGTGAAATTTTATTTCATGTTTTAAAGGTGACACGTTGCTAGACTTGATCTACTTTATATACAGATTATTAATCAGGGTTATGGGAACTCTTAGAAACGTTTTAGAAGGAAAATACTTCTTTTTGTTTTGAGATAAAACTTCTCAAGTCTTTTCTTTGCCTGGCTTTGTAGATGTGATCTGGTTAGGTTAGTAAGTCGGTAATGGTTTCACTCCAGCCTGTATAAATTCTGGATTTCTTCCATTTCAGTTACACACAGCGTCTCAGTGGTGGGGAGAGAAGAGGGAGACCCTGCACTGTCTGGTAGCTCTGCTTCTCTAGGTAGCAGCGGGTTGTTGAGAGATTAATATCCAGAATGTTTTTGTGTGGGGTCCTGGGGAGATGAACCAGTGGTTAAGAGCCCTGTCTGCTCTTCAGAAGACCCAAGTTCTCCTCCCAGCACCCACGTATCAGCTCACAGTTGTTTGTAACTCCAGCCCCAGGGATCTGACTCCCTCTTCTGGCATTTGTGAGCACTGCATGCACATGGTACACATTTGCTTATAAAGCACCGTGCTAACTGGGAGGTGTATTGATGACTTCAGTTGTGTTTCTGCTCCAGGCTGCCGTGGTGGTGGTGTTCAATTTTGCCATGGTGCTGCTCATTTTCCCAGCAATTCTCAGTATGGATTTATATAGACGAGAGGACAGGAGATTGGATATTTTCTGCTGTTTTACCAGGTATGTATGTTTTCAGGGTCCTGGGGCCTTTACTGGGCATAGAAAGACTGAAGGGAATGTCGCTAACTGTGTTTGGGCTGGTGCGATGGGGGCAGGAAAGAGCAGACAGAGGACTCTTCGGCACGTGTGAGCTGCTACACTTTCCTCCTCCCCAAACTGAATATGCCCAGAAACCTCCTTAGAGATTCTGCTGCTTGTGGTCTTTTCCATCGTGAACCTGTGTTTGTTTGGAACTGTGTGGTAGCTCTGTGGAGCAGAGGAATGCTGAAAACCACTTATATAGAAACACAGGGTGGTAGATTTTGTTTCTAGTTTTTTAGATCTTTGGAGTTCTGCTTTGAAGGGGGTTATCACTATTTCAGGGTCAACTATGCCTTTGTCTTGGACCAGATTACATCTGTGTCCAAAGGAGTCAGGTGATGCTATCAGAGAAACAGATCAGTGGTGTCAGTGGCCAGCGTCAACAGAAGTGAAAGCCCCTTCTCTCCACCATGATGACACACTACGGCATGTTTCCTTCTTCTCTTTCAGCCCCTGTGTAAGCAGGGTGATTCAGGTTGAACCACAGGCCTACACAGAGCCTCATAGCAACACCCGTTACAGCCCGCCACCGCCCTACAGCAGCCATAGCTTTGCTCATGAGACCCACATCACCATGCAGTCCACCGTCCAGCTCCGCACGGAGTACGACCCTCACACTCACGTGTACTACACTACCGCCGAGCCCCGATCCGAGATCTCCGTGCAGCCTGTCACCGTCACCCAGGACACCCTCAGCTGTCAGAGCCCAGAGAGCACCAGCTCCACCCGGGACCTGCTTTCCCAGTTCTCAGACTCCAGCCTTCACTGCCTCGAGCCCCCCTGCACCAAGTGGACGCTGTCTTCGTTTGCTGAGAAGCACTATGCTCCTTTCCTCTTGAAACCCAAAGCCAAGGTAACCTTCCACTGTGTGTGGCTTCCTGCCTGGAAGAGAAATATGTGAACTGTTGGCACCTTTGGGATCCATCATCATCATACTCGTGTGTGCTCAGGACAGGCCTGCCAGAGTCAGATTGCAAACCTCAGGGCCCCTCTGATGAGCCAACTCCCACATGGGGAGGCTCCGTGAAGCAGATAGTACTATGAGTATAGATGCGTTCCTTGCTTTATATATATTTTCATTCTTTGCGAGATTACTTAAAAAGGTGATTTAGTGTGGTTTGTTTTCCCCTCTGGGAGACTGGGCTGTTTATGTGGAATGGAGTAAAGGAAGCAGTTGGCGCTGGTATTGGAGGAATCAGGAATGTGTTTCTGGGTCTCATCCAGTGCCCTTCCCTCTGTTGCAGGTAGTGGTGATCCTCCTCTTCCTGGGCTTGCTGGGGGTCAGCCTTTATGGGACCACCCGAGTGAGAGACGGGCTGGACCTCACGGACATTGTCCCTCGGGAAACCAGAGAATATGACTTTATAGCTGCGCAGTTCAAATACTTTTCTTTCTACAACATGTACATAGTCACCCAGAAAGCAGACTACCCCAACATCCAGCACCTACTTTACGACCTTCATAAGAGTTTCAGCAATGTGAAGTATGTCATGCTGGAGGAGAACAAGCAACTTCCCCAAATGTGGCTGCACTACTTCAGAGACTGGCTCCAAGGTAGGCTTAAGGCAGGCCACCATCCTTCACCTGCCGCCCCAGGCTCCCCGACAGTGATTCCCTTCTGTCCATCGTATGAAAGTATTCCATTGTAATGGAGCAGCTTTATCTTACGTGTTATGTAAGTTGTGTTGCATGCATGTGTGTGCATCATGTGTGTATCTGGTCCCTAAGGTCAGAAGACAGCATGGGGACTGGAGGTGTGGGTGCTGGGAATCGAGTCCAGGTCCTCTGCAAGAGTAACAAATGCTCTTAATTGCTGAGGGCCTCTCCAGCCTGTTTTGTAGAAAGCCCCCTTCAGTGGCAGTCTCCCAGCTCTGACTTTAAAAACTTACAACTGTGTAAGAGCCCTTCTGTTGACACTTTTGTGAACACACACTGGAGAAAGACATCAGAAAACAGGGATCCTGGAGGTCTATTGTTCCTGTTCCATTTAGATGGTGGCTACTTTGGTGACCAAGTGAAATTGGAGTCTTTGGTGGGATTTCTGAGCTGTCTGTCTGTTAAATTACAGCCTACTGTAACAGTGGATTGGGGGCCAGCTATTGCATATTTTGGACATCTTTTAATTTGTATTCATTTACTTTGGATTCCTAGCGAATCAGAGTGGAAGGTGTAAAGATTGCTCACTCCCACCAGGCCTTCCTTGTGTCAGCGTCTGACACTGAAGTGGTTGTGTGTTTCACTCTTTGGACACTGCTGTCTTCCAAAGAGCTTCCAAAGTTATCCTTCTATTTGGCGGTGAACTTAGAAATGCTTACCCACATCCTGCTGTTTCATGGAAAGACAAATCCTGCTTCTTCTTCCTCCTCCCTCCCTCCGTTTTACCTATAGATTGTGTGTGAGTGTGTCCGTGTGCATACACCATAGTGTGCATATTGAGGTCAGAAGACAGCTGTCCTCTTCCCGCCATGTGGGACCTGGGGATCGAACTCAGATCAAGCGCCTTTAACCCTCTCAGGCACATCTCTAGGAAGTACTATTAGTAGGCTGAAGAGAAGCATAAGACGGGCTAAATTTGCTCTAACTGCTGACTGGTTCCCAGAACATCTGTTAATGTTGACATGGGCAGGGCGCAGTAGACAATCAGAACCATTATCCACACAATCCAAGCAAAAGTGCTTTTATTGGAGCACCCAAATAATTACAACTCCAGCATTTGTTGGCTTAGATTATCCCAGTGGCTGTCTTAATTTCCCACTTAATTAGGCTTATTTAAACACATATTTAAGTGCCCTTTTTGTCTTAAGTCAGTACTCTTGCACGTAAAGATCAGGCAGCCAGTTTCCCCTATAAGTCTGCATTAGGTGATAAACAGCTTGATCCGACAGGAATCGGTATTGAGCAGTGACTAGAATTTGCTCGTACATGTGCGTCATGTCCCACTTCAGGGGGAAGGTGGAGAAAGCATCAGGAAGCCCTGGAGGTTAACTTGAATTCACCCCAAGTTTTATTTCCTTACACTCGGTTCTCCATGCATTATTTTTTTTTTAAGTAGTGAATTAACAAAGAGCCAAACAGTTGCCAGAGTCTCTGCTTTTCACCCTCCCCAACCCCCCCCACATACACACATTGACCAAAGACATGCAAATAACTTGCCACAAATGACAAAGAGGTCTGCTGTGCTGGGTAGAGGAGGGTGTTGCAGAAGAAGCTCTCCAGTGTCTTCAGCCAGGGACTCTCCTTTGGTGAGGTAGGCTGGGGCTGGGAAGAGTGTCTTCTTAGACAGTGTTAAAGACGTCTCTAGCGGGGCGGTGGTGGTGCACACCTTTAATCCCAGCACTTGGGAGGCAGAGGCAGGCGGATCTCTGTGAGTTCGAGACCACCCTGGTCTACAAGAGCTAGTTCCAGGACAGGCTCCAAAACCACAGAGAAACCCTGTCTCGAAAAACCAAAAAAAAAAAAAGACCGTCTCTAGTAAGACCCAAAACATTCATATGCATAGATATCTGTAACTTGAACTGCGGTTTGGTTACTGAGCAAGCAGCACCCAGCCAAACTGGTATCAGAATCCCACAGCCCTGCTGGAGCTGTTATGCCTCAGTGGGTCCTTCAGGGTCCAGAGCGCTGCTCACAGACAGGAGGGCTCTTGGCTGCTGAGGCGTTTATCAGACCTGCTGAGTGTTTGCTCAGGTCCCTGAGTATTCCTTGGAGGGAACAGCGATTCTCACAGCAATGTTTCTTCCAGAGACTCGTGCGTTGAAGTCCATTCAGCTGTACCGTCTCACTGGCCTTGGTCAACACTCCAATAGGTACTCTGTATTTTCACTCCATTTTGAAAGTCAGTTCTGAGGTAGAACCCAGGGCGGCGCTCTCCTTGGAGGTCTATCCCCAGCCCATAGGACAACCGTGAACATCCACATAAAGGAGGTGAATGAAGTTAGAGTTGAAGTCTGTGCACCATGTGCAGGTGGCATTTTTAATTCACACTGAGTTACGTGGACAAAGTAGATGATCCTTTCACTTCTAGGGGCTTGTATGTTTGGGTAATTCCTGTAGCCCAGACTGTCAAATGTTTCTAGTAAGAACTGCAGCTGAAATAAATACAAGGTTCTGCTGTAAACTGTTGGAATGTAAATGTCAGCCAAGGGGCAAGTGTGTGGTGTCCAGCTCATGGTAGTTGAGATTTTTAGTCAAAAATACTGAACTAGTTGTGAAAAAACTCAACTATTCGTGAAGTCAGTAACTGTAGACTGCACTGGGGCCAACATTGCAGGAAATGCGTTCTGCTTTGGCTGCAGGGTCCCTAGACAGTGCAGAAGTCTCTCTGTGTGAACAGCACACTGCTCTCGGAGTGGGTTTCCATACATGTGGAGGCTGGCTCTGCGCTGCCTAGGCTCAAAGCTTAGCTCTGACTCTTTAACCTTTGCAGACCTCAGTCCTCTCATCTGTAGGGTGGGTTCCTCAGGAGATGAGCTTTAGAACTGAATGCTAAGGAAGGTGGATGCCTGGAGTAGCCCTTGGTAGCCCTGGAGCACTGAGCCCTGCAAGTCTGGAGTCATAAAAGCTCTCCTCTGTCCTAGCTTGGCAAACAGAGCAGGCCCCTCATAGGGGGTTGGGGAGTGGTTGTCCTCCCTCTCTGTTTATTTTTTTTCCAGAATGGGGGTGGGGAAGGACTTCGGGTCATAAAATAACATCTGCTCACTGCTGCCTGTGCAAACCTTACTGTGAAAAAGTCTGTCTGAGACTGGAGATTGCCACGCTGGTGGTCCCTCTGCCTGCCCCTGCCCCTGAAGTACGGGGCCCACGGGTGACCTAGCCTACATCCTGGAGACAATGCCCACATCATAACGGGCAGCCCTACTTCCTCCCGCTCCCCAACCCCAAACGCCTCACCATGCTAAGCATTCACAGAGCATATATTTTTGTTGTTTAGTTTGTGTTTTGTCTTTGAAGTGCCCCTAGTCCTGTCCTGAAATGAAGTAAAACACATCTCTCTAAGCAGATGTATCTGACACAGCAGGCACAGACAGGGCTCTTCTGAGCACCTGGGACTTAGGGGGTCTACTGGGGAGGGGGCTGGTAGGGGTGTTGGGGAGAGAGCCCTCCAGGCAGTGCTTAGACTCTAAGGCTGGGTCACCAGGGCCCTGTTTTCTAGTCCCACACGCTTATCTCTTTACAGCTGTAGCCAAAGTGTCAGTTCTGTAATGATGGTTTTGATTACAGAAGCCAAGCCCAGCTGTGTGTGCTGAGCTGGTGGGCTCCCCCATCCCCCAAGCCCAGAAAGCTCTTTTCCTCCCCTCCCAGGGCTTGCGGTTTGTCATCTGTTCTCGTAGAGCCTCCTTGTATTGGCCTGTGGCTTCCTGTTCTCAAACAGATCCAAATTCGCCCTGAGGTATTTCCCCGTGTTCCTTCTTCCCCCACACACCCCTCCCCATGGAAGGGTGGCAGAGAGGAAGAGAACAGGAGGAGAGTGAATAGGTGTTGGCTGTGATCTTTACACAACCTGGCAGCGGAACCCACAGCTTGTATTAGCTACACAAGTCAAACAGATGGATCAGATTGACAGAGCTGTGTTTGCTCGCCCAGGCTCCAGGGGCAGCCAAGCTGCTGCTGTTGGAGGTTGGGAGCTTGAATGGGATTTTACTGCTCTCGGTAGAACTTCCGGTCCTGTTGGGGAACCCCTGACGTAGCTCCCTGTGTGGCATGAAATGGGCTAATGGATGTAGTGTGTGTCTTTCTCTTCTCCCTTGCTGCTTGATGGAATAGTCATGAAGTTAAAAGGAAAAAAAAAGTTGAGCTATAGCCATGGTGGAGCGTACCTTTCATACCAGCACTTGGGAGGCGGAGGCAGGTGGATTTCTGTTAGTTCCAGACCATCCTCATCTACATAGTGAGGTTGAGGTGTAGGCCAAGGCAGGCAAGGATGGATACACAGTGAGATCTTGTCTGAGAAAAAAGGAGATCTTTCTTTCTTTTTTAAAACAGGGTTACTTTATGTAGCTCTGGCTGTCCTGGATCTCAACTATGTAGACCAGGCTGGCCTTGAACTCACAAAGAACCGCCAACTATGCTTCCTGAATGCTGGGATTAAATTAAAGGTTTGTGACGCCATTCCACCTCCCCTTTCTTTCTGTGTGTGTGTGTGTGTGTGCACGTGCACACAATAAAAGGCATTGCCATTGGAGTTTCAGGCAGTTGTATTCCCTCCAAAGTTTTCTCTGTGTGTGTGTCTGTGGGTGTGTGTGTGCGCACGCATGCACGCACAATAAAAGGCATTGCCATTGGAGTTTCAGGCAGTTGTATTCCCTCCAAAGTGGGTTCTGGGATCTGAACTCGGATTCCCTGGAAGAACAGCAAGGGCCCTGAGCCATCTATCCATCTCCTGGACTTTTGCTCCTTAGTTTGAGTAAATTGTGTGTTTTCTTGTCCCCCCAGCAGCGATTGGTTAGCATAGCAGTCCTTTCTTAAGTGAGAGAAAGCTGAAGATGGGGCCCCCGCCCTGCCCGCTGTCTTCAGCGTAATCCCTCAGAACCAGGCCCTCTTGGTCCAGGCTTTAATGTGTTGTACACGTTTGCTGTTCACAGGACTTCAGGATGCATTTGATAGTGACTGGGAAACTGGGAGGATCATGCCAAACAATTACAAAAATGGGTCGGACGATGGGGTCCTCGCCTACAAGCTCCTGGTGCAGACCGGCAGCCGAGACAAGCCCATCGACATCAGTCAGGTATCCCACTGTTTCACTGTGAACAGCTTCTGGGCAGATGACCTGTGGAAACTGGGCTGGCGGTGTGGGATTCCCAGGTTGTTCCGTGAGGACCTGAAATGATAGGGATGATAACTGTGTGACCTCAAGCCGGCCAGAAGGCTTCCCTTTCCCTTCTTGTCAAGCAAGAGAGAGGACGCCATAGCGATGATGTGTTCACAGTGCAGGCTTTTCCCAGTGACTCATCCTGTCATTCTCATCAGTATGGTGTATTCAGACAGGGGACAATAATGGATTTGTGGTTGGGTGGGTGGGTGGCTTAGGAGATCAGAGAGGTCACTTGCACCCAAGAGTAGATGGTGAGTACAGGCAGCTTGCTGTGGCCTGAACATAGCAAGCAGGTACGCACACTGCCCACCTTGCTCATCCCTCAGGAGTGAAAGCTCTTCCCTTTGATAGTATTCTGTATTTGAAGCACCTGGACTCTAGCACATTTGGTTTCCTCAGGCATATTCAGGGGTACGTTTGCACCCTGGATTTGGAGTGAGGTCTAGGCCTCTTTGTGGGTAGTAGTTTGCTTTCTCTGTCTTTAGACAGAAACCGTCATGTTAATCATCTCGGCAGCTCTGTATACTATCTTCGTCCTTTTGCTGGCCCGTCATTGTGGAGTGTGAGGTTTGGTGCTTTATAGTGGCATGCAATGGGCTGTCAGGTCTGACAAGGGTATGGCAGACCAGCCTGCCTGACAGGATAGCAGAGACTTACTGAATTGGACTTAGGGGGTCTGGGATGCCTGTGGTGGGGCCAGGCACCAAGATACCATTTCCTCTCCCGGGAGAAAGAAGAGCATGCCGCATGCACGGAGGCCAGGAGCTGTGCTATGTAATTCCAGAGCCAGTCTGAGGACCTACAGTTGTTAGCGATCCCGTGGATTAATTGAATCCAGATCCCTGCTGTCTACGTCTCTCCCTCTCTTCCACGCTCTTTATTCCTCCACACTCTTTCTCTGTGAGCTGCTGTCACTGGTGATTTTCATTTTGTTAAAAAAGACCGAACGTTGGAAGGAGGCCTGGATCTAAAGTAAACAGGAAATTTTTTTTCGGTGTATCTACCATATTTATAATCCGCACTTCGTCTCATAGTGTCTTTGACTCGAGTAAAGCCCACAAGATCTACTGTGGGAGCAGATGTGGCCCCTGAATCTGACCAGGGCTCAGAAGTGAGATTACTCAGAGAGGCCCTGGCTTTTGCATCATTGTCTTCCCCTCTCTGGCAGTGGGCATTTTTTGAATGTGCAGGTCATCGGAGGCTGTGTTAGCAAAATTTATACAGATGTTGTTTTATTTTATAGCCCCTGCATTTACTGGGTGGTATTTCCTTCAGTGTTAACAACAGAGGTTAACTACACACAGACGTGGATGGGGATGCTTGCCAGGTCCCCCCCCCCCCCGCCCCTCCTATAAATATGTTTTTCCAGATTGTTCTTTACCCGCCTTGGCTGCAGACAGTCTCTTTTAGCATTCAGATTTAATTGGTTCAGCCGATTCCTGGGCCATCTGCAGAACCGTGTGTTTCTATAAACATACTGGTGATTGCATCCCCCAATAAGTGCATTTTGAAAGACATCAAAGGTATTCTTGTGGGACTTGGGGCACTGTCAAGCCATGGGTATTCTGCTGTTTGTTGGAAAAGTGGGTACAAAGCTCTGGTCTCCCAGCAGGAGTGTGGAGTGTGTTTTACCCCACAGCCCTCTCTGAATGACCTCTGTTCTTCCCGTTTTGTAGCTGACTAAACAGCGTCTGGTGGATGCAGATGGCATCATTAATCCCAGCGCTTTCTACATCTACCTGACGGCCTGGGTCAGCAACGACCCCGTGGCTTATGCCGCCTCCCAGGCCAACATCCGGCCTCACCGACCAGAGTGGGTCCATGACAGAGCCGACTACATGCCGGAGACCAGGCTGAGGAGTAAGTAGCCGTCTGTCCAGAGAGGCTGGGCTTTCTCAGAGGCTCCTTTAGCTGCTGCCTGGAGCTCAGCAACAGCCTCCTTCGCTGACACTACCCAGGGTTCAAAAGTGTAAATAGAACAATATATTTCTCTTAGTTTAAAACTCCGGGAGACAGATGAGGGTGTGTAATGGAATACAGCCCTGCACTCTCACTTTGAGAAATAAGCGTTTCTAACCTCCTTTTGTAGCTCGAACGCCAGGCGTTTCTCCTGATGCCAGCTGTTCCATGTGAAAGTGGGTGACGCCTCCACACTGAGTGTTATTTTACTATTGCCGAGTTTTATCGCTAGGGATTATATGTTTATCTTAACTTTGTCAACTCTGGTGTTGAAGGGATTTTTGGCATGTTGGGTCATTTCTATAAGCCACCAAGCACCTGTGCTCTGTCAGCGCTGTTTAAACTGGACAAGAAAAGTCTGTATACATCAGTGTTCTCCTCTTCCCTTCACCCCTAAGCCCGGGGTTTGAAAGGTGGCTCTGTGTGGATTTAGTCTGCATTTATGTTAGAGATGTTAGTAGCAGCGTAGGCTTTGGGTGTGGGGCCAAGAGAAGACATGAGAAAGAAGACGGGTCCCTTTGCAAACGGGGCAGGCAGCTCTCTGAACTCCCCTGTACCAACCCCCAGAGACTGATGGCAAGCAGCCAAGGCCTGTCTTAATGAAAATTTATAGTTGAGATTATAATAGGGGCAAATCATGTTTAGCAAGTCAACTGAATGACCCCAAAGGGTGTGGAACACACAGGGCAGTAACTAAATGCTTGTTGTGTGAGGATTTCTTCCCCTCTTGCTGAAGACTTAGCATTGCATTAGAAAAGCGGGAAAGGTTTAAGTTGCCAGGTCACTAAAGGACAAGAAAAGTCAAGTGTCTTTTTCTGCAAGGCATGACTCTGGGATTATTTTGGTCTCACAAATGGTCAGGGAGAGCAAATTGGACGTGGAAACAAAAGGTCGACATTTAAGTCTTACTGCGGCATTTAGAGTTCTCACAAATGGTAACTGCTTCTGGAATAATAAAATCAGAGGCTTAAAAATATACAGATTACAGGGCCTTCCACTGCCCATCCCACTCTTACCCCTTTGCTACCACCTGATAAAATCAAAGGGTTGATTCTGGGCTCAGGACACGGCTCAGTGGGTATGAGCTTGCCACACAAGCGTGAGCACTGGGTTTGAATCCCCAGAACCCACATGAAGCTGGGTGTGGTAGCGCATCTGTAACCCCAATGCATAAGGCAAGATGAGACGGAGGTGGGAAATGTGTCTGGGAGCTTCAGGGCCAGCCAGCCTAGAATATGCACAGCAAGCAGCAAGAGACTTTTGAAGGAGAAGATTGACATCCAAGGTCGCCCTGCAACCTCCACACGTGTGTCTGAATGCACAAGCATGCACACACGTGTATACACACACACACAGTGAAAACAAACGGATTGTTAGTGAGAAGTTTTAAACGAACTCTGAATGTTGCAAAGGCCCAGAATCATTTATTGTTTGTCCATTTTGTTGGAAGAGGAGTAATGAATGCACTTTGGGGGGGGGGGTCCCGTCTCTGTATTTAACATCCAGCATCTGTGGCGTTGGGGTGGCGGAGGCTCTTCACCTGGGGCCCTCACTCACACTGCTTCTCCTTTGTCCAGTCCCAGCAGCAGAACCTATCGAATACGCTCAGTTCCCTTTCTACCTCAACGGCCTACGAGACACCTCAGACTTCGTGGAAGCCATCGAAAAAGTGAGGATCATCTGCAAGAAGTACACGAAGTTGGGGCTGTCCAGCTACCCCAACGGCTACCCCTTCCTGTTCTGGGAGCAGTACATCAGCCTGCGCCACTGGCTGCTGCTAGCCATCAGCGTGGTGCTGGCCTGCACGTTCCTAGTGTGCGCGGTCTTCCTGCTGAACCCCTGGACGGCTGGGATCATTGTGAGTTTACCATAAGGGTCTTTATAGAAGTCGGATTCCTTTTGGCATAGCTCTTTCTGCAGCCAGGAAGTTTTGTTTATGTCTGGGCCTTTGGAGGAGGAGGGTATAGATTGCATCATCTGTAAGATATTTATTCTACTTGAGGTGGTGAGGTTCATGGGGAAGGTAGAGCCCCTAATGGCCGGAATCTGTGTCCCCTCTCACACAGCATTAAAACGTCCTCGTATAAGATAGGAGACTTTGTAAGCCCACTGCATAAAGGCACTGAAATTTTATTAAAGAAAAATAACCAAAGCATAACTAATTTTCTAATTCTGAAGTCTTATTTAGGGCCTCATCCCAGCCCTAACCATGTGTGGCTGTGTGTTACGGGAAAGCATGCACAGAGAAGTTAGAACAGTTGCAGGGGCTGGGATGACACCCTTTGTGCACAATGAACACTAACTCCTGGGGAAATGGAACTGCCTCTTATCACCAGTTTACCCTCAGATTTGAAGTGAGTCTCATGTACAGACTGAAATCCTGGCATTGTTTAAGTTCCGTGAACTGTGGTCTAGCCTTTAAAATGCCAGAATTTCAAAAACAGGTTTTGTTTCTGTGCTGAGTCTGGGCAACAGGTACATGAAAGGTAAATGTTTAGTCTGCAGAGGTCTTCACAGCACTTAAGCCATGGATGGCATCCATCTTCCTCTGTTCCTCCCAACCTCTGCCACCACCCACTGTCCTATTCCCAAGCAAGAAAGTTCATTTTCTCTCCTTCCTCCATGTGGCGGAAGTGTGTGGGGAGGGAGGTTCACAAGAACCCTTTCCTCCTTGGCCCAAGAAACTCCAAAGTCCTGCACTCATTTTTACAAGGAAGATGAAAGGCTCTGAAGCCTTCCCTTAAACATGAGGATCTGTGCTGTGACTCCTAGCTGCTCCCATCTCTTGAAAGCACAAAGGCCCCGTAACCTGACACATGTCCCCAGTTTCTTCCTTTGGTCTCCAACAAAAGCACAGTTCCTTTACCTACAAAAACCTTTATCCACCCCATCCTATCTGCTTTCTTTAGGCTACAGACTGTAACAATCAAAAATACTGCAGTATGAACTCACTTTTTGGTGCTTACGGTTAAAGCCTTGTTGTGAACCACAGTAGTCCTAGGCATTGGCTCTGGGAGCCCCGTGTGCCAGAGACTGCTGGGGCTCAGCGTGGGTCTATTAAAGCAGCACTGTATTTGAGTCACCTATGTGCACCCCCTGTATTGTGTTACTAAGTTGTCTCTAGTAACTGTGTTGCTGATGAAATAATAATGGGTGGAGGCTGGACTCTCACGGTCTACTTCTTCATAGATGGTTCAGGGTGTGGGCCCTTTCTAGGATAGGAATATTAGAAAAATAATTTGCAAAGAATATTAAACTGGTGGATAGGAAGATAGCTCGGTCAGGCTGGGTGTGGCGGTGTGTGACGAGGGAGGAGGCCTGACCAGCCCGGCTAGCCTGATAGTAAACTCCAGATCTCAGTGAGAGAACCTGTCTTAGTGGAGGCTCCAGAGAACACCTCCCAGCTTGACTTCTAGCTTCCACAGGTGCATACACATACAAATACAAACCACGCACAAACACACACACACTGAACTTTGTCTTAAACCTTTTTTTAGCCTGGATAGTAAGTTGTCCTAACATCTCCTTTGAAGTAGGAAGTTGAAATATAAGACATGAAGTTGTCCAGAGGTAAAAGAAGTCAGTATTTTTCCATAGTATTTCAATGACAGGTACATTGTTGCTCCCATGTTGGGATTGTTGGTTTGCCCCTCCTAGTGTACCTGGTGCCACCTTACTAATTACTGTGTGCCCTTTTCAAGGTCATGGTCCTGGCTTTGATGACAGTTGAGCTCTTCGGTATGATGGGCCTCATTGGAATCAAGCTGAGCGCTGTGCCTGTGGTCATTCTGATCGCGTCTGTCGGCATCGGAGTGGAGTTCACCGTCCACGTGGCTTTGGTATGGGGCCTTCTTAACCTGGGCTCTCGTCTCCCATATGTCAAGCACAGTTCTCCCTACAGAGTCCAAAACGTTTGAGGGTTCTTAATCTCTTGGGGTGTCCTAGATAAGATACACGGGGAGTGAAAAGGACTGCATGCCCCTGCAGTGTGTAAGGGCTGTGCACGTCGATGCAGTAGCACTCCTATCCCGAAGTTGTCACTGTTGTCCCGAGACAGTCTGTGTGTTTAGGTGAGCATCCACACAGTTTTAAGTACAGTCATAAAGTGGGGATAAATACAACAAGACCACCCTCAGAGGCCTGGTGGGGATAGCGTAATTGAGGGTGAGGTGAGTTGCCAGCTGCAGAAATACCCTGGGGCCTGTGCCTGAACTCAGGTGCACAGCCCTGCAGAGCCTGCTCTTCCACCTCAGCCCACCCAGCTCTGTGGACCTCCCAGTTCTGATGCATCCATGCAGCAGAACACAAGAACCAGGGACACTTTCACCCGGACCTTGGCCTTCTGTTTTTACACACTGCCTGTGTTGGAAGAAATTAACCTGAAAGCGAGGCTAGAATCCAGTAGATGAGAAAATTGGTCAGTCCACACTGATGAGAAAATTGGTCGAAAGCCTTGCAGCAAGCAGTGTGCAGTTTACGTTCTGACTACAGCTGTGCTCACATCTTGAGTACCCGGGGCTAATAGAGGCATTCAGTAAATATGTATTGACCGGTAAATGCTAGTGCTTGGAATGCCCAAGCTGGAAACTCAGCTCTCGGCTGGAACTAAGGGATGCTGACTTTGTTTTTCCAGCATGTTCTTGGAGCTAAGCACGTGGTGTGTGCCTTCTGCAGCCTCTCAGAGCTGTGACTGCACTCACAGGTTGTGGATTGGCTGTTCAGAAGGAATTTTTTTTTTTTTAAATAAATATTTTTTTTTAAAGATTTATTTATTTATTTATATAGTATCCTGCCGGTAGGCCAGAAGAATGACTAGATCTCATTATAGATGGTTGTGAGCCACCATGTGGTTGCTGGGAATTGAACTCAGGACCTCTGGAAGAGCAGTCAGTGCTCTTAACCGCTGAGCCATCTCTCCAGCCCCAGAAGGAATGTTTTGAAGTTATTAGTAAGATGATGATTTAGAATCAGTATCTTGGGTGTGTGGGCGTGTGTGTGCGCGCGCATGCGCGCGCACAGGCTTGTAGAGACTGGAGGGTAACAAATACTCTTATTGAGCCACCATTCACCTTATTTTGGGGGACAATCTCTCACTAGCCTAGAATTCACTGAGTAGGTTGGGCTTACTGATCAGCAGAGTCCAGGGATCTGCCTGTCGGGATTATAAGCTGGACCACTGTGCTTTGGGTTTTGTTCAAGATATGCATCATCACTGACTATGGCTCAATATGAATGGGGTGTTGTCGTGAAACCAAGTACACATTCTAGCAGCTAAGCAGTAAAATCTTGAGCATATGTTTTGGAGAGAAATGTAGAGGCAGCCTCCAATATTTCAGGCAGACCTGAGGCTGAGACTTCAGCTCAGTTGGTGGAGGACTTGCCTGGCTAGTAAAAGCTCACAGCTACCTGTAACTCTAGCTCCATTGGATCTCATGTCCTTTTCCTGTCCTCTGTGGGCACCAGGTAAGCACATGGTACACAGACATACATGCATGCAGGTTAAACACCCATATGCATAATACTTTTCTTTAGAAGGCCTAGTAAACAATGCTTTATTTCTTTAATATCATGAAATTTAAAAAACAATCATCCTTTTGGTTTTATTGCTACATTTTCGATGATTTATTTTTAACAATAGAATAGTTTCTTTGTAATGTTGTCTCCACCTACCTAACATCAACTTAAGAATTACTTCTGGGGTGGGGGGTTATAGCTGGGGTGGTAATATGCTTGCCTCACCTGCTGGAGGCCCCAGGCTCTATCCCCAACACCCCATAAACCAGGCATAGTAGCACACACCTGTAAACGCAAGCACTCTAGTCGTGGAGCCAGGAAGATTAAGTGCAGGGTCGTACTTGTAGAATAGTGAGTTTGAGACCAACCTGAAATACAAGAGAAAATTATGGTAAAACCCAGGTATAGACAGCTGAGCACTTCGCCACATGCATCCAGGAATGTGACCGTCTCCATTCTTCCTTTGCTCAGGCCTTTCTGACAGCCATTGGTGACAAGAACCACAGGGCTATGCTTGCCCTGGAGCACATGTTCGCTCCTGTTCTGGACGGTGCTGTGTCCACTCTGCTGGGCGTGCTGATGCTTGCAGGGTCCGAATTTGATTTCATTGTCAGGTAAGCAGAAGTGGAGGAGAGACTTTCATGTAGCTTTTGTTGCTTATTCCTCTGTCCGGTAGGTAGCACATCTCAGCCTGTCTGAGGCACACAGACGAGCTCGCTCAGAAGCTTTCTAGTCTGGCAGTATTTTGGAAAACGGAAGGGCAAAGGTTAGAGCAGAGGCAACCCCACAGCCTGAAGCTAGAGTCACCTGGTATCCCAAGTGTTGAGGTTCCAGTTACATCTACAGAGAGATGGCTGCGGGTTCCGATAATTAACCACGTTCAGCTTTGGTTCTCTCTCCTTCAGAACTGTGGGAGGAGCTGGGGCTGTAGCTCAGCAGAGGGCTTGGCCTGCGCGAAGCCTTGGGTTCTGTCCCCCACACCACGTAAAGCAGGTGTGGGAGGCTTAGCTCTGTAGCCCCAGTCCTTGGCTGTGTATTGAGTTTGAGGACAGCCGGAGACGCATGAGACCCTGCCTTAAAATGTAGAAAGAAAACTTAGCATACCTCCAGTGTGGTCACCTAGCTCTAAACCTTACACAGGCAATGAGTACAGTGTACCCAGATTGTGTGTGTGGGTCCCAAGACTTCGTCAGTGCTGAACCTCTGACTTCAGGAACTCCAAACCTGGCCTGTGTACTCCTCTTGGATCACAAGGCAGGATTTTGCTACTTGGTATGGATGGGTAAGATGGTGACTTTTCCAAAGTTTAAAAGACAGTGAGTTTTCATTTTGAAAAAGAATCTTAAGATTGGAACCAGAAGGAAACTGTACTCTCTCAACGGTGCTGTTGACTTCACAAGGTGTCTGCTTTTAGGTAGAAAACCATGGTCTGTTGCAAAGAGGCCAATCCGGCGTCCTCAGTATTTAAGATACTAGCGTGTCTTTAGAAGAAGGCAGAGCCCAGAGAATGTGTACAATGCTCCACACGTCTGGAGAGATTACCTAATCAGGCTGTTCTTGGTAGCATTGTTTGTTTTTTCTTTATTGGTACCCTTTGAAACAGGATTGCACTGTGCTTTGCTCTCTGGGCTAAAACTTCTGTAGAGTTTGGCTGCTCCTCAGACCATGCCTTAGGAAAAACACTACTGTGTGTTTAAGGCAGGAAAGCGTGAGGAAGACTAGAAAATGGTTTTTAAGGGGCTGGGGGTTTGGGGGTTTGTTTATGAAACAAGTCTCATGTAGTTTAGGTTTGCTTCATACTTGTGATGTAGCAGAGAATAGCCTTGAACTGCTGATTGTCCCGCCTCAGCCCCCAAAGTGCTAGAAGTATTGGCATGTGCCACCACATCTGGCTCTCATCAAGATTTATACTTACACAGGCCAGCCAAGGAGGGAAACTCACGTTTCCAGACGAAAAAAGGGCTTTCAGCTAGAAGTAACAAGCATTAGCTACATTGGGGGTGTAGCTCAGTGATACAGCAAGTACCTGGCTAAGGTGCATGGTGCGAGCCAGTTCAATCCCCACCACCAGAGGAGGAAAAAGAAAGGACCAGCCTTGAGGCATAGCCCACTGGGCAGCCAAGCTTCCAGGGTATCCATCTTTCTGGATGAGGACATGGTTGGCTCACTGTTTGGGGGTAGAGTAAGCTGAGGTTGGCTCATTTCAGTGTAGACCAGCATTCTCTATGAGAAGCTTCCTGATCATCTGGAGCTATTAAAGTGCAGACTGATGGGCCTTTCCAGGCAGCTCTCAGCTGAGCCCGAGCATGCGAGTTTTCACACAGCCTACTTACAGGTTAGCAGACTGGTCAGTAGAGTCTCCTTTGCCAAACACTGGTGAGGTAGCTGGCTTGACTTAGATCTTGATTTGGGTTTGCCTTGTTTTAAATGGTTGGTTTGGCATTTCTCTGCATGCTCTTACACAGGTTCTAGCTTTGTCGTTCTGGTACAAAGCTTTGGCACGGTCTCTGGGCTCTTCCAACACAAAGGCGATACCAGCCTCTTGAGTGCCATTTTTTGTGACTACTGGCGAGTAGCACATAACCTTCTTGGTTGTGTGGCGTATACTCTGCTGGGATTGGGAGATTAAAGTCTCGCCAGGCAATTCAAAGCCAAGAGAAATAAATGGAGGGTGTGCTGGAACCTTGCAGGTTAGCCGAGGAGCTAGCGCCCAGCTCTGCAAAGGATATGACAAAGCAGAGCCCATTTCCTCGCTGTCCTCTCTGGGGTTGCTCCTCCCCTCCCAGAGATATCAGGGTTCCTGTTTCAAGCACTTAGAAGGGCTTCCCATTTTCTAAAACAGGGCGGATAAAGTCCTCACCGGAGTTGAATAGATGAGCAGACACTGTATACATGAAGCCGTCAGGAATCTAATTGGTCTGTTTATGCTGCAGCTAGATGGATGGGATGCAAATGTCTTAATGCCTGCCGCTGATATATGCCTCCGCTGAAAGTCCCACAGTTTACGTTAGAGCAAGACGTTGGCGGCTTGGGTTTTTACTAATGCAACTCAGCGGGTTTTAGTGTTTACAATAGCTGTGAGGTATTTGTATTTTTATAGGGATTCTCTCTCCTTTCATCTGATGTCAAAACATACATAGACATGGCATTGCAGGGTGGCTGTTCAGTTTTATGGTCCAGGGCACCATTAACAGATAGATATTTGGCCCTTCCTCTTTCTTTCCAGAACATCCTAACCCCACCCCACCCACCCCCAGCCCAGTTCCATCAAAGCCCTAGAAATCATTAGTTCCAAAGAAGCATCCTTGCGTGGAGCGTGCGCCCTCCAGCTGTGCAGAGTGCTGGCCAGAGGCGGTCCCTGGCTGACAGGTTTACCTTGGGTATTCTTGAAGGATCCCAGACCTTTAGCCCTCAATGGTGGGAACGCAGAACTCGCTCTCCACTCTCCCTCTTCTGCCGTGGTGCTTCAGCCTTTCTGTTTGAATTGGCTGACGCAAAACAAGAGTATTCAGAGATGCTAAAGTGTTCAACAAAAGATTGGCCCGCAGAGCAGCCTGCCATTGTGGAGTGCCCTCGCCCCGCACAATGCCCCAGCTCCCACAGAATGGGCAGCGTTTTCTTTGCAGAGCTGGTTCCTGTGTTCTAAAAAAAAAAAGGTTGCAATCGGAGCTATTTGGTAAAACTGGAACCCAGAGAATTCTAGGCAGAAAGTTGTGATTAATGAAAGCCCAGGGAAACCCTTACCTGATGCGCCGGAGACTTAATTAGAGATTCTGCCGTAAGAGGCAGGGGCATTTCACAGTGGATTAGCTGCCTGCAGAAGCGGGCTGCTTTTCCTCCTGGGCCAAATTGTTTAAATTCTACACCCTTCACTTCATTTGTTTGCTTCTGCTGGGTTTTCGTGAGCGGGGCCCCTCGGCATTGTCTCTGTGCTTTCAGGATGTTCAGCCATTCATTTCACATTCCATATTTCTGTGTTGGTGGAACACGTTCATAAATAACATTACAGGCATGAGATTTCAGCAAATTAACAAACTAATTTTTTTTTCCTTTCATGAACTAACACTCTAGTGTATGGAACGTCCTCCGCGGAGTCGTAGGGTTAAAAAAGAACAAAACCCCCATGCTAATCTTGTATTAGAGTTTGAACTGCAGTTTTGTGGCTGACTTTTCAGAGCAGTGGGATTGTTAAGCCTTGGTGCAGAGTAACATTTGGGTGCCTGGAGGGCAGAATGCTTGCTTTTCATGCTGACAGGTCCCACTTCCCTTTTGTTTTCCAGATACTTCTTTGCTGTCCTGGCAATCCTCACCGTCTTGGGGGTTCTCAACGGACTGGTTTTGCTGCCTGTCCTCCTGTCCTTCTTTGGACCCTGTCCTGAGGTCAGTAATTACCAGGGTGAGACATTCACCCCACAAGCCACCTTCTTTCCCCAGTCCTCATTTAGATATTTAGGTTCTGCTGATGGCGTGACCTCTTTAGTAAATATTGAGCAACAGTGGCTGTTTTACTGTTCCGTTTGATAGTTCAGGCTGGGGGCTGGGGAGCAAACTTTGCTTTAGGTCAGCGGATGGGCAGCTTTAGTCTTGGGGATATGTAAAGGAAGGTTTTCTACTTCAGATAAGTGTGTGGGCTTAACAGGCGTAAAAGGCATCCATCCTGCCTCTCTGGCGTTGGAAGACATAGGCACTATTTTTATGCCAGTATCTTGAAGGTCTGCCAGATGGCAGGGAGAGGGGAGTAGATACAGGATGATGTGTGGGTTCTTCTGTCAGGTGACAGAGGATAATGAACTTTGAGATGGGCCAACAGATAAACGAAATGTAACACTTTTAATTGGGAATCTCCATAAACAGGTGTCTCCAGCCAGTGGCCTGAACCGGCTGCCCACTCCTTCGCCTGAGCCACCCCCGAGTGTTGTCCGGTTTGCAGTACCTCCTGGTCACATGAACAATGGGTCTGATTCTTCTGACTCAGAGTACAGCTCGCAGACCACTGTGTCTGGCATCAGCGAGGAGCTCAGGCACTATGAGGCACAGCAGGGTTCCGGAGGTCCTGCCCACCAAGTGATTGTGGAAGCCACAGAAAACCCCGTCTTTGCCCGGTCCACTGTGAGTCACCTGGGGTACTGGGAAGGATTCATCTTTCCTCTGGCAGTGGGCCAGGAGGTCCAGGGGAGGTCCAGGGAGATCTGAGCAGCAGATCTCACAGACAGATGGGTGCAGGAGAAAAGTGTATACACCAGGTCAAATCACAGGAAACTGCCAGCATGCCATTCTTTGTAAACTATGACATGCTGCCTTTTAATCTTGTGGATTGAAGCAGCAGTGTCAACATTGTTACAGGGAGGCATAGCTTGCCTAGAATAAATACTCAAAAGCCCTGGGGCTCATCCCCAGCCCTACCCTTAGTCAGCGTGGTCTCAGCTACAGGCCATTACCCCTTTCCCCCTTTCTGTCCTTCTACCCCACCTACCATTTCAGAATATGAGGAAATGGAATAAATTCTGTACTGCCATGAGAAGCACTTTTTTTTCTTCTCATCTCTATTACCTTTAATTGGCCTTGGTACAAAATTATTTTAATTATTATCTAAGGCTTTCCCATAGCTTTGTGGCTTCAAGCTCTTACTGTTGTAGATAACTGGAGATCTGTTGATGCTCAGAAGCATTCTGAGTTCTTCCCTTAATTCCTGAGGGTAGAGGAATCGACAGGCTCCTTCCTTACACACCCTAGCCCCCCAGTCAAGATATGCTCAGCCTTAAAGAGCCAAGGAAGGCTCCAAAGTTCCCCTTGCTCGCCCAAGGCCCCCACCGTCCTTACAGGAAATGTGTACTCGAGTCCCAGGCCAGAGCAGCCTTCCATGAAGGAAAGAGTGGCTGGCCAGTGAATTGTGTCGTCGTTGTGACCCCCCCCCCCCCCGCCCTCATGACGATGCCCTGCTGAGCTGCAGTGTGAATCTGGTTTTGTTCAGCGGGAGCCTAAAAATAGGTACAAGCTCAACGACTTTGAAGTTGGTCACGGTCCTTTTGATTGATGTGGCCACTGTTGCTTGGGCTTTGTACAGAGACCCAGAAACCAGATTCCTAATGGCCAGGCAGAGACAAATGCATCTAACAGAACTATCAGTGATGGCAGAAGTTTGCATTCTGCTCTTCAGTATGTTAGCTCCTGGCCACACCTGGCTTGGGGCTGGGGGGTGGGGGTCAGGTGAAGCAAGGCTAATATATGACCCAGACACTGAAACCTTGACGTCTCTAAAAGCTACTGTATATGATTGCTTATGTACCAATACTCCACCCTGCCTCTTGGCCGTCCAGGGCCAGACACTTAGCAGTATTTTTGTGGAAAAGAACCCAGGGTCTGGAGAGACTGGTCAGTTGGGTAGCTGGTTTGTGGATGTCCCTGAAGCTGTGGGCAGCAGCTATATGCCTCCAGGCAGCTGTGCTGGAGCAGGCAGGATCCACATCCTGGATGTTACTAAAGGAGTGGGTTTTCCTCTGCGGGTGGAAGAACATCACCTTGCCTCCCTGTGCTCACGTGTTTCACCTCTGCAGGTGGTCCATCCTGAACCGAGACATCACCCTCCCTTGGACTCTCGACAGCAGCCACACCTGGACTCTGGCTCCTTGTCCCCTGGACGACAAGGCCAGCAGCCTCAAAGGGACCCCCCTAGAGAAAGCTTGCGGCCACCCCCGTACAGACCGCGCAGAGACGCTTTTGAGATTTCTACTGAAGGGCGTTCTGGCCCTAGCAATAGGGACCGCTCAGGCCCCCGTGGGACCCGTTCTCACAACCCTCGGAACCCGACGTCCGCTGCCATGGGCAGCTCTGTGCCCAGCTATGGCCAGCCCATCACCACTGTGACGGCTTCCGCGTCTGTGACCGTCGCTGTGCATCCCCCACCAGGGCCCGGACGCCACCCCCGAGGGGGACCCTGTCCGGGCTACGAGAGCTACCCTGAGACTGACCACGGGGTGTTCGAGGACCCCCATGTGCCTTTTCATGTCAGGTGCGAGAGGAGGGACTCGAAGGTGGAGGTCATAGAGCTGCAGGACGTGGAGTGTGAGGAGAGACCATGGGGTTGCAGCTCCGACTGAGGCGTGTACCCCAGGGGTGCTCTCCAGGGTTTCCTGAGCACTTGCACACCCCAAACTGGACCCTGGGGGACCTTTCCTCCCCAAGGCAAGGCTGGTGCGGCCAAACCAATACAGTTCCAAACTGGATTTCTTCTCACTAGTAATCTCTTGAAAGCAGATTAGCAGCGTTACCTTGCGCCTGTTTGCGGCCGCCCGCAGCAGTTCTAACAAGCACGCAGATGACCCTGCAAGGTGAAGACAGGTGAAATGAATTTAGCTCCACAGTCAGCCCACTGTAGAGTTCCTGTGCTCTCAGTGTCCACCTGGAGTTACAGGCTGTGTGGTGTGAGAGGCACACAGCTCTGTGGTCGTGACCGTGATGTGACTTCCTTTTTTGTTTTCTTTTAAAGGGTAATTAAAATCTGAAGCAAAGAGGCCAAAGATTGGAAAAAAAAAAAACAAACCCCGTCCCCACCTCTTTCCAGTACTGACTGCTTGAAGAGAACTGCTTGGAATTATGGGAAAGCAGTTCATTGTTACTGTAACTGATTGTATTATTTTGTGAAATATTTCTATAAATATTTAAGAGGTGTACACATGTAATATACATGGAAATGCTGTAAAGTCTATGGCCTGGGGCCTCTTCACTCCTGCCCCGAGTGGAGAGACCACAGGGGTCCCTCCCCCTGTGTACATTGGTCTCTGTGCCGCAACCAAGCTTAACTTAGTTTTTAAAATCTCCCAGCATATGTCGCTGCTGCTTAAATATTGTATAATTTACTTGTATAATTCTATGCAAATATTGCTTATGTAACAGGATTATTTGTAAAGGTTTCTGTTTAAAATATTTTAAATTTGCATATCACAACCCTGTGGTAGGATGAAATGTTACTGTTAACTTTTGAACACGCTATGCGTGATAATTGTTTAACGAGCAGACATGAAGAAAACAGGTTAATCCCAGTGGCTTCTCTAGGGATCGTTTATGCAGTTCTCAAGGGTGTGTTTCCGTGTGTGTGTGTGAATGTGTGATCTCTCAGTGTACTGTACTGTGATTTGTTTTGTTTTGTTGCTCTTCTTGTTTCTCTTTGTTTCCTATGACCTTAGTGCTGGCCTAGTCAAGCTGGGAAAGTTCAGGTCCCTTTCTGTCTCGGTGCTGGTGGAAGGGTGCACTTGTCATCTTTCATGCTTTTGGCAGCTCCTGAGGTCATGGGTAGTCCTAGTCCTCCAGGGACCTCCCCTTGTGCTTCAAAGAGAATACATTCTCATAGGTCCTAATGTGGGGTGTTCGGACCTCTGTGTATGGAACCAGCCGCCTTCATTGGTGGTGAATCTCAGCTGGGTCGCAAGCTGACACCCAAGAGAAGTGTGACATTCATTGTACCTTTCTGATGACCAACGTCTACACACAGCCTCCCACCCCCATAACCCAGATACAGGCAGAAAAATCTACATCATTCAAGGTCTACACTCAGACCTTTACAAATCTGAATCCCCCTCGCTAAATGGGCTGCCTGGTTGGGGTGTGCTGATGGTGGTACAGTCAGCTATCATGGCACGTGAACTTTTGAAGACTTCTCCACACATCCTCGTCCTCCTGTGCACACTCCCTTTCCTTCTCCAATGTTAGAATTCATCCAGTGTGGTGTTCGTGGACGAGCGGGACAGTGCTGTCCCATAAAACTCTTTGAAGCAGATGTTAAATCTTGAAGTTTGATCCTGGTTTCTTTCCCTGAGGTTTAGGCTTCTTTGCCTCTGGCCAGAGACTAGTAGATGGTAATGCAGTATCCTCCCTTGTGAGTGAGCACCGAAGGCTTGTGTCAGAGGAAGGAAGCTTGTGTTCCGTGGAAGCTACTGTGAGGAGTGTGCTCTGCATGCAGTTTCCTTCCATCCCTCCTCTCCTGCGTGCACGTTTGTAAGGCACTGGGCCCCTAGTAGTACCAGCACTCTAGTAACCTCAGACCGAAACGCTCATCCCCAAACTGTAAGGTACTAATTGGAAGCCACCTGTGGCTACCGTGCGTGCGTATGTGCGTGCGTGCGCGCGCGCGTGCGTGCGTGCGTGTGTGTGTGTGTGTGTGTGTGTGTGTGTGTGCGCATGCATGTGCATGCCAGAGGCCCTGGCCACCCACTGCTACTGTCTTAATGCCTGTCAAGCCACTGTCTGCCTACCCAAAACCAGCTCTGCTCAGATAACTTGCACCCTGAGTTGAGAAGGGAGATGTAAAATTCTGAAGCCACTTCCCTGCAATTCTTGGTTGTGTCCGTCACTCTTGAGCCTCGCTCGCGGCATAAGGAAGTTTGTACAGCCCTTGGGTTTCTGTGTGTCGTGAATTGCATCAGCCAAGGCAGGAAGGATGCAGAGCTGACAAGAGACTACAGTCTCGGAGTGTGTGTGTGTTCTCTGTCTGTCTCCTCATAGTTTTATTTTGTCTGTATTGTTTGTTCATTTGGATGTTTTAATTTTTAAGAGAAAAGATCTTTGCTGATATTTATAATTTTGTATCATAAGAATGTCCTCCAGAGTCTGTCATGCCAGTTTATAGCAACAAAAAAAATTGCAGGGATTTTATTTCTATTGGAAACACTATTGCGGTTATGTTTTACTTTTGAACAGAAGTTTTTATTTGTATAGAGTGCTTACTAATGTTAAATAGTTCAGAGTATATAACATCTACATTAAGGACTCATGGTAGGTTTTAGTGTCAGGAGTTTAAAGGAAATAAATATTCAAACTGGGTCTCGTCTGCCAAATTGGGTGGGAATGAGTTTGTGTCATTTCAATTACAAAGATGAAAGTATGCCATATAATTTATTTATATGAAAATTTATTTTTGTAGTGTACATAGTAGTCATCAAGTCTTTTGACAGAAGTATATTTTTAAAGAATTTATATGTGATGAAATCCATAATGTCTGGAACTTTGCTGAGACACGAGAGTGAGGACACCTTCCGTTGTAAATGGCTGCACAGGAGAGGACACATTTAACAGTGTTAAGAGAGAGTGCAAGTGAGCAGCTAGCCGTGGGATTGAGAAGTGTTGGCGTGAGCTTTGTGACCTGGTATGGTTCTCAGATGAAAATGTACAAAACTCTCTAAATATTAATGTTCAAACACTGATAGAAATTCTAACATGAATAAAGATAATATAACTCGTTGGTTTATGTGCCTGTTTGTAGAATGTTCCTTAAGGTGTGCATATAAGAAGTTCCTGGCCATCTGTGTGCGTTTCGTCTTGCTAGCCTTGTGGAAGCTGTTTTGTGTGTATTTATGGACCCTGAGAAAACTCCTTAAAGACCCTTTTAAGTGAGTGTTCCCTTTTCTTACCTTTCCATACATGTACTCAGGAAATACGTAAGGCCAATTCAATCTAAACAGAATTGGTTTGGAGAGGTGGGCCGGCAGTTATGTGGGTACCTGCTGTTCTTGCAGAGGGTCACTAACAACAGTAACTCCCGTGCCCAGGGATCTGATCAGGGCCCTCTTCTGGCCTCTACTGGCCTGTACACACACATGCCCACACAAAGACAATGATTTAAAAATTAGAAGTATTTTAAATACAAGACATCAATAGTAACACTGTAGCTGACGATGTAGCATTAACTGACCTGAGACACCAATAGTAACACCGTAGAGAATTAACTGACTTGAGACACCAATAGTAACAGTGTAGCTCACGATGTAGCATTAACTGACTTGAGACATCAATAGTAACACTGTAGCTGGTGATGTAGCACTAACTCACCTGAGACACCAGTATTAACACTGTAGCTGGTGATGTAGCACTAACTCACCTGAGACACCAGTATTAACACTGTAGCTGGTGATGTAGCCCTCACTGACCTGGTACAAGATTGTTCTTCATTGTTGCTTCTTTGATCTCTTGATCATTGTCATGAATGGCTGGAAACAACACCCCTATTTGGGTGTTTTGTTTTTGTTTTTCAAGACAGGTTCTCACTATCTAGTTCTGGTGATCTTGAAACTCACTTTGTAGACCAGGCTGGCCTCAAACTCACAGAGATCCACCTGCCTCTGCCTCCCAAGTGCTGGGATTAAAGGGGTGCACCAGTACTCCAAGCTTAACATCCCTGTTTTTAGTCACCTGTGTTTTGTATCTGTAAATATGTTATCAGGAAGGCCCAAACCATGCTGAAGATAGGAAAAGTTTTAGAGAGGGGCATCAGTCAGCTGTAGCCGAGACTTCCTTCTGGCTTTGTATGGATTTGTCAGAAGACAGCTATATCTGTGTCTGTACACACTGCTCATGGCTGCTTTCACGCTATAACAGTCAAAATTGTATAGTTTGTGGTGGTGATTGACTGGCCTGCAGACCTTGAAATATATACTTTCTGGCCTTTAGGAAGAAACCTGCCAGTCCCTCTTAAGACAAGAAAGTATTTGGCCAATGCTACTCGAGTGTGGTCCATGAATCAGCATGCCTTGGAAGCTTGCTGGAAAAGCCAGAATCCAGTGCTGCTCCAGACTCACTAAATCAGAGTCTGTGGGAGGGAAGCCCAGGAGTCTGCTTTAACCAGTGGTTCTGAAGCACCAAAAGAAACAATCTCTAAATTCCTTCCAGGCGGATGTGGCCTTGGTTCCCTAATGCAACTCAGGCCGAATGGCCAGCACAGGCCAGATTCTGGAAACAACAGAGATCCTGACTCTTCTGTGTGGTCTTTCCACAAAAACACATGTTCCTCTGTGGGAAAGAGTCGAGACCTGTGAACTTTGCATTTATGTCTGGGAGTCCAGGCAGAGGAATTCCCTTCCCAGGGTTCTGCCACACACAGCTGTGAGCTGGACCTCAGCAGAGTCTGTAGACCCCTAGTAGAACAAGCAGGAGATGTGGGGCCCTCTGTCTGCCCTTCCTGCCTAGAGACCTTCCCAGCATCCAGCTAGCCAGCTCTGGGCAAGTCCCTTGAAACCTTGGAAGCCTGTGTGTGCCGTCTATAAATGAAATATGAATGCTCTCTGAGGGTGATATCTGAAGGTTAAGAATGGTGATGGATTCTTGGTTGGGGATGGGATCAATCACATCCCACACTCTACAGTGATTTCCCTCTCCTGGACCCGAGTTCCCATCTCAGGTGGCTGGGGCCATTGTATAGAGACCTAAGAGTAAGACTCAAGCCCCCCAGTGATCTCCAGTTGGGGCTGGGGTAGAGGGATACTCAGTCAGTAAAGGGCTTGCCATGCAAGCTCGAGGACCTGAGTTCAATCCCCAGAACCCAGGTGAAAATGCCAGACAGTGCTGTGCTTGCAATCTCAGTGCTGAGGAGGTGGAGACAAGCATCCCTGGGGTTTTGTAGGCAGCCTAGCCAATCAGCGAACCACTTGGAAAATGTGAATGGTTCCTGAGAAACAACCCCGGAGCTTTGCAATATATTAGCACAAGAGCATGGGCACACACATACACGCACACACACACATACATACATACACATACACACATACAACACACACATACACACACTACAAACACACACATATGGAATCAAATAATTTATTAATTCGATGACCTCCATCAGAGACACTATCTAGGAAAAGAAGTTAAGCATTATTTTATGTCTTACAACTGTATCTCCTCCTGATAGAGCTACTGACCTGCTCTTGAGCCCTTCTGTAGTGAATTTCATAAACAATGCTAACGTGGTTCCAGAATTCAAGTCAAGAGAATGTGGACTGTAGTCGTATTTCATTTGTGTTTTAGTAAATGAAGCTTGCCTGAAGATTAGAGAGAAAAACAACCCCACTGGTCAGCCTTATAGACCAGGCAGTGGTTAACACCTCTAATTCCAACAGCCACACTAGTTGCCATAGAAATCAGGAGATACACGCCTTTAATCCCAGCCCTGGAGAAGATTACAAAATAGTAGGAGACAGCTCTCAGTCAGTCCCATTCTGAGATCCTGGAGGTAGGATCACCATTTTGGACAGAGGTCGAGGTAAGAGCCAGTGGCTGGATGTTTTACTTTTCAGATCTTCAGGTCAAACCCCAATTTCAGTTTTTATTACTCATGCTTAAGATGACTCTCCAAATCTGATCATGGGAAATACTACCAGCATTAATTAGAACCCAAGCCAGGAGGAGATTTCTTTGTTCCACAAGATGATGGTTGATTACCACCCAGTTTTGTTTTTGTTTGTTTTGGGTTTGGGTTTTTTGTTTGTTTGGGTTTTTGAGACAGGATTTCTCTATGTAACGGCCCTGGCTGTCCTGTCACTTGCTCTGTAGACCAGACTAGTCTCAAACTCCAAGTTCAACTGCTTCTATCTCCTAAGCACTGGGTTTAAAAGACAGTTTTATGTTTTTAATTTTATTTTTACATTTACTGTATAGGTCAGGACAGCTTGTGAGAGTCAGTTCTCTCCTACCATGTGGGTCTGATGGTAGAACCCAGGCTCTCAGGCTTGGTAGCTGGCACCTTTGCTTGCTAACCCATTCTGTCAGCCAGGTTTCTATGTTTTATAATTGATGGATAACTGATAAGAAACTTTATTTTTAATCATGTTAGCCTGGGACAAGATTTTAACCAAACTGTGTAGCAAGGTCTGCCATCTTTATTCAGGACCTAGGATTCCTTTTTCTTTTCCTTCTCTTCCCCATTCCTTTCCTCACTCTTTCTCTCTCTTCCTCTTCCTCTCCATCTTTTTCCATGTCTCCCCTTCTCTCTTCCTTTCTTTCTCTGTCTTTCCACAACAACTAGACCACAGCTACTGGGAAATTTCAAGCCTCTGAACTACAGGCACCAGTCATGCTGATACAGAGACGTTTTTTGTTTTGTTTTTGTTAACTGACCTCCCAAAAGAAGAAGTGGAGTTGGGTCTACTAATCATCTGAAAAGAACTTCGGCCAGGTTTTAATTGCTTTTAATGAAGGTTGTACATAATGAGAACATATTGTAAGCATGAGTCTGGTTAATCCTTCACATAGTTGTGACAGAGGATGTGCTGGGCACCATTTTCCCCATGGGTTTTCTGCCAGGAAACCAGAACAACTGTCATTTTGAATCTCTGTGAGAGATACCCTGGCCTGTTCAGATGGTGGAACTCCAGCAAACAGAGGGACTTGGGCTCTGTTACAAAAAGAAGTGTGGCCAATGTAGGTGACTGAATCACAATGGACATAGCACAGCTGGGACTTCCCACTTGCCGTGACTGAAAGATTTCTCTGAAGCAGTTCCCTCTTGAAGCAAAGGGAACAGAGCTCACATGCTTCAGGTGTCTGCATGCAGCTTGTGGATGCAGCCTCATGTGGCCAAGGAAGACTACAAACGCGACCCCAAGCGAAATCTATAAATTTCAGACATGAGAAATTTTTCTTGAGATTCTTTGGGGGTGGGAGTGTGCCATGCTCCGCGCCCCTGTGTCTGCGCTCTGTGCGCTGGCACCCAGTTTGCGAGCTTTGGGCAAGGGGATGGACGTTAAAATACACAGACACACACAGACAGACAGCGACACGGGTCATCCTTTAATTCCCCAAGAATGCCCCCTTTATTGTGTTCAGGGGCAGATTATATAGAGATAGCCACGCCCCAGCCAAACCCACCAGAAACCACTCTCCTGCCATCAGGAACTCCTGAAGGTCTCATGCTCAGAGCAGCTGTAGGCACGCAGATCAGGGGATTATAGGAAATTCAAGATCTGGGGTCTCACTGCTTCCAACAGGGATGAGTAATTTGGTTGTACAGGTCTCCAGCATGAACTTCACAGATCACAATGCCATATTGTAATTGTGATGTCGAAAACTTGGACACTCTGCTAGGGGGAACCATCACTGTAGAGACACAGAGTCTTTTCCCTAAAAGACCAGAGACCTCAGCAAGCAGCAGTGTCTGCTGGGAGAAGCATGGGGAGCTCCACGACACGTCATTTTCCTGGAGAGTGTTATCGTGATTCATCTGAGGATACCAGCACATGACGTCAGAGCGTGCAGCACGGGCAACAGTAAAGTTGAGCAAGGTGCTCCTAAGAGAGCAACCGTAGGAAATGTCTCTATCAGTGACACCATCTTTACACACAACGGACAACTTGTGTTCTCTCAGAAAGCAGGGTGGAGTGGATAATAACCTGTTTTATTTGTATAAAGGAAAAAAACTATGTAGATGGAGGAAGACCTGAGCAAGTTCCGACTGGTGAGTTATTATATAATAATGAGGTTGCAGGAGGAAGCCCAGGTGGAAATTATCCTCTGCATAATTACAATGGGGATCCGTGGCAGAGGCAGGTGGACTAGTGTTGAAAGCTTTTGCAGCTAGAGGAGAAGCAAGATGAGGCAGGAATGGAGAACAGCAAGAGACCCCCTGCCACAGACCAGAATCAAAGAAGCACCATCAGAAAGGGACAGGTTGGATGAGCAGAAAGCAAGGCCAGTGTCTCAACAAAGGACGACGCACCCTTCAAAGAAAGGCCAAGCAAGGAGGCGATACTGACAGTGAGAAGCTTGTCAAGAGCCGTCCAAAGGCCTACAGGAGGTCTGTGGTTTACAAGACTAGAGGTGGCCCTTCGTGCTTGAACTCCCAGGTGCACTTACCCTTGTTGTGATGGGCGTTTTTACCCTTCCTCACAGATCCCACCTTGTGTGGCATCAAAGGTTAAAGCTGCCAGGGACCCTGCCACCTTATGTGGCAATCAAGGTGGACCAAAATAATCTAATGTTTGTTACCTCCTTGACTTCACATTTCCCTACTGTTTTATGGGCTAATTTCAAAGACGCAGGGGACTCCCATCCATACTGCTGTTGGAGCCAAGGAACCTTGAGTCTTGTCCTTCCAGGAGCCTGTGCAGTTCCCTGCACACCCAGCAAATGTTTGTGCTAAAGCAAACAGCGGCAGTGAAGGAAGCAATTAGCAAATCTCTGAGTTCTCCTTCTGATTACACCTAAATTCCAAAAGCTAATTGGCTAAAATGTTCTTCCTTAATTAGAAGCAATTAATACGTGAAACTAGGTTTGCATTTCACAAGAGTTTACATTTCGCGATTGAAATCTCCAACTTCATTTACTAATGGTCTCTAATGGCCTGTAATCATAAGGCACACACAATTACAGGGGGATTTTCAAAGTGTCAGAATGGGAGAGTGTCTGAACTTAGGAATTATTCTTCCATTGCCGAGTACATGGCCAAGATCTGCTGTAAAACACATGTCATGTGTACACATGCTTGCTCAAACACTCCACAGGAGCGCCTTGGTGACATTTGACCCCCTCAGGATTTCCTACTCTCAACTGTCATCCCTTAGCATCTAGAACCCTATAGACAACCTAAATCCTCACATGCTCAAGTCTCCTGTAGAATGTGGTGTGACGTTGGTGCAGTCTGCATACATCCTGCTGCACACTTCAACTCATCTCAACAGTACTTATGCCTGATACAATGTAACTGCAATGGAAATTGTTATTCTGAATCATTAGGATATAACAAGGTAAAGGCCATCATGTTCCATACACGTGCACCTTTTTTTTCAAATACTGTTGACTCAAAATTAAATAAATTCATGGGTGTAAAACCCACAGTTCAACAGCTCTCTCATCCCCTCTCCCTGAGGAGACGTCTCTCTCTCTCTTTTCATTGGTCAAGCTAGATACTCCTAACACTGAAGCCTACTGAAATCCATCTGTAAGACACAAGGCTAGGGGAGGCCTCTTTCCTTAGTGTTTGCTGCACTAGCATAAGAACCTGAGTTGAATTGCCAAAACATGTAAAAATCTGGGTAGGGCAGCATACGTCTGTAATCTCAGCGTTGAGGACAGAGAGGCAGGAAGATTCAGCTTTTCCTGATCAGCAAGCTTCTGGTACCAATGAGAAACCTGGTATCCAAAATCAAGGAAGAAGGTGCCTGAGGAGTGACCCCCAAGACTGTCCTCTGCTCCACATGCATGCATGCATGCGCACATACATGAACACCTAGGCATACTCAAAGATAAAAATGTGAAGATGCTTAAGCCCATCCCTGTGTAGCAGTGAAATGAAACTCCCTGTTTTTTGCTTGATGTGTGACAGGCATGCATCTCACGAGCTCGATAAACAGGGCTCATCTGCAGAGTCATCATGAGCCAGCAGCCGTGGGAGCGATTAGAGAAGATGAGGAATAGGTGGAGGTGGCTGATAGGAGCAGAGAGAGGCATCTGTGGAGTATGGAGGTGAGCTAAACTGACCGAGGAGGCCTCTGCAGGGGGTGGGGAGGCTTGACAGCAATTCCTCATCACACAGCCAAGTCTCCTCATGCAAAGATGTTCTAAGATACAAGTGAGAAAGACAAGTGAAAAACAAGAGCCTGTTTTCTTTATGTTTTAAGATTGATTTTAATTCATGTGTGTGTGTCTATGTGAGTGTATGCCATGTATGTGTGGTACCCTTGGAGGCCAGATGACAAACCCAAGGGTGTTGTGTTCTCTGTCAGCCCCTTAAGATTTCTATTTTCTTTTTTTTTTTTAAAGATTTATTTATTATGTACACAGCGTTCAGCCTTCATGTATGCCCGAAGGCCAGAGGAGGGCGCCAGATCTCATTACAGATGGTTGTGAGCCACCATGTGGTTGCTGGGAATTGAACTCAGGACCTTTGGAAGAGCAGTCAGTGCTCTTAACCTCTGAGCCATCTCTCCAGCCCTTAAGATTTCTATTTAGGCCGGGCAGTGGTGGCGGACGCCTTTAATCCCAGCACTCGGGAAGCAGAGGCAGGCGGATCTCTGTGAGTTCGAGGCCAGCCTGGTCTACAAGAGCTAGTTCCAGGACAGGCTCCAAAACCACAGAGAAACCCTGTCTCGAAAAAAACAAACAAACAAACAAAAAGATTTCTATTTAGGTGTTGGAGGGATGGCTCAATGGTTAAGAGCACTGGCTGTTCTTCCAGAGGTCCTAAATTCAATTCCTAACACCCACATGGTGGCTCACAGTCATCTGTAATGAGATCTGGTGCCCTCTTGGGGCCTGCAGATATACATGGAGACAGAACACTGTAGACATAATAAATAGATCCTTAAAAAAAAAAAAAAAAAAAAAAAAAAAAAGATTTCTATTTAACAAGTCAGGTTTGATGGCACACACTTTTAATGGGAGGCAGATGCAGGTGATCAACCCCAGACTGGCCTACAAAGTTCCAGGACAGGCAGTGCTATGCAGCGAGACCCTGTCTTCAAAATAACAATGAAAAAGATTTCACTTTAACAGATGTACCATATGCTCTTCAAAGTGGCTGTGGTTTAGCCTTGTCCATGTCTCCGCCCTTTCTATCACCACCTGTTCTTGGAGGACAGGTGTCTTGTTTAGCTTGTTGTCAACAAACCTGGGAAGAGGGAACCTCGGTTGAGGAATTGCCTCTATCACATACACTCCTTGGATAGGTCTATTCGGGCATTTTCTTGGTTGCTTATTGGTGTAGGGTCCAGCTTATTGTGGGAGGTGCCACACCTGGGCAGGTGGGCCTAGTTTGTATAAAAAAGCAAGCTGAGTAAGTCATGAGAAACAAGGCAGGAAGCAGTGTTGTTCTACAGACTGCTTAAGTTCCTGCCTCAGGGTTCCTACCCTGACTTCCTGCACTGACTTCCCTCAGTTGGAGTGTGACCTGTAAACCTTTTCCTCTCCAAGAATCTTTTAGTCATGTGTTTACTACAGCAAGAGAGAAACCAACTAAGATAACAGGTAAGGAAGGGAGGAACAGAACTGGGTCCTTGGGTACTAATAACATATTTTTCTTACAAAGTTTATTGTGCGACTTCTTACAAACTGGGAGTTGGATTATGTTAGCAAGTGTATGGTGACATCTTTCTGATGACTGCAGTGGGATCTGGGAGGGGTAAGTGGTGCATAAGTCAAACGGCTAATGATTCGATAATCCCAGGAGGCGAGTGTGGGTTCGGCTCCAAGAAGAGGTCATCAGAGTGAGAAAATCAGAGGAAGGCAATCATTTTGTCATGGCAGGGTCATCATAAGGGTTAGCAGGGTGGTCTCCACCCATGCACAAAAACTGAGAGGGGTTGAAGAGATGGCTCCACAATTAAGAGCACTGGCTGATCGTCCAGAGGACCCAGCCTCAATTCCCAGCACCCACATGGTGGCTCATCACTGTCTATAACTCCATTCCCAGGAGGTTTAATGCCCTCTTCTGACCTCCACAGGCCTGAGACATGCTCGTGGTGCACAAGCATACACTGGAGTGCCACAGGCACAGGAGCTACTGTAGTGAGGGAAAGACAGAGAGAAGAGAGTAGGCTTTTCATCTTGTCTTTCTCCCCCTGCCCTTTTACTTTATGTATATAAGTGTCTTGCTTGCATATATGTGCACCAGAGGAGGGCATCAGGGTTCTCTGGAACTGGAGTTACAGGCAGTTGTAAGTCACACGTAGGTGCTGAAAGTTGAACCCCAATCCAGTGCTAACTGCTGAGTTCTCTCTTCAGCCTTCAACTATTTTTAACATGATGACGATGATGACAACGATGATGATGGTGATGATGGTGATGATGGTGGTGGTGATGATGCTGCTGATGGTGATGATGATGGTGATGATGATGATGATGGTGATGATGATGGTGATGATGATGATGGTGATGATGATGATGGTGATGATGATAATGGTGGTGATGCTGCTGCTGATGGTGATGATGATGATGATGGTGATGGTGGTGATGATGATGATGGTGATGATGATGATGATGGTGATGATGATAATGGTGATGATGGTGATGATGATGGTGATGATGGTAATGATGATGATGGTGATGATGATGGTGATAATGATGATGATGGTGATGATGATGATGGTGATGATGATGATGCTGCTGCTGCTGATGATGGTGATGATGATAATGATGGTGGTGGTGATGCTGCTGCTGATGGTGATGATGATGGTGATGATGATGATGATGGTAGTGGTGATGATGGTGATGATGTGAGGGTGTGGGGGTGTACATGCCATGGCACATGAGTGGAAGTGGAAGACAAATTTCAGGAGTCACTTTTCTCCCTCTACTATGGACTCTAAGCACTGAAATCAAGATATTAGTTTTGCACAGACAACACCTTCCATCTGAGCCATCTTGCCAGCCCTATCCTTTGATTCCCAAAGACAACATCCCTATAGCCCACTCTAATTGGAAACATACCAGAAAAACTAAAGCTGAGTGTGGTAGCTGATTGTAAGTCAAGGGACACAGCAGAAGGTGTCACAGAGTTCACTCTGCTGCAAAGGTTTCTGTCACTAGACACAGGAACCACTGGGGTGGTGGGAGAAAGACACAGAAAGGGGAGAGGGTTTCCTTTCTTTCTTCCTGGTTTTTTCTTTCCTTTATCTCCTCCTCTCCTTCTTTTGAGACACAGATTCTCTGTGTAGTCCTGGCTGTCCTGTAACTTTCTGTATAGACCAAGTTGGCCTCAAACTCAGAGATCGCCTGCCTCTTGTGCACCACCACTGTCCCTTGTGCACCACCACTGTCCCTTTCAGGGACACACCAGGCAATGGTCCAAAAGCTCTAACTACACCCTATCTCTTAGACTTCCTACCATTTTCTAATAGAACCAAGCTTTGGGGGTGTGATGATTAGCTTTCTAGATTATCTTTACATGATCTAGGGTCACCTGGGAAGAAGGATTTTTAACCCAGAAAATGTCTTTGTAAGATTGGCCTATGGACCAGTCTGTGGTGGTGCACACCTTTAATCCCAGCACTCAGGAGGTAGAGACAGGCAGATTTCTGTGCGTTTAAGGCCAGCCTGGTCTACAAGCGCTAGTTCTAGAACAGGCCCCAAATCTTCAGAGAAACCCTGTCTTGAAAAACAAAACAAAAGATTGGCCCATGGGCAAGTCTATGGGGGCATTTTCTTGATTAATGATTGATGTAGAAAGGCCCAGTCCACGTGGGTGGTGTCATCCCTGGGCAAGTGTCCTGGGCTGTATAAGAAAGCAGGTCTAGCAAAACCATGGAGAGCAAGGTAGTAAGTAGCATCCTTCCATAGTCTCTGCCTTAGTTCCCCTCAGTGATGGACAACACCCTATAAGGTTAAATAAACCCTTTCCTCCCCAAGATGCTTTTGGTCACAGTGTTTATCACAGGAATAGAAAGCAAACTAAGACATGGAGGATACTCAAAACCCACACCATAGCATGGACGCGATAAGGAACCTAGAAACACCTTCAGACACTATATGGGGGAGTATGGACAGGAGCATGTACAGAACTGAATATGCATCATATATGAATGAGTACCAAGTAGCTACATGTGAAGGGCTTAAACATCAGATCTGGGTATCTATGGGAGTCTTGAGCCAACGAATGATGAGTCTGGGCATCATTCTGCTCCTGCCACAATGGCAGACTTTTCTGAGGTGTTCTGCACAGGAAGAGATAAACCCAAAAGAATGAGCTGTGTGTCTAGCCCATGCACATTGTCTGGGGATTTAGGAAGGCTGCAGGTGTGGAGCCAGTCATACCGAAACGTTTCTGCTTAGGGAAGTTAACAGAGCAGTTGCAGTGCAATTGAGCCTGCTCACCCTCTATGGAATGCTTAGAAATTTAAGATGTATTGGAAAACCAGCACACCAGGATGATAACCCTGCTAGCCTCTGTGATTTTCTCATGTCTCAGTGACCTCTTTCCTATACCTTCAGATTTCTCAATAAACCAATGGAAGTTTCCCTGACCATTCTGGGCACCTTCTGGGCAGATGCACGGGTGCAGGGCCCCGTGCCTGTGAAGGGATGCAACACCGTCCACTCAGTGGATAAAAAGAGTTTCGTGTGAAACATCACTCCTCCCAGGAGCCACTCAGATTCATAGCAAATGTCTCTAGTATCAAAGTTCCAAGAAAATGACATAAAACTCCACCGTTATAACATAAACACACTGGACAGCTTCATTCTAAGGAAGTAATAACCACCACACTAAACCTTTAAGAGAAGAGCCACCGGGCATTGTGGCATACACCTTTATTCCCAGTACTCAGAGGCAGAGGTAGGTGGGTCTCTGTGAGTACCAGGACAACCAGGGCTCTGTTAACAAAGAAGTGCTCTCTCAAACCTCCCTCAACCCCCCCAAAAGAGAGAGAAGAGCCAGCGCCATAGCTAAGGGGCAGAGCAGCAGCCTACTGGGCACAAGGTGAGGACTGAAACCCCCAGAGCTACAAAGGGAAGAACACCTTGCTTTGCATGTTGGCAGTGTGCATCGAAGACCGGCATGGAAATATCACCTATGAGATTTGTGACAATTTAGTCACCTGGAAGATTAGGAAAGTCTGGTATCTTCAGGGACCCTGTAACAGTTACTGACATCAGAAGATCTTCCAAGAGTCAATCAAAAAGCAAATCATCAGCTGGGCAGTGGTGGCGCACACCTTTAATCCCAGCACTCGGGAGGCAGAGGCAGGCGCATCTCTGTGAATTTGAGCCCAGTCTGGTCTACAGAGTGAGTTCCTGGACTGTTATATAGAGAAACCTTGTCTTGGGGAAAAAAACAAAAAAGAAAACCATCTGGCTGACAATACGACTCAATGGGTAAGGTAGTTAGTGGACACCTCAGCCTTCCTAATAGATTCATAAGAAAAGGGAAGCATTGGACAGTGAGAAGGCTCAGCAGGAGACCAAGCTCCCAAAAGAAGTTGTACTCTACTCTAACCTACACACACACACACACACAGCAGGGTGGGGGCAGGAAGGGAAGAGAAGAGAATGCAAGAAATGACAAAAAGCACAAACAAACAAGAACAAAGTGGGGCAGAGGATTATAGTCCCGTGTCCGAGGGAACAAAGGCAAAGGTCAGCGCTGGTACGAGGATTTCGTATAACCACATCACTCATACAAAGAGTTTTCTATTCCGTGCTGTATTTCCTGAACCGCACTATGCAGTGTGCCCTGTGTTCTTCACTCGGCATTTCTCCTTGTGAGTGTTTCAGTGGCGTGCGTTTTGCATATATGTGGTATTTTTAAATTATTTTGCTCCAAACAATCTCCTTTCACATGCAGCAGCTTTCTTAGAGATTTGATGACTTCCCAGTCTTGCTTTCCTGCCCCCCTGCCCCCTCCAAGTCCAGTCCCTTCTTTCTTCTTCTGAAGCCGGCGTGCCTAGCCAGCGCTTCTCCTTCCATCTCCAGCAGGCAGCAGAGCGTTGCCCCGTGAATGCTGCTGTTCATGCAACTCTGTGGAAGATTCCTGCGTACCGCGTGGGACAGGGAGGCCTCAGAGCCCCCAGATGCTGCGTGAGGCTGGGCTCGCAGTTGTCGCTACAAAGGGACCGCTGCACATGGCAGGCCAGCAGATGCCAACAGACAGCTTTTGTGAGTCCTTCTTCATGTTAATTAACTTTTGTGAGAACCTTCATGTTAATTAACTTTGCTTGGGCTTTCCCTCAACTTGAAAGCTTTGGAGTGGTTTGTTTTGTAAAATGCTTTGACTCCAGGGAGAGCTGCTTCAAGGGGGGAAAAAGTGAGAAAGAAAGGGAAAATTTTTAAGTGGGCTCTGCTTACCAGGAAATTTCTTCCCTTGTCTGCGTCTATCCCCTCCCCCACCAAGGCTAGCTCCACCATCAGAGAGAATTTTAATGGCCTTTTTCTTACCCTAAAACACTCAACCAGAAACAGACCTCCAAGGCTGTGGGAGCCAGCTTTGAATCTTCCAGGGAACACAGGTGCATGCGTGTGCGCCCGCGCATGCGCCTCATAACACTGCGTTAAATACAAAGTATGACCAGCTTTGGGACAACTTAACAGAACTCAGAGGAAAAGGAACATGGAGCTGGAGTTTCCGGGCCAGTTCCGATTAATTTAAAAATGTTATCTTCCCAAGTCTCAGAAACTAGGGTGAAGTACAAGTCGGTGCTCCTGGGAACACGGTCACGGTTGTTGGATTGCTTGTTAAAAGTTCCAGTGAGGACAAAAGAGAGAAGCGAGCTATCCCAGAAGCCGCCTGGCATTTACGGAGTCCTCTGCTTCCAGACCACAGATTTAACAATTTACTGAAAATGTTTTTGGTGTTTGTTTGTTGTGACATGGTCTATATATGGAGCCCTGACTGGCCTGGAACTCCCTGTAGACCGGGCTGGCCCTGAACTCACAAAGATTCACTGCCACTGCCTCTGAATTAAAGGCGTTTAGCACAAGCTTGCTCCAGGGTTCCAGAAGGGAATAAGGATTCAGTGTGTGCCGACTAGTTTATGTCAGCTTGACACAAACTGGAGTCATCGGAGAGGAAGGAGCCTCAACTGAGAAAATGTCTCCTTAAGATTGTACTATATAGAAGCTCATAGGGCATTTTCTTAGTTAGTGATTGATGTGGGAAGACCCAGCCCACTGTGAGTGGAAACCAGGCTGAGAAACCCTGTCTCGAAAAACAAAAACAAAAGCAAAGCAAAACAAAACAAAAAAGTGAGCAAGACATGAGGAGCAAGCCAGTTAGCAGTACCCCTCCATGGCCTCTGTGTCAGTTCCTACCTCCAGGTTCCTGCCCTCTTTGAGTTCCTGTCCTGATGTCTTAGTTAGGGTCTCCATTGCTGTGAAGAGACACGATGACCATGGCAACTCTTAAAAAGGAAAACATTTCACTAGGGCTGCCTTACAGTTTTCAGAGGCTTTCCAGTTTCCATCACCATCATGGAGGGGAAGCACGGAGGTGTGCGGACAGACATGGTGCTGGGGAAGGCAGCAGCGAGAGATGCCACACAGTGCCTGGATGGAACATCTGACCTCAGAGTCCACCCCCAGGGACAGACTTCCTTCAAAAATGCCACACCTACCCCGACGAGGCCACCCCTTCTGATGGTGTCACTTCTCCCGATGATGTCACTCCTTCTGATAGGTTCCCTATGAGTCTGTGGGGGCCATTTTCTTTCAAACTACCACACCTAACTTCCTTCAGTGATGAACAGTGCAGTGGGAGTATAAGCCAAATAAACCCTTCCTCCCTGAGTGTCTTTGGTCATGGTGTTCATCATAGCAATAGTAACCCTAACTAAGACACAATATGATTGGTGTTTTTGTTTGTTTGTTCTTGTTTTTGTTTTGTTTTGGGGTGGGTGGTTTCAAGACAGGGTTTCTCTGTGTTAACAGCCTTGACTTTCCTGGATCTGGGTCTGTAGACAAGGTTGGCCTCAAATACAGAGATCTCCCTGCCTCTGCCTCCCAAGTGCCACCACTACCTGACTGGGATTTGCTTTAATTTGTTTGTTTGTTTGCTTGTTTGCTTTTAAATACATTTATCTATTTGTGTGTGTGTGTGTGTACACAAATGTACATACTTGTTAGAGGACAACCTGTGGGAATCCAGTCTCTCTTTCTACCATGTGGATCTCAGGGATGGACTCAGTCAGCCTTGGTGGGAGTGCCTTTACCTGCTGAGCCATCTTGCTAGCCTGTCTATTGGGAATTAGAGAAATATCATTCTTGATACACTCTGGCAAATACTACCCATATGCTAATAATCTTAGTGAAACAGAATTCAAAATCAGTGAACTAAGTTTCTGACAGAAGAAAAGTAATAAATTAGGCTGTGTCATGGTTATCACCCACCCAAGTTATTATTGTTTGTAATGAGAACCTGCTAGACAGGGAGCCAAGGGTTTGGTGGTTACCTGATGGGTTTCAGTTTTGCTGTGGTCTGATCTTTCTTTCCTATCCCCCTGTTAGTACCCTTTCCAAATAGGGATGCTTTCTCTGCTCTTTTGTATATTGAAGGCATATTACTTGGTCTAAAAAGAACAAAACAGGAGCTCATGGTTAAGAGATTGCCTGTGTCTCAGAAGCAACTTAGTGTCTTTTGAACCATGTTAGAACGGTTATGGAAGTGGAGACTTTTGGAGTTGATTAAATACAATCACCATTATGAACTGCACTCTTTGGAGCAAAATGTGAAATGTTATGGGTTACAGTGATATATTTGAGTTTCAGGTTGCCAAAAGGTGAGCTTGTTGTAATGGTTAATTCCAATTGAAATTCCCAGAATCTTAATGGGGTTGTGTTTGTGAAGGCTTTTCAGTAGAGGATTAACTGAGCTGAGGGACTTGCTCTAAATGTGGGTGGCATCGCCCTGTGGGCAGAGTCCTGGAATGAATAAAAAGGGAGAAATGAGAAAGCCACCTGAGTATATTCTGCCTTTTCTGCTTCCGAATGATTGGCGGAGATGTGATCAAGCAACCTTCTGCTACCAGGAAGGCTGGCTCTCAATCTAGCCCCACCCTTCCATGACTGACTGTATCCCCTGAAGATGAAACAAGGTTAAACCTTCCCGTCCTAACACAAAAAGTTATTCAATGTTCCTGTTACTCAGTATTCACACACGTGTATCTAATGTTCAATAACTATCTACTTTTAGCCCAATGAGAGGAGTTTTGTCCTCATTTGTGTTTACCTATTTATCTAACACAGACAATCATCAAGCTATTGATTTTTTTTTTTTAAATTTTACATCATGAACCTCCTTGAAGTGCCGACATAGTTAGAAAATTACTCATTTCTGAAACACACAAGCATTGTGCAGTCTGCGGCGTACGCTATACTCGCTATACTCTGTGAGTGCGCCCTCTCACCCAGTCACCCACTTAGCCTCTATGCAAGCATTTGGAGTACAAACTGTGGTTAAGTCTTCGAAGAATTATGGATTAGGGGTCTAGTTCAGCGGTTGGATACTTGCCTAGTATATACAAAGCCTGGGAAAAGACAAGGAAGTGGATGGAGGGGAGGGGAGAGGAGAGGAGGAAAAGTCTGCCGTACAGCCTGATGTGAGGTAGAAGGACCCCAGTTCCTTGCAGCTTTTCTGCCTTTAGTTGTTTTACTGATATTTCATTTGTACTTTAATAAATAAAGCTTGCCTGAAGACCCAAGAGTAAAACAGCCACCCTAGTCAGCCTCACAGACCAGGCAGTGGTGACACACCTTTAATCCCAGGAGCCACGCTAGTTTGCCATAGAAAGTGGGTGGTAGTGGTGCACGCCTTTAATCCCAGCACTAGAGAGGATTATAAAACAGGAGGAGACAGCGCTCAGTCACAGTCTCATTCTGAGATTCCTGGAGGCAGGATCGCCATTTCAGATTGAGGTGGAGGTAAGAGTCAGTGCCTGGGTGTTTTGCTTTTCTGACCTTCAGGTTGAACCCCAATATCTGTCTCTGGGTTTTTATTAATCGTGCTACATTTTAACCCGAATCTTCATGTCTATATCCTGCCAAAGCAAGTGGATGAGAAGCTGCAAATCCAATTCATGGTTTATATCTCTTCCTTTCATCTGAGTCTTTAGATACACTGACTCAGACACTCAGCAATGGACTATTCTATGTATTGCTGCATTCTGATAATCAAGGATGTTCACTTTTTCAGTTTTCTGTTCTGATCAGTCACAGACAGCAGCCATTGCCTCATAGACCTAGGAAGGGATGTTAATTTTCTAGCTAACTTACATGGGAATGTTTTCAGTAGGATACATAAATGCTGGCAGAATTTTGAATTCAATCTTATTAAAGAATTTGTCTGAAGAAAGGCTGTGATAGTTTTATAGATTTTTTTTGTCCACAATTATCTTCTGGTATTGATAAAAAATAATAGTCTTTAAATTAATTGGGCTTAAGGTAGTTTGGTGTGATGACATTGCACATGGGAGTTCTGGAACTGAAAGAGGGTGGGATAAATCAGATATGCATTTGAAGGCTTTGAAATGTTGCACAGATGCAAACATGTCTTGGGTCTGTTAAGAGGGATTTTCTTGCAGAGATCTTTATTTTCCTGATACTATATGATATGGTATCCAGTAAGCAGATTGCTTTGAAGTCGTCGATGACCTCCTGCAGTGTCTTCTCCGCTCATGATACATTGGCCACCATACCCCATGTTTACAAATGCCACTGCAGACCCTTGTCACGCAACCGAGGCTTCCTTTGCTCACTGGTGAGGGTGACTGTGTTTGATTTCCTAGCTTCACCAAAGTGGAGCTACTCAGCTTGGCTTGAATTGTGGGAACACACGACGGGAATGAGATGACCAAAGCGAAAGGGCTGCATTGCTGCTGGTGCTACAGATGAGCTGCAGAATGATGCATTTCTTTGTGGTCTCCTATCTTCTCAGTTCCTGTATGCTACCTTTTCCAGCCACATGTTCAAAATTTATTTTAATTATGTGCATACACACACACACACATATATACATATACATATACATATATATATATATATATATATATATATATATCCATGAAGGAAAATATAACAGAATGTGCAGCTAGGAGAAATGAAGAGACCTTGTTTTATTTTTTTTGTTTTATTTTTTTTTTAAATATTTATTTATTATTTATTTGTATACAATGGTCTATCTGTGTGTATGCTGAAGGCCAGAAGAGGGCACCAGACCTTATTACAGATGGTTGTGAGCCACCATGTGGTTGCTGGGAATTGAACTCAGGACCTTTGGAAGAGCAGGCAATGCTCTTAACCACTGAGCCATCTCTCCAGCCCCTTGTTTTATTTTTTATGTTTGTATATAGTTCCTGAATATTATTTCTTTTTTGAGATTTTATTTATTTTTGTATGTTTCAGTGCTTGCCTGAATGTGTGTCTGTGTACCATGTGTGTGCAGTGCCTGCAGAGGCCAGAAGAGGCAACGGATCCCTGAGATTAGATCTATAGCTAGAGGTTCGCTGCCATGTGGTTGTTGGGAATTGAACCTGGGTCCTCTGGAAGAACAGCTAGTGCTTAACCACTGAGCCATCTTTCCAGCCTCAGAGAAATACTATTTTTCTTTTTTTGAGACAGGGTTTCTTTGGAGCCTGTCCTGGAACTAGCTTTTGTAGACCAGGCTGGCCTCGAACTCACAGAGATCTGCCTGCCTCTGCCTCCTGAGTGCTGAGATTAAAGGTGTGCACTACCACCGCCTGGTTTCAAATACTATTTTTCTAATAAGAACAAATTGTTGATTAAAAAACTACCAAAAAATTGTTTCCTATATGGGCTTTAGTAGGCATGATAGAGCAACCTTAAAAATTCTGACCTGTCAGCTTCTAGAATCTTGTTATTTTGATACCTTGGATAATATTTCTTGAGAAGTATGAAGATTAACTTAAGACCTTTTAATCTTTTTTACTGAAAGTAAATCTTTTCATACAATATATTCTCATTATGGTCTCCTCTTTCCACCTCCTCTCAGATCTTCCACACTGTCCAGCCCAACATCTTCTTCTCTCTCTTTAGAAAGCAAACAGGTAAGCAACAATGTAGACCAAGTAGAGTAACAAACAAAAACAAAGAAAAAGCATAAAACACACACACACACACACGTTAGAAACAAAAGCTAAAAACACAAAACCAGGAACCATAATGTACAAGCAAAATTCCAGCAAGGTAAAAAGTGCCCAAACAAATCAGTGTGCGACTTTCAGTCTTTAAAAATTTACTTTTGTTGTATGTACATGAGTGTTTTTCCTGCATGTATGTCCACCACACATGTGGAGTGGAGTGCGCACAGAAGCTAGAGAAGACACTAATTCCCCTGGAGCTGGAGTTACAGATGGTTGTGAACTACCACGCAGGTCCTGGGAACTGAACCCTGGTCCTCTGCAAGATCAGCCATGCTCTTATCTACTGAATCTCTCCAGCTCCTTTTCGGCCTTCTTAACTGTTTTAATATTTTCCTCATTCTTGACTATTTGCTCTTCATTGCTTCTAAAGAGCAAGTTTGCCTCCCACATACACTCACATAGACACAGACACACAACACACATATACACATGCACACACACACACAGAGTGATCTCTGGGTAGCAGAAATATGACCCCCACCCTGGGGCTGGAACTTGAACATAAGGCATCATGAGTGTTAAGCATTGTGGTGCTCCCCTGAGCTAGACACTCAACCCCTTGTCCAGTTTCTTCTTCCTTTTCCGGACCCACTGTTTGTAACTCCCTCCAGTATACCAGTGCTGCTTACAACAATCAATAGTTTGCTTGTTTCAACAATAAACTAGATATCTAACTCCCTCCCAGGCAAATACAGCATTGCTCCATTTTTCTGCTGTACTTAGTGTCATGTGAAGTTTTTGATATTGTCAGGATGGGTGGATATGCATGTACTGGTAACTAAAGAGACAGCAGCTCTATACAAAACCTACCCTGTCTTCATTATGACAGCTTACAAGTAACCAATCTGATAGGGTAGTTTCTCTGGTTGATTCAGTGCAGTAGCTACTATGCTGTATTTTTCACCCATCCTTGAAGATGTGGCTAGTTCAAATCCAGACTTACAAGTGTGATTGGCCAGCTCTTCCCTTTTATTTCCAATGTGACTATTAGAAAAATTTAAACTCCATACGTAACTCGGCCAACCCTGTATTTCTCCTTAGTGCATGTATGTGCATATGGAGGTCGGGAGACAGTGGATTATTACAGGTTATTCTTTCACGGTATAAAAGGTGATGAAAGACAATCTGATCGATAGTAGGTATCCATGCGTCTATAAATTGTAGAGAATGTGCATACAGATCTGATATTGTAGACCAATCATTTGATAATGAAATTTGGTGGCTATGACTCACAGGCTCAATTAGCTGCCTCCACAGAGGTTAGGGACAGAGAAGAGCAGAGAAAAATTGGATGGAATGAAAACTGTGAATGTGTGCTGTCCCCCAAGAGAAGTCACAAGACCAAAACGGTGGTTAGGGCCTCCTGAGAGCGCCAGCTTTGGGTTTAATTGTCCTGTCAATTTCCAACCAAGGATGTGGGAACCTGATATCTGCCTAGTGTAGACCTGAGAACAGGCACCTGCCAACAGAATGCTGGGGCAGGCCCTCTTGCTCAGGGGCTGCAGAAGTCCGGTCAGTGAGCCATGGGGGATCAGTTTTTGAGTATTAAGGTATCATAGAGCTTGCATTATAGAGGAACTTACTTGGGATCTATCAACCCTTCCTTACTTTTATTTCTTTCCCTTGGATTTGGGGTATCTGTCCTGTGCCTACTCCCACCTTTTGGAAACTCCCAACTGTTTTGGATTCACAGATGCATAGCTGACAGGCATGGAATTCTGAACGAATCTTGCCTCAAATCTCACCATGTCTGATTTACACTTAGCCAGAAGACTGAGAAGTCATTTATATCTAATTTAGACAATATTTGGTCGCTACCTCAAATGCTGCAGTATGTTCAATCCTTTAAGGGTGGAATTAATGCAGATAACTTATGAGAAAAACATACATTTGAGGGGTCCTGACTCCTTCTGACCCCCTGTGAAGACGATGTCCCCCCAACACTCAGAGACAAGCAATATTTCCAACTCTCCATGTCATGTTGATAGTAGTTACATTCAGGACTTAGGAGACCAATCAGGGTCCACACAGAAATAAAGCCAGGGCTTCTGGAAATTTGACTAAGACCCCAGGCCCTTGCTTTTCTGGACCAAGCTCATCAGATATCTTTTGTTTACACTGATGAAATATTTGATTTCTACATACTGCCCCAAACCTCTTCACTCTCATCTGTCAAATGGGTTGATTTGAGGCAGAGAATCACTGCAAAGCATTTTAGAGCAGGCCTTGTTCATGATAGGTCTCTTTCCTTCTTAACCCTTGCTTCTGTGGCCCACTGCAGCCCTCTTGAGGGAAACAAAGCACCCCATCCCTGCTCCCAGGAGCCTCCACCTGCAACCTACTCTGGAAGAAGGGGACCATCAGGCTCCCCAGCTTTCTTTCTAAGATACAGGGTGCAGCAGGCCCCATGTGGGGAGACTGTCTGGGGTCTCACCTACCCCAGGGAAATGGCCACTTCAGTCCCTGAACCAAGAGACAGTCCGAAGAGAGCTGAAGTTGCTGCTGGTTCCCTTGGGAACTCCAGAGGGTAGGGGGACGCGTTCCCTTTCTGCTCTCAGCTGGGAAGAAGCCAATGGAGAATTCACCCTTGGACAGACAGCACCCCCTCCCCTCCCTTGCCCTGCCCCCCTCCACTCCCACAGCCCACCAGTTCTGGGGCAGCCCTGGGTAGCAGTTTGGGCTTTTCTTTCGGCACACAATTGACTGGAGGACCCAAGTCGGGGCCATTCAGACACCGCGGAAGCCTCTGTTGTTGTCTGCACGCTCACAGCTTCTAGATGCGTCTTGTCCAGGGGCGGCAGAGCCAACTGGCCGGCTGCCTCCCACGACATCTCTCAGGGTTATTTTTTTTTTTTCTGTGCCTGGTGTGTTCTGAAACTTTAAGGTTTTAACATTTCAAGTGATTTTTTTTTTCCTGTAGGTTCCTATGGACATTGAGTTCAGGCTACCTTTTTCCCCCCAACCCCCTAAGCTGAAAGGTTCGATTCTTCCATCTATCCATCAACAAATCGCATTGAATGACGGTGCTCAGTGACCCAGGATGCCACCGGAGACAAAACACACCGTACATATTTTCTGGTCTCCCTGGAAAATTAGTGCGAACACTTTCATCAGAGCAGAGAGGGAAATAAGCACAGAGCGGTGAAGATCGGCTTTGTTTTCCTAAGAGGAGGTTTTTGCCTCCCTCAAACAATGACGTTTATATTTTTCTTTGCCTGCACATTAAGCAGATGAGTAGAATTCCTGTGGGCATCCTGCTGGTGTTCTGCACACAGCCCGAGGATGGCCACCTCTCCTTCTGAGCCGTGGCAAACCTGGTCCATTTTTGCCCTGACTTGTCAAAGGTGACACTTAAAATATTTTAATTCCAATTCTTGCCCCATCTGCTGCCTCCCACCCCACCCCCGAGTCCACCCCCAGCTCCACTCTGTGAAAAGGCGGTGGGATTGCTCTGCACTTGCTCCTGCTAAAGTTTGTCTTTTATGAGGAGCTAGGATCTTGACTTCTGGAAGAGAAGCCAGAGAAGAAGCAGGCAGTGGGGTCCTCCCTGCAACCCCAACAATTGACCCACCCTGCCCCCGGCTCCGGGATGAAGACGATTGATCCCCAACTTCACAGAGCGCAAAGTTTTGGGTGAAAATGTTTGTGCGCTGCAGGATGATCTATGCAAAGCAGCTTCCGTGGGAGGCAAAGCCACCCCAAAAGTGGCTGCTCAGATGGTAGCAGTGATAATTAACGCCAGGGAGTCTGACTCAAAACACCTGGTAGAGGAGGATTTTTCAGTCCCAGTACTTGGGAGGCAAAGGCAGGAGGATCTCTGTGAGTTTGAGGCCAGCTTGGTCTACAGACTGAGCTCCAGGACAGACGGTGAGTGCTACACAGAGAAACCATGTCTCAAGAAAAACTACACACACACACACACACACACACACACACACACACACGAATTTCCATACACAGGAGGGGACCTCAGTCAGGACAACACTCCAAAGATGGACATTCATTTGTCTGAGTTATCTGAGTTAGGAGCAGGAAGGTTTGCAGCAGGGACAGGGCTTCTGGAACTCAGAGGATTTCAAATTCAGACAAGCTGCTGGGAAGAGTGAGTGCAGAGCTGGGTTGCATTAATAAAAACATAATGTTTCCAACAAAAGAGGTGTGGCTTCCTCTGCACTACCGTGCAGCCATAACAGGATTTGAGCCGGCTGTGGTGACACGTGCCATAATCCAGCAGCGGGGAGGATGAGGCAGGAGTAACGGCTTGGGCTGGGGAGACGGACTCTGACTGAGGGAGAACTGGGTCACGCTCCAGCGCTGGAGCTGATGATGAGCTGTGGTTATAGGAACAAACACTGATGCTGTGTCTACCCTGACATGTGAGCAGCTTACATGGAGCTTGCACACTGTGCACGGCTGCTTTGATGCTCATGTTGACATACAGTCATCATGATGCCGCCTTACCTAGCACTTCCAGCCTGAGTACGGAACTTCAATTGCTGTGATACACAGTGCTCTACGTAGGGTGAGTTGGTCACTGATCACCTCTAGACCCAAACAGCAAAGCTTTAGAGCACTGGCCCAATGGCACAGTGACTGGTTTCACGTATACAATTTAAAATAGCGTATGGTGGTTCCTCTAAGATTGCACATAAGGTGTGTATGAAACATGAATGAATTAATGCTTAGGCATGAATGTCATCCTCAAGATGATTCGTGATGGTGTGTGTGAATATTCTAGAATCTGAATCTCTAGTCTCAAGCGATTTAGATAAGCCTGTGCAACCAGTATTTCCATCAGCCTTAGAAGATAAGTTTCAGGCATCTGCTGAGGCTTCTCTTTCTGTCCAGTTGGCTGACCCGCAGCCTCCCATCATGCACTTGACTTCATCTAAGGGGCATCTTGTTCCCTGGCAGATGGCTTTGGATAGTTTAGGAGGGAGGGTCCTTGATAATGGATTTGACCAATCACAAGCCTAGGTTCAACCCAGTGATAAGATTATTGCGCTATCACTGTGCTAATTGCCTTGGGAAAGGGAATCCTTGAATAAGCAAACTAGTTAATCATAGCCCATTAGTTTCCTCATCATAAAAAGGCACCTTTCCTCTGTCGGACAGTTCAGAAGTCAAAGGTGTAAGCAAAGCACATGAGATTGTCCTTTAAAAAAGAAACAAAACAAGAAAGTGCCTACAACAACATTGTGATGGAATGTCAAAGCAGATGTTAGGAATATTTATATATTAAAAAAAATCAAAACAGGCAGGGTCAAGGCTTTATTTAATATGGCCCGTGTATAAGATGCTCTCTTGCTTAAGAGGACTGTAAGTTCCAGGCAGTTTCTGGGATGTTTTCAGCGCTTCCATTTCCCTGAAGAAGCTTGTGGGGATCCCCCTCTCTTCTGCCTCTCTAGCCGTCCACTGGTGACACTTACCCTTAGTGTATTGGATCAGCCTTATCCTGAGCTCTGAGTCGCTCCTGTTCCCAGAGGGGAAAGAGGCACGAACCCTTCTTTCCTGCAGCTGCCTCCCTACTCACCTAGCTCATCTATGTGAAGGTACGGTTTTCCATTACTCTCTGGTAGTAATGGACGTTCTCTCATGGGTGGAGACGAAAAAGCTAAAGATGTGTTTACATATACATATATATATATATATATATTGGTTTTTCGAGACAGGATAATTTTAACTTTCTTTTTATGTGCATTGGTGTATGGGTATCAGATCCCCTAGGACTGGAGTTACAGACAGGTGTGAGCTGTCATGTGGGGGCTGGGAATTGAACCCAGGTCCTCTGGAAGAGCAATCAGTGCTCTTAACCACTGAGCCATCTCTCCAGCCCAAAATGTGTTTTTTATTTATTTATTTATTTATTTATTTTTATTTGGTTTTTCGAGACAGGGTTTCTCTGTGTAATAGCCCTAGTTGTCCTGAAACTAGTTCTATAGACCAGGCTGGCCTCTAACTCACAGAGCTTCACCTGCCTCCGCCTCCTGAGTGCTGGGATTAAAGTGTGCACCACCACCGCCCTGCAGATGTGTTTATTTTTAAAGGCCTCGTGTAAACAGAAACCGGTGAAATCTTACAAAATAAAACATTCCTGAGACATTGACCCGAGCATCCACATCTTTAGGTGGTCAGGATGTCTCATACGCGCATTCTGCTTCTGAAGGATCCTGTAGGGTTTATTCTCACTTTCCAGGAAGCACCCTACTTAAAGGGAATAGGAGCGGGAGACACTTATAAAATCCCAAAGTCAAGTATGGTCCTAGAACTTGGGAGTTTGAGGCAGAACTGTAAAAGTTTGAGGCCAGCCTGGGCTACATGAGACACTGTCTTAAGACCCAAGCAAACATCCCATCCTGTATCCCCTAAGACAGTCTCTTATGTCAGAAGCTAGCACGTTCCCATACCGCCCTGCTGTTATTTGGACTGGCCAACACTATGCATTTTTATTTTTGAAGTAAAGAAAGCAATTTGATGAAGTTAAACAGCCCTCATGAATTAATCAGAGGAAAATACAGAGCCGTTAATAACGAACCTATCAAAAAGAAAGTGCCTATCCATTGTTCTATAGACACTAGCAGAGAGAACCAGATGTAGGTTGCCAAGAGCCGCTCAGCTCACAAACTACAAGGAAAGCGTGGACTACCAGGCTCTGATGCACTCTCTTCATTAAGATGTGCTGTCAGTCAGACTGAGAAGAAATGTCTAATTAGCACCGTAGGACACCAAAAAATGTAACTCCGTCCCTCTCTTTCCGTTCTTCCCCCTCTCCCCCCACATTGGACTTCATGATCAAAAGAATCCAAGAAATTGCAAAATGCATCGCATTACACAACCCAGCTAGAACTAATGTTTCCAGCCACTTTCTTTTTTCCTGCCCTGTATCCGTGGGAGGATCCCAATACAATGCCATGGAATGAAAACCAACAGGTTGTATCTTGAGATCTTCCTTTGTAAGGCATTGGAGGAATTTGGAAGAGTTCTGCTTCCTAGGAGCATAGGAGAGGTAGAAAAGGAGGGCCTTGTTGCCTACTTTGGGGACAAATGGCATGGCAGTTTGGCACATTCATGTGTATAATGTACGTCTACCATCACTCCTCAGCAGAACTGGGTATAGTCCATAATGATTTGTTTAATAGAAACCTGTTGTGTCTTGATGTCTCTCAAGGGTCATGGTCCCTCAGTAGTCCCAGCTGAACTCACAGGCTTCTCGGGGAAGGGGGGTTAATTAATAGTATCTGAGGAGGAATTCCGGGCTATAGGAGGAGCGAATATAAAATATTAGAGATAGGCTCAAGACTCCGAGAACTGTCTCCATCCCCGTGATGTCCAACCACCCAAACCTGTTTTTCTCTTCCTCGTGGTGCCTGCCATCTCTCTCCTCTGACACATGCTTTCCTCTCTCTTCAGCCAGGATTCCACACTGCTGGTCGTGCCGTGGAATTCCTATTGATCTTTATGCCATCCTCTTCCCTCTCGTCCCCTCTACATATGGCCACCAGATTAGTCCTCTTAAACACGACTGGGCGTATGTCTCATCACGCTCACATGGGGCACTGAAGACTCCATGATAATGCCACTGCCTTAACTTTGTCTTTGAATCAACATGGCCATTGGAGTCTTTTGTTCCATAAGCAGACTCTTGGTGGCCTCCTATGTCTTCAAATAGACAGAAAGCAGTCTTTGTATTTTTCAAAGCATGATCTTTCTTCTGTGATGCCTTCATGGGTCTGGGTTTGTCATGTGGTGTTTTGATGACTTGCTCACAGTGCCTTGTTTTCTTGTAGGTGGAGCCTGCTCTTTCATTTCCTGACTGCCCAGATCTGAAATAATCACACAGAAACTATATTAATTACAACACTGGCCAATGACTTAGGCATATTTCTAGATAGCTCTTACATCTTGAATTAACCCACTTCTGTTAATCTGAGTATTGCCATAAGGCTGTGGCTTACCTAGCAAGGTTTTGGCATCTGTCTCCTTCAACAGCTACATGGCATCTCTTTGACTTTGCCTACTCTCTATATATCTCTTTAAGCCTGGCTATATTCTGCCCTGCTATAGGCTGAAGTAGCTTCTTTATTAACCAATGGCAATAAAACATATTCATAGCGTACAGAGGGGAATCCCACATCATTTTCTCATGTGTCCTTTGGTGTCTTTTGCATTATGTCCGTGTTATCTTTAATGTTATCTAAGAGAATTCCTCAAAGCTTGAATTTAAGGCAAATCCCCCAGAAAGAATTCTAGTTTATATCTACTAGGTATTTCAAACATTTCAACTCTTTTCCAATTGCAACTAAATTCTTGGCTGAAGATTAAACAAACCACACAGGTGACATGAATTTGGATCATGTTCTTTCATATCTGGCTGCCCCATGGGTATGAATTCTCACAGATTCGTTCACTTCATAGTTGGTCTGGGTTACTTTTCTGTTGCTGTGAAGAGGCACCATGGCCAAGGCAACTTATAAAAGGAAGTATTTAATTGGGGACTTGCTTATAGTTTCAGGAAATGAGCCCATGACCATCATAGTAGGCAGCATGACAGCAGACAGATAGGCATGGTGCTGGAGAAGCAGCTAAGAGCCAACATCTGATCCACAAGCATGAGGTAGAGATAGAGATGGAGAGAGAGAGAGAGAGAGAGAGAGAGCACTAGCCAACTCAAATGGTGACAACTTTTGAACTCCAAAGCCCACTCCCAGGGACATAACCTCTTACAACAAGGGCACACACCTCCTAATCTGTCCCAAATAGTTCCACCAACTGGGGATCAAATATTCAAAGATATAAGCCTATAGGGCCATTCTCATTCAAACTGCCACAGGAGGGCAGGCTTTCTTCCAGTGCCTGCTTGAAGAGGCAGGTTTTTGTGTAGGTTGCTCATTGAAGATTTATACAAGTCTTGGCTTTATGTACACACCTCCAGTTTGATACCTCATGTTGTCTGTCACCTACCTGCAGCCCTTCCTAACTGTTGCTCTAGGTAAAGATTGATAAAGATCCACAGAGCAATATGAACCCAGTAAGAACCCACAAAAGTCTTACTACCAGTTTGTCAAGGGGTGCAAAGAAAAGACAAACAGATACAGAACAAATCAGAAGCTGCCACTGATCCAGATGCCTTTGTCCAGGTGTTCTGCTCAGGGGTGAAGAGCACCAACTGCACAGCCTCTCCTCCTCTTGCTTTCTCACCACACCCAGAGAGAATAAGAGAGCAAGAGGGTGAGAGAGCTCTCCTATCAGCTCTTGAGTAGTCACACATGCAAAGAAGACCACACCCTAGGGCTCATCATGCCCCAAAGTCATTGGCTAATGAGATGGAAACCCCACAACAGCTTTAAGTCAGACCATGTAGTTCTTAGGCCTCTGAATGTGGTTTGAAGGTGGGGGGTATGGCAGAGTTTGGGACCTGAGGCTGGAAAAGCTCTTAAATACTCCCAGTAGAGGTTAATGGGCCACGCTAGTGAAAACCTGGAAGACAGGAATGCTGGAAGAAATGAAGACAGTAGAGACCCAGACTGATTGGTTCCGGAGGAGAACAAGGACTCTATCAGGAACTGAGCTAAGGGCCACTTATATGATGCTCCTAGCCAAAGAGTTCTGGCTGCATTCTGTCCACATCTCTAGAACCTGCATGGTTTTTAAAGAAGACCTCACTTTAAAATAAAGAGCCAGTTTGTTTGCCAGAGGGAACTCTGAGGTGGGCTAGCATCCAGGCTGTGTCATGGCTCCTACTCGTGGCTCTCCTTTCGGTCTACAGTTAGAAAGGGAAGCTGAAAGCAGAAATACGAGAAAAGTGTAAAGTTTGAGGAGGCGAGGCGTCTGAGCAAATTTCAAGTTTCAGACAAGCACACTGCAGATAGCAAAGCATCTGTCATTATAAAGGAATCAGCTCCACAGAAGAGAAACTGCCCTCTATTCTGGGTGATCAGAAAGATGTTCTAAAGACAAGACCTCACTCATCATAAGCTTCAGCTTGCCAATTCGTTTGAGAGAACCTGAACTAAGAACTCCATAGAGGTGGTTCTCTGTTCACCAACAACTGTTCAGGAAAGTATTTCTACAGGGTCAGCATGCGAAGGTCAAGCACCTGTGGGTGAAACAGACCAGATGTCATCATTCAGAGCTAATGGCAGAACCAGGCAGTGCTGCCAACATGGTATTTATTTTGCAGGCATGAAAGATGCATGATTGAGTGTTTCATGGAGTCTGCAGCCTGGTTCCCAAGACTTACTGGGACCATACAATGTATAACGGGGTTTGAGTTCCCGCAAGAAGTCTTAAGAGGCCACTATGCAAATCTGTGGAAGAGAAGTCTAATTAGAATCCGAGACTTCAGGAAGCTGGAGAGTCTAGGAACGTGGGACTTATTTGGAAGTAATAGACAGGCCAGGTGTTGAGCTGACTCAGAGAGGTGGTGTGAGATCCTTGCCCCAAAACTAGAAGCAGAGGCTCTCAAGCCCTTTGGAGCTTAGATGATTCCATCACCAGCTCCAGATGCCAGACAAGGAGCATTTGGTGTTTGCCTTGCTGGGTTTTGGCTTGTCTACGTCTGGTCTTTCTTGCTGATGTTAGCTATGTGCTATCGTATGTTGGGAGGATGGAACTTAATTTTTGATGCTATGCTTGAAAACAGTTAAGAGATTGCCTTGAGTCTCAGGACAGATGTTGCTCTTCAGCTCCGTGATGGAGAGTGTTAACGACTCTAGAGATTTCGACGGACGAGCTAACTGTATTTTACGCAATGAATTGAAGGAGAAGCTTTAGGGGGTAGAGGAGGAAGGTTATAATTTAAGATGGTTCAGTTTGGGTCTCGAGGTGATGAGGTGGTGTGCTGATGGTTAATCTATATGGTAAACTTGGTGAGATTTAGAATTGCCATAGAAACAAATCTCTGGGCACGTGTGTGGGGCATCATTTAGATGAAGCTGAATGAGGTGGTGTGACCTACGCTTAATGTGAGTAGAGCTATTGTGTGGAGTCCTGAACTGGACACACGTGAAAGAGCACACCGAGGACCAACAGTCCTTTGTCTCTGCATTGTGTCTGTGCATGCAACATGATCAGCGTCCCCATCGCCATGACTTTCCTATCACGGGGGTACTGCCTGGAACCGTGAGCCAAAAGGAACCCTCCCTTAAATTGTTTAATCATGGCATTTTGTCATATCAACAACATAAGTAACTGATACAAAGAGGTCATGAGAAGAAATAGATGTGAGAATGAAATAACACAAAATAAAGAAATCAATCATAATTTTTATTGTTAGCCACTGAACTCTGTCTGATTTAAGTGAGGAGAGGAATTTACTGAAAGGACAGTGGTTGGCCTATGGGGGAGTGGAGAGTGTAGAGAGCCCTGCCTGGGATCTATGTGGAAATGTCATGGCCATAGCCTCCCCATGGAAATTACGATCCAGGACTCTGCTTATGGAGGAAGGTCATTGGTTAAATAAAGAAACTGCCTTGGCCCTGATATGACAGAAAATTAGGCAGGTGGAGTAAACAGAACAGAATACTGGGAGGAAGAGGAAGTGAACTCAGACGCCTGTCCCCCTTGCCCTGCCTCTACCTCCCCTACTGAGCATGCTGAAATGCCCCCATGTTCCCTGTTCTTGAGGATTCTCCACTGTCACTCCCAAGTAGCTCCTGTTAGGTCAAGCCTTTGCCAGGTGTGCAAGGAGGCAGGAGTAACTGGAGCTGTGAGACTCAGCAGCAGACTCAGGCAGCATTCCACCCTGAGAAGGAGGACTATATTCACTACTTCCGCACCTCTGTGACAGAACCCTTCACAGGATCAACTTAGAGCAGGGAAGCTTTCTGTTGGGTATGGTTTCCTAAGGGATCATTCATCATGGCAGAGAAGGAATGGTCAGGCAGCTTATTCATAGTGATGGGAGCTTGTCGATGAGACTGTCCATGCCATGACCCACCAGAAAGCAGAGGGCATACCAAGAACCAAGGTTGGTATAAACTTCAGGGACCTACCAGCAGTATTTCCCCCAGCTAGGCCTTACTTCCTCAAGATAACAAACACAGCCTCCCACAATGCATCATGGGTGAGAATAAGAGTTTAAACACAAACCTCTTGGGAACGTTTTAGACACTGTAAGGGCTAAAGTGGTAAAGACATTGGGCTTTGTAAACAGGTTAAGGGGCTCAGTTTAGAAATCAGAAATGTCCAGGAGGAGGAAGGGGAAAGCCTATAACTACTTAACTGGTCTTTTTGGGTGAGTGTCAGTTCCCAAAACAATTGTCCAGAATTGGGCAAAAGAAATTGTCAATTTAGTTTAAATGAACGTCACAACCCATTTTGGTAAAATAAACTTACCTTAGGGGATTCAGGGACTTAGAAGTAATTTCTGAATACCAGTGTGATGATTTTGCTGGTCAAATAACTTTTTCTTCTCCGATTGTGGTAGCCTAAAGGGTCAGGCTTGCTGGGGGACTTGGTGAACAAGAGGCACCTACAATAATATGTTTACGGTAACAGGGTTTTGTTGGTTCTTGGCAAACGGCAGTGATGTTAACGGAATCCAGTCAGTCTGCCTTGTCTGAACTCTTCCACAGGGAGGTCTGAGATTCCAGAACAGACTCATCATTTTGAAATACAGGTCAGTCCAAAGATGGGATTAAGATAAGTAAATTAGTGCACTATCCACATTGGAATGCAAGTCTCAGTCAGTGAAGTAGCCCTGTGTTGACTGTTATCTCAACATCTCATTTCCCAGAATGAATTAAGCTGCCTACAAAAAAGCCTTACTGACCACCAGGGTCATGGAAGATGAACTTTAAACCACAAAACTTAATGACCCCCAAAACCAACTCTCAAGACTCCTTTTGGCTCTGTTAGGTGAAAAAACTGCAGCTTATCCCATCAGCCTTGGCTGTATCTATCAATAACACAAGCCTGAGGCTGGCAAGGACAGCAGTGCACAGCAGGACAGCAGACAGCAGTACACACCAGGCAGCAACAGTGCACAGCAGTGCACATCAAAACGGCAGGGTACAACAGGACGGCAGTACACAGCAGGACGGCAGTACACATCAAGATAGCAGTGCACAGCTGGACAACAGTGCACAGCAGTACAGCAAACAAGAGGACAACAACAGTGCACAGCAGTGCACATCAGGACAGCAGTGCACATCAAGATGGCAGAGCACAGCAGGACAGCAGTTTAGACAAGACTAGGGCAAGACTTTCCAATGCTGCTAGGTATGCTTTTTTTTTTTTTTTTTTTGACTTAGTTCTCTCATGACCTTTTCATTTGTTTTTGGTCCTCAGATTAAAGCTAATTCTTTGAGCTCCTATCAGAGTTGATGACCCTAGAAGTATTATAAAGAAGACCTCCCCTTATACTTGAATGCCCCCCCACTCTCCAGGTTTACTTTCCTCTTCCACCTATCTTGGAACACCCAGCATCCCCTGCACCACCCTTTACCACCTTCCAATCCACTCCTGCAAATCTGAGCTTGGCTTTGGCATATTGCCACCCCAACAAGGCTAGAGGGTTTTAAACATAATAGAGCTGTAGATCAGTCTCTGTTTTAAACCAGCTTGAGGAAAGACCAAAATTGAAATGTAGGAATCCGGAAAGATGCCTCCTCTGGTAAATGTCTGACGTAGGTTATTACCTAACTTCTCATATACTGTGTACTGAACAACAAACATATGAAGCTGTTTCAGCATGCACTTTCAGTGGGCCAGTGGCTGTCCTGGGTACTGGAGCTAATAATAGAGATGATCCGTGGACCAGTGGCTGTCCTGGGTACTGGGCTAATGACAGAGATGATCCGTGGACCAGTGGCTGTCCTGGGTACTGAGGCAAATGACAGAGATGATTCATGGACCAGTGGCTGTCCTGGGTACTAGGGATAATCACAGAGATGATCCGTGGACCAGTGGCTGTCCTGGGTACTAGGGATAATGACAGAGATGATCCGTGGACCAGTGGCTGCCCTGGGTTCTGGGGCTAATGACAGAGATGATCCGTGGACCAGTGGCTGCCCTGGGTTCTGGGGCTAATGACAGAGATGATCTGTGGACCAATGGCTGTCGTGGTACTAGGGCTAATGACAGAGATGATCTGTGCCTCTGGGCAGCTCACAGCCTTAGTTATAATACCCACCTTCTTCCACTGCAGTCTCCGGTGCATGAGATAGGAACAAACATCTGTTAGCTCTTACCTCACACCACAGTTTCCTGAGATCCTAACTCAGCATAAATTGGATAAATAAACATTCACACAAAATATTATTAAAGTACCAAGAGAGTCAGCTCAAATCACAGTTTCTTGTAAGCCTTCCTTTGACTCTAGCATGCCATGATGACAATGGACTAAGCCTCAGTAACTGCTAAGTAAGCTCCAATTAAATGCTTTTTTGTATAAGAGTTGCTGTGGTCGTGTTGTCTCTACAGCAATAGAACACTGACAAAGACAGGTATCAAGTATATCATCAAAAGATATTTAGTATCATTAGTAATACAGAAAATACAAATTTAAAGAAAATGAGATACCAGTGCCTTTCAGCTAGAATAACTAAAATTGGCAAGAGTGGCTCTGAGGTTTGAATCTAAAACATCCTCTGGAAGCTCATGGGTAAAACGTTCGGTTGCCAGCTCACCAGACCGTTGGTAAGTGATTATATCATGAGGACTCTCAATTAATCAGTGGACTGATCCATTGGTGAATATATCATCTCATGACATTAAGAAGAGTTGTTGACACCAGGAAGGAACTTGGAAAAGACAACAGAAAGCAGATCACTGGGTTTGTGCTATTAAAGGATTGATTTTATCCATTTTCTCCATTTCCCAGCTTGATTAGACTCACACGCAGCCACGAGGTTCCACTTCACTACAGATCAATATCAGCAGAGCATACCACCACAGACTTAAACGTTGAAACCATAAACCATAATAAACTTTTCCTCCTTTACATTAGCTTTTCTCAAGTGTTTTGGTCACGGCAGCGTATCAAGGGTTACTGAGTATTGGTAGCAACGTAAAGTCTGATGGGGATGTAAATCCACACAGCCCTTCTGGGGAACAGCCTTTTAGTGTCCTATAGGCCCACGGCACCTAGAAATCATGGACTGAAAACACCTATGATTCACCTAAATAAGAGAAAGCATTTCCATAGACAATGAGCCATGTACAAATGTGTAGCAGCCCTGATATGGTTCTCTGGAGAAACAGGAGTAGATATAGATATTTTGTAGGTAGATAGTTGGTGATTGTTTTGCTTCTCTGTAGAATCTGACTACTAAGCAGATATCTAAGTTGTTATTTGAACAGCTCATGCTTACCAGAGGCAGAAGTCCTACCCTGTGCCATTTACAACTCACAGAGGGGCAATAATGTGAACTCTGTTGTCTAAGGAGCCAAGAACCAGGCATTAATGTCCAAGAGCAGGAAAAGATGGGTGTCCCAGCTGAAGAGACAGTTTTACCCACATTCCACCTTTCTGCTACTAGCTACTTTTCTGGTGTTGTGGTAACCTATAGAAGAGTTTATTTGGGCTTATAGTCTAGAGCAGTGGTTCTCAACATGTGGGTTGTGATCCCATTGAGTTCAAATGACCTTTTCACAGGGGTCACCTAAGACCATTGGAAAACACAGATGTTTATATTATGATTCATAACAATGGCAAAACTACAGTTATGAAGTAATAACAAAGATATTTTTTCTAGACAGGCTTTCTCTGTGTAGCCCTGGCTGTCCTGGAACTCACTTTGTAGACCAGGCTGACCTTGAACTCACAGAGATCTGCCGGCCTCTGCTTCCCGAGTGCTGGGATTAAAGGAGTGGGCTACCACTGCGTGGCATCAAAAATAATTTTACGTTTGGGGGTCAACACAGTATGAGGAACTGTATTAAAGGGCCACAGCATTGGGAAGGTTGAGAACCACTGGTCTAGAGGAATAAAAGTCCACCAGGCAGGGAGATGTAGCAGCAAGTCACAGCATGGTGGCAGGAGCAGGAAGCAGGACCCACATCTGGAACCACAAACATGAAGTAGAGATAACAGCTAGAAACTCTCAAAGGCCCCTGCCGTGGTATGCCTTCTCCAGCAAATCACACTGCCTGGACCTCTTTGTAAAGCATCATCATCTGGGGACCAAGTGTTCAAACATCTGGGTGTGTGAGGGGCGTTCTCATCCAACCACACTGCCATTATTTGGGGCTGACATTGGTAAAAGCAATACTCTATACCACGTCTACTGATTTGAATACTAGTCTCCTCTAGACACAGCCTTTAGACACATCAGAAATAATATTTTATCAGCTAACTGGTTGCACATTGACTCAACCAAGTTGACACATAGAATTAACACAACTGTCAGTCAATAAGAGAATAAAAAATGGTGTGTAGACATACCATGGAATTCCACTCAACATAAGAAGAGTATGAACCATGGATAAAGATAAATGAAGACCAAGACAGTCAGAGTGAGCATGTGCAGCCTACAGCTGGATGCACATGAAGTGCTAGGAAATCTAAGCTCATCTGGGGTGTTATGAAGGTACCGGTGATAACTGGCAGTCAGGAAGGAGGACAGGGAGGGCTGAGAGAGAAGGACCGCCAAGAGGAAGAGGACTTTTTTGGTAAGATATTCATTATCTCACTGGGGTGTGGCTTTGTAAACATACTGACATGTGATTTCAATCAAAGAGATCTCAATTAAACAATTTAAAAAAAATAATGCAAGGTTTTAATTTAACTGTCAGGTACCCTTTCTCAAGAAATTGTTGGAGGGCTGGCTGGACAGCTCAGTGGGTAAGGGTGCTTCCTGTCCAGCCTGTTGACCTAGTTCAACTCCCAGGTCCCACACAGCGGAAGGAGAGAATTGACTCCAACAAGTTGTCCTTTTGATTTGTAAATGTACATGATTGTGGACACACGGACACACACACACACACACACACACCAAAGAGTGTAATTTAAAATTTTTATTTTATTTATTTTTCTTTTTCTTTTCATTCATTCTTTTTTTTTTTTTTTTTTCTTTTTCTGAGTCAGGGTTTCGCTGTAGTTTTAGAGCCTGTCCTGGAACCAGCTCTTGTAGATCAGGCTGGCCTTGAACTCACAGAGATCCACCTGCCTCTGCCTCCTGAGTGCTGGGATTAAAGGCATGCACCACCACCGCCCAGCTTAACTTTTTTAAAAAGAAGAAGTTGAACTCAGAAGTTGGCTCAGTGCTGATTAAGAGCACGGGCAGCTCATCCAGAGAACCTGGGTTCGATTCCCAGCACCCACATGGCGTCTCACAACAGTCTTCTGCCCTATTCTGACCTCTGTGGGTACCAGGCACGCACATAGTGCACAGACATGCATTCAGGCAAAATATTTGTACACATAATTTTTTAAAAAGGTAAAAAAAGAGAAGCAATTGGAGCATGTACTCCATGAAATTAAGAGGAGAAACCACAGAAGAAGGAAACGCTAGGGTTAAGATATAAAAATTTCAATGTAAAGGAAAGAAAAAGAAATTCCAAGATGATGATAAAATATTATCTCAGTATTGTAGCAAACCTGGTGGACAACCAGTTCAGATATAACTGCCAAGATTCTCTAAGAAATTTCCTCAAGATATTTTTAATAGGCTAGTATGTCCTAATATACAGGGAGGAGATTAACTGAACCTGGAAAAATCTGTAAACATATTAAAAATAGATACATAAGAAATATTATATGATGAAATTCTTTTAAAGCATGAAACCCAGACAAGCATAATGACACCCACTGTTAACCCCAGCAGAGGCAGGCAGGTCTCTCTGAGTTTGAAGTTAGCTTGGTCTTCATAGTGAGTTCCAGAACAGTCAGTGCTGTGTAGAGAGACCCTGTCTCAAAAAAGCAAAACTAACCCCCCACACTCCAGAGTAGATAAAATGGACTCCAGAACAAACAAAATGGACTCCCAACAAGAAAGGAGTTGTGTATCCTGCGTGTCTCTTTTCTAAGCTGTACATAAAAATGTTTCAAGGCATATTGATAAAGCTAAAGTTACTGTTCAATAAATAAAAATGAATGACGAATAGCAGATGGGGCCTGAGGAAGGAGAGAGAGGCAATTTGGAAGGAAACATATTATTTAAGATTGAGTTACCCTAAGGACCTGAAAACAGGGACCAGCCACAAGGCAAAGAGCCTAAAAAGAATTAGCCATCATCCCACGAAATTGCCCCAGAAAGAAAGCAGCTGCAAAGAGTGGAAGGGCTGGACACTGACAAGCCAAAAAACACAGGCAGCAGATTTGATTCAGTCAGCAAAATCACAGGGTAAGTTAGCTCTATCCTCAATGCCTAGGGGCAGACTCCATCCACAGAGTAACACTGGAGGTTAACAGCCTGAATGAGGTTGGTGGGTAGACCAACCAACCCTGGAGTCACCTGTCTGCTTTAAGTTTCACCACTGGGTATTAACACCCACATCCTTCCAGCAGGGTGACTGATGCTTAGTGGGTTTTGAAAGCATGAAAACAGATCCAGGCTTCAGTCTTGTGGTTGATTCTTCTAGTCCTGATGCACTTATGGGGCACCTCTCACCTAGAGCATCCCAGGACACACTGGGGAGTCTCCAGAGGGCAGGAAATCATGCCCAGGCCACAGACCACAACACTAAGTGTGCCAAGCAGAGGCCCCTGCTAAGCAAAGAAGGGCAGCTACTAACAAGACAGGTCCTGGGATCCTTCTCCTGTTCTAGCTCTGCATCGATATGAACCACAGGAAAGATGAGAGCCTGAGAGGTGAACTGGCCTTCTGCCTCTGTATATACCAGACAGGCTTTAATCTGCAATGATCACAAAAGTAGTTGCCCCAACATCTTGTCTTTCTTGTACTTGTGATTCCCCTCTTCCTTTTAACTATACTTTTAGTGCTATTTCCACATATTGTCTTATTATATATATGTATAGTTATATATTTTATATATTTATATATGTTCAACAATATATAGTTATGTTCTCTCTTATACACAGACACACACAAAGAACAGATACACACACTGTTTTTAGAGACAGTCTTTCTCTGTGTATCATTGACTATCCTGGAACTCACTGTAGACCAGGCTGGCCTCAAACTCACAAAGATCCACCTGCCTCTCCCTCCCAAGTGCTGGGGTTAAAGGCGTGCATCACTATGCCTAGCTTTCAGTCCATTATTTATTTTAAAAACTTTCATGCTGTGACTATTTTTATTCATTGTTTATCTAATTTTATTCATAATTTTTTATTATTGAGCAATATTTTCTCTTCTTTCACCTTTCTGTTTGTCTGATTTCTTGTGTTTATTGTTTATTATTTTTACTATACTTTCAGTAATATTTTGATTTTACTTTACTAGTTTTTCAAGATAAAACTTGTGTATTGTTATATCTTTACTCTTTTTCCAGACATTTGTGTAATATTGGTTACAATTTTCTCATTATTGGGAAACTTTTTCTTTTTATTTCCTATTTCTTTGTTACAACCATTTACCCTTTTCTTGTTTGTAGATTTCTCCTCCACCTCTCTCCTCCCCCCTTTATTCAGTTTTATTATCTCCTCTCTCCCTTGAGCATTGCCCCCTCCTTTCATCTCACTCAGTTATTATTTCTTCATTTACCCTAAATAATTTTTAACATCATAGCACATTCTAGTTATTCTTGCATTTTTGTTTTAGGCCATTGGTGTTAGTAGGTGTTAACAATGTAAGTGTATCTCTGCTGATACAAGGTGTTGGGGCCCTACAGTTCGTTTCAAAGGCACACCTCAGTGATCAAAAGACATCTCACCAGGCTCTACCCCTTAAAGGTTCTACTACCACTTCCCAGTAGCACCACTGTGGGGCCTAAACCTCAGTCCTTCGTCAACATTCATACCCCAAGTGCAGTACCACTTACCACATACCGAGGTTTGGACTTCTCAGTCGAACGTTCCGTTTGCACAGAACAATTCCCACAGAGGTCATTAAACTTTATCATCTAGTGATCTGTGACTCACCCCAAGGTAATCCAAAGTGGCTGTCAACCATGTTTGAAGACAAAATCACTGTGCTGTTAGAAGAAAAATGGGAACCTCCTAGGCGACATGGAGATGCACGGTTGCCCCTATTGTGGGAAAGCTTGAATCTTCCTTCTTTAAACATTTTCATTTAGGAAACAAAAAACATTTATTGAAATTTGGATATAGTCATATGCCACAGAGACGTAGTGAACTATTTCAGGCTCACTTTTCAAAATTAAAGTCCACAATGATTCTATGGAGCAGGTCATTATTCTTAAGAATAACTTGTGGGTGTCTCCTGCCATATCCCCTTACCCCTGCTTCAGCTGGGAACAGTATCAGTTTAGGATTACATATTGGCGAGAGCATTGGGTGTCACCTTCAGAAGACGAAGAAAGGAGAGCAACCTTGTTAACAAACTTTCAGGGCACAAGTCGTGAGTCCCACCTATTCCTGTGGGTGTCTGTCTGCTTCACACCCCAAGTCAGGAGTCCCACCTATTCCTGTGGGTGTCTGTCTGCTTCACACCCCAAGTCAGGAGTCCCACCTATTCCTGTGGGTGTCTGCTTCACACCCCATTTGCTATTTTTACCTGCGGGTGTTTCATGAATTGAGGGGGAGAAAAATAAACAGAGACTGTGGGTGTTTCATGTTTGAATAGTAACACTGTATGTGCTCCTAAGCTTCCCCAAGTGGTGGGGAACCAGAGGCAGGTCTAGGTTAACGCTGATTCCCTCTCTCCGTTTTTAACATGGAGTGATTGTAACTCACACACAAATTATGAACGACATTTGTCCCATACAGCCATATCCCTATGCAAAATTTTTAGGTCTAGCATTAACTCCTTTAATATTATGCAATTTTTTAGGTTCAATACCAACTTTTTTATTTCATTTTTTACATTGAAATATTTTTAAATATTTTAAATATTTTTTTGAAAAATTCATGCATGCCTACAATGTGTTTGGATCAAATCTACCCCAATTCCTTTATCTCTGGTCTCCCCATCCTCCACCATGTCTTTTATTTCCTCTTTCATGTGTTCCCTTCACTTTTATTTTTATTTATTTATTTATTTATTAAAAACTCCCACCTCCTTCCTTCCTCCCACTTCCCTCTCCCTCCCTCTCACAATGACCCCTGTGATTCCATAGAAATCAACGAGATAATCCAGAACAATTCTCCACATCCCAAAACCTTTGGCTTAATCAGATCAGTAATTTTTTTCCATGAAAGGTAATTAATTGTCTTAATTAGGGTTACCATTGCTTTATGAAACACCACAACCAAAAAGCAAGTTGGAGAGGAAAGGGTTTATTTGGCTTACACTTCTGTATCATCATCAAATGAAGTCAGGGCAGGAACTCAAATAAGGCAGGAACCTGGAGGCAGGAGCTGATACAGAGGTCATGGAGGATTACTGCTGCTTACTGGCTTCCTCATTGTGGGCCTGATTTATTTATTTATTTAGGTTTTCGAGACAGGGTTTCTCATGTAGCTTTGAAGCCTGTCCTGGCACTCGTTCTGAGACCAGGCTGGCCTTAAATTCACATATCTATCACCAGAGTGCTGGAATTAAAGGTGTGTGCCACCAGCGCCCAGCTGGACCTAAGTTTTTTTTTATAGAACCCAGGAGCAACAGCCCAGGGATGAGACCACCCACAATGGATGAGGCCTTCCTCCTCCAATCACTAAGAACATGCTTTACTGGACATGCTGCCTACAGCCCTATCTTATGGAGTGAGATCCCCCCCCCCAGATGACATTAGCTTGTGTCTGGTTAACATAAAAATATTCAGAACAGTAACAAAATCACAGGATCCAGTGGTCAGAGCACCATACCCTCAGAGAACAGTATGATTCTGCCTAAAACACCTACTTTTCATCTAGTCTCTCATTCTTCCTAACAGAACCCTTACTGTGTGCCACATGACAACAAAATTGTCCCTTAACTGATGATGCAATTACAATGCAATGTTCCCAGACCACCCTGACTTGAAATAATCACACAGAAACTAATTATTTGCAATACTATTTGGCCAATAGCTTAAGTGTATTGCTAGCTAGCTCTTATATCCTAAACTCCTTTAATCTGTGCATCACCACGAGGTCATGGCCTACCCGCAAAATTTCGGCAGGCCTGGCAGAGGCATCTGTCTCCTGCCGGTGGCTACAGTTCAATAAGCCCAACACAAAAGGAAAACCTCAATAAAGTCAAAACTACTGTTGAGCCACCTCACCTGCTGAACCTTGTGGCTTAGCCTAGTCAGCCACAGTTGGGCCAAACCTCTGACACAAAGCTTATTTATAGCAGTGATGACAATATCCGATACACACAAGCACTAGATAAGACAGCATGAAGAAACACAGCATGCTACAGCAGAGCCCTATGCTGCTGGCAGGCAGGCAGCAGAGGAGTGCTGGGTATTGCCTTTTGTGATCACATGGCTGAAAGGAGGTGAGCCCATTGCCCAGCTTGGTAAGAGTATTGAGCTTGTGCTGTTAGATCAGGAAAGGCCAACACTTACCATTCTGTAACATGTAGGGTTTTACTGGGTACTTATTTCTTTGTCCCCATGGCAAAGTTCAAAAATGGTGGAGCCACCCCACTTCGGGGATCATCTGTGTGCTTGACTAAACAGTCTTTACTTCCTCGAACCTGCACATAGTCATGGTGCGTTCCTTTGTGCCCACTGGCCAATGAGAAGCTGAAGCCCAGTTTACAACACAGCCACTCCCCCTCCCCCCCATTACCAGAAGTATGTGAGTGTGGCTTGTTCAATTAGCATGGAAAGCTGAGTGCTGCCTAGAAAGCTGCACTACCTGACCAACAAGAAAAAGCTACTTGTGGAGAGAGCAAGCAGAATATGGTACGAGCGTATTAATAGTCTTTTTTCTTTTTTGTTTTTTAAACTGGATGACATATATTTATTTTCTTATGGTATGTATATGGGTGCTTTGAGGACATCATGTGCAATGCCCACAGTGGCCAGAAGAGGGCATCAGATCCCCAGTATAGAATTACAGATGGTTGTGAACTGCCATGTCAATGCTGGAAACTGAACCCAGGTCCGCTAGAAGAGCAACTAGTGATCTTAACCATTGAGCAGTCTCTACAGCCCCAGGGTCCAAGGTTTTTGTTTGTTTGTTTTTGTTTTTGTGACAGGGTTTCTCTTTGTAGCCCTGATTTGTCCCGGAACTAGTTCTGTAGACCAAGGTGGCCTCAAACTCACAGGTATCTGCCCCTGTCTCCTGTGTGCTGGGATTAAATGCATACACCCCCATGCCCTGTAGAACCAAAATTCTTAAAGACATAAAATCTGTGTTGAATCAGAGACAGGAGCAGAATGACTCCCTTTGACAACCTTTAAACCTCTTAGTTTAGAAATATATCTGAAATCTGAATTGATCAACTGCCAGATGACAGACACACACATAGGAAGTGTTCAGGGCCACACAGCTCAACAGGCCCTGCACTGACTGTTTCTTTCCCCTGGTCAATATTTATCAAATTTACAGATTTTCATGTTTATGACTATGAACCAGACACTATTTTTCCCCAATGACTTCTGAAGGTTGCAAAAGAAAAAAAAAATGGAGGATAAAACCAGAGTAAATGTCCCCTGAAGAACACTGGGAACATGGAGAGAGTAAAGACATCGTGCCCCTTTGGAATCTATTTTTAAAGGGTTCAGTCTCTCTCTCTCTCTCTCTCTCTCTCTCTCTCTCTCTCTCTCTCTCTCACACACACACACACACACACACACTTCTTTGAGAACATCATATGTGAGATTTTAAATTTCATTTAAAAATATGTTCATCCGCCGGGCGGTGGTGGCGCACGCCTTTAATCCCAGCACTTGGGAGGCAGAGGCAGGCGGATCTCTGTGAGTTCGAGACCAGCCTGGTCTACAAGAGCTAGTTCCAGGACAGGCTCCAAAGCCACAGAGAAACCCTGTCTCGAAAAACCAAAAAAAAAAAAAAAAAAAATGTGCGCATCCATGGATCTGAAGAGATGACTCAGCTGTTGGGAGCACTGGCTGCTCTTCCAGAGGACACAGATTCAACGTCCAGCATCCACATGGTGATTAACAATCATAATAACTCCAGTTCCATAACATTCAGTATCCTTTTCTGGTCTCTGTAGGCACCCAGAAATGCGCGTGGTGTCTAAACATACATGCAGGCAAACAGTCATACTCATAAACAAAATCTTTTTTAAAAAGGCAACAAAAGCATGGCAGAGCAAAGCCTCCCCTGCTCAAACCAGCCAGAGTTACCACTGTTTCTTAGGAATCCGTCACAGTGTAGCTCCGAGCTCAGGGGAAATTATCCCAAACACACAGCACAGTGCAGCGTGCTCTCAACTGGTCTTGAGGGCACACGTTAAAACTCATCTCACTCATCACTGAGCTGCCTTCTGAAGGTCGTTTGCTGACGCTGAATTTCATTGTGTCACAGAGAAAATATGTGTGAGATGAACATCAAGAGCCCTGCCACCCACTCACCCCGGAGGATTAAGGAGATAATATTTATAAATTCCTGAGAGGCTCAGAGGAAGACTCGGAATAAACATTAACGGTTGTTACAGGCTAACCCTCAGGTCTGTAATTAACAGTTGTCACAGGTTAACCCTCTGCTCTGTAATTGTTGTTACAGGCTAACCCTCTGCTCTGTAATTAACTGTTGTTACAGGCTAACCCTCTGCTCTGTAATCTGCATTCGATTGCTCTGCCCTCACCTGCATACCTGTGCACCCTTGTCCTCACTCCCTGGCATTGTCTGAGGATGGGAGGTTAGTAGGAAAGGGTGCTGGTTAGTGGAGCAGAGTGTTTTGAGCTTTAGGTTTTGTTTGCCTTAAGTTTCCTAGCTCCTGGACTCTGTAAGGAGCCTGGAGATTTTCCCAAAACAAAACAAAGCAAGAAAGCCCAACAACCAAACAATAATAACAACAAAAAATCCAGAAATATTTATTTCTATCACTTTGTAGTGAATTTAATAAGTCAAATAACTTGTTTGTTCATTTAAAAACGGGATATTCTATTTAATTAATTAATTTATTTGAGACAGTATCTCATTATGTAGCCCTGTCTGGCCTGGAGATCTTTATGTAGACCAGGTTGGCCTGGAACTCACAGAGATCCACTTGCTTTTGCTTCTCAAGGGCTGGGATGAAAGGCGTGGCCAGGCCTGATGCTCCTGTTTTGAGTGTGGGCACTGGTGCGGTATGGTTATCTGGAAATTACAGAGGCTCTCATGTGGAGGCTCTATACGCAGTCCAGTAGGCAAGCCACGTGTGCCTTAAGAAGGCTGACTATGCTCTAGAAACAAATGGGAAACCACAGATACCCTAAGGGGCTGCCTAATGTGGTGGTAGAAGGCCAAGTTTAGGAGGGAGAGAGACTGAAGTCAGACCTGAAGATACACTTGGCAGCTTGAAGGGAAGTAGTCTGACATTTCTTGAGTTTTGTCCTAGGCCTTAAAGACTCAGAGACAAATTGGGAGACCTCTTTAAGAGATAAAAGGTCTTAAACAAAGATTGTAGGGAAAAATAAAAGACTATATGTGGTAAGGGACATTCATAAAAAAGATAGAAATTGATATACTTCTTTGATTTTAAAATATCTAATGTTTGGGCTTGAGAGATGGTTGTGGGCACTTGCTTTTGCAGAGGACTCAGGTTAGATTCTCAGCACTCACATTTCAGCTCACAACCTTCTATAGCCAGTGCCAGGGAATCAGAAACTCTCTTCTGACTTCCTTAGGCACCAGACATGCGCATATTACATAGGCATACATACAGGCAAAACGCTCATACACATTAAATAAATAATAAATTTAATGAAAAAGTGGAACTTTTATTTGGGTAGAATGCTAAATAGTGGTTCAAACTGGCTGGCCAATCTTCAAAACAACAACCACCATGTTTCTTCCCAACGCAAGAGCACTGCCTGTAAGTAGTGCTCAGAGTCTGTGCTTTCTTCTCCATGGTCACGTACAAGCACTAACCTTCTGGCTCCAAGACACTTCCAGCAATTAATGACTGATTGAAACTGACAGTTCAGATAAAGCCTTGGTTTCAGCTACTGTTCCAAACTGGTCACTGATGTTAGAATTTGGTCCTTAATCTGTAACTGGGGTGCAAGAAAACACTTTTTTTAAAACAGTATCACTAAAAACAGTGGTACAGCTGAGAGGATGAGGCAGGAGGATTGTCATGAATTCAAGGCCATCTTGTGCTATGTAGAAAGACTTGTCTAAAAAAAAGTTTATACCATTGTTTCATACAATGATATATGTATATGTATGAATATATGTGTGTATATATCTCAATATATGTATATTTTATGCTTATGTATGAAACAGTAAAAACCGTTTCTTTGAAAATGTACATGTCTGTGCAAGGTAGTACAAAATTTCCTTACTTTTCCCCCAGAATATTCTTCCAATGCAAAAGAATAATTTGTTATAAATTTGCTACATGTAAAGTAGAAACTGTTATGACAAAGAACTCCCTCAAGCTCATTACTTGGGAGGCAGAGGCAGTAAAGCAGCTGGTCATGCTCAGCTCAAGAGTGAGTCTCAAGCCAGTCTAAGCTACATGTGCCTTCATCTCAAGAAGAAAAAAAATCTTGTACTGGCTCTTTGGAACCCGTTCTCTTTGGAGGGATACCCAGCTCAGCCTAGATATAGTGGGGAGGGCCTTGGTCCTGCCTCAAAGCAATGTGCATAACTTTGTTAACTCCCCATGGGAAGCCTTACCCTCTCTCAGGAGTGGATGTGCAGTGGAATGGGGGGAAGGTGGGAGTGGGAACTGGGATCAGTATGTAAAATGAGAAAAGATAGTTGTTTTCCTAAAAAAATAAATTTAAAAAATAGGGAAAAAAGACTATAATAAAGCTGAAACTTTTCTGTCAAAAAAAGAAAAAAGAAAAAAAAGTCTATATCTAAGCTCTGGCTTGATAAAATGTTTTTACTGGCTTAGAGCAAAAGGGGTATGAATTCACTTCAAAAAAATGAGGCTTTGTTTTTACTTATCAGTGCTAGTTTATTTAAAAAACAAGAATAAAAACTGGACAGTTGGTGGGTTTGCCCCCAAAAGTAGGCTAAGAGTTTCTCTTGCTCCTACAAGGACTGACCATGATGACTAGCTGAGGAACTGCAGGTTGGCTTATCCCTCTATGCCAGACCAGACTTTGATTTAGGGATTTTCAGAAGGAATTCTGAGATGTCTTTGTAGATCATTCTGTTACTGGCTCTACTCCTGAGTTCACAGAACTTGATTCACCAACACTTTAGAGTCTCGGTGGAGGGGAGGGCTTCCGTTATGTGGAAAGGCCTGTTGGGGTTTTTGCCTGTTGCTTCTGACTTGGGGCTCCCTCATTGCAGCACACCCATTAATCACGTCATTATCCAGCAACAGGTCACATATCCTATCTTTCAGATCCTCATTAATCTACTGGGGAAGCTGTGAGCACTAATTAGCATGGTTTCATTACAATGCCTTCCTGAAGCAAAGTGTATCCATTATGAAGGCCAAGCAACCCCTGAGCCAGGTGTGCCCTGCAGACCAAGGATGTTCCTGAAATGCCAGCTTTGGCCTTATACTCTGCTACCATGGAATGTTTACTTTATTTGCTGCTTTATAAATCACTTTAGCGGGAGAAAATGTCACTGAGCAGGATCAAGTCTGCATCTTGCAGTGACAAAATCATCTGCCCTTGTTCACACTTGGCTTCCATTGTAACGCGGGGCCAGCCTTGGCGGCGAGTGCTTCCCAGAGTGCGGTCACCCGTCTAGCAGGAGAGCTGAAGTTCCTCCCAGCCCACACCAGCTATTAATTCCTGAACACTTGCCATGGATACAAACGCTCCTTGCCTGTCGGATGGTGAGGACGGGAGCACATCAAGTCCCTGGCCGTAGTCGTGTCCATGAACCTGGTCCATTCCCACAGAGACCCCACTGTGATTCTGCAGGACATGACATACGATCGCTGTTCCATATGTGCCTGAAGTTCCTGACGCTCTCATGGAGGCCTACTGTATTGTAGGTTTCTGGAGCGTGGGGTGTCCTTTCTGGACATTACAAAGAGAAGCTCTGAACGTCCCACTTAACCATGGAGATGAATTTCCTACATTCGTGACTGCAGTTGGCAACTACTTTTTGCATTCTGTACTTTACAGCTAATATGTAGATTTAAGCAAGAAGTTTCTTACTAGAAGACATAAGATGAACACAACTTATGGTATGTATAGTATAGTTTGATCATAAGATACTCATAAGAGGGCCGGTGAGATGACCAAGCAGGGAGAAGTATTTACCTGTGTCAAGCCTTACGGACCTGAGTTCAATCCCTGGAACTCGCATGGTGGACAGACCTATTCCTGCAAGTTGTTATTGGACCTCCACAATGTGCTGTAGCATGTGTGTTCTCCCTCCAATAAAATGTAATAGAAACATCTGAAGATACTGATAAAGAATTTTATAAGAAAATATGTTCCTAAGAGATAAATATAAGTCATTGGATGTATTGGATGTTTGCATTAAATATCACATAGATAAGACAAAAATCCAAAGATAAACCAAGTGCTGGCACTCTGACCTGAGGCTGTGGAGTCCCAGTTATTCAGGGGCTTGAGGCAGAACTGATTAAATCTAGGAGTTTGAGACCAGTCTGGGCAGCACAGTGGAACACCCACCTAACAAACACTAGCAGAGATAAACTTAAACGAAAGCTTAAGTTTTCTTAAAAGACGAAAGATTAGAAATCATTGGCTTGTGAGCAAAGGACTGCCGGTGCCGCTCTCAGCAGAACCACCTCATCTAGAAGTCTGAGGCTGCATTTCATGCGTCAGATTTTACATTTAGGACGTCATGAAGACAAAGGCCTGGAAGTGAAGGAAGTCTCTTTGCTTTAGACAGCCACTTCTCAAAGCCTTCCTTCCACGGTGCTCTCAGGGAGCACGTGGAGTTTCAAAGTCTGGTCAGGGGTTCAGGTCTGTGGATTTATAGTTGATTCAAGCAAAGAGGTCAGGAGGTAATGTGTCAACATTACATGAAAAGGCAGGCCTTTGTTGAGAGCTCTGGCTTGCTAGATGTAGCTTTGCAGCACAGAGGTGTGCTTCTCCAGTCTGTAAGGTTTGGAAAGCTCAGAATTCAAAAGATACTGCAGAGAGTGTATGGATGATGAGAAATCAGCCCACTGAAGTTTAGTGCAAATAAATAAAAGCAGAAATGTGTGGTGAGGTTTAGAAATAACACTGGAAGGCACACAACCTGGATTACTTTATATGGGGCCACACACACACACACACACACACACACACACCAGTAGATGTAGTTGATTTCCAGTAGAAGCAAGTGTAAGCTGGAGAAGGAACTCGCTAATGAGATCTGCATTTCTATGGTGTCCTGATCAAGGAAAATAATCTTCTAATAGGTGCTCGCCAGTCAGTCCACATCTGGAGTTGTGATCTGCATGACACCCTGGGGAGGCCTGGCTGGCTGAGGGTAATGGAGAACAGGCAGAGGTCAGCAATGAGGGAGATCGAGAGATGACTGGGGGGAATGCAGAGGGAAGCAGCTAATGAGAATCTGAGTCTTTGAAAGCTGGGAGCATCCCTTAACAGCACAGGCTTATGTCTTCCAGGCAGAGGGCAGACTACAACAAGGAACTGAGAGAAGATTTGAAATGTAAGAAACCCACTGCTGGGTCCTTTCCTGACTCCAACAAAGGCAGAGACCTGCTGTAGTAGCAAAGCTACAAGTGAGTGGCATGAGCCAGGCAGAAGCTGGGATGAATTTCCAATGCGCTTGTGGAGAGCTTCCAACCAAATGCATTGTGTGACATTAGCCTCTGGTTCCAATTACCTGTTTAAACAAATACTTTGTTTCCTTGTTGTTTAGACTCGGGGAAATGCTGGAATGGTCGTGAGCTTTATTAAGGTCTAAATTCAAATGTTTCTACTCTTCACTTGTTGGGAGTGTTGGATGCAGCTGGTTTTCCTGTATCAATGATGTGCGCTGTTCACCATTGAATTCTACTACTTTTTGCCAATCCCCAAAACACCCATTGTTTACAGTAACACCCATTCTCTTTATTTCAGCTCCTGTAAGTAATAATTAGATTTCTATTTTAGTGAATTTACCTTTTCTGGACCTTTCATGTAAATTCATGGACACAATGTGTGACCTTTTAAGAGCCTCTTCTTTCACTTATCATGATACTTCAAGGTCAATCCATGCTGTATAGCACGTTATTAGCACGTCAGTCCTTTTTATGGATCAGTGATATTTCATTGTATAGACATTCTCCATGGATGTTTGAGTTGTATGCATGTTTCTACTACTATTAATATTGCTGTTTTGGAAACTCACATGTAAAGTTTTGCTGGACAGGTGTTTTTTTTCCCTCTTCTTTTTGATGCAGTGTCCGGTTGTGTAGTCCAACCCTTGAATCTATGGTCCTTTTGGCCTTGTGGTCCTCTTGGCTCAGCCCCAAGTTGTTGGGATTATAGTCCTGTGTACACAACTGGACATAGGCTTTAAATGCCCTAATGCATATGTGTGGAATATTCCTTTACACTGTGTGAATATATGTCACTGTGATTGGTTTAATAAAGTTGATAGCTAGGCAGGACGTTTGGGGCAGAGAGAATTCTGGGAAGAAGAAGGGTGGAATAAGAGGAGTCGCCAGCCCGAGATGGCGAGGGAAACAGGAGGTACAAGATGAAAGAGAGGTAACGTCACATGGCAGAATGTAGATTAATAGACCTGGGCTAATTTAAGTTGTAAGAGCTAGTTAGTAATATGCTTGAGCTATCAGCTGAGCACTTATAATTAGTAATACCCCACTGTGTGGTTATTTGGGAGTGACTTTCAGGACACAGACAAACTCCCCCTATACACATACATAGGATAGAGTTGGCTAGGTTCTATTATAACTCTATACTTAGTGTGCTAAGGGTTACCAAGTGATCTTTCCAAAGGTTCTCTACGTCTTCCTTGCCAATATTTGATATTATGTCTTTTCAAAAAGTTTTTTTTTCTTTATTTTTCACCATGTGTATTTGTATGTATGATGTGTCAGTTTGTGGGTGTGTGCAGATGTATGTGAGTGCCCCCAGAGGCCTGAAGAGGGCGCTGGTTCCCCGAAGCTGGAATACAGGTGGGTGTGAGCCATCTGACGTGAATACTGGGAGTTGATTCTCTGCCAGAGTGAGTAGTTTATGCTCTTGACTATGAGTCATCTCTATCTTTCCAGAAGTTTTGAAAATCGAGATATCAAGGTGGGAATGAAGTGATGTCACACGGGCTCTTATGTTCACTAGTCTTAAGAATCTTTGCATGTGCTCAATTGGCTATTTATATATCTTCTTCAGAGAAAGGTTTATTCAAATAATTTGCTAATTTTTATATTGGCTATTTGCCTTTTTATTATTGGATTGTAAGAGTTCTTTACATATTTTGGATACAATTTTCTTATCAAGTATATGTGTTGTACTTTCTCCCAGGCCGTGTGTGGGTTGTACTTTTCTTTCACTTTCTTGATGGTAGGGTTTCTTGATGAAGTCGATTTGTTCAACTTTTCTTCGTTTTATGTAAGTTTCTATGGACTTTTAAATGTTTCTATTTACTGATGCAAGATGAGTACATGGAGCTTATGGGAGCTGTGAAGTAATTGCTAAGCTTTAGCTGCAGAAACACTGACAGGCAGTCAACATTTTTGCTAAGTTTCTTGGCCTACTAAACTGAGGATGTGTTGATCCAGGTCAGCTTCAGTTTAAGCGTCAGTCCGAACAGCACAAGTAAATCAAGGGTGGAAGGAAATGGGTCCTCTGGGAATTCCCATGTAAACAGTGAAACACGCATTTGAGAATTATCTCCCTCCCTAGAATGTTACAGAACACAGTAACGTTCACGAACAAGCAGGAGTGGAGAGGAAGTGTTGCTTGGAGAACCACGCTTAATACAGTATTGCCAACCTAACCACATGCTCTTCCTTCGGTCCCTAGGAGCCTAGGAGAAGGAACTGATTAGAATTTGAAGTGAGAAAGCGCGACTTCCAAAAAGTAATAGTATATGTCTGAAAACAGAAAGCCTGCCCCTTCTCTCGCATCAGGTGGCTGTTTTGTAATCCTGAGATTAATTTTGGGTTTTATGCACACTGGGCAAGTACTCTACCACTGAGATACATATACAACTATAAATATTTTTATGATTCCAAATACAGAATATAAATCTTGACAAATAATTTACAGGTCTAACAAATATTTTCTAGGTTTTTCCACAATGGTAAAATCTGAGGAAAGTGGTAAGCATTAAATTTCTTCAAACACATAAGTTTGAAAATACGGAGGAGCAGCTTCCCTGAATAATGGATGTTAGTTGGGCAGAAGGCCCTCCACTTTTACCCACCATTTTAAAAATATTTAATCATCTTTAAAGACAGAACGTATATAATATTTCACAAGTAAGTATGCATCGATCAGAACTTGGTTTTATTTGATAGCTAGTGCCCTTAGTTCCATAATCCCCGGGTCATTATGTGAAACTATACACTAAAATTACATAATGCTTCAAACACATCTATGGATCTTAAACCAGTGACTCACCTTGGCTGCACAAATAGTTTCTGTCATTACGTACCTGATTGCTCCCAAGTGACTTGGTTCTCTGATGACTTTTCCTTTTACCAACATGAACTCCCATTGACCAACACTTCAGGATGGCCAGGCCTAGGCCTCATGTTTATAATCCCAGCACAAAGAAGCTGAGACAAAAGAATCATTAGGGTTAGGAGTCAGATCCCAGCCTGGGCTACATAGTGTGTTTCAGGATAGCCTGGGGTATGGACTAAGACTCTGCCTCAAATCAAACCAAACTCCTTAAGATAATTTACATCTATGGTTTCCAAAGATGTATCTTTTTTTTTCTAGAAGTAATGCTAGCTCTAAAGCATAAGAAATGAAATAACCCTGAAAAAAAAATGGAATGAAAAGGGAAAAAACCAAACCAACCAAACAAAACCATTTCCTGTTGAACACGGCCATTATTACATTATTTAATCACTTGAAATCTCATGAAAATCCAATGAAATTAATCGAACTTGAGAAAGAAGAAGTGAAGAGACCAAGAACAGGTGAGAACCAGATTTCTAAACCAGATGGTCTGCCAGAGGATGGAATCTGCCTTAGCCAATCTGAGAGGCAAAGGCCTCAGCCTGTGGAAGGTCAGGAAGACTCAGACTGATGCCAGAAAAGCCTGCACTGGCTCAGGAATTCAGATGGCTGGATGCAGACTCACAGGAGGGAAGTTGATGATTTGAAATGAAGCCCCCACCACCCCATGTATTCCTCCACTGGTGTCCACCCACAGAAAACAAATCCACTCCTTCCCCAGCAGAAGACACAAATTGTAGAACCATGGAGACTCTGATATAGGAAACTCTTGTTCCCTCTTAGATCTCTACGGAAAGCTTAGATGAAAAACCCACTCGTTGAAGCAGACCTCAGCAGTAGCTACCCTTGGAACCCATTCCTACCCCACGTCACAGTCTGGCTCAGGTCCCATCAAATTAGAACTCCAGCAGAAGCTTTTGGGTTCCCGTTAGCTGCAGAAGTACCCATTTGCATTCCCCTGGTTCTACAGCTATCGCTGTAGAGTCACTGCTAAAATGCCATGGGCACGGGAGGCCCACTCAGGAACAGATTCCAGCCAGGTATGCAGAAGTTCTGAGGAGCCTCTAGCACCGCCATCTTAAATATGAAGAGACAGGGTCATCAGAAATTTGAAGCAAAATTTTATTATGAAGAACAGAAATGAAAACAGCAAAAGGACGTCAGAGACTGTGACCACTCGAAGAAGAGGAGGACTGCACAGACAAAAGAAGACAGTGCATCCACAATAGACTCCAAACATAGATGGCAAACGAGAGCAAACCTGAGAAACCAAAATGTAATATAGAACAGAGAAATGACATAGGCCTCAGAAAATCAACTGGAGAAAAGCCGCAATAACAATAACGAAGAAGTCAACAAGACAAAATCAAAAGAAAAGTAGTTTTATTCATCTGTCCATGCATTCAATGTCCACACTGGCAGGGGTATTTAGTAGGCAACAGTAAGTCAGCCAATCCCTGCCTTTGAGAACTTCACAAATAATTGTGGAAATCAGAAGGTAGACACAATAAATGAGCAAGTGACATTGTAAGTAGTGAAGGCTAATCAATGCTTTGTTCAAGGGAAGGGACACAGAACAGAGGGAGGGACGGAGAGTGAGGACCGGGCTTGGGGATCTTTCTCCATTTTCAATAGGGATTGAAATTGCTATGTTAACAAAGTTTGGATAAAGACTTGAAGGAGGAGATGACAGCTAGAATCTGCAACACCCAATTGAAATGTTAAAAAAAAAACAAACAATAAAAGGTTATTAAGTACCCCAAAAGTTATATCCTGAAGTACTTATCCTCCCTGTAGAGGTTCTGGGTATTGGTCAGATCCTGGGAGCAGAGCCCTGATAAACAGGATTAGCATCCTGTTGAAGGAGGCCTAGGAAGAAACTCGTGGCCCTTCAAGCAGGAGAGGCTACAACGAGAATACAGTTGTCTGTGAGAGAACAGAGTGGACTCCTAGGCCCCCAGAACTGTGACAATAAATTTCTGTTTATAAAATAATAGAAAGGAAAGCCAGCGAGGTGCACCACCTCAGTTTTGTTTGGCGTCTTTTGTTTTCGAGTCTTTTCCCACTCGTTTGCAGGTTCGGAGAGCTGCAAGAGGCAGGCGTGTTGCTAGTTTCCACGGCACTAAATGAGCAGGGTTGGTCTTCGGTGTGTACAAGGCATGGGTCAGCTGTGCTGTATCCGGGGCTTTAATTCTCAGGTTCTAACGTATGTCTGACTCAGAGTCCAGCGAAGCATGCTGTCACTCTCCTCTCAGCTGCTAGTCCGTGGGTTGTACTTTGATTACTGTGGCCTAGAGCTGCAGTCCTCAATCTGCAGGTGGAGACCCCTTTGGGGGTCGAATAACTCTTTCAAGGGATTCACCTAAGACCATTGGAAAATACAGGTACTTACATTATGATTTATAATAGTAGCGAAATTACAGTTATGAAGTAGTAGTGAAATAATTTTATGGTTGGTGATTGCCACAACATGAAGAACTGTATTAAAGGGGTCGCAGCATTAGGAAGGCTGAGAACCACTTTTTAAGATGATTATAATAAAATACCAGAAACGTGTGTGAAGATACCCCTAAACAGTTTCTGGGGCAGATTTAGGTCTAGCAAGCCATCTCCGCACTTGAAAACCAAAAGGAGTGGTACTGGAGTGGCACTAGGATCTTTAAATTTATTTTATGTGCAGTGTATGTGCTCATAAGTTTACAAGTGTGTATGTGTGAAAACCAGAGCCCAGTATCAGAAGTCTCCCTCTGCTGCTCTCCACGTCCTCGCCCCCCCCACCTCCTTTTTGAGTCAGGGTCTCTCCTTGAACTAGCGGTCACTGAGTTCAGTTAGACTGGACACCAAGCCTGTGGGATCCTTCTGTTTCCACCTTCCCAGTGCCTGGCTTTTTATATGGGTGCTCAGATCTGAACTTGGGTTTCCAAGCTTACACAGTAAGTGCTCTACCTACAGAGTCATCTTCTCAGCCCTAGGACTGACGATATCTTAGCACATAAACCTGACCTGCTCTTAGAGACCAGTCTGAGTTGACCAGAGACCACCAAACTAGAGAACCTGCCTGAGGCAGACACTCTTGTTAGGGAGAAATGGTGGCCCGGGGTTCTCACACTGTCCAATTTATCACGCAATACAAAATAAGAATTCTATGTGAAATTCTCTGATTTCTAAATGTTTTCAATTAAAAATTTCTCTCAAATGCTCTTCAAGCTAAACAAAACAAGCCTGCAGGCCAGATGCAACTTCAGAGTACTGATTCCCTGTCCCTGGTTCAATATTTTGCCAGAGCTTGAGGGAGGCCTTTAAAAAGGTCTAAATTCTGCTGTTAAGTGTGGTGAGCTGGGCGTGGTGAATGCACACCTTTCGTCCTAGCTCATGGGAATCAGAAGCAGGAGGAGCTCTGTGAATTCCAGGCCAGCTGGCCTATCTCCACAGGGGGAGAAAAAAAGACAGGGTGGTCTTAACGAGAGAGGAGATACCTGCACATGGTTTTGCTTGGGATTACAAGTAGCATTGCAAATACAATGAGGAAAAAAAATGAAAGCCATTTACAGGAGCTATGAAATCAAACCCCAAGAAGACTTCCAATTGGACTTTTGTGTTTTGCTGGAATGAGTCTGCTTATTTTGTCTTCCAGGGTTGGCTAGTGCCAGGCACAAGCAATACTGTCATTAATGTGCTGTACTCACTTTGACATTGAAGCCAGTAGCAGCGGGGTGGCCAGAAGCAGATCTGGCTTAAGAAGTAAATGACTGATATACTAAGGACATCTATAGTTATACACTACAGGGAACACAGCTCTTGCGTAAAGAAAAAGGTTTTCTTGAGGATTTCACAAGTTAGAACTCACTTCCAGAACTTTGGAAATGGAGTCATGGAAAAGCATCTGAATAAATTGGTGGGATGGGGTCTCCCAAACAATGTGTGCTGTAACTTGTGCATATATTGCCTTCTATGCAAAAGCGACTCTGTCGATCTGAATAAGGCAACCATTTTCAGGTGGGGAGATTGTCCTGAATTACTGGAGTGGGCAGAAGCCATCACCAGAGTCCTTGTAAGGGAGCTGTAAGAAGGTCAGAATCCAAGAGGAAGAGACTGGCTGTTGGGAGCATTAGCTAAGGAAAGCAGACAGCAGCAAGGAAACCATTTCGGCTTGAACTTCTATAAAGGACAAAAGCCTTCTGACATCTTGATTTTAGCCTACTGGGTCTGACATGGATCCCTGACTTACAGAAGCATAGAATAATAAATTTGTTTTCAACCACTCAGTTACGAGAGCAATAGGAGACTGGTACGGGGGCGAAGACCATGAAAGAGCCTGCATAATACGAGGTCTTCGGAGCACTGAGCGTGTGGGGCGCCGAGCGTGTGGGGAAGTGACTCGCTACCAACAACACATGCCACTCGCTGGTGCTGCTCTTTTACACCTAAAATGATTTATTTGAGGGTCGAGGATGTAGCTTAGTGGTACGGCACTTGTCTGGAATGAATGAGGGCTCGGTTTAATCCCCAGCACCATAAAAGATTTATCCTGATGCATTATTTATTGGCTAGTGTACAAACTAGGAGTGACACTTTAATTTTTCTTACATGCAATGGAATTATGGATCAAATGATATAGCAAATGTAGGACGACTGGCAAAATGTCCAAAACAGAAATGCTCACTAAATGTTACGTTTTTTTTTTTTTTGTTGTTGTTGTTTTTGTTTTTCTGCTGAGGTTTTGAGATGGGGCCTTACTGTTTATCCCTGGCCAATCTGGAACTTGCAGCAATTCTTATGCCTCGCATTCATGAGTAGTGGGATTTTAGCAACCACGACTGGTTTATGTGTTCGTTTCTCATGCTTGCCTGCTATGGTTTGAATATGAATATCTCTCAGAGGCTTCAGTGTCCAATGCTCGGTCCACAGCAGTAAAAAGTTTGAGAGACGTGAGGCCTAGTTGGGAGCAGGTGTGTGGGGGTGTGCTTTTGACAGTGGTACCTAGTCAGGGTCCCTTCTTCCCTCTCTGCTTCCTGTCTCCCATGGGGTGTAGAAGCTTTCCTTCTGCATGCTTCCTGCTGCCATGATGTTCTGCATAAGTTCATGGTGCCAAGCAGCCAAGGAGTCAATGGGCAAAAATAAACCTTTCGTCCCTTATGTAGTTTACGTCGGGTGTTTTGTCAGAGTCTAAATGACAAGTAGCACGCTTTACTCCTGTGGATCTTTAAGAATAAAAGTACTGCATAACACATACACGCACGCACACACACATGAACATATGCACGCACACATGCACACAAGAGTTGAGCAGGAGAGAGCCTTCGTTTAGAATAGGAATAAACAAGATGCAGTTAACTCATTTTTGGAAAGCATTCGGCGATTAAAGGGTCAATCTGTAACTGACACAGGACTAGGATGGAATTTGCTTTTTTCTGAGTTAATGGTTGCCAGAATTAATCAAGTCACAAATGTGCATAATTTCTTCCTTTTTCAGCTGGAATTTCTAAGTGCTTATTCTTAGCAATTCTTTAATATTAATTTCATGCTAAGTGAGTCATTATTAAATACTTATGAGGAAAACTATTTTTAAGCCATGTGTTCATTTAAAACTGTAACTTATTACTTTCTGCAGGCAATAAAAAATGTGCTAAATTAGTTACAACACACCAGGACTGGTGGGATGTATGCTCTAAATAAGAATGTATGTGTTTACTGACCTAAATAAAACTGGGCTAAAATTGGTTGCACGTTCTTCTGAAAGAGTGTACATGTCATTCATTGCTCAATGGGGAAAAACACGGATTTTTGTTTTCTGGAATCCTGTTAGAAATTCCACGAGGCTAGGGTTGTTCCTCTGATCTCCAGCCTTTACATGTTTTTAGTAAGTAGGCAGGTTACCTGTCTTTGTAATTCAGGCTACAATACCCACACCAGTTTTAAAATGACATCTGCTACTCTTGGATAGTCTCATGTAACAACCATGCACCCGCTGATGGGCTCTGCAGGAAAAGCAGCAATTCATTAACTTGAGGATGGTTCTTTCTCTAGACCAAGCTTAAGGCAGAGGACATGGGTTTTCTTTAACCACAGAAATCTGACTTTATTACAGTGTTTCGTCTTCGTCCTGTAGCAAGATACAGGCACTTAAAGTAATGCTCATTTTGACAAAACAGAGAATGATTTTTCTTTATTGTTAGCCAAAGCAGGTAGCTTCCATGATTACTGGCATCTAGGTACTAGGAAAAGCAGGAAGGTTGTGATTTCCTTCCCCTGAAACAGGCCATACAACCTAGGAAGAGTTTTTTAACCTTCTGAAGTAAGTTCTGAGACCGTCAAGTGAAAAGTGGTTGCTCATGACATGGACAAAGGAACACCTTCCTCTCTGAAGACGCAGGGACACAGAGAAGGCTCTGAACAAACAGACCTGCTAATGCCCCCTCATTCATGACTAGCAGCTTATATTCTCCGCCCAATTCTCTCTCCCCATGGCTGTTCACTTTCCATCAAAATTAGCATAAAGATTCCCAGGGTTCATTGCTTCCTTGGGTCCCAGTGTCACGTGAAACTGAAAACTTTTATGCTGGGCTCTTGTTTTTGTTTCAGAAGCCTTACCCATGAACTGAGGGTGGGTAAGGAAAAGATACTTTGCTTCTCCTAACACCCAGAGACACACAAGAGTTATCTAACTCCAGGTAGTTTGTCATTGAAATCAGCTAGGGAAAGGCATGATGGTTACAAGCATATGCAAAAATATGTGCACAACTAAGAACAGAAAATACTATGGTTAGCTTGGCTAAAACTGGCCTTAAAAAGCTGGGCTGGCCAAAAAAAAAAAAAAAAAAAAAAAAAAACAAAAAAAACAAAAACTGTAAAAGGCCGGGCGGTGGTGGCGCACGCCTTTAATCCCAGCACTCAGGAGGCAGAGACAGGCGGATCTCTGTGAGTTCGAGACCAGCCTGGTCTACAAGAGCTAGTTCCAGGACAGACTCCAAAACCACAGAGAAACCCTGTCTCAAAAAACCAAAAAAAAAAAAAATAAAATAAATAGAAAAAAAAAAAAAAAGCTGGGCTGGACAAAAGTAGGGGCTGGAGAGGGCTCAGTGGTTAAGAGCACTGGCTGCTCCTTCAGAGGACCTGGGTTCAATTCCTAGCACCCACATGGAAGCTCACAACTATCTATGACTCCACTTTCAGGAGACCTGAAACCCTCATGCAGATGTACATGCAGGAAAACACCAATGCACATGAAATAATTTTTTAAAAAAAGGCCTGGTGTGATGGTGCACACCTTTAATCATACTTGTGAGGCAGAGGCATGTAGACCTCTGTGAGCTCAAGGACAGCCTGGTCTACAGAATGAGTTCCAAGACATCCAGAGCTACACAGTGAGACCTTGTCCTCCCTCCCCCTACACCCCCCAAAAAATTGGTCTTAAAATTAGAAAGTTGGGAATGAAATCTACTGTGTTTTCATGCAGCCACATATCCTTTTACCTCTCTGTCTTTTCTGTCAGTCAGGGTTTTTTTTTGCTACTTTCATTGTTTCACTGTGCTCTCTGACTTGGGTATGCACAGGGATTTAGGGGTTCCAGATTCTGCAGGAGTGGTTTCAGCCAGGCTCAGGTTTCCACACTATTCGACTAATTATGGCAAATGTCTGTGTATGGTACCGATCCTCCTGAGCTTGGGATGGTATTCTTATAGCAGCACAGACTTTACTTATGGTGATACTCCTTTCTGCTACAACCTACTGTAAACATATCAAAATGTGTGTAACATACCTGACCTACTCAGCACTGCAGCTCACAACACAGCACCCCATTTAACATCAGTTGTTTCCCCTTGAGACTGTGTGGTTCCCAGTAACTGTGGCAGCAGTTCCAGCATCATGAGAGAGGACTGCTGAATGTCACTAGCCTGGAAAAGATAAAAATTCAAAGCGGGCTCTGCTTGGGGCTCCTGTTTTCAAATTACGCTGTCTTCTGGTCATGCCTCTGTACCATGACAAAGTTGAAGACTGTGAGACCACAACAGATAGAAGACAAGAGAGGCCAGCGAGTGGTAGGGGGTGTATCTGCAGGGAAAGGACTTCCCTTTCCCATGAACTTCTACTCCTGTTTCTTCCCCTCTTCTTTAATATCAGGGTTCTCTTCCTCTCCGGGCAGTGATCGGACTTTCATTACTTTCTGCATGCGTCACGAAGCTCTTCTTTGATATGTGCTGTTCACAGAGTTTTCTTCTCTAATTCAGTGTATATTTCAGTCAAAATATTTTAGTGAGAATACTGTGGTTAGGGCAGTGCATAAAAGTCTCTGGGTCACAGTCTCTAGTTCCCATTTTATTCTCAGCTAGCTCAGAGACGGGCAGGCACATAACGAGCAGTAAAAAGACACCTGACCTGGTTTTGAAGGTTGGTTCTGACACCTGCTAGAAAACACAGCTCTGCATCTGGTTCTCCGTCTGTGAAGCAGAAATACTACCTACCGTGTATGGTCAATGTGAGCTTCAAGAATGAATGCAAGGCAAGTGATCTACGCAGCGTCGGAACTTAAGCACACGTGGTGCATTTGAAGTACCAAAGGCAAAACTATTAAACACATGAGATACGCTTGACACACCAAAGGCATAAAGTATCAAAGCCAGGAGCAAATCAGTGTGCGGATGCCCAGTCTCGCGCAGGAGCTAGGTGTGTATCTTAACTCATTGCGCAAGGACTCCTACAATTCTGTTCACGATGTGGAACTCAAGACAGGTGTTTCTATGCATTTGTTGAAGTTTAAAGGAACATTTATAGAGGCAGCAATTTTGCAGCCTTCAGCTGCTGGTTTTTCCATTTTCTCTCTTGAATGTAAAAACTAAAAAGTTCTAACAAGTCCCCTCAATTTGTCAGTTTAATTTTGACACAGTATTTCTGTTGCTCTCTTACACCACAACCAAAACTATTTTCAAAACTCCATACTCAGTTTTTGTTACAATTCAAAAGTAAGATTTATTCACGTTGGACGTATCACAAAGTGGTGTGGGAGGGTCTTCTGTCTATGTGTTACTTTCATTGGTTAAATAAAGAGATTGCCTTGGCCTAGTTGATAGGGCGAACTCAGGTGAGTGGAGTAGAGAGAACAGAATTCTGGGAGGAAGAAAGCAGAGTCAGAGAGAGTGGCCTGCCATGAAGCTGCCAGGTCAGACATGCTGTATCTTTCCCGGTAAGCCATGGCCTCATGGTGATATACAGATTATTAGAAATTGGTTGAATCAAGATATGAGAGTTAGCCAATAAGAGACTAGAACTAATGGGCCAGGCAGTGTTTAAATGAATATAATTTGTCTGTTGTTATTTCGGAGTATAAGCCAGCCAGGCAGCTGGGAGCCGGGCAGCAGGAAGTGGCCTGCTGCTCCTTTTACAACAACAAGGTGGCCTTCTCACTAGTGCTAAAAGTACTCTGTAGATATGGATGCTGCATAGAATGAACACCTATGAAAATCCATGAACTTAAGTTTGCATCTTTATACAGTAGATGCTTCCAATATAGTCTAAATTAGGCCTGAAGATAGTGCCACTTTACATGAAGTTACATAGCCCAGTAATTCTTTTTTTTTTCTTCCGAGATAGAGATTTTCTGTGTAGTGTTGATTTTCATAGAATTCACTCTGTAAGACCATGTTGGTTTTGAACTCAGAGATCCACCTGCCTCTATTTCCTGTGCTCTGGGATTAAAGGTGTGTATGCCATCTGCCCGGGTATGCACTGTAATTTTTTATTAACTACTAAACTGACATAAATTTGCTGCATGTCAAGACTGCTACTTTTTCTGCAAGTATATTAAACAAATCTGAGTACCAAAACCGTCACTATCACTCTAAAAAAACAAGAAACAAACCTGGTTTCACATTGTGTTTGCTGGTCAATACAAAGGCTAACAAAAATTTGTCACTGCCCAACTTTTTCTTTTTTTTTTTTTTTTGGTTTTTCGAGACAAGGTTTCTCTGTGGTTTTGGAGCCTGTCCTGGAACTAGCTCTTGTAGACCAGGCTGGTCTCGAACTCACAGAGATCCGCCTGCCTCTGCCTCCCGAGTGCTGGGATTAAAGGCGTGCGCCACCACCGCCTGGCTACTCCCCGACTTTTTCAAGGCCAAGGTGTCATACTGATAGTGGTCTCATGAAACACGCTGTGACTTAGATTATGCTAAAATTGTAGCACACCATGCCCGGTATGTGCCACCATACAGTTCGTGAACTGGGCAAGGGACTGGAGGTTGAAACACACAAAGACTCACAGACAGAGACAACGTCATCCTTGAAGCTCCAAGAATGCCCCCTTTATTGTGTCCAGGGGTAGCTTATATAGGGATAGCCACGCCCCAGCCAAACACACCAGAAACCATTCCCCTGCCATCAGGAACGCCTGAGGGTCTCATGCTCAGAGCAGCTGTAGGCACTCAGATCAGGGGAAAATAAGTTGTTTATGAGAAATTCAGGATCTTGGAGTTCACAGCTCCCAACAAAATGACACCTCAAAAAAAGCACAAAGCCTCAGGAAGGTACAAAAAAACAAAAAAACAAACAAACAAAAAAAAGCTAACCTCTTGATTCCCTAAAGCAGAACTGTTAATTTTGGGTCAGGTTCCTGGGGTGTCTCCCTTTAAGTTTTATAAATTGTTATTCTCTATGTACGTGTGTTATGCCTTATGTATATCTGTACCATAAAGAAGGCATCCGATTCTTTGAGCAGGGTTACCAATGGTTGTGAGCTGCCACGTGGATGCTGTCCTCTGGAAGAGCAGCCAAAGCTCTTAACCGCTGAGCCATCACCCCCCCCTCCCTTAAGTTTAAAAGCTTGCCCACTACTACTCAAGATACTCATCTTGTAATTTATAAGCTTTATAACCTTGGTAGCACTTGCATTATGAACTGGATTTGTTCACTGGTGAGATGGCTATGTTGTCATAAATACCTGCGTGTTTAAATAAGCTATTTATTACATACATCCATTACTTTGTTTTTAAAGCACACTTGAAGTTGTGTCCTTGTGATTATGAGGCACTGATTTAGCTCTAAGTTTAAGGTTATTCACTCTTCCTCTGTGGAATATCTTCATGTAGTTCTAAATTCAATTTTTTTTTTAAAGGCCAGTAAAATGGCTCAGCGGTAAAAGCACCTGCCAAACCTGACGACTCAGGACCCACATTAGTGAAAACCGACTCCCCCAAATTGCCGTAATGTTAAAAATTCAAGAATAAAAGATAACACAAGCGTCATCAGACACGAAAGAAAATTTCCACTCATGCGTCTTAAACGCTACTTGGAACCGATCTGACCCGAACCAAGCAGTGCATGTGCCTGACTTGGGATGGGGCGATCGCTAACCAAACAAAACACTTTCGGTGTTGGGCCCGCGACTAGGAAGTCGCAGGCAGGACCCATCTAGGAGACTCCTTTCTCAAGACCTTCCAGGGCTCTCTCCCCTCCACAGCATAAACTTTCCCGGCGCAGCGGGTCAGGCATGGCGCGCGCCCGCCTACTTCCGCCCTGAGATCCGGCGGCTTTTCACGTCACGCCGCGGGAGCGCGCTCGATCCCAGCGTGCACTGCGGCAGCGTGCGTGCACGCAGCCCCACCCCCGAGCGGCCGCGGGAAAATTCCAAATACGTCAAGTGAAGAAAGCCGCCGTGAGGCCACGCCAAGTTTTCAAGCCGCAGAAGCCGGGCGGTGGCTGCTCTCCCTCAATCTGCTGAGGCAGCGCTGGGTGAGGACCACCCGTGGAGGCCGCCACTTCCCGCTGGAACACGGAAGGCTCGCGAGAACGTGCGCCGAGCCTCGACGTGGGTGAGCCGCGCTCCCGCGGGGCGCCGAGTCTGAGGCGGGAAGGTGAGAAGCCATGGTGGGCTGGCGCGGGCGCTGGGGGGCGGGGCCGGGAAAGAGGCGGGGCTAGAACCTGAGGGGAGGCGGGGCTTCGAGGGAGGCGGGGCCGGGATCGGGAAGGAGGCGGGACCACAGCCCCGTGCGAGGTGGGGCCGACGGTGAGGGGCGTGGCTAAGGCAGACAGACCGAGATGGGCGTGACGGTGCTGAAACCTAACCGGGGCAGATCCAGGACGTTGGGGGGGGGGGGGGGAGCCGGAGAGGGGCGGAGTCGATAGTGGGGGGCGGGGCCTACGGCCTATACTGACTCTTAGTGCGGCTGGCAAAGAGAGGAGAGGCCGGAGGTGTCCGGTTATCTTTTCTTTCTCCCTTTTTTTCACAAATCCTCTTTCTGGGTCTTCAGCGCTGCCGAGGTGACTTTGAAAGACTATAGCAAAGGTGAAGCTCATTGCTTGGCATCCGTTAGAACAGTCTATCCTGGGCCCCTATATGGACGCCCTCCCACAGCTGCTTGAGTGACAGACCCAGGCCATTCAAGCCCCAGAGGGTTTAGGGGCGCAGTGTGCTTTTTTTGTTTTTGTTTTTGTACAGTTTTTAGGTGGTTGGGCTTGGAGAGAGTGTTGGATGAGAATCTTTGGACAGACCAAGGAATGTTCCTGCAAGAATCTCTGTGTGCCTGGACTTTTGCTCTAATCTGAGATGGTTAAAAAGATCCTGTACCTCACTGAATAAGTTTAAGCGGACGTGATTGACATACGTCACCCGTTTGTAGATGGTCCTCATCTTTAGGATGATACCAAATGTAAGACCTACACACTTAAGACCTTCAATTCACACACACTAAAAAAAAACAAGAAAATAAAGCCAAAACAAAACAAAAACCAAATCAAACAAGCAAACAAAAAACCCAAAGCAACAAGCATGCATTCTGGGATAGAACTCATGTTCTCATGTATGTATGGCAAGCACATTACCAACTGAGCTGGCTCCCCAGCCCTGTTCTCAACAACAGCAACAACAACACAAAATGTTGCTTTGTTTGGGTGGCTGAGGGTTTGTTGTTGCCCATGGGAAGCTGTGTGTACATTTTAAATGAATGGGGTTCTTAACTACTTCCATATTTCGGCAGATAGTTCCAGTAGCAATTACACAAATCTTGTATTTATAAAACCAACTTCAGGGAGGCCAGCTTGGCCAATAGGAGGTTGGATGGATGTCTAGGCCAAAGAGAGGCCCCAGGGCATCTCACATGAGTGAGAGCGGTAGAGCCTCAGTTCAGGCTAGAATTCAGCCTGAAATGCTCCTTAAAAATCTTAGTGTAGTTTATGATATACATATTCTCAGTTCCTGTTTATGGTTTCTGATTAGCTAACTTCTTTAATATGAAAGAATTCTCATAGGAGACATAATGGAATTTTCAGTGATTTACTAAAAATCTAATATTGTTGGAAAAGAGAATACAGAGATTCCGATAACAATACAGTTCTTGAGTGTGGTGTTGGTATCCCCTTCTTTCCCGTGGTATCACTATGTAGCCAGAGGGCTGTCTTGGAACTAACTGTAGATCAGGCGCTTCTTGAACTCACAGAGATCCGCCTGTCTGTGCTTCCCAAGTGCTGGGATTAAAGGCGTGTATCACTACTCCTGGCTTGAGTGTTTTATTTTTTTGCTAAATATAAAACATATTATTATAATTGTTATTATTTAGACTTGTTTTGAAAAAGATCTTGCAAAATTATCTGGGTATCTTTGTTAGGTGTTTCTTGACTTTCCTTGTTGTACTGAAATAATTTCCCTGTTAGGAACTGTGCTACAGGAATGTATTAGATTTCTGTTGCTGTAACAAAATGCCTGAGGTGTAGCACTTGGGAGGCAGAGGCAGTTGGATTTTGGAGAGTTTGAGGCCACAAACTGAGTCTGAGGCCCCCAAATGGTTTACAAAGTGAGTTACAGGACAGCCAGGGTTGTTACACAGAGAAACCCTGTCTTGAAAAACAAAAACAAACAACAAAAAAGGGTAGTTTATTTAGCTCATAATTCTAGAGAGTCAAGAACGCAAAGCATTTGCATGGTTCTGATGAGGGTCTCTAGGCTACCTATATCACAGCGTGTTAAATGCTATTCTGTCAGAAACACTGTGAGAATGGACACAAGATAGATTTAGGAGCTAGGGTCTCTCTCATGATTCTACAGTACTAAATATGTAAATTCCTCTCAGTAGGCCACAGTTATTTTTGTTTTTTCAAGACCGGATTTCTGTGTGTAGCCCTGGCCATCCTGGAACTTACTCTGTAGACCAGGCTGGCCTCAAACTCAGATTTGCCTGCCTCTGCCTCTTAATTGCTGGGATTAAAGGCACATGCTACCACTGCCCAGTTAGGCCCCAGCTCTTAAATTGCCCCCTCCTTTTGGAATGCAATTCCTCCCTGTCCCTTAGCTTGGAGAGTCTGTAATGGGCCTTGTCCATGCCTTTCTGAGCCTTTTCTGTTGTTACAAAAAAGACTCTATATGCAAATCATCCTTTACTTGAGACAGAGTCTTCCTATGTGTCTCAGGCTAGCCTTTTCCTCAACGGTCAGGCCTGTGTCTTGGTAGATATAGGACGTCAGGCATGTACCACCACACCTGACTTTTGGAAACTGCCCGTTGAGGAAGGTATGTACACTGTTTCTAAGCTATGAAGTGATATTTGGAATTGCTCAATGCTGACCACAACTCAGATTCAGAATTATTTGTATCACTTTAATGGTTTCAGACATGCAGATCTGTAGCCATTCCTGCCTCCATTGGTTTGTTTTCTTCTTTCCTTAGAGTAACCTTTTCCTGACATTTTCACACTCATTTATGTGAAATGTGTACTATGTCTGACCTCTTTCCCTTAACATAATAATTTTGCGATTGACCCATGTAGTAGCATGTATCAGTAGTTTGGTCCTGTTTATTGCTGACTAGTACATTGTATGTGCCATGTTTGGATTTTCAGATGATGGACATTTAGGTTGAGTTTGTTTTAGTTCTTAAGAATAATAGTTGTGTGTAGAAAATTTAATCATGTGCTCATTTGCATTCCCAGCAGCAGTGTGTGAGGGTCTTGCTTCTTCTGCATCCTCACCAACACGTTTCCATGACACCCAAGTAGCAGTTTCCTTACACTTACATGTGCCTTTCCTCAGAGCGCTGCTGTGACGCTGTCATGATAGACAGACTTGCACATCTCTGAGAGAATTGCAGTCTCAACGGTTGTTCACTAACTTATCATTTATTCAGAATTATTTCCCCAGTGTTATCAGTAATTTTTAGTATACGGAATTTACCCTTTTGGTTACATTTATATTAAAGAATATCATTTTATTTTTTTGAGCCAGGGTCATATGTGTCCCAAACTGGCTTCGTACTTTGTAGGGATGATGTCTTCAACTCTTATTCTTCTGCCCCTGCCTCCTGAGTTCTGGGATTACAGATGTCTTTTCATACTTTGAAGTTTTTTGTTTGTTTTGATGCTATTTTAAACAGAATTGCTTTAAAATTGTCATTATTTAATGGCTTGATACCAGCATATAAAATATAGCTGCTTTTGTATGTTGATCCTGTATCCTGAAAGTCATTTCCTTCCAGTGGGCTTTTTTAATGTTTTGTGAGTTCATAGGATTTTCTACGTATGGCGGCGTCATGTACTCTGTGAATCTGGTGTTTTCATCTGACTCTTTCTGCTCGTCACCTTCAGTACAGAAGAGGAGGTGAATGATGGTGGCTGCTCGTAGATGGGCTGCTGTGGGCTCCTGGAGCAGGTATTGGAGATGAGACTGTTGTGTCTGTTTGAGGCGCTGTTGGTTGCCTTGATTGTCTTTCCGGTGCAGAAACCGCTGACATGATAACCCCTGTGCATGTGTATCTGACGACAGTGGTATTCGGAGTGATTCAAGCATGTTCCCTATTTTGTTTTTTTTCCCTAAGTTTATGAAGGATTTGTGTTATTCTTTAAAAAAATTTGATGGAATTTGCACAATAAGCCACCTCAGTTTAGATTTTTTTTCTCTTTGGGAAAATGTCAACCACTCATTTTCTGCAGCACTGACTGCCCTGCATGCATCATGCTATGCAGTGAGCCCGCCCACAGGGAGTTGGTGCAGTCTCTTTTGAACACAAATGTCAGGAATGCAGCCTCCTTGGGTTGACTGTTAGGCCCATGGTGAGCATGTTCTACAGGAGAGACTGTAGGACTTAGAGCAGTTGACTGGACTGAACATGGAGAATTAGGGGAGAGTGAATGGTGGCCCATGAGAATGGAAGCCCTGAACCACTAGCAGGGGAGGGTACTTGGAGAAGAGAAACCATGAGGCAGGTCCAGGCAGTATCTGAAGTTTCTGTGTGGAAAACATGGAGTTCTTCTGGAAACATGATTGTTTGCAATTTTAATTAGGAAGAAGCAAAGATTTCTATATTTTAAAAAATTCTCTCTCTGTTGGAGACTTCTCTCTGGTTATAGAAGGGCAGACGGAGCTAATGGCCTTGGTGAATAGGAAGTAGACCAGGTAGAGGTTAGGTAGGAAGAATTACAGGTTATGGGGAACCTGGAAAGATGAAAGAATAGCAGTAGGGGCTGACAGGATGGCTCAGCAGGTAAAGATTCCTGCCACCAAGTCTGACGAGGTGAGCCTGAGTCCTCAGGTCCACACGATGGGAGGAGAGGACGGATGGCTGCAAGGGTCTTCCGACTGCTTCAGGGGAACCGTGGCACCCTCCTTCCCCATTAGTAAATACATAAATAGTGGATAAAATTTTAAAAAATACAGGAATTGGGAGTTCTTTGTGGGGAGGGGATAGGTATTTAGAAATGTCAGTCAAGAAAATGGTAAGCTTGGGGGCTGGAGAGATGGCTCAGTGGTTAAGAGCATTGCCTGCTCTTCCAAAGGTCCTGAGTTCAATTCCCAGCAACCACATGGTGGCTCACAACCATCTGTAAGGAGGTCTGGCGCCCTCTTCTGGCCTTCAGGCATACACACAGACAGAATATTGTATACATAATAAATAAATAAATATTTAAAAAAAAAAAGAAAAAAGAAAATGGTAAGCTGATTTGTTTGGGGGCTCAAGACCACCCCTAGGTTTGACAGTTGGTTAATAGGAGGACTCACAGACTCAGCATAAGGCTGTGACCACTGAGAAGGGCACGAAAAAGTGAGCTGAGGGAGAGGACAAAGGAGTGGTGTCTGTTGGGAACCAGGCACTGCTTCCAGGAGCCCCGGCTGGCACACTCAAGCTTTGCCTTGTGAGAAGCGCTGCCTACCAGCGCTGTCCTCACACACCCATGTCCAGTCCCAGGAAGCAGGTTCTTGGCGTACATCATATTTGTGTATATAAATTTGGCACATATTTCTTAGTAGCTATGATGGTAAGAAGCCTTTCAGAATTGAAGTTGCCTATCGCCGCAGGGTTAGTCTCACAACAGTCCTCTTTGAGGGACCACAGTTTCTGTCCTGGTTTACAGACTCTCCACACTGTTTTAGAGGGAAGGAACCATTTTGAAGATCCAAGTTAAGTTGTAATCTCAGTTGATCTCCAGGGTTAGATGTAGAGTGTCATGGTGAGAGCAGCTAGGAAACCCAGCCTCTAGTCTGGGGCTATCAGTGCTGATAATTTCATTCACAAATGCTGGAACTCATCTTCTGAAGGCAGTTAGGAAGAGTAGGAGGCTGGGACATGGACTAAGTTGTGCCCCCACCTCCAGATTCTTAGATTGAAGTTCTGCCATTTCCCCCACCCCAGACCCCTTGGGGTGTGACTGTATTTGAAAACAGCTTTTAGGGAGGTAATTACAGTTAATTACCCTGTGTTCTACCTTACAATCCCCTCCTATTTCAGTGGTTCCCGGCATATTTACAATCATAGGGTATTTAAATGGATCTCCTCAAAGGTTTCAACAAAAACAGGCTTGAAAGGCTGAAAGCAGGGCTCTCACACCCTGTAGCATGAGCACGTCCCGAGTCTCCAGCAGTCTGGTTTCTGTGCTCTTCCTCCTCCTGCTTGGGCACTGTGGCCCTCAGGAAAGCCGCTTCTGTATGCCTGCGCTCTGACATGGCTTCCTCTCTTGACCCTTGATCTGGGTTCTATTCCCCAAGATCTACTCTGTCTCTGGGGAAGCTGCAGTGGGGGATTGCTGCACTGGACATTGGTGAGCTGAGAAATCAGACTAGCAGGAGCTCGGTGAAAGTGACAAAATGGGCTTTATTTGGAATAGGGTGTTCTACCAGGTGACAAAAGGTGTGACATTGTGTAAAGGGTCACTGTCTACCCTAGGAACACACAGGTCTGTCTGCGGGCCTGGGGACTATCCTGAGAACTAGCAAATGGCCCTTTAGGGTAGATGTTGCTCCCACCTGAAAGTATCCGGAGTTGGCACTGAAATGTCCAGGTTCCCCTGTCCCAGAACCAGTGAACAGCAGTGCCGAGTTCCAGCCTTTCTTTTGGTCTATAGAACGTGGACTTTTCTATAGTAACACAGATGGGCTTGGCCAGTGGTCCCTTCTTCCCATTCTGGAAGCACTACCTTAAAGGAAATGTTTACTAATCAATGAATAGAAGGTAAAGACTCAGTGATGTGGAAGGAGATTTTTTTATGTATTTTATTTTTATGTGCATGGGCATTTTTGCCATAGGTGTCAGGTGCTCTGAAATTGGAGTTACAGACAGGTGTAATCTGCCGTGTAATCTGGAAATTTAACCCGGGCCTTTTGGAAGAGCAGTCAGTGCTCTTAACCCCTGAACCATCTATCCAGCCCCTGAGATTTTATTTTCTTGTAAAGCACTTTTATTTTAATTAAATTGAAAAGTATAGAAAACATTAAATTACTATTCAAGATTGTGTGTGTGTGTGTGTGTGTGTATAGTGCAGTGTCTGTTGTCAGAGGTGTAAGATCCCCTGGAGCTGGAGTGATGAGGAAGGAACTATGATCTTCCAGAACAGCAGCCAGTGCTCTTAACCTCTGAGCATCTTTCCAGCCCCAAAATATTTTTAATTTAAAACTACCTATAATGCTGATCACTGAGGTTGGACTCTTTCAAAGACACGTGTGTACACATGCTTTCACAGAAACATCATGCATTACACACATCTGTCTTGTAGCTTCTCTGCTGGGCATAAGAAGTTACGATAAGCATCTTTTCAAGTGAACCAGGAACATTATTATGTGTCCTGGTTGCCCTCTTATTCTAAATGTGTGTATGTGTTTTAATGTTACTGCTGTGCCACTCTGGCCACTGTCCCTCCCTCCCTCCCTCCCTCCCTCCCTCCCTCCCTCCCTCCCTCCCTCCCTCCCTCCCTCCCTCCCTCCCTCGTTCTCGCTCTTCCCCTCCCTCCTCCCTCCCTCCCTCTCCCCCCTCTCCTTCTGTGCCCAATCTTCAAGTTGGTGTCACACAGCTCCAGATGTGGGCTTTCCCTAGTGCAGCAAACCTCCCTCAGCATCATTTTCCCCTCCATCACAGTCCATTTGATTTTAACCTCAGTACTAGATGGGTTCTGTGTAGTCCTTGGCCTTCTGCCCTGCCCTCATGTTTTTGCCACTGACTTTCCAGCTTCTTTCCAGATGTGTCTTTTGGCATGGAGTGTAAATAATGGTGGTCCTTACCCCAAGTCAGAATGGAACTAGCGTTACAAGTACACCCGGGTGGGGTGACCACACATCCCTGGGCTGGGGCTTTGAAATTGTCACTTTTCCTGTTAGCTATGGTTTTAGGGATCAGCTCTGTTTCTCAGGCGCTCTCTCTTTCTCCCCTCTCCTCTCCTCTCCTCTCCTCCCCTCCCCTCCCCTCCCCTCCCCTCCCCTCCCTTCCCCCCCTCCCCCCCCTCCCCTCCCCTCCCCTCCTCCCCTCCCCTCCCCTCCTCCTCTCCTCTCCTCCCCTCCCCTCCCCTCTCCTCTCCTCCCCTCCCCTCCCCTCCCCTCCCCTCCCCTCCTCTTTTGTTACCATCCCTTGTTATTGTATATTGTATTCCTTTGGGAGTGCTGAGATTTTCCTGGTTAGTCCTTAATCCTTTGATCATTCTTACTTCCTCCTCCCATTTATACTCCCCTAGACTCTTCCAGTCTCTTAACCTTATCAGATTTTCCTTCCTCTGCGTCTTGTGATTGAGGATTTTAATGGATGGGGACTTAGAAGGGTGAAGGGAGGGGCGCATAAACACGCAACTGTCCTATTATCTTATTTAGAACGAGGAAATAAGGAAACTGTTTCCTTTACCTTTGCTCTTAGGAAGTGGGTTCTCCCTGGTCTCTGAAAGCAAAGCTTGCCTGTGCCCACCCTGGTGGCCGATGACTGAGTTTGTGACTGAGCAGAACCACCAGTCCCTGGAGAAAGTTGGAGGTGAAGGGCAGCCTGGCATGGACATGGGCAGGCTACCAGAAGAAGAGAGACATTGTGTTTATGTCCTGTTTGTGACTGATTTGAAGGAAGGTTAAGTTGGGAGTATTCTGGGCTCAGAAGTCTCTGTTTCTGGAAGACAGTTAGGTTTGTGCAGTGTCTCTCCTTGGTTAGCTTTTACTAAAAATGCTCTTGAGTGTGGGGGTGTTTATGTTAGCTGTTATCTCTCAGCAAGACATGGTATTAATCCAACCAATCGATAATAAGATCACTGCCACAATTTAAAGCCAGATTTGAAACAAGCTTTAGTTAAATACTCGCCAGGTGGAAGGGCTCTGGCCAGGTCTATACCCAGGTTCCCAGGAAATGGCCCAGAATCAAGCAAGCAAGGGTTTAAGAGAGAAAACCCATAATTCATTGCATTTCCCATCAGGTCCAACCAGGGACAAGCACACATCCTGATGTATTTCCAGCCTGTGAACCTCCTGCACATCCAATGCAGATGGGTCAAGCGAACTTGTTTAGGGGAGGGAAAAACGTGTGGCTTGTTATCTTCCATAACCACAGCCTCCTGCTTTTCAGGATCTGTCCTTGGCAAGGGGCTTGCAGATCCGAGCCCTTTTGTTTCTTTGTTTCATGGATCTCTAAGGCATAGTAATTAAAACTTAAAATATAACTTTGGCTTTCACATCCCCCCCCCCCCCCCCTTGAGTTGTATCCCGACTGTGATGAGTACCTGTTTATATTGGGATCTAATAACTGTCAGCTTAATGGTACCCAAACAGGAATTATCGTTTAGTTAAGGCATCAATGGTGCCAGAGCCAATAGCAGTTAGCAGAAGCTGAAGGGTCAAAAGCATGCAATGGATTACAGAGTTAATATTTAGAAGCAACCTGGGAATGTCAGCGGGGACCAGTTTTTTATTTCATCTCAGGTCATCCTTTTTTTTTTTTTTTTTTTTTTTTTTTTTTGCAATTTTCCCCAAATACAGCCAGATCATTTTTAGTGATTTCTAAGTAGTTTATATAGAAACAACAATTTTCTCTTCAGGCTATACAATAACCTCTGTTTTACATAGAGCAGGTGGAGTGCCCTGTCATATTATAGAACTGTTTCAGCTAATCTTCCTGTTGATAGATCGGTTGACTGGTTTTATCAAGCACCTTTCCTGATACGCTAGTAGCACTATAGTAGACCCCTATGCCAGGGAGTTTCCTTTTGATCTAACATTAGAGTTGGGGGACAAGGGGCAACATACAACAACTAGGATGTTGTAGTCAGGGCCTAGGAAGGCAAGGAGAATTCAGGAAAAGGGGCACTCATCAGAAGCATCTGGTTTGCCGACTCAGCTGAAGAAACAGGGAGCATTCATGTAGGCTGGATTGGTTCACATCAGCTTTCAGCAAGTTCAGGGCTTGCAGTCCTTTGGAGTGTGTTATAGTCAGCCGCTGATGCTTGAATGTGTCTGTCAGCCAAGTCCAGAGAGCTAGATATAGATTGGACAGAAATGACTAGCCCAATGAAAAGCACCTATAAGTCTATACTTAGAAGGTTTTATAATTTTTTAAAAAATGCTGCAAGATCCCCGGTGGCAGTAGGCAGCAGAAATGCTGTAGGTCCCAAATGGTGGAGGGGGGCCATGTGGGTACAGGCAGAGGGCTCTGGGAGCAGCCAGTCCCAGGCAGAGAAGGCTGGTCCCCGAGCCGTGGCTGGTCCCAGGCAGGGAGACACATGGCGGGCGGGCGGGCAGGAGACAGAGACGTGGATAGACATGACATGGAGAGTGAGGTTGGATATTTATTCAGGGAGTTATAGAGGGGGAAGGGGGGGCACAGAGAGAGAGAGAGAGAGAGAGAGAGAGAGAGAGAGAGAGAGAGAGAGAGAGAGAGGAAGGAGGAGGAGGAGGAGGAGGAGAAAGAGACGGAGAAGTGGGGAGAGAGGCAGAAGTGAAGCTGCCTCTCCGAGAGGAAGATGGAAAAGAGACGTGCTCAGGCTGGAAGCTGAAGATCAGCCTGCCTCAGCGGATGGGGGAGGGAGTGGGCGTGGCTTGTCTCTTAAAGAGACAGAACAACCATTACAGAAGGCAACCAAAGGAAATTTAAAATTTTGAGCTTGTGACTGAGCAGTCAGTAGTCATTGCTCTGTCAGCTGATCAGAACCTTATTAATGTTAAATGCTGAACTTTGGAAATCCTACTATAAAGGGAAAGAAATCTGAAATGTTCTCTTGTTTATACCTTTACAACTTGTATTTACATCAAGTCACTTTCTGAGACCCTCAGAACTCGTTTAAGCTTTCACATCCTCAGACCCTCGGAATTTACACAGACTTTCACATCCTCAGACCTTCATAAATCTTAGACCCTCGGAATTTACACAGACTCTCACATCCTCAGACCTTTATATTCCTTAGAACATTTTCTTAGACCCTTAAAACTTGCATAAACTTTAACACTTTTTCTTTCCATCTAATCATTTACCAGAGACAAGGCAGTATTACTGAGAGCAGCCATTGCAAACCATGTTCCTTTAGTGGAAAGTTACATCTGAAGCCTGTAAATAAGGCAAACCTGTCTACCTTTTCTCAACAGGATACCTAGTAGATCTAGAAAGAGCAAGGCTTGATTTTTTTAACTTCAAATGAAATGAGCTAACAAGGTGGCAGGAGCCTTGGGGAATAATCTGGTTGCCCACTGCTTCCAAGCTGACAAAGCGGTAGTCATCAATACCATCAGAGATCTGAGAAGGATGAATTATCGCAGGAAATATAAGCCAAATGGCCTATGTATCAGTTACAAAGAGAGAGACTATTCCATTACCTAAACGGCCATTCCAGGTGCCTGTGGTCTCCATGGCATTGGAGCCAGAGGTACCAGGACATCAGTCTTCAGCTGCCAGGTTCAGAAGGTGAGAAGCTTTTCTGTGGAGGCGGAACATGGGAGAGACTGACCTTACTTTGTCTAGGCAGAGCGGGCCAATCAACTCTTCTGTGTCCTGCTTGTCCACAGTTGGGCCAGCTCCTGGTGGTAGGTGCTGAATTGGGAAATATTTCCCAGTGGTTAGTGTTACCATAATCCAGGTGAAGACATTGTGCTGCCCAGTCATCTTCTCTGCAGACCTCTGGGTCACTGCCGGGGTCTGTGATTCTGTGTCATAGTTAGCTTTTTTCTATTAAACATTTCGAATGCCATATTCATCAGATCTCTGACAAGTTTTGAGGACCATTATCTATTAAATATATTTGAGCTAAACATATCTAGGATTAACCTCGAAAATATATCTAGCAGGACTGTAAGTTTGATTATTATAGATGACTAATGACTAACCTGTGTTTGTTAATTATTCATTATGTTTTTGATTGAGCTGCATCTCTATATGTGTATTCATGTAGCCCACTGCTCGGCTGGATTTTTTTTTTATTTGGATTCCACACTGTCTGGCACTTACCATGTCACCAGCTGTCTTTCTTCCCAGGTGTGTTTCTGCTCGCTTCCTCTGTAAGCACCTGGTTTCTTAATCAGGATCCCAACATCCTTAACTTCACTCTGTTCTTTTCTGAAACTGTGTTCAACCTGAACATCAAATATTGCATGTTCTACCTCTTAGGTACAGCTCATTTTAATGTATGATGGGATTATGGTCCTGTAAGCCCATTACAAGCTGAAAATAAGTTGAAAATGTGTTTACGGCCTACTTGTATAGCATAGTCTGACAATATAGTACACTGGAGTATGAGTTTTTTGCCTCTGGTAGCATGGCTAGCTGGGGGATGTTGCTCTTCTTCTGTGCTCAGATTAGCAAGAAAGGATCATGTTTATATAGCTAGCCTGAGAAAGATCTGCACTTGGAAGACAGAAGCAGTACAGTCAGGAGTTCAAGGTCAGCCTGAACTATACAGGAGAACCAGTATTTAAAAAAACAAACAAACAAAAAAACCAAAAGATTGGTATGGCTCTGTAGGGTCTTTTGTGGTTGAATATGAATTTTATGATTGTTTATTTTTCTGAAATAATAGTTTTTCTGAAATAATTATTTTTTTCTGAAATATTTTTTTGTGAAAAATGAAATTTTGCTAAGCGCTTGTAGTGAATTGCAGACTTCCTTGTGTAGCATGGACATTTTCATAGTGTTCCAGATGGCTTATTCTGTCTCTTCTTCAATATCCAACATCAATACTGTACCATATTCTGTGTAGAGACTTCTCACCTTATAAGTTAAATTCATTTAAACTGTTATTTTTCAGCTATTGGAAATAAAATTTGGACAACTCTTTTGTGACTAGGTCTACTCGTGGACAGAAATACTGCTGTTTGGCTGTTAGCTTCATGCCTTATAGCTTACAGATTCAGTTCTCAGTTCTCAGAGGCTTTTGGGAGCCATCTGCAAATAGAGGCATTTTTACTTCTTCTAAATTGTATACCTTTCGTTTCTCTCTCTCCTCTAATTGTTGAATACAGGTGTTGAGACTGGGCTCTCTGCTGTGCCCCTGGTCTTAGAGGAAAGCTTTTATCTTTCTTTATTGGGTGTGATGATCACTATGATCTTGTCAATCACAGCCTTCAGTGTGTCGGTGCTCAATCCTTCTACACCTTATCTGTTCAGTTTTCATTACGAAAAAATGTTGCCTTCTTCTGCATCCATCAGTATTATTACATGGTTTTTGTTTTTCATACTAGATAAGATGAGCTTCATTCATAGATTTGATGATACTGAATCTAGGATGCATTTCTTCACCCTATATAATCCTTTTGATGCAGTACTGAATTCTGTTTGATAGTATCTTTTTTTTTAAGGTTTATTTTTATTTTATGTGTATAAGTGTTTCCCTGTATGTCTGTGTACCATGTGCATGCAGTATCTGTGGAGGCCAGAAGAAGGTGTTGAATCCCTTGGAGCTGGAATTACAGTTGTAAGTCACCGTATGGGTGCTGGGAACAGAATCCAGATTCTCTGCAAGGGCAACCAATGCTTTTAACTTGTGAGCCGTATCCCCCCACCCCTCGTTTGTACTTGAGGATTTTGTATTTTTGAGTTCATCCTGAATATTGGCCTGTAATTTTCTTCAAATGTTCTTGTCTATCTTTTGCATCAGACAGTTTTGGTCTTTGGAAATGAGTTTGGAATTGTTCTTTCCTCTTTGTGTTTTTGGAATACTGTTGGGAGGATTGGTGTGAACTCTTTTTTAAATAGTTGCCATTTTCCAGTAAAGCCTTCTAGTACAAGGGACTCTTTTGCTTACTTATTCAATCTCTTTACTTTTATTGGTCTGCTTAGATTTTCTGGCAGTTTTGTTTTGCTTTTTCCCGATGCAGTCTTACAGATTGAGTTTCTAGGGGGTTTATTCATTTTCTGTGATTATCTAATTTGTTGAGTCATAACTTCTCACAGTAGGTTCTTACAGTCCTGTGTGCATACCACTAATTATAATTCCTTCTCATAATTTCATTTCAGGCTACCTCTCTTTTTCACATGAAAGGTAAAGTTTTTCAGTTTATCTTTTTAAAAGTTACTGTACACAGTAACGCATTCTTATGCACACGTATCCTTGCCTCTGTTACTGTTCACCTTTCACTCTGCCCTGCACCCTCTCCTTTTCTTTTCTTTTTAAAATTTATTTATTTATTATATATACACTTTCCAGGATACAGTGCCAGATCTCATTACAGATGGTTGTGAGCCACCATGTGGTTGCTGGGAATTGAACTCAGGACCTCTGGAAGAGCAGCTAGTGCTCTTAACCTCTGAGCCATCTCTCCAGCCCCTCTCCCTTTTCTTGCTGGTCCTGTTCACACAGTCCTTTTTTCTGGTTTGACGTCACATAAGTCCCACTACCCTCTCTTGTCCTTGTCCCCCTCCCTTCAGCCCTCCTGTCCCTGTTATCTGCCCTATTCAGTTTTCATGCTCTACACATAGATATGCATGTATAATTTTATTGTAGGTTCCTCATATGAGAGAAAACACACTCTTTCTGATTGTATGACATGACCTGACCTCCATCTCCATCCATTTTCCTGCAATTTTCATTCTCATTTACAGCTGAAGTTCTGTTGCTTCCGCACACTGATCCTTTGTGCATTCATCTGTTGATGGGAAGCTGTGCTGCCGTGGGCAGTTCCACTCTGTGGTGTGCTGGCTTGTACTCCTCAGGTATGTGTCTTGGAAGGAAAGGATTTCAGGATGAGCCAGTGTGAAGCAGAGTTAGAGTTTATGAAAAGACACTTTTAGGGCTGGCAAGATAGTAGGTAAAGGTGCTTGCTGTACAAGCCTGATAACCTTTGTTGATCTCTGGTACCCAGTGAAAGGAGGGAACCAACTTGCAAAAGTGGTCCCACCTTCCCCCAGCACTAACGAGACATATATTTGTGAGTGTTTTGGAGTCCTCCATCTTCAACTGACAAGAGGCAAGAGGCTTCAACTAGACTCTGGGAGACGCTGTCCTGCTTTCCTTGGCCCATCCACATGCCCACGATTTTCCTTCTCTTTCTGACTTTGGTTGGTTCACAGGTATTTGAGGAGACAAAATATGTAGGTATGTAATTTACACCCATGAAGATCTAGCAAAGCAAGTAGTTACTGCACCAGCTAGAACAGACACAGCATTTTCCTTGTATGGCCTAAAAATGTCTAAAATACTATAATACAACAGCAGAGTTGTAATTATTAGCAAGTTATTCTTGCTGAAACAACCCGCTTTGCAGAGGGTAAGTGTAGAGAGCTGCGTGAAGCTGCACCTGATGGCAATATGTAGAGAGCTGCGTGGAGCTGCACCTCATGGTGCTGGCTTCCGCCCTCCGCAATCCCGAAAGCGAGTGCTCTCTGTGATAATCAACTCCGAATATCAACTAGGCCTGACTTATGCTATTATCACGCAATGATTGTCAGCTGCTTGCATATGCGTGGACCTATGGGCAGTGCCCACCTGGCAATCTGGGGTTGGCGGTCCAGGCCTACTTAAGGGCTGGGAGAGGTTTGCCCAGAGAGGTAGAGAGAGAGAGGTAGAGAGAAAAAAAAGAGGAGAGAGAAAAAGAGGAAGAGAGAGAGAGAGAGAAAGATTGCTGTGAATAAAGTCCTGAAATAAACTGCTTAGCAAGAAGAGCTCCGGTGTTGCGCGTCTTCCTTGCTGGCCGAGGGGAACGGCGACAGGTAAGGGTGATTTTAGTTGAAAAGGAACTTTTGTGCTGTCCATTGTTTTGAATACTTTCTTTCCAGGTTCATTAGCGAGGAACACTGGAGATGCATTTCAGATGGGACGGGGAAGGCGTAGGCAGTTTAGCAGCAGCCCACAGAGCAAAGGAAACGCCTTGTATGTAAGGCTACAGTGGGTGGGAGGTCTCTGAGCTTCAGAGTATGGGGTATTTGGGTTTAGAAGATTAGGGAAGGCACTAGATGGGCTATAAGGCAGTAAATTAGGAGGCCAATCCCACTGTCCTACTCTGCTTTGGTGCTGTAAAATGATAGGGTTTTTTTTTTTTTTTTTACATGATAGGCTTTTATCAGCTTAAAAAGGGTACTAGATATAAGATATGGGTGACTCCCCTCTACAGAGGTGGCCTCTTTGATCTAGGATTTATTAATTTTAAATGCTAAACATTTTATTTTTGTGTTAGAAATCCCTATCCTAGTACAGCTTGTTGGGAAGTGAGAACTTGAATCTGTGCTACTGAACAAGAAGGTTTTGAATCCTTTAAGAGAAATTATGAGGATCTGGAGAGATGGCTCAGTGGTTAAAAGCACTTGCTCTTGCAGAGGACTACGGATCGATTCTCAGTCCCCAGGAGGTCGTTCACAGCCATCCATAACTCCAATTCTAGGATGTCTGATGCCCGCTTCTTCTGATCTCCGTAGGTGCCAGGTCCACGGGAGGTGCACATGCACACATGTTGTAAGAACATGCTTACACATAAAATTAAAAAAGGCAATTATAGGTTGAACCTGGGAGAGAAGGGGCTTTTTAGGTGGTGAGGGATGGAGATACAGCTCCATGCTGTTACCTCTGGTAACCTACGATGTTCCCTTAATGTTATAGGGGAAGGCCTGACCTTGACTCAGGCCAAACTGGGATTTGTGGCTTCAGTGCAGAAAAGAATCGCCGGACTAGCCAGTATGAATCAGAGTTGGGTTTTACTAAGGATGTTTTTAATAAAGACTATAAGCAGGAAGGTTAGGAGAAAGGCAGGCAGAAAGATGCACTCAGGCATGGAGAGTAGTCATTAAATATCTTAGCGTTAACCATATAAACTTGCCGTATGCACCAATCAGGCGGGCAGGCGCTCTAGCAAGAGCACCTAGTGTCCTAAACCACAGCTTCACAGAGTTAAACAGGTGCAACATAAAAATGCAACACATCTTTGCATCGTTAACTATTCCACAGCATAAACAAACACATCTTTGTATCATTAACTATTCCACAGCATAAACAAAGGTAACACATCTTTACCTAATATTTGATAGCACACTGCGGCCTTCGCCTTCACAGGCAGGTTGTCATCCATAGGCGGGAGCTTCACTTTGGGTCACTGCTTTTGCTGTAGCTGTTTGATCTCCTGAGTGTGGCAGTCCTGGCCTCCTCCTGAGTATAGCAAGCTTCTCAGGGCTCCAGATACCTCCCCCAAGCTTTTGCCACTCTATGTGCTAGGTTTTATCTTCTCTGTTTTGGAGACAGGGTTTCCCTGTGTAGCCCTGGCTGTCCTGGAACACACTTTATAGACCCGTCTGGAGATCTGCTTGCCTTTGCCTCCTGCATGCTGGGATTAAAGGTGTGTACTACCATGTGCTAGTTTTTAGACCACATTCCTATACCTGCTCCCCCCGATTCTTCTTTTCAAAGGCAATAAAATTGAATTATTTTCATCTTCTACTTTTATTGATTCTTTGCAGATTTCACATCATGCATCCTGATCCCATTCATCTCCCTTTCCCCCTGCATCTACCCTCTGCTCCTACAACCTTCCCTTCAGAATTTAAAAGGAAAGCCAAAACCCAAACAAAACAAAGCAAAAAATAAAATAAAATAACCCCAGCCAAGCAATCAGGAGCGTAGTGTGTGTAGCCCGTGAGTTGCACCATTAGCCCTTCCGTCTTCACATGAAAGTGTCCATCGCCATGAGTCACTGGTCTGGCTCAAGGTGCCTAGCATCTGCCGCACACGATAATGGCCTTTCACTGGGCTCTTCTTGGATATTCTGTTGTCCTCTTGTAGGGATCCTGCAGTTCTGGTTCTGTAGACTTCCCTGCTCACATGCTCCAACAGTTCATAGATGAGGAGGGTGTTGGGTGGGCAACATTATATTTAATGTAGCTTTATGTAATCACATTCAGTAGTTACTGATCTTACTTGTATAGCTTGCCATTCTCTAAAGTATAACTGAAATTGGATATAACTTTAAGTGATTTTTTTTAATTCTTTATTTGGTTTATTGTAGCTGTCCTTGTTAGCCAAGAGGCCTTTTAAAGAAAGTATATTTTAACTATGTGTGCCTATGTGAGTGCAGGTGCCTGTGGAGTCCAGAAAAGGGCATCATGTCCCTCTTGAGATGGATTTACAGTGGTTGTGACGTCTGACTTGGGTGCTGGGAACTAAACTCTGATCCTGTAGAAGAGCAGTACATGCTCTTGATCACTGAGCCATCTCTCCAGCCCCAGACTCATTGCTTTCAATATACAAAGTCTAAAAAATTACTTTAAACTAATATAAATGTCACTCTTTCTTTCCTAAGTTGCTAATTCACAGTGATAACCTGTTATCTAAGCTTAAGTCCAAGATTTGTGGGTGTGGGCCATTTATAGAAACATGAGTTAAAACAGCATTATCGCTGAAGAACCCACCTGAACATGGGTGATGTCTCATGAAACTGCATCTCTGGAGCTTTCTGCACAGATTTGCAGGCAGACAGTTCTGCAGATCAGAGAAGTTCCTCTCCACAACTGTACTGGCCAGTTTCCTTCCTCAGCAGCTGGGTACTGCTTCTTTAAAGCTGGGGAAAGGCCTGCCAGAGTTTTGCAAGTTTCAGCTCTCCTAGACATGTGACCTCAGTCTCATGAACCATTCCTTCCCTCTTGGAGGGAAGGTTTCGATTGAGAGCAAAGTGTCTCGCAGTACTGTGGATGAAAACTGTGGCATATTGTGAGCCATGTGTGCTATGGACAGTGGAGCTACCTAACCCAGAATATATGCTGTTGCTGTACCCTCCAGATATGCCAGCTGTGGAGCCACAGAGTATGGGTCTCTGTGCTTGATTTGAGTCTTTTCTTGCTTTGCCCTTCCCTCCACTTTGAAATAAGAAGCTTATTTTCTGCCGTTCTTTAATACGAGCTTGTAACTTGGTGAAGTTTACTTTGGGCTTCTGAACAGCACTGAACTGTGAGATGTAGATGTTGGAAGTAGACTGAACACAGTTTGCTTTATGGGAGCAGGGACAGAATGCTGTGGTTTGAATGGTGAAATGTTCCTCACAGCTTGACAGTGCAGTGTTTGGAACACTTGCTATTTGTGTCACTGCATTGGTAGGTTGTAGAACCCTTAGCACACTGAGCCTGGACCATGGATAAGGGGCTTTGGGAGTGGGGCTTTGTTATAGGTCACTCTGCTTTCAACCTAAATGCTGTTTCCTGATCCAAGGAGATATAACAAATATGCTGGCAGTCTTTGCTGCAGGGACCCTGCCACCATAACCACCCTAGCTGCCATGCCTTCCTCTTCATGAGGGGCTGTAGCCTCTGAACCATAACCAAATAAATCCTTTCTTTAAATTCTTTCTATCAGGTATTTGACCACAATGAGTATTTTTTATCTTGTCTTTTTACCTTCCCTTACAAAAGGACCACTTACATCCTTTCTTCTACCTGGTAGACGTGGGTCTCACCAGTAGATAGGGCACAGCTGAGCACAGGAGCACGAGGCCCTCAAAAGAGCGGCTCGCGGCTTTACACAGAAGCAGCGTAGACTTGACCTCCCACACTGGGAAGTAAAGAGAGCGAGGGTGGGAACCAACACAGTAAACAGCAGACTACCAGACCTAAGAGCTCTGTGCTTGGAATACAAGAGAAAGAAGAAATACCTACACAGTGATGACCGAATTTCTCAAATTAATGTTAGATCCCAGAGGCTCTTTTGGCAGGATAAATACCTAACTATATCTAACTGCTTTTTCAAACTACAAAGAAGGAAAAAAAAATCACAATTAGAGACTTCTGGAAGAAGCCAGAAAGAAAAGACATTTTATTCATGAAGGCGCTTATGTAAGAATTCTCCTCAATACCTTGCCAACACGAAGAGACTACAGTAAAATGTTAGGTATGGCAGAGGAGATTCTGTCACATTCAGGTCGTGAAGTAGGGTAGCTGCTCCAAGAAGTGGAGGTCTGTTGGAGTCCACAAGACTCTACAGTGACTGAACAGCTGACAGACCAATAGGAAGATCCACGGGAAGTGTATTCATCCACATCTACATGGAACAACCTGTTTTGTAGAGCTGCAGGAACACTTGTCTTTTGGGAAAGTCACCATCATACCTGTAAAAACCTTGTGAAGCCACGATTCTTCCCTTCAAAATGGGATTCATTCCCAGAGTACCTCAGCAGTGTAACTTCTGCACAGGCAATTGGTCCATTCCCCCACACCAAATGACATTCACTCTTTGTTCTAGCAGTCAAATTTGCACAGAGTCAATCCCAGAAAGTTACCTGCAACAGACCACGTAGAAATTTCTATAGAAGACAGGCACTGAGCAGGAAGGCAGCATGCCCCACCTTTGCTAACAAACAAATCTGGGCGTCCTCAAAGCTGGTTATCACCAAAGAGATTAGACAAGGAGAATCGGTGAATCAAGGATTCAGGGATGTTTAGTAACTTTATCTAATGGTTTGGGATGTCAGGTACTTCCCCTAGAATGCTGGCACTTCCCTGGGTGGTGCCATCTGTTCCAGAGTACTGCTTTGTTGGGATCTACCTGCCCTCTTTGTGGTTTTGATATGTATATGTCCTTGCCTATGGAATTTTCCAATTATTTCTGTAAAAACTAGAAAGCTCGTGGAACTCACCCCTTCTTCTTTTTCTCCTTATTCTTCCCCTTTCACTTCACTTTCTCCCCTTGCATGACAAAAAACACGCAGAGGTAACATATTTGAGTTAATTTTTTACCCTCAGATCCTCGCCTGCCATAGACATCCAATTCTGAGCCCTGTGGGGGTACTGAGGCTGGTTGGTACTCAAGGCCCCAGAGAGTGGCTCACAGCTGTAATCTCAGGACTTGAGAGGTTGAGACAGGAGGTTTGCCTTGAGTCTGAGGCCTGCGTGGGCTGCAGAGCGAAAGTCTATCTCAAAATGAAAGGAGAAAATTGAGGAAAAGAGGAAAAAAAAAAAAGAGGAAAAGAGAGAATGCTTTTCATTTTTTTTTCTTTTCTTCTTTCTTTCTTCATTTCTATCCACCTCACTCAAGGTGAGGTTCCCAGCAGAGTCTGATGTGGCTAACATGAATCATGGTCCCGTCCTTGACTAATGGCAGGCCCTAATACACCATAGGATGGAGAAGAGGTGGGGGATTGCACAGTAGACAGCACTGCTGACTGTGTACTGTGAGGCCGATGTTTCTCTGGAGGGGCATCCCTGACCTGTTCAACTTTCCATGTTGAAACAAAGGTTTGTTTTAATTTTTTGAAAATAAAAGTGTTTTTGTTCCTTGTTTCTGTAAATATTTCTCTGATTTACCTTTTCAAATATCTAAACTATTCCCAGTGCCATATGAAAAAATTATCACACAAAAGTGGTAATTTTAGCTTTTCTGAGGTGTGATGACTGTTCTTAATTGTCAACTTAACTACATTTCGAATTAACTAGAACCCAGGTTGCTAGATTCACCTGTGAGGGATTTTTCTTAATTAAATCATCTAAAATGGGAAGGTCTACTCTTGATCTATGTTTTTTTGAGGTGGGAAGAACCACCTTTAACCTGGACTGTGCCTTCTGCTGGCAGCCTGTGTAGAAGACACGGAAGAAGGGAGCTTGCACTCTCCCTGGCAAGTCCTGTCCTTCACTGGTACTAGAGCCCACTTTTTTGGGATTCTGGGTCCAGCCTCATGGACTGAACAACTGCTGGATTCTTAGACCTTATATTGGTAGACAACCATTGTTGGACTAGTTGAACCACAGCCTGTAAGCCACTCCAATAAATCCCCTTCACATGCGCTCGCTCTCTCTGTCTCTCTCTCTCTCTCTCTCTGTCTCTCTCTGTCTCTCTCTCTGTCTCTGTCTCTCTCTCTCTCTCTCTCTCTCTCTCTCATTCTGTCCCTCCAGAGAACCCTGATTAATACACAATGGTACAGCCTTTGGAGCTGCTTCTGGGTTGAGATCTCACTGTTTGGGCTCTATCCTTTCCTAGCAATCTCTTCCTCTGGGATTTTACATTATCTAACTTTGGATAATGATGTAATCTTAGTTCACATGTATGAAGCAATTCATACATGGCCAGAGCATGGTGAACATGTACATGTGTATGTTCACTTCACCAAGATAACCAAAAATTCTTTGATATTTTCATTTTTTGGAGGTCTTGTCTTATATTTTGGGAAAACGAAATTATTTGAAGAAGCAGCTTAAAACTGTATTTTGAAAACTACCAGAGAATTATTGCTTGTTTATTTAATGATGTGTTGAGTGTTTATCAATCATGTTTGATTCTGGGAAGGCAGAGAATTGATTTACCGCTAATGGAGTCTGTAACTGAATGAATAAATGCTTAAGAACACTTTCACTGTGGAAGAGCTGTCAAGCCATAGGGGGGAAAAGATCTGAAGTCTGGAGGGGTAGTTATTTTCCAGAGCTTGTGTGCAACCTGGCCTGGCGGTGTCTGCTGTACTGGGGAGCAAGGAAAGGGAGGCCTGAGAGTGCAGTGCCTGCCGAGGGTGCATTGCCTGCAGAGAGTGCAGTACCTGCCGAGGGTGCAGTGCCTGCAGAGAGTGCAGTACCTGCAGAGTTTGGTTTTTGCAGATAGGGTTTTGTAGCTGATTTCAGTGAGGACAGTGAAAGGAGACATAAGAGCTGCAGCTCTGCGGGGAAGGGTTCCCAATGCAAGAGCTGCAGCTCTGAGGGGAAGGGTTCCCAATGCAAGAGCTGCAGCTCTGAGGGGAAGGGTTCCCAATGCAAGAGCTGCAGCTCTGAGGGGAAGGGTTCCCAATGCAAGAGCTGCAGCTCTGAGGGGAAGGGTTCCCAATGCAAGAGCTCCAGCTCTGGGGGGGAAGGTTCCCAATGTAAGAGCTGCAGCTCTGGGGGGTCCTGACAGTTAGGGACCAAAAAATTCTACAGATTCACACTGCACAACGAACCTCACATGAAATTCTTTTGGAAAGACATAGAGGGCAGCAACCTCTGCTGGGGTGAGAAACAGCAAAGAACTGAGCAGGAGGCAGCCTTTATGTATGGTTTCTTGGGGAGTTGGGTGGAGCTTCCCAGCATGACCTGGGATTGGTGGGATTTGTGTGGCCTGATCTTGGACTTTTTTTTTCTCCTCTGTTGGGCAGAGTTCGGCCTTCTGTTTCTTGAGAGACTGGAAACAGCCATTAGGATAATCCGAAGGCTGGACTTGGCCACTCCCCGCTTTGGCTTTTAGTGTCCTTTGGTTAGTGTGCATGTGTCTCCTGTTAGCTTTCTGTTGGTTTCCTCTTTGGTTGATTGCTCAAAACTGTAAAGCCACATGGAAACTGCCATCTCCCCATTGGGGGGTCTCTGGGATTTGTCACATTCAGTGTCTTTTGCTGTCCTGCTCAGGAGGAGGAGGGCCATTTTCCTTTAAAGGATGGCACCTAGTAGCAGCATCTTACAGTAGTCATTGGTCTGAGGTTTGACCGCAGCCTTTACTGTTGTGAGTGCAGTCCCTGACCTAGTGCATGTGCCCTGTCCCAGGGAAACACAGGAACACTTGGCACTGGACTAGAGGGGCCCCTGCTGTCCACTGTCCTAGATTCTCCTTTGAGGAGGCCGGTAAACTCCTGTTGTGTTTTCTTACATTTATTTCAGGGGCAAGAAGTCAGACTTAGGAGATTTATTTTTTGTCCTTTAATGAGTCTACTGACTAGGAAATAATGTGCTATGTTTTATGAAAATATGGCCTCTTGTGAATGGGTTTTACATGTAAGGCAGTGCTTTTAAAAAATTATTTTTACCTTTAAATATTAACTTATTTTCATGCATGTGGTGTATATGTGGATGTGCACATATGTATGGGTACACACACACACCTTTGTGTGCCTGTGGAGAGTGAGAGTGGCCATGCACATATGCACATTAATTTTTTCCTCTTGATATTTTATTTTGACTTTCTAAATTTTAGAAATTTTACTAGAATGGCAAAATAAAATCCCATATGCCCAAATTCATCCCTTGCTAATATTTTGTCTCTCCCTCACTCTCCTCTTTGCTCTCGTACATGTTTTGGAGTCCGGTGAGACTGGCATCACAGACCTCTCCTCTAAACAGTACAGCAGATGTCTCTTAGGAATGTAACCTCATGACCATTTTCTCTTTTACTCTAAGTTTTTATTGAGCTGTATATTTTCTTCGCTCCCCTCCTTCCTCCTCCTCCCCTTTTACCCTCTTCCGTGGTTCCCACACTCCCGATTTACTCAGGAGATCTTGTCTTTTTCTACTTCCCGTATAGATTAGATCCATGTATGTCTCTCTTGGGGTCTTCCTGTTGTCTAGGTTCTCTAGGTTTGTGAACTGTAGGCTGCTTTTCTTTATGTCTAAAAGTCACTTATGAGTGAGTACATATGATATTTGTCTTTCTGGGTCTGGGTTAACTCATTCAATATGATGTTTTCTAGATCCATCTATTTTCCTGCAAATTTCAAGGTGTCATATTTTTTTTTCTGCTGCGTAATACTCCATTGTATAATGTACCACATATTCTTTATCCATTCTTCTGCACATTAATTTTTTGACTTAGGGTCTCTCAGTGAATCTGGCACCCCCACTGGGTATATTAGGTGGCCAGTGAGTTCTAAGGATCTGTCTGGAGATACAGACACGGGCCAGGAACCTTGTCCTCAGCCTGCACAGCTCACACTACCCACTGGGCAGCTCCAGCCTTCCTAGAGCAGTATTTAATTAAGCAGATTGCTTAAAGTGATGCATGAGGAATACATTACTTTACCTTTTTTTCCCTGAGAGGTGAAGAGGACCTGAAAAGAAAATTCCTTAGCTAGTACTGCATCGTGTTCTTTACACCTAAATGAGAAGCCAAGCAAGCATAAAAGCATCAGGATAGCAGAAGCATTTTCAGGCACAGACTGTTGGTTGATACCCAGGGATGTTTCTGGTTTCTCATCCAGAATACACAAAAGAACTTCACATTTAAGGCAGTTAAAGATAGCTCAGTCTTAAGGAGATGTAAAGTATTCTCAGCTGTGCCTTTTGTCCACAATTAGTGTGTTGCTGTGGAAGTGTAATGACTTTTAGTAATGGCGTTACCCATGATAAAAGTTCAGATATTAAAATCTGAGCTACAGCTGGCTGACGCACTTAAAATGATTCAGAGAGGACTCCAGCATCCCGAGCAGGCCGTTTGGTGGGTTGCGAGTGTGCTGATAGAGGAGCCTGTCCTAAGTGATCCCTCTGTTCCCTCTCGGAAGACCTCACCATTTCCTGTGCTCCTTGACAGGCTGCTGTGAGGGGTGTCGCTGCTCTCCACCTAGAGATGGCTCCAGATGCTGCAGACCTTGCTCCAGACTATCAGTTTTGGCTGCAGAAGCTTTCTGTATGGGAACAGGCCTCCTCCAAGGAAACCCAGCAGGACACCTGTCTTCACCTGACCCGGTTCCAGGAGTTCCTGAAGCAGATGTATGAAATCTTGAAAGAGATGGTAAGTACCCTGTGACATTAGGGACTCCCCAAGCAAGAATGCTACTTAGAGTTAGGGATTTGTGTGACTGACTTAACTGAACTTAACAAATTAGTGATAGGTGCTGCACACAAGAGCTGTTTTCATACCTTCCGGGTAAAACGACATTTTCTTTCTTAGCTATTTGAGACTGCCTGACCAAGAAATTTATTTATATTAATTAACTAATAATTAATCCATTAATTCTTGGAGTATTTGGGATTGAGCCTAGGGCCTTCCACATGTTAGGCTAGCCTTCTATCGTAAAACTGTATCCTAAACCCAAGCTAATTGTTGTAGATTATAAGACTTGGATTCTTTCTGTAGGTAGTAAGTGGGGTTTGTCCTGTTGCCCTTCAAACTTTCCAGGGGTTACTGAGCTGTTTGCCCTTTGTTCAGCTCTGCTTTCAAGGAGGTGCTCCTATCCTGTTTAGTATTGATTTATCACTATTAAGATATTAAGATCTCTTTTAACATATATTTTAAGAGATCCTTTCAAATAAATTTCTGAGTATCTTATATAATTTATTGTTAATATTTCCATTTATCTTCCTATTGACATAAATTGCTTATGTTTACTGTGTTAGATATTGGCAGGGTTTCTCTGTGTGGCCTTGGCTGTCCTGTTACTGGCTGTGTAGACCAGGCTGTCATTGAACTCACCGTGATCTGTCTGCCTCTGCCTCCTGAGTGCTGGGACTAAAGCATGCACTACCACCTTCCTGCTGAGAGCCATGTTTTCATGTTATAAGCATATTAATGTTTCATACATTATTCATATTTTTAAATTAGAAAATGAAAGTAATTGTTATTTAGCATGTGTACTTTCATTTAGTACTTTCTGTTCATCAAAGAAGCAAATGAGAAATTTGAAGAACAAATTCCTATAGATTATTCTGTAGGTAATGAGAATGAGTTTATATATCTCCAGAAATTAGAAAGGAAGGTTATCTGGAACAAGTGATACTAATTTTTAAATTTTTTTTTTGTTATTTGTTTTTGTTAGTAAGATTTATGTAACTTGACCTTAATGCAGTTTCAGAAAATCTAGGCTCAGTCCTGGTGCAGGGATCATGTTGAGGAGCTTCCTGCTGCATCATGGGGCTGTGAGGGCCACAAAGGTCCTTGTGCCACAGATCACTAGGGAAACCAGGAACGTTAGACATGCAGGAGCCTCTCCTCAGTGGAGGAGATAAAACACCTGTCTTCCTGCCTAGACATCTAGAAGTGGATGTTGTTAATGATCTGGTGACCTTTTTGCTCTCTGTGGTGGCAGACCTCACACACCTTTTGCTATAGAGACTCCCACAACCCCTCAGAATGTTTGTCAGACTCTTCCGCTCTGGCCTTCAGTTAATCTATCTTTAGGGGTGATGTCACATGTACTTTATGGCCTGCTGACCTCTGTGCTGTTGCAGTCAGAGACCACTAGATTCTCAACCGTTTCGCTGTAGAACCCACCCTTGTCACATGGACTTTGTAGAGGAGTTTCTACGTGGTCACACCTTAAGCTTTAGAGTGTACCTGGAATTAGAATGACTGTTGCCGGGAAATGATTATTTCCTGGAAACTTTTCCCCAAATTGTACTGTTTTAAATGTGCTGACATGACCCGCCTGGCATCAGACGCCCCAGATCTGACCCAGGTTGATGAAATCAGTCTGAAGAAAGTTTTCATTCTCGTTTCTTCGAGGTTTGCTTCCTGGCCTAGATGCCTATAGCGTCTCCTTCATTGGAGGCACATGAGCTGGTGTGGTCTAAACATCATAGAAGAGTGCGGGAAGATACAGGGGAAGATACAGCTGTGCACCAACACTGTGCTTTATTTTACGCTGTTTCTGTTTGGTTGATGATTTTATCATCTCAGAGGTTAGACTATTGTAGCTGAAATATGTCATTTAACATGTAACAATCATGGCTGTGACACACGAAGACGTGAGTTTTAGGGCCTCAGCCACTTTCCTTCCTTTGCAAAAGCTGAATGATGGGTCTTTCTTGTATAGTTCGAAGAGCTAGAGTTCTATGGTTGTTAATCACCAGGGCTGCTCTTCTTCAGTGTACTGTGTTAAATGAAGTAGTCTTTCCTAGGTTGGACAATCCCAGATTTGGGAGGGAGAGGCAGGCAGATCTCTGAGTTTGAGGCAAGCGTGTGAGTTCCAGGACAGCCAGGGCTGTGTAGGAGACCCTGTCTCAAACAACAACAACCAAGAAATAGTCTTTTCTGATTATTGCTTGAGCAAAATACAATAAATGTTCTTGCAAAATTGAAATGACCTGATTACATCATACTGAATTTTTAAGAATGAAGTACAAGATAAACTTTGAATTTCTTACAGAGAGCTTTTCTGTAATCTCTTTCTGTGCATTTTCTAGAATAGGATGTACAGGAGCACTCAGGCTCCCTTGAGAAATTGTGTTGCTCAATTGATTTGCATAGTGTGTTTTAACGATCAAAACATTGGTTGTTGTTTTTATAGGATTCTAGGGCAATCCTGGAAAGGTTCCCCAAAATTGGTCAGCTGTTGGCAAAAACTTGTTGGAATCCTCTCATCTTAGCATATGGTAAGAGCGTCAACACACAAACACCTAATGACAGTTTTACTCTCTCTGCTTCTCACAAAGCACAGGGATATAAATTGTAATCTCTTTCATGTTTCTGTGGACAGCTCACCACGTGTATGCATCTTCCCGTGCTTCTGTGTGTTACAGGCAAACAGGCATGCGTGTGCACATAGGCTCATGCCTGTGTACTGTAGGACAGCAAGGATTCTTACAGTAGAGGTTTAAACACCAGTGTTTAAATTTAAAATGACTGTAGTCACTTTCATCATCTCATTTTAAATTCTCCACAAGTAAACTTGATGCTAATGATACCTAGTTAATTGTTTCACAGGTCCATGTTAACTCATGTATTGCTGTCCACGTTGTGAGGCCATTGTTCAGAGTTGGAGTCCTGCTATAGCCTTGCCATTATTTAAGAGTGATGTGGTTTTAGCCAAGGTTGAGAGAATTTGGGAATACTTTAGGTGTAGTATGACTTCACCTCTCCTACCTTGTTTCCAGTTTCATCTTCCTCAAGTATAACATGCCATTGCAGAAGTGCTGTCGCCAGCTGTCTGAACGCCAATGTGGGCCTGTGTGCATTGTATTCCCTCTGCCTCTTGGCCCTCCTGGAACTGTGCTGAGGCTGGGCTGGTCTCTCTTCATTTGCCTGTGGTTTCCCAGCGACTTCTCCCACTGTCTGGGCCTGGGAGCAGTGTCATCCTCGAGCCTGGTAGAGTTTGCTGAAGTTCCTGTAGATGAGCCCTTTGAAGGTCTTCTGCCTTAGATTGACTGCATTATTAGCAGATGTAATTTTTTCATCTTTTTCTTAAAGTAAAAGACTAATCAAACCTATCATAGGTCATGTGAGAGCTGTGAACTAGGTGGGGGGGCACTTCCTTGGATCTTTGAGCACACACTTGTGCTTGAGGTGCACATTCAGTCTCACTCGTTCCATCCTCACTTTTGTGGGGTGCTAGGAAAAGGGAGATGAAGAGCTCCCCCTGTAGTTTTCTTCCTCTTCCCTCAGTCAGGTTGTTGATCTAAGGTGGAAAGCTTGTGAGCCGGTGCTGTATTTACTTTCCAGATCTGCCGGTGAGTCCTGGTGGATCCTTAGCAGTTTCCTATGGAAATCCCAGTCCCAACCGTGGTGCCTCTGGGGAGGAAGCTCCTGGATGCCATTCCCTGTATGGAGTACTAGTGGTCCTCATGTAAGCAGCAGGGGCTTATTTATGTCTGCGAGCCAGCCAAGCAAAGTGAGCTGTGTGCTCATCAGCCAGAAGTGTATACAGTGCGTCACTTTGTCCCTGGATCTCTTTCCTTACTTATGAGAGGAAAACAGACACGCGAACTTGTGTGTAGGATTACTCCACATCCTGGTGGTACCACCCCTCTTTTGATTCTTTGAAGTTTAAGCTCCATAAACTACCATTTTCCTGCTTCCCTTTTTGAAATTGCCCCCCAGTACATCCTCCTTTCTCCATAGTGAAGGATATTATTGGAATGTCTGTCACTTGTGAATTAGTATTTACACCAGGTCAAGTGCAGCAGTCACATCTCACTCAGAGGTATCAGTTTGGCCTGGAGAATTCTTTGAAAGTTACAAGTCTGGAAATTAATGTGTGTCAGGCAAGACTATAACTCCTGGTGCCTTATTTATGCTCATAGGGGAAAATGAATGTCTCAGAATGACCCTGAGAAAGTGTAAACTCAATGATTGTCACTGGAGGAAAAATAGATCTAAAAATTATGAAGGGATAGGTGCTCCCTGTGAACATAGAGGAGCTTTCCTGTAGTTTGTTCTGTCCTTGTGCCTTTGATAGCAAAGCCATTGGAGGCACCATAGGCTGTAGGAGGCTGGAAGGTGAGCTCTGCCTGTCTAAGACCACTGCAGGGGCTGGGTCTGTCTCCCTCCCCTCTCTCCACCACAAGGTCTGCATCCTCTGTGTAGCTTGTATGCTAACAACTTCCGATTACAGCTTTAATTTTTGTTCACTAGTTGTGTTATAAGTCTCTACCTCGAACAGGTTTGGTCACAGAAACAGATAGTAGTTATTTTGCTTTAAAGAGGTCGACATTGCTGATGTTTCAAACGTGAAATTAGAGACATCTTGAAGCGCCCAGCACATTCAGCACTTCCCATCGTTCTTACTTGGCTCTAAAAACTGCTGCTGTCTCAGAAAGAGTTGACCACACAAGAGCTGGACAGTGAGCTGAACCCACAAGAAGAAAAGCCAATGCCGAGCTTGGTGCTTTGAGGTTTTCCTAAGCATGTTCTTAAGGTTTTTCCTTTTTGATAAAATATACTCATTTTAGTTTTATTTTCTGCAGATGAAAGCCAAAAATTTCTAATATGGTGCTTATGTTGTCTGATGAACAAAGAACCACGGACCCCTGGAGAATCCGAGCTTAACTTCTGGATCCGTGTAAGAGAGTAAAGCTTCCTCTGCCTTGCTTTGGCTTAAGTTGATTATTTAAAGTCCTCTACACTCTGCTAATTTCCACTTATTGGTTCCAATCTGTGATATTTTAAGGCAGCAGTTCTCAACCTGTAGGTTGCCACCCCTTTAGGGGTCACACATCAGATATCCTATATGTCACATACTTACATTATGATTCATAACAGTAGCAAAATTATAGTTATAAAGTATCAATGAAATAACTTTGTGGTTGGGGTCACCATAACACAAGGGACTTTATTAAAGGACTGCTGCATTGGGAAGGTTGGGAATCACTGCTCTGCAGTGTTGAGGTTGGGAACCCCTGCTCTGCAGTGTTGAAGTGGGAACCATTGCCCTGCAGTGTTGAGGCTGGGAACCACTGCTCTGCAGCGTTGAGACTGGGAACCACTGATCTGCAGCGTTGAGGTTGGGAACCACTGCTCTGCAGTGTTAAAGTGGGAACCACTGTTCTGCAGCGTTGAGACTGGGAACCACTGTTCTGCAGTGTTGAAGTGGGAACCATTGCTGTGCAGTGTTGAAGTGGGAACCACTGCTCTGCAGTGTTGAAGTGGGAACCACTGTTCTGCAGCGTTGCCTTTTACTGTTAGGTATTTGGTGAGTGTTACCTATTCAGAAGACTTCTGCTTTGTTGATTAGAAATTCCCCCAATACTGCTCCTACTGAACCTCCCAGTGCTGATACCACTTCATGCTGAGTGGCTTTGGAAAATACTTTGTAATGACTGAAGAATCTACTGGGTTTTCTTCCAGATATTACTGGGAGCTCCATTCTTCCTGCCAGCCTAGTGTGAATCCTTACATTACTTTTCTCCAAGAATGGCTCTGCTTCTCAGAATCTCTTCTGTTGTAGGCGTGAGTTTAGCCAGTCCTTTTTTTGTGTCCCAAAGTTGATGCCTAGGCCATTGCTGCTCGTGCTTTCAAAGTCATTAATCATGGCGGCTACGCAAAGAAATGATGGCTTCTTGGTTTTCCCTGTGTCTGTTTCCTCTGCAGTGGCAGGCACAAGTTGGAGAACCTGATTTGGTTGACTACTTTGGCTCCTTTCTGTTTCCCTCCCAGAAGCCACAGCCTGTGGACCTGCTGGTGCAATGCCATCAGACTCACTGTGAATGTGGTTCTCATTGGCCGTAAGGCTATGAACTCACCCAGGCAGATTGGCACAAAGGGTTTGGCCTGTGGGTGGCTGGTGATACCACCACCTTCACTCCTCTTTATGTCCTTTAGGCAAAGTTAGTAACAGAGGATAGATGCAGCATTGTACTTTTTGTGAGACTGGAAGAAGAGCAGGCACACAAGGAGTTAAAAGGACAAAGGGAAAAATGAATTCAGAATTTAGTTTCAAGTAAAACTCGTGTACGAAACTGAAGAAAGAAACTGATATATGGAGTTAGAGAGAAGAAAGTTATAGAAATAGAATAATACCTAGTCTTTAATAGAATAATGCATAGTCTTTCATTATGTTTTATAGAATATAAGAACAACTAGTGTGCAAGTTTTTTTGTTTTTAAAAATAGGGTCTCTCTATGTAGCCTGGCTGTCCTGGGACTCACTCTGTAGACCAGTCTGGCCTTGTACTCAGAGATCCACCTGCCTCTGCCTCCCAAGAGCTGGGATTAAAGGTGTGTGTCGCATAGTGTGCCCGGCATAGTGTGCAAGTTAATGTTGGCTAGCTCATTAGGTCCTAAAGTAATCCATCTAATAAAGTATTTCTAGGATGACAGGATTAGCTTTGTACACTTAACATAGGACTTTTTACACCATTAAAAAATTTCTAGCCTTAGATGGATCTCTGTGAGTTCGAGGCCAGACTTGTCTACAGAGGTAGATCTAGGACAGCCAGGGTTACACAGAGAAGCCCTATCTCGAAAAAACAAACCAAAACAGGACAAAATACTGGCCTCATTTTTTGGGGTCTTTTCATTGTTTAATGCCTTGGTGAGTACTGAGAAGCACTTAAATTAGCACTGATGTGGGAAGGTAAAATCAAATGCTGAATTTCTTTTCCTGGGGTCCCAAGACTTGGGTTGTCAGTAGAGTGCTGTTGTAGGTGTGATGGTGGCCCAGAGTGTGCACTTGCTTAGACTTGGAGGGCTGGAGGCATTTCCTGTGGAAGGCAGCAAACTAGATGTGTTGTGAGGATGACTGTGAGTGCAGGAAGTGACCAGGCATGTCAACATGAAGAGAACATGCAAAGCATGGTGGGAGAAAGCAGACATCTGGGAAACTGCTGGTGCCTGCAGGTACCTGCAGCTTGTTGTTTCTGGAGTGTGTGCTGATCGTGAAGGTGGAAAGACAAGTAAGCACCAGCATGTGGGTGATTACAGCACATTTTTATGTATGACAGTGGGAACATTAGAGCATTCCAACAGAAACCATGTGGTGGGTGCTAGCTTAGGAAACTGATGGTGGGAGAAGGTTGGTGTGGAATGGGGGAGGCAGCATTCATGACTAAAGGGAGAACCTGGGAGTCCTGGTCAAAACCGGATGATGGACAGGCAGTGGTATGAGATATCAAATACAGTGAACACGCAGGTTAAGTGTAGGTGTGTGAGGGATTGGCGAGGCACATGGAGGGTAGTTGAACACACTACTCACAGGAGGGCAAGCTGGTAGACAGGAGTTGAGAGAGAGTGCTGTCTGGGGAATGACTGAAGTAAGACCACTCTAAGAACTGGGAGACCTCATAGGTTGTAGGCATTACAGAAACAGTGAAAAATCTCAGTTGCAGGGTAAGAGTCTAAGAGAAAAAACACAGTTAAGGTTAGTAGTTCATTTAATTTTCATTTCATTTGAATGGAAGTTGTTTCTGTAGCTCCAAATTGTTTTAGATTTTTTTTTTGTTTTGCTTTGTATGTTGCTGCTGCTCAAACAGGCCCTATCACACACTCACTGCCCATTTGTAATGGAGTATTTGGGCTGTAGTGATGTGGTTGGCACAGCCTGTTATATGTTTTTAGTTTGTTTCATGGTTGTGTTGACATCTATTTAAATAGAACTTTCAGTAAGTTGGCTTAGTTCACAGAATATTGACCCTTTTTTTGCCCCCAGCCCTCCCCTCATCCCCTACTTCTCCTGTTGTGTTATCAGTTTGAAGTGAAGGGGGTTTTTGTGTTTACATGTTATAAGTATATATATTGCCTAGAATAAGTTCACTGATTTTTTGTTTGAGTTGCCCAGGTCACGTTTTTTGGTACATTCACGACTACCCTGTAAAGTAGGTTGATACTAAAGTCTGTGGTGGTGTTAGATTCTCCTAAATTAACCTGTAAGCCTCACATGCCCCAGGACCAAATAACACCATGGCATTCTGGGAATTGTAGTTTTGGGGAAATAACAAAGCCTCATGGGAAAGTTTTGGTGGCCTATGGGTTTTGTCCCTATAAGTCTGACCAACACATGCCTTGGGGCCCCTCATCTGGAAAGTTTCCAGGTGATGGTCCTAACCAAATTCCATCTTGATCAGTGTTTAACATTTTAATAAAATCTTGCTTTAATTTGACCAAAATGGTGGAGCTGGTTTTTCTGGTAAATTTCAGGATTAACAGTGAGAGGTGTTTCTTAGTATGGAGCCATTGTTAAAGGCTGTGAATGTTTGTACTGTATGTGACTGCACAGGCTCTATATGGCTTTTGAAGTTCAGTGGCTTCCTAGACTACATGTATGTTTCTGGAGGAGGCTGCCACCCTTACCTGCCTCCTAGCAAGGCATTGAGAGTTGGTGACTTACTGGCTTGTCTGTCCCAACAAAGATTGTTGTGCTATATATTAGTTTTGACTGTTGTTCCCACCAGATCTGGTTCTGTTTAATACTGAGAATGTTGGAGTTTTATCAATGAGCAGCATGGCAAAGAACCACATGGATTTAGACTCATAATAGGTCTTTGGAAAGCCTTGTGGTTTAAGTGACACTTTGCTCTGTGGTAGATGCAAGGAGTGTTTATAAAATTGTGGCTATCAGAAGACTTTTGTGATTCTACTACTCTACAAAATCAACTGAAATTGTAGGTCTGATTGGCTCCTTTATGCATTACAACCCTTACTATTAAAAATGGTGACCAACTTCATATGGCTGTTTACATAAGGTGTCTGTATTAGTTATTTTTCTATCACTGTGATAAAACACCATAGTAATGGTCTGTCCTGTCCCTTTAAGAGACAAGTAACGCCCCCCCCCCCAAGCTGATCTCCAGCTTCCAGCCTGAGTCCTTCACTTTCAGTCTCTCTCGAAGAGGCAGCTTCTGTCTCTCCCTTCTCCCTGCTTCTCCCCTCCCCCCTGTCTGTCTGTCTCTCTGTCTTTCTGTCTTTCTGTCTATCTCTCTCTGCTCTTCCCCCTTCTCCCCTTCCCTTCCATAACCCACTAAATAAATATCCAACTTCACTCTGCACGGCATGTGTATCCTTCTTCGTCTCTCACCCACCACAGGGCTTCCTGCCTGGGACCTGACTGCCTTCATGGCCTGCCGTGGTCTCGTGGCCCACTGCCCACTGCAGCATGGCCCCCTTTCTGCCACTGTGCCCCTTGGGGAACCTGCAGCATTTTACTTAAACCATAACAACCATGACCAAGACAACTTACAGAAGGAGCGGTTTATTTGAGTTTAAGATTCCAGGGTTGTAAGATACCCATCACCATTGGGTGGGGGACAGTGTCAGCAGGCAGGCCGACAGCTGGAGCAACAAGGTGAGAGCGTCTATCTCCAGTTGCTAGCAGGAAACAGCCTTCTCTGGGTGGGCACTGAGCAGTCTTTAAACTCTCCATGTCTGCAAGGTCACACTTCCTAAGCCTCCCCAAATTGCAGCACCCACTGGGGACTAATTATTCAAATGTCTGAGACAATGGGGACATTCTCCATTCAAATCACTACGGTATCTAAAGTAGTCCAATTCATAGAAATACTGTAGAACAGGCTGTGTAGAAACCAGGTGGGGTGTGTTTGATTGTATGGGGTTTTGAGACAAGAGATTCTGGGGATGTGTCTTTCAGCATACAAATATAAATAACGCCTGGCCCTTCACATTCAAATTGCCAAGGCAGCATAGTTGAATTTCTGAGGGATAGCAATCCTGTTGGTAACTGTTGACTGTGGCATGGGTAACAAAACCAACTTTGTAATGGGAGAACTTAAATTGAGAGAAGTAGATTGATAGCCTATGAGTGGCAGATTGGATTAGGCCAAGGTGGGACTCTGTAGCTGCTTGAAAAATACATTGCCTCAAAGGTGAACTTCAAGCTAGAAGTTTGTTTGGCTGCGATGGTCCTGCATTTGTGGTTCTAGGATAATTGGTGCCTTGCAGTCTCATTAATGAGAAAAGTATTGAAAAGTTATGTGTTCATTTCTGCTGCGCCATTGATAGTGGAAATGCCATGCTGGATTTGAGCTGCATCAGAGCCACAGCCCTAAGAAAAGCCAGGTGGGTAATGTGTGTTAATACCACAGGTTGAGAATGAGACCACTACCACAATTTAAAGCCAGGGTTGAAGCAAACTTTAATGAAATATTGGCAGGTGGATGGGCTCTGGTCAGGTCCATCTCTTGCTCCCCAGAAAAATGACCCCGAATCAAGTTTTGCCAGGACTTACAAAGAAAAATCCATAACTCACTGTATTTGCCATCGGGTCCAGTCAGGGCAATGAGCACATCCGGTGCAGGTGGGTCAAACAAACTTGTTGAGGGGAGTGAAAATGAGACTTGCCTTCTCCCATAAACAACAGCCTCCAGCATTGCAGGAACTGTCTGTCCTTGGCCAGGGGGCTTGCAGGTCAGAGCCTTTTTTGTTTCATGGATCTGTAAGGCATAGTAACGAAAACTTAAACTGTAACTTTGGCTCTCACAAATGCTGATTCCTTCTGTTGAATGCTGCATGGGGCTGAGGAAGATCTTGGTCTTAATGTTTTTGACAAACCTGCATTACTTGTGTTTTTCCAGTCACTGGGTCTGTGGTGTCAGAGCAGCCAAAGCTCCTGAGCATTCCCCAAAAAAGTACTCAGACCTGTAAAATGTTCTTTGTAATCCTTGTTACAGTTGGAGACAATAAGCAGCCCAGAATCTAGGTTAGACTCCAGGAAAAGCTTTGCCATTGTGTATAGCCCGTGAAATGTGAAGAATGTAACAACAAAAGTAAAAGTCAGTGAGAAACTGGTGACACACAACGACAGTACCACTCAGATGCAGACATCTACCCAGGATGGAGTACACCTGATGACGAAAAGACTTTTAGAGGAGAATAGCCTGTTATTCTTTTAAATTTAAAAGTTTTTTAATTTTTTTTTGTTATGAATAAGTACAGCAACTTATTCTTGTGATTATAATATCTAAAAGATTATTTTTGAAAAAGTTACATGTGATTCGCACCATTTTGAAATGTGCAGAGTGATACTTCTGTCGATGTATGCACCCTATATCTGGGGCTGCAGACAGGTGGTGTAACATTTCTGTCTTCCCCAGAAGTCCCCATTGCCCCTACATTCAGTCAGCTCCAGCCTGGGGTGACTGCTATCTGCTTTCTGTCACCACAGATTAACTTTTCTATAATTTCACATAAGTAGAGCTATACAGTATACACACTATTTTTCAACATGGGGTTTATCCATGTTGCAGTTTACAAGATTATTTCTTATTGTTCAAAACTATTTCACTGAACTGCTAAGTCAATTTTCTTTATCCATTGACTTGTTGATAGTTACTTGGATTTCTTGGTTCTAATTTTTTGCCTTTTGTGCATAAGTTGCTATGAACATCCTTTGAAATTTCTGTATAGTTATGTATTTAATTAATCTTTAATAAATTTGAGGACTAAAATTGCCATGCTGTGCAGTAGCATATGCAAGTAGCTGCCACGTGGTTTGAGGACTCTGGTAGTTCTGTCTGTTCCCCGGCACCTAGTATTGTCATATGTTAGCCATTCTTATGCTCAGAGGGCTTCCTGCTTGCAGTTTTGATATCAGTTTTCCTGCTAGTTTGACATTGAACCCTGTTGTAGGTAGGCCGCTTGGTCGTTATGGCTGCTCAACAGCTCAGACCCAAAATAATCACACAGAAACTGTATTATTAAAACACTGCTTGGCCCATTAGCTCTAGCTTCTTATTGGCTAACTCTTACATCTTAGTTTAACCCATTTCTATTAATCTGTGTATTGCCACATGGCAGTGGCTTACTGGCTAAGTTTTTGTAGCATGTCCCACTCTGGCGGCAGATCCATGGTATCTCTCTGACTCTTTCCTTCCTTCCAGCATTCAGTTCTGTCTTCCCCGCCTACCTAAGTTCTGCCCTATTAACAGGCCAAGGCAGTTTCTTTATTCATTAACCAATGAAAGCAATATATAGACAGAAAGACCTCCTACACCACAAGGTTGTGGCTTACCAGGTAAAGTTCCAGCGGGGCTCCATGGCTTCTCTCTGACTCCACCTTCCTTCTCCCAGCATTTACTTTAGTTTTTCCTTCCCAGCTAAGGTCTGCCCTGCTATAGGTCCAAAGCAGTTTCTTTACTCATTAACAGTAATCACAGCACACAGAGGGGAGTCCCACATCAGAACCTTCTCTTCATAATCCCTGTCTTCTGTGTGTTTTCAAGGACTTAATCCATATGAAAACATCATCTTAACAAGGCACAGGAGTGCTTTTTATACATCAGGTGCTGTTTTCCTTTTCCTTCTCTTAGTGATGGCTTGGAAGTACCTAAGGTAAGCAGACATGGATCAATGCAGTGAGTCCACCATTCCACACGGGGTTTGGGGTACGCAGATACTCTGCCACTGAAAACGCCTTGTTCAAATCTTTTCTTTCTTTCTGAGACAGGGTTTCTCTTTGTGGCCTTAGCTGTCTTGGAATTCACTTTATAGACCAGGCTGGCCTCAAACTCAGACATCTGCCTGCTTCTGCCTCACAGATACTGGAATTAAAGGTGTGTGCCACCACACCTGGTTTGCTCAAATCTTAATCTCCTATGTTACCTTTTTCAAGTTACATGCTTTTCTAAATTGCAATCATCCATCTTCAGTAGAAAATAATCTCACTTGCTCATAGGTCTGCTAGAAAAATAAGTGATTAGAACTATACTGTGGGTGTTTGTGTGCTTACAAATTGACTGTTGATGGTGGGAGTAAGTATTCACTCTGCCATTGCTTTGGTAAGGGTAGGATTCGTAAGACAGGTTAGGGTTCAAAATGAACTAAGCCATTTTAATGGGAACATTCATTGCTGTTTTGGATTAAAGGATGTGTTTTCAGTTTGTAAAATAGCAATGTCAGTCCGCTTTCAGTGCTAGGAAGATGTCATTAGGCCCATGCTCTGAGCCTCCCTGGCTGCTGCATTCTCAGTTTAAGCTAAGTTTTTTCTTCATTGTTGTCTTGCTTTTAAAGTTGATTGACATATGCTAGTTTACAGAGTGGCAGGTTTTATTATGTTTCTCACATATGTGTGATGTGCATTCTTGCATTTGCTTATGTTGTCTGGCTCTTTTAAAGATTTACCACAGATTGGTTTTTTTTTTATCATAAACGACATATACTCTAATTTTTTTCTTTTAATGATTCCATGTAGGCTGCCATTTGAAGATCATAACTTCAGAATTCACCACAATTTGACAGTTGTAAAGACAGGGAAGGGTGACTCTTAGAGAAGCATGGCCTCCGCTTCCCGAGTGCCTCTTTCTCTTAACCGTAGTGTAACGCGGTTCATACAAACCAGAGACAGAAATGGGGTTCAACCTGGAGGTCAGAAAAGCAAAGCAGTCAGCTCCTGGCTCTTACCTTTATCTCTGTCCAAAAATGGTGATCCTGTCTCCTGAATCCTCAGAATGAGACTGTGTGTGTGAGAGAGCTGTCTCCACCCATCTTCTATTCCTCTCTAAGGCTGGGATTAAAGGTGTGTGTCACCACTGCTTGGTCAGTAAGTAAGGCTGATTTGGGAAGGCTGTTTTACTCTCTGATCTTCAGGCAAGCTTTATTTATTAAAATACGAATGAAATAACAGTACACTCCAGTGCTTAAAATGTTTGTTAAAAACATCCTTCAATGAACTCCAAATCTGCTTCATTAAGAAATCAAACAAATAGTCCAGGTGTAGTAGCATATGCCTTTAGTCCCAGAACTTGGGAGACAGAAGCTGGTGGACCTCTTTGATTTCAAGGCCAGTTTGGTCTGTGTAGTGAGTTCTAGGAAAGCCAGGTCTAGCTACATAGTGAGATCCTGTTTTGAAAAACAAAGCAAAACAAAATAAATACCAAAAAACTCAAAGAAGTAAATTTGAAATCCCTGTGGATACAATGGTCCATCTGCTGCAGCTCATCTAACTTGCTCTCCATCAACTCTGAGACCTAGGCTGTGCTGTAATGTCTTCTCGTGTGACCTGTTTCTCATTTCCAGGCTTTGCTTTGTGAACAGTAGAACTCTAAGTGTGCTGGGACATATGTCCTGAGGCTCTGTTAGGACGTGATGAAGGGAAGCAGATGGGTTAGAGATTTGTTTGGAAACAATGACTAGTGGGGGCAGGTTGGGAAAGGATGAGGAAAGGGCAGTTCCTAGGTATTAAATTGAGATTCTGCTTACAGAAATAGGGGCATTCCCAACAGGCATACTGGCTTAATTTTGTTGTGTTGTAATTTGTACTCAGCTTATAAAATCAGCCTTTAGTTTTTAGACCTTCTTTAGGTTTGAATAAAAAGTGGGTAGAAAATACAAAGATTTTCTGTGTTCTTCTGTCCTACCTGTACAGAGCCTCTGTAGTCAGATGTGCTCAGCAGAATGACGTGTCAGTGACAGCTGATGAACCAGCTTTGTGTCACACCCAGAGGCTATGGTTTCTGGGAGCTCACACTGTCTGTTCTGTAGGTTGGAAAATGACTGGCATGTACTGGCTGGGTTTGTGTGTCACCTTGACACAAGCTAGAGTCATCAGAGAGGAACGAGCCTCAACTGAGAAAATGCCTCCATGAAATCCAGCTGTAAGGCATTTTCTCAATTAGTGATCAATGTGGGAGGACCCAGCCTAGGGTGGGTGGTACCATCCCTCAGCTGGTGGTCCTGGGTTCTATAAGAAGGCAGGCTGAGCAAGCCAGGGGAAGCAAGCCAGTAAGAAGCTCTTGTCCAGGGACTTTTTTTTTTCTTCCTCTCATCAGCTTTTGCCTCCAGGTTCCAGCTCTGCTTCAATTCCTATTCTGACTTCCTCCGATGATAGAGTATGATCTGTAAGTGTAAGCCAAATAAACCTTTTCTCCCCAACTTGATTTTTGGTTATGGTGTTTTGACACAGCAATAGAAAACCTAACTAAGGGCTGGAGAGATGGCTCAGCAATTAAGAGCACTGTCTGCTCTTCCAAAGGTTCTGAGTTTAATTCCCAGCAACCACATGGTGGCTCACAACCATTCATAATGAGATCTGGTGTCCTCTTCTGGCTTGTAGGCATACATGCAGGCAGAACACTGTATATATAATAAATAGGTAAATCTTAAAAAAAGAAATCCTAACTAAGACAAATTGGTACCAGGAGTGGGGTATTGCTGTGACTGACAAACCTGACCATGTTTTTGGGAGGATTGTGGAAGAACTTTGGAACTTTGGGCTAGAAGAACCATGAAGTGTTAAGAACTCTGTGGGACGTTCTGTGGGAACTTGGAAGGTAAGAATGTTGAGAGCAGTGCAGAGGATGGAGGCCTGGCTTGTGACGTTTCAGAGGGAACTTTAAAGACTCTGCCAGGGTCATTTGTTATTTTAAATTAAGATTCTGTGGTTCTGGTTAGCTAGGGCTGAAGAATCAGCTGTGAGTAACAAGATACCTGAATTGATAAAGTGAAACCTTATGTTACTGGAACAGTTGATGCTGCTTAGCTGGAGCCAAGCAATTAGTGGTGATTGAGAAGAGACCAGTGTCACTGAGGTGGAATCTTCTGAGAAGTATTCTCTGAAAGCACAGACAAGCTGTGTTCCAGAGGTGGCCATGGTTCTAACTTGTGTTGGCAGCAGGACTTGGTGATATGTAGACATCACCTAGGTGGTACTGGTTTGACAACATGAAAGGGTCATGGAGAGTAGCTGAGGCTTGGCACTGTGAGAGTCCAGGATGGGCCGTTGGTGAAGATACAGCCTCAGTAGCAGTTGAAGGCTCAGGACTCTGTCCATGAAGAGAGCCAGTGAGAGGATATTGGTGAAGTACAGCCCAGTTGCAGCAAGGAACCCCAGCATTTTGGAGATGCCAGTTCCATGGGGAAGATCACGAAGACCAGGAGCAGTGCAGTGGAGCTGTCTGGAGTTTAGAAGACAAATGGGTGCAGCAGAGGGCAGAGCCAGAGAAGTGACCCAAAAGATCGTGAGTGAATACCAGATAGTTGGACATTGAGTTATTTATACTGCTGGAGTTGAGTTTTGCTTGATTCAGGTTGTGATGGTGCCCTAGTTTTTCTCTTTTGAAGGTATTGTATTTATTTAATTTTTATTTTTAAAGGAATCCACAGATGAAAGACTTGGACTTTTAAAAGAGACCAGATATTTTAAAGACTGAAATTCTAATGCAATGTATTTAAATTTGTAAAGACTACGGGACTCTTAAAATTATTTATGATTTTAGTGTGAGATCTTGGTGATGAATAAAAAAGGAATGGTTGTGGATTCATAGTGGTGTGTTTGTGTGTCAGCTTGACACAAGCTAGAGTCATCAGAGAAGGAGCTTCAGCTGAGGAAATGCCGCCATGAGACCCAGTTGTAAGGCATTTTCTCAACTAGTGATCAATGTGGGAGAGCCCAGCCCACGGTGGGTGGTCCTGGGTTCTATAAGAAGGCAGGCTGAGCAAGCCAGGGGAAGCAAGCCAGTAAAGCGCTAGTCAGCTTCCTTGTTGATCATATGCCTGTATGATCATACAGGTATACACCTATGCCTTGAGGATCTGGACTCTGACGGGTACTTTATACTTAGAACTCTCTGTCCAGCCCCGAGTTGTTTTCATTGTTGAATTAAAGAGTCCAGGGATACTCTGGTAAACTGTGCCTTTATTATCTCTTCTGCAAATATTTTCTAGTTTGGGGCTATTCTCATTTGCTTATAATGTCCTTCACAAATCAGAGAAATTTAGCTTTTATGACATTTATCATATCAATTTTTTGTGATTAGTACCTAAAAGTCATTGCCAAGTCATAGGTTAGAGTTTTTCCTTAGGTTCTCATGTAGGTGTTTTATAGCATTTTGTTTTTATTTAGGGCTGGTACTCATGTAGAGTTACTTTTTGTTAAGCATATGGTTCTATGTTTAGATGTCTTTTTTAAAAATATGAATGGCGGGAGGAACATACCGGCTCCGTGTGCTCTGACAGATGATTGGGTGCATCCCAGAGTCATGTGCTTGTTTGTTGGATGCTGCTTTGGGTTTGGCAGAGCTGCAGGCTCCTTTATGAGTGTCCTGAGATGTAGACTTTCGTGTGTCCAGAAGTCCAGTTCTGGGTTGCGTTGATGGAGGTGCTAGTTAGCTACGTTTCGGGTGGGTTTGCTGTTTAATTCCTTTGTCTGTATTTGAGTAATTGAATGCAGTGATGGAGGGAAATAAGCAGCATCCGGTGTGAAGGGCTCGCTCTTGCAGCAGATAACCACAGACTCAGTGGTCTGAATAACACACAGCAGCCTTCTTTAAAACATTAAGTTCTGAAAGTCTAAAATGAATTTCACTCAGGTAAAATTTCTAGTTAGCAGAACTGCGTTCTGTCCAGAAGCAGAATTCTCTCTAGAATCTGCCTCCCCTTCCCAGCCACTAGAGGCCACCTGACTACCTTGGCTTGCTGCTCTGTTCTTTGCCTCAAAGCCATCAGATGTCAGGCTGTTGCTAAGAATTTATGCCCCACTTTCCTCTTCCACCTTTAAGGGCTTTTTGCCTGTTGAGCCCACCTAGTTATTCAGAACCTGCTCTGTGTTGTAAAGATTTGCAGATAGAAATTGCGTCTGTGACTTGAAGTTTCTTGTACCAAGTAGACTGGATATTATACATGGTGGAGAGAAAGCACCAGCTCCTAAGCTGACCTCTGGTCTCCACATGTACACTTGACAATCATGGGCACACACACTCATACAGACACATAAGGTGTGTGTGTGCACTTATAATACACATAAACATATTTATATATGCACATAAGTAAATAACAAGTTAATTAAATAAGTAAATGTGCATACACATATGTTCCTAAAGTGTTGCAGGTTTTATTTGTGTTGAAATTCATGCTGAGTCCAGTACATGACTAAGGTGTCTAAATCTGGGAAGTCACCCAATTCTTTAATAATTGAGGCTCTGTGATGTTTAGGAGCTTTGTGTGCACATCAGTGTGTCTTATGCATATTCAAGTGTGCGTCACAGGGTCCTGAACATCATCTGTGTTCCCAGGCAGACAGTATACTTCATGTGGGACTTGAGATCTTTGGCTCTGGTGGTGACACTGTGACAGTCCCAACCAGGGCAGAGTCAGGGAGTAGCAGGTTGTTTGGAGGCCAACACAACTCTAAGTTGTTTCTCTGAGTCTGGGTCTTGTGGGTTGAGGGCGTTTATGGCCCTTGGGGTATGTTTAGAAGAGAAGGGCTCTCATTGCATGTGCTTAACCTCAGCATGTAGTCTTGGCAGTAGGTGCATCTGCTCCATGATAGAAGGTTCTTCTAGCCAGGCCACAGAGACAGATACAAGTTTTGTTTTGATTTTATGCTTTTCAAAAAGATCTTTTAAAAAGTTTACATGTTTTATTACTCAAAGGGGAATTTATTTAAAAAGAAAAGCATATGACTAGTTTCCTTTTGAGTTTCTTTTCTTTCTGAAAGGCAGTGACACTCACCTGAACTGTCAGCTCCCTCCCACGTCCTCCTGAGACAGAGGTTTTCTTACAGCCTAGTGTAGATGGAGGGTTTGGTCTTTCTCACCTGTTTGGGTTTGAGTTGAACTCTCATCAAAACAGGAAAGTGCTCCCCTCCACCCTCATGAAGACCTGCTAGCAGTGAGCAGAGCCAGGTTTAGCTGTAACCTGTTCATTGGTACACATTGTCCCGGTGTTCTGATGACTTCATTCCACACCTGGGTTGATACAGTTGAAAAGTATTCCTTTAAAGTCACGTTACTGTGGTGGTAAAGGAAATTAGAAAAACAGGAGACAGATTTCTCATAGAAGACAAGTCAGAAGGTAAACCGTGTCTGTAGGATTTCCCAGCTTCTGTGCCCTCTGTCTCCAGTGTGCTCACTCACTGATCAGTGTTTAACCTTTATCTAAGCTGTTTGTTAAAGGGTTGGTTGACTTAGGTGGTATGCCTTGGTACAGGGACCAACAAGAACTTTGCAGTGACCCATCTGTTCTCATTTCAGCAGTAGATGTATGTTAATTTCAACCATTTTCTTGTGACAGTCAAAATGTAATATTAAAAGTATTCAGTTTTCGAGATTTGTGCACACTAAAAATAACTTGCTATTCCTGTCTCATGTTTTTTTCCCCCCTTTTTGGTTAAACTTGCCACAACACATGCAACAGATTATAAAAGACTGGAAGCGTAATGACTCCAGCATGGCACAGACTATACTGGCAGACACTGGAGCACAGCCCTCTTTGATCATCCTCCTGTGGGTGGTCATGGCTGCAGACCTGCAGACGGCTCACGAGGCCCAGTTCCCGCAGTTGGACTGCTGGTCATGGCCCTGACAGCTCCCCACTTCTGTCTTCTTCTAGAGCCTTCTCCTTTAGATGATGTTTTTTTTTGTTTTGTTTTTTTGTTTTTTTTTTTTTTTTTAGATTATTTGCTTTTACCAGACAAAACCTGATAAGTTTCAGAACCTTCTGAAATGTTTTTGTGTCTGCTTTAAGATAAAATTTCTCAGCACACAGTTGAATTGATCTTATGATCATTAGGAGCTGGCAACTTCTTAGTCTCAACAAATTGAATTTAATATATTTAATTATTTCTTAAAAACAAAACAAAACGCCTTAAACTGATCTCCTGTTCCCTCTACTACTTGTCTGAAGCATCTGGAAGGCTGTCTCTTCCTTGTTTGAACTGTCATCTTCGCTGCCTACTTTGGTCTTGAGTAATCGATTTCATTTTTGCTGTTGATCTTTGAGGCAGGCTGGCCTGGGATGCACCATGCCATTATTACACATAATTGAATAAGGTAAAGGGAAGGTATAAAAACAGTGCCTTGCAAGCTTGGGTATCATTAAGTATAATCTCTAATGAAATCAGTGCAAACTATACTTATATAAACTGATAAAGATGAATGCATTGTATATAATTATAGCAATATTGTCAGAACCTGCAGAAAGAGAAGGAAATATGTTTTGGAATGAATCAGTTCCCACACAAAACCTAGCCCCATTAGATGGATTTTTGGGAGAGTTTTGATCGAGAATAAACTTCAAATGCTTTGGTGATTTCCACTCAAAATAAACCTCCTGGAGTCTCTGTTCTGATGCCACTGGTTGTGCTCGGCTCCAAGCAGCTTCTCTGAAGGTGCTTTGGAGCTATTCTGGGTCCTAGCCTGTACACCTTGTCAGTCGTGCCTACAGCAAGGACTCAGCACTTTACGTCTTCAGGTTACCAGTCAGCATGTTCTGTTGAGGACGTGTTTAGCATTCCCTTCCTGTGCTTGCTCATGGGTTTCAGATTTGCCTTAAGACACTAGGGTCAACAGTCCTGAAAATGTATCTGAGAGACCTGTAGAGCTCAAGTTAGGCTCATTGTGTGTGGTTCTGGAATGCCCTGGCTGAGGCCCTAGGAAAGGTAGCACCCTTAGACACCCTGAGACCACTTCCTGGCTGCAGGATCTTGTTAGCTTGACCATGCCCTCCTGTGGAGATCCAGGGCTCTACACAGCCAGAGCCTCATTCAAAAGAAAGGCCCAGGCTAAAGAGAGGCACAGCCATGGAGGAGGTAGGATGTTTTTGAAATTGAAGCACTGGATATTTTGTGAGTTTAGGCTCCTCTTCTTCAAATTACTTTATGTTCCTGATGAGAGTCTGTAAAGAACACATTTGCTTATAGTGAGTGGTGCCACCCTGTCTCTGGAGATGTTTACAGCTCACATCTGCTCCAGGTGAAGGTGCTCATCCTGTGCTTTTGACTACGGCCGAGGGCTTCTTTATACCTACCACTAGAGAACACAATTGCACACATAGGGTCTTTATGAGCCGACACTAAAAAAAAATAAAAAAGCTACTCTTATTTATGTTGTACCTGCTGCTGTCAGCAAGTGGGCTTGTAAAAGTAAGGGGAGAAAGCCCACAGTGAGGTGCTGTCAGCAGCTACCCTACCCTTTACATGTGCGTGTCTTTTCATAAAGGAAGACTGTCAGACAGAGCTCAGTGTCCTGTGAATGTAAGGGAGGACCGTGGACTCTGCGTTTTCAGCAGCACTTGGTGCTGTGGCTCTGGCCCTGCTGCATTTTCTATGTTGACAAGTGCTGTATCTTGCTGTCTTCCATGTGCTCGGCCATGCTGCTGTAGGGGGGGACGTGGTTTTTGTAAGGAACTCAGGAGCTCATCTGTTGGCTGCTTGGTCCTTAGTGTGGCTAAGTTGGGAGGAGGTAGACCTGTAAGAGGCAAGGGTTGTAAAGTGTTTCTGGCGCCTGTCATTCTGGCACCTGTTCCTGTCACACACACCTCTGACATGAGGCCCTCACGTAGTGCTAGTCAGTGGAACCGTGCTTGCCCTCTCTCCTCGGGCAGTCCAGGCTGTCCTTAAACTTAGAACCTTTCTGCCTCAGTCTCCCAAACACTGCACCCAGCTCCGACTGTTATTTTAATTTTTTTCCTACTTATTTGTAGTTTGTGTATGAAGAAGAAAAACATATCTGGCAAAGTGAGTATTGCTTTTGTTTTGCCTTTTTTTATTCAAACATTTACAGTTTGAATTCATCCTGTTTTACAAACATAAATTTTAGAATGCGGTTGCTTACGACTTGCAGAAGGCATCGCTGCTCCATGAGCTGAAGTTGTAGTTAGAGAATGGGACACAAGGTCTGACGCAGGTGCCTCTCTGTTTCAGGGTCCTAGTAAACATACAACAAGATCATTGGTGCTAACGAAAGTCAGGCTGCTGGTGTCCTGGCCCCAGTGTCTGGAAAGCCTATTCTTCCTAGGCCTCTCTGTTGTCCTGTTGTCTTTCCAGCCATCCTGGAAGTGAATAGCACCCTGGAGTCAGTCATACAGATGGGGACACTGTAGGCTGTTTGTATGGTGACTAGCTCGTTATGCTACAGGCTGAGTTCACCAAATGCCTCACTGAGGTTTTCCGTTTTCTTCTACCTCCTTCTCCACTGTATGGGTATATTTGCCAATACTTTAAGCAAGATGTAGGTGCGTACCTTCCTGTAGAACAGCACACAGCATCACCAAACTGAGGCTTTGAGCATGTCAAGGAACTTGGTTTCTGGAAATCTTTTTTTTTTTTTTTAATTTTAAAATTTTTATTCATTTTACATTCCTATCACCGATTGCCCTCCTCTTTCCTCTTCCTGTCCCCCCCATCCATCCACTGCTCAGAAAGGGTAAGGCCTCCCATAAAGAGTCAACAAAGCCTGGCACATAAAAATTGAGGCAGGATCAAGCCCCTCCCCGCTGCATCAAGACTGAGCAAGGCATCCAACTATAGGCCATGGGCTCCAAAAAGCCAGCTCATGTACCCGGGATAAACGTGGAAACTTTTAGACAGTTAACTATGTGTCACTTAGAAATGAATCGACTGTTGTCTAAGTAGGCTTTCCTCGTCTTGATTGGTATTAGTGTGTGGTGTTTGTTTCTTATTCATAAAGGAACAAATTTAAATTTGTAGGCACTAAATCAGCAGGTTTCCTTGTGTACTAATTAAGGGCTATTGCAGGTCTTATATGGTGGCAGAAATGTTGTCTTTTTCTCCCTTCCCCATGCAGTTTATACGGAAGATGTCTCTTTTTCTTTGCTGAAAAAGAAATAACAATTTTCCTTGAAGGTACTGCATAAGGAAAGAGTTAGGAAAGAAATTTTGTGTGTGTGTGTGAACTGGATTTCTGGTTAGGGTCCTGATGGACTACAGTTCACTATTCAGTCATCTTAGTTGCTGGTTCTACAGGACGTATCTTGAGTCTAAAAGAATAACAAACTATTTAGTGATCAAACGGTTTGTTATAAACGTGTGTGTGTGCTCGCATGCACGTGAAGGGTGGGGCACTGTCTGCATGGGTATGTAGAGGCCACAGGCGATATTGGATGTCTTCCTCTATCACTGCCCATCATAGTTGATAGTATCTTTCACAGAACCTGGAACTCACCCAGCTAGACTGGCTGGCCAGTGAGCCCCAGGGATCTTCTCTTTGAGCTCCTCTAGTACTGGGGTTAAAAGGACAAGCTACTACATAAGACATTTTTCTTGGGTGATTGGGATCCAAACTCAGGTGCTCATGTTTGTATGAAAAACATTTTAGCAGATTGGTGTCTGTGCTTTGTCTGAACTCCTCGGGAATGTGACCTGTTCAGGGTGCACTTCCTTAGTAAAATGGAGGCTTCTAGGTCTGTCTTTCTGTGCACATTATTCTGTGCACATTATTCTGAACAGGATTAATTTTGTGTTTCATCCATTTGTACTATAGTATCCAAGCTTGTGCCTTTTGATTTTGGCTTTTGAAAAACCAGTTCTTATTCCCTTATGAAACTGAGTAGGCAAGAAGTTGTGTAAGCAAAAGTAGAAACTGCAAACCTTGTTATGTTTGGAGTCATGTTCTGGCCACACCTGCCCTTGGTGGTCTGTGTGCACACCAGCTATGGGGAGGGCAGCACAGCAGCAGCCTGTAGAGAGCAGATGTTGCTTCACATGAAAGAGGGCCCAAAGATGCCAGGTCAGCTAGGCTTTTACTGTAGATCTTCTCACTTAAGCTGCCGTGGACCATATACATTTTAAAGGGAGGTGGGTGGACTGAAGTCACAGAAATCTGTAATCATTAGTTTTGGCCAAGGATGCCATACTGCAGAGAATGACTGGGAAAATTAGTCCCACCCTTTAAGTTGGCATGCAAGGGATTTGAATAATACACTACCAAAAGAAGATTCCATGTTGAAGTCAAGAATGTATTCTCCTCTGAACCACGTAATGTGCCATTAGTAACTTTTTGTTTGTTTTACAACTTAAAATTTATAGGAACACATGATATCACTATGGTTGCTTTGCTGTTGTTTTTCAAGATTTAGTTTCTCTGTATACCTCCGTTTGTCCTGAAAGTTATTCTATAGATCAAGACAGACTGTCTTCACACTCACAGAGATCGTCCTCTTCTGTCTTTTCAGTAATGGACTTAAAGGCGTGCACCACCACCACACGGCTCGTTTTGTCTGGTTTTTGCTTGTTTATATGGAGGCAAAGTCTCATGTATTCCAGGCTGGACTTGAACTCACTTTGTGGATGAGGATGATCCTACTGGAATTACAGGCATCCCACCTAGTTTTACACAATGCTGGGAATCCAGCCCAAGGGCCTCATTCATGTAAGGCAAGCGTTCTGCCCACTGAGCCACATCCCTGCCTCATTCTTTAATTTTGGAAGCCCAATAAGATGAAAGCAGCATTAGGATGGATCAGGTTATAGAGGAGAGACCAGAAAGAGCCTGTGAGGCAGTCTAAGGGAAGATTATTTGTTGTGAAGAGGGAAATGGATTAAGAATCCTAGAGGATTGGGTGACTGGGAACACAGGAAATAAAGAGCTGAGCTATACAGAAACAGATTCAGGTGGTTATTATGTCAAACTTCTGTGCTCTGATAACAGTGTTGGGAACAGTACAGTTCATTGATTCTAAAGACTTAAAGCATGGACAGAGCTGCACTTGTGCTCTGTGATCTCTGCATTTGGGAGGCTGAGGCAGGAGGGTTGCAGCAAGTTAAATGCCAGTCTGTGCTACATAGTGAGGTCCCTGCCAGTCTTGCCTTGCCTATGGTATGAGACTTACCTTAAAAAAAAAAAAAAAGAGAGAGAGAGAGAGAGAGAGAAAAAGACAAACAAAAAAGGTATGGAAAGTGTTTTTCCTTTGATTGCACAGGGTCTTTTCCTCACATGGCTCCCCTGACCTTCTCAGAGGTCAGACTGCTGGGTGGGCTTCTGGATCCTCTTGAAGCAAACACCCTGTGTATGATGTGTGTAAATTTGAAATCACAGGAGGAAGCAGTGGCTGGAGCAAACTGTGCAAGTACCTTGTGTACTGCACACACCCTGAGGCTGTGGTGGTAGAGGCAAAGATGCTGCCTCTCTAGCATCTTGGGAAGGATAGACCTAGGGACAGAATATGGAGACCTTATCTCCGTTTGAGAAAATGGGAAATGCTTAAGTTCAGTACAGGCAATAGCTAATGGCAAGCAGAGTATGACTCAGAGTTCATCCTGTGTGTCTTCTGCTAGGTTCTAGGCATTTGGCCTGTCTCCGAGCCATTGGATTAGCACTGGTACTTTGCCTTGGAAACCAGTGTGCCATTTTGTGTCTGCTGTGAGCCATATAATGAGCCTTGTGAACTACATACATGATTTCTTTTCACCTTTCTGGTGTTAGTAGCTATAGTTTTCCCCATTTCCAAGAGGAAGAAAGTGTAGCTTGGAGACAGTAAGTCCTCTGCTGAGTAACAGAGCTGATGGGGGAAACACAAGAGTGTCTGAGTCCTAGACTCTTTCATCTAGAAGAATCCTTATTCAACTCATCAATTAATCCCTCTGAACACAGCGGTCAAGGGCTCTTCTGACTCCTACTGGGGTTTTGGACCAGATGAAAGAATGGCTGTAGCAAGAGCAAGGGAACCATAGGATGACTGGAATGCACTCCCCCCACCCCGCTGCCTTGTGTAGGCTATTCCTCCAAGTAGAGCTTGGGCTCTGGGCAAGTTCTAGGGTGCTGACCCTCAGACTCAAGGACCATTGGTTATCCTTCTGAAGGGGCTAGTTCTGGCCCAAGTTCATGGTCTGGACTGGCCTATATTGGTTTTCATGGTAACAACACCCAGATGGTTCTGAGATGCCTACGTATCACACCTTGAGAAAATCTGACTTTGATGAACCTGTTTTCACACTCAACTCCTCTTGAGTCCTTTATCCATTTCATACTCAACTGGAGTGAACCCAACAATGTTTCCTCACTGTCAGATGAGAGCGTGTAGTAACAAGCCTTTGTGATGATGCAGGAGGTGGAGAGGAGAAGACAGACTAGAGGAGCAGGGATTACCCGGACGTCAAGTCATATTCCATCCCTGTCCAAACTGATCAGGATGCATGGCGAGCCACAAACCCTGCTGGCCTCTTAGATGCATGGGCCCCACTTCATTTTTACCAGAGCTATGCAGTAATTCTACCATCTGCATTTTATGAAAATGGAGCAGGGGAGGATGACACTGTTTTAAATATTTGGGTTAGTAGCTAGGACTTGGCCTGTTGAAAGCCTCATGATTCTCCACTTGTTTCCTTTATTTTTAATTAAATAAGTAATGTGTTATTACAGTCTCAAAAGAGTTAATGCAGATGTATCAGCTTATTCAGCCTCGTACATTCCCCTAGAAGTGGTCTCTGGTTTCAGTGACCTGCAGATCTCTCTAGTCTTCTTACATGTTCGTTCTGTTTGCTCTTATATAACTGAAGTTGTATTGATGTGTGTTCTGTGACTTAGCTCTTCTAGATAGTTATGGCTTCTGCAGTCACTCATTTCCACACCAGTCACATGCATCTCCTTCTTCTCAGAGGTAAGAGTATTCAGGGCTGTGTGTATCATCATCACACATACGCACACAAAGGAGGAGGGTGGCGAGGAGGAGAGGGAAGTGAAGACGAAGAGGGTGAATGGAGGGGTAATGGCTGCAGCTGTAGTGCAAGACCATTTCTTATTTTTAAAATAGATCAAAGTTGTGTTTAAATGGGGGTTCCTCTGCAGAGGCAGGTTCCTCCCCAGGGGATTTGGCAATGGCTGTGGATATTTTCATTGTTGTAACATGGAGGAGTTGAATTGTCCCGGCAATTAGAAGTAATGAACATGTAGAACTGCCACAACCATAAAGAGTTATCAGGCCCCTAGTAGTGACTGTGCTGAGAATGGGGAAATTAGCTTCATTTAGACCTGCTCACTTCAGGGTACTTCTGCAGCCCCCAAAGGGGTGCCACCAATGTCTCTACACAGGTTTTTGCTTAAAGGAGTGTTGAGTAGAAAGTTCATGTCATTGAAAGTTAAGACTTCAGTTTCTAGGGAAAACCCAGTTGCATTCCATACTCCTGATTTGAATTATTTCTAGATACTTCTATGTGCCTTGGTGTAGGAGAGAGGTATGGTTCTCAGTTATGCTTGTGAGTCTTGCTTGCCAACTGTCTTACTTAGGGTTTCTGTTGCTGTGAAGAGACATCATGACCATGGCAACTCTTATAAAAGAAACATTTAATTGAGGTGGCAGCTTACATTGAGAGATTTAGGCCATTATCATGGCAGGGAGCATGTGGCTGGGAGTATGGCAGCGTTCATGACGGCAGACATGTAGCTGGATGTCCTACAACTTGACTTGCAGGCAACAGGAAGTGGACTGAGACTCTGGTATGGCTTAAGCATATATGAGACCTCAAAGCCCGCCTCCACAATGGCATACTTCTTCCGACAAGGCCACATCTCCTAATAGTGCCTCTCCCTGGGGCCACTTTCTTTCAAATCGCCATACCAACTATGTGGCTAGGTAAAGCATGTCTTAGCTCATGGTTTCTGTGGGTCCCTTTTCTCACTAAGAATCTTTCATTTATGATGGAGGTCACTACGGATTCTATTAGAAATCATTTCATGGCTTAAATCCCGGATCGAAGTCAAACAAACTGTAATTTCAGATTGTTCCATTCCTGTGTTCAAATGTTACTCAGCTCCTGCGGGCATTGTTAGTCAAACGTACTCAGACTGCAGCTGTGCCCCTGACTCTACTGTTAAAATTGCTACTTTTGAAGGGTGTGTTATCCTAAGTATTTGTAATGAAAATAATGAGATTGTTTTCTTTAAAATGCTTGGAAATTCATTTAAGCATACTACTTTTCAGGAAGATTGTCCTGGAAGTACGTAGCATTAGTAACTTTGATATAGTGATCACACGCTGTGTGTAAACAGCGTGAAGGTGGAGGATTCATCCTGGCCAGTGGTCTTAGTCACCATTGAGGACCAGAGGGGTGTGGGGGATCAGAAGGTGAGGCCAGAACCAGGTACTGGACTCTCAGTTTCAAAGGCCTGCCCCTAGCTACCTACTTCTGCCTGCTAGGCCACACCTACTGAAGGCTCCTAACTCTCTCTCTCTCTCTCTCTCTCTCTCTCTCTCTCTCTCTCTCTCTCTCTCTCTCTCTCTGTGTGTGTGTGTGTGTGTGTGTAAAACTCCCCTGTCTGTCCTGGAACTCTATAGAGCAGGATGGCCTCAAACTCACAGAGGTGTGACTCCTCTGACTGCCAAATGCTGGGGGTTAGTACTGTGCACCACCACACCACCACCACTCAACTGCTTTTAATTCTTAATCCAGAAGCAACATAACAAAAAATTTTTCAGTGTAACAAATTTCTAATTTTCGAGCTGTTTGAATGCTGTTTCTTTTCCAGTTTTATCACTACTCGTAGTGCGGACATGCTGACAATTTAAAAACAGATCTTTTCTTATGATTTTAGACTCTTGGGAAAGAGTGATGAAAGCCCTTCCTTGGGAATTGCAGTGTGCTGATGATGTAGATGGGTGGGAGTAGACTGTCATGACATGGGCCGTGACTGTACCGTGTCTGTGCTCATATGTGTAAACTGAGTTGGGTTGCCTGTGGAGTCATTCACTTTTCATATTTCCTCAGCATGTGCTGTGCTGCGCTGCGCTTTGTGCTTTGTCTTTGTATAGTGTCAGGAAAGTTTGTGACGTTCAGATAACAACCCGATGAAGGGCTGCCGTTGACAACTGCAGTTTATACCCAGACAGTATACATCTCGGTGACACTGAATTTTTCTTGTCAAATCCTTTTATCTGTCCACATTTATGCAAACCTCTGACACACATTTTAAAATATTTTAAAGATTTATTTTAATGTATCTTGAGTGTTTTCCCCAAATCTATGTCTGTGCTCCACTTGTGTGCCTGAGGCCCTCAGGTCAGAAGATGGCATCGAATCCCCTGGACTTGGTGTAGTAGAATTGTGAGTCACCAAAACCTAGGCCTCCGGCAGAGCAGTCAGTGCACTTAACTTCTGAACCATCTCTCTATCTCCTGACTTCCATTTTCTTGCTGGACGTCTGCAGTGCTGTGCGGTGCTTGCTGCGGCATCATACTTGAGAGGGATCAGTCTTTCTATGCTTTGTCCTCTGGAGTAAGTTTACACGTTGGTCTTACGTTGAATCATCTGTGTAAATGGGGAGAGATGGTGATTTAAGATAGTTAGTTGTCAAGAACAGAAGCCCAATTTTCAGCCTGATACTTAGTGATGAAAACTAGAAATCACTTGCAGATGCTTTAATTAATTTAGGAATGTAAGTGATAGCTAAATAAGAGTTCTGGTATAATCCATATTTGCTTTCTAGACAGTCAGCGCAAGTCTTGTGAACGTGAAAGAGGGAGTAACTGGTGCAGCCTTGGGGCACAGGGTTTTCATCTGCCGAGCATTCAGATAGCTTCCCCCCTGTGACCTGCTCTAGACTAACAAGCTGAATACTTGTAGAAGGACTTGAGAAAGGGGAGGCCAAACATATTTTAATGTACCTCAGGGGTACACTGGGGAAGGCAAAATAAATCAGTTGTATGAACCTATGAAAATTAGTTTCAGAATGTGAAGATCAGCTTCATAACTGATTCAGGTTCAACTCTCTCTACAATAATGATGTTTGCTGCTGCGTGTCTGGTCACTTCTGGGTATCCTAAGACTCTGGAAGGTACCTGGTGATCCTGGGACTGTAGGGGTATGGGACTGGTTAAGACTATTTGCAGAGGACCCAGGCTAAGTTCCCAGCACCCACATGGTAGCTCACGGCCCTCTGTATAACTCCATTTCCAAAGGATTGCATGCACATTGTGCACATACATACATACATGCAAGCATTCAGACACACACAAGTGCTTGTATGTGGGCTAGTGAGATACATCATCAGGTAAAGGCTATTGCCACCATGCTTGGTAATCTGAGTTTGATCCCGGGTGCCCACATAACTGCTGGAGAGAGCCGACTCTGGAAAACTGTCTTTTGACCTCTACGTGCATGCTATGCCAGGTGTGTGCGCACACGTGTCTTTCAAGGTTGTAGTCATGTTAGTTTCTGTACTTTGACCTCTGAAGGGCCTTAGAACGATCAGGTCTGAAGTGTTTGCACTGTGTTGCCGTCGGTGCGTGTTTATTTGTCCATTTTCTGTGTACAACACTACACTAGTTTGTTATTTGTTCGTCCCTCATGTTAGCACACCCAGGAGGGGGAAGTCAGAGAGTGTCCCACACCTGGTCTTTGAAAGAGTGCACCACTCCATCCGTGCTGGCAGCCAGCGCCTTGCCTTTCATGGTTCTGTGTTTAAAGATCTTGCCACTAGGTGGCAGTGAAACAGATATTCCTACCAGTGAGAAACTGATTTTTATTCTGTTTCTTGGTGCTGAGAACTGACTGGTTGTCTAGTTTGTACTCTGCCACCGAGCTACATCCTTGACCAAGCTTAACTGACTTTGAAGTTAATTTAAGTTTTACCTTTTATTTTATATATTGAGTGTCTTGCCTGAATGTTAAGTCTAGGCACCCCACGCCTGGTGCCTGCAGAAGCCAGAGGGCAACTGAATCTCTTCTGACTGGAGTTACAGATGGTTCTAAGACACTTTGTGGGCTCTGACTTGAACCTGGGCTCTCTTGAAGAGCGGCCATTGATTTTTAACTGCTGAGCTCTTGCCTCAGCTCATGAAATCTTTTTTTTTTTTTTTCGAGACAGGGTTTCTCTGTGGTTTTGGAGCCTGTCCTGGAACTAGCTCTTGTAGACCAGGCTGGTCTCGAACTCACAGAGATCCGCCTGCCTCTGCCTCCCGAGTGCTGATGAAATCTACTTTTAAGAGATCTCAGGACTAAAGCTTGTTTTTCTAGAGCCTGTCAGCCCAGAGAAGGACTCAGTATGTTGCTTTTATGACTTCTGCTTGTTTTATCTGAGGCTGAACCTCCGGACTCCTCCATAGCAGTTCCTATCAGGGAATCATAGACAAAATAGGCAGAAGATAAATCATACAATTTTGTTTTGCAAAATATTTTTTTATTAAAAGATATAACAGAGATATGGCTAAGTGGGCAAATGCATTTGCCACGCAGGTCTGACAACCAAAGTTCAGTCCTGCGTGTACACTAGCTCGTGTGTAAAGCGTCCTGCGTGTACACTAGCTTGTGTGTAAAGCGTCCTGCGTGTACACTAGCTCGTGTGTAAAGCGCCAGTCCCCACACACCAACATGAGCAAGCAGCTCCCTTTGTCCTTCAGAACGCAAGGGACCAGGACCTTCTTTGTCTTCAGGCCCACATCTCCTATCTCATGTTATCCGTGACTGACCTTCCTCCCTCCCCGTCTGTCTGTCTTCTGATGGGGCTCTTACTTGGACCTGAAGGCTTGTTCTCCCCTTTCAGAGAGGTGGGGCCAGGCCTCTTGGCCCTGGGGAGACATTTGGACTTCCTAGTCAAGTGACTGCGAGCTTTAAGGGCTTACCTATTCTGGTCTGATTTGCATCCAGCCATTTTGTGGAGAGTGCCTGAGCGTAGCTCCTCAAGAGAGTTGCCATGGGGGTGGGCTCCAGCCTTGGGTAGTACTTAAACTGTGTCTTGGTGTGCTTACCTGTAAGGAAGCTTTGAAAAAATATTTACACGGAGTGAGGTCTGGGAGTGTAAGTCTGTGAAGCTGCCGCAGCAGCTCCTGAATATAGTGACTTCAGTGTTGGTATCTGAGGACCAGATTTCCAGTGCTGCCCTCCCTTCTGACTCTATCATACTAGACCCAGAGCTGCTGCTGTCCAGGCCAAGCCTGCTTGACCAAGCCTTCCAGCCTGCATCACACGTGGGACACCTCCATATGGCTTTGATCTAGTCAGGCCTTTCCTGTCTTTAGCACTTCCATGGCACATAGGTGGGGGACTAGCCTCAGTGCTCCTTCCTTTCTTGCTGAGGCCTTTGAATGCTCCTGTGTGGTGTGAGCAGCACCACGGTCTGCTTCCCCCTGTGGCTTCCGTAGTGCTGCCTGTTCTCATCCCACTGCACTTGGCAGTTGAAAAGGACTTGGAGCTAGCTCTCTTGGGATGTTGCGGTCCGCTTATTTGCTTTCTACTATTAGCACCAATTTGAACAGAAAGAAAAGCAGCACTAACATACGTGTGACTCCAAGCAGTCAGTGTTCCTTTTTAAGAAGCCTTTGCATTACATGCTCCAGAAGCCCGTTCTCACCGTATAAGTTTCTTGTTTTTCTCCTCTGGCGTGTTCATTTTTGTCACCAGTGCTGGCCATGTCTGTGGGTTTTGTTGTGGTTCAAGAGGCTGAAGTAACTTCCTGCCACTGAGTCACTGAAACCGCTCCATAAAGTTATCCAAGTCGAGGTCCTGGGCTGGGTCTCCAGGCTCAGGTCTCAGCTGTGGTATACTACCGCAGCCTGGAGCTCTGTGCGTGTTACCCAATCTGAGAAAGTGCCTTCTTGCCTTTAAAGAGCTTGCCAGATTCAATCCGAATTTCCCATTTGGGATAGAAGGCTATGGAGTGGGGGAAGGGGGTCTCACAGAGGCTGCCTGTGTGTCAGATGCACCACTAAATCTTGGAGTTGAGGAAGTGTATCTTGTGTGAAATACTTCATGATGAAATGGAAACAGGCACCCTAGTCGATGCTGTGTGCTGGGGTCGACTGTCCTGCTGTCAGCTGTCCTTCCTGCCCATCTTGTGCGTATGTGCAGTTCATCCCATCCCGTCCCTGTTGTCACCGTCTACTGTGCAACAATAGATGAGCCTTTTCGAACATGATCCCTAGTGTAGATGTTATTTCCTCCCAGGATGCCAGCACATCAGAAATATTCAGTAGAGATTTCATAGGTAGGCCAGGGTCTTTGTTTGTAAGAGGTCTTGTTCAGGTAGCAGAGTCCTGGAAATCTCAGTATAGTAGGGGCTGTGGCTCACCTGCAAGCACCTGTCTCCTGGGACCCTTCAAGGACTCAAGGCCTTGCCTGCCGGGGGCCTTCACTCATTGGGCTGAAGGTGTTGTCATGTTCTTGTCTGTGAGGACGTTGTTTAGCGTGTGTCGGTTTATCTTTGTACTCTTTGTGCAGGTCACCTGGGAACTCGCAGTGGTTTGGCCTCAGGGGATCCCAGCCATTCCTTAACAGCTTTCCTCATTTGTGCTTAGGATATTTTCTGAAAAAGGCAAAGTTCGGTTTTTATATGAAACTAGCCTTTTTTTCTCCTAACTTGTGCTTTGTCTCTTGATTTTTAGTTAGCAGAGATTTTCCTCAGACACTGGAAAAGCACTTTTGGTTTTCATATTATTTAATTTTTACATTGACTTTTTCCATAGTAAACTCAAGTTATTCTATGAATAGAAGAGATAATTTCATTTTTCTAACAGTTTCTAGGCACTGTTTTTATGTAAGCCTCCATTTGCCTACAGATAAGTTTAAATCTGTGCATCTACTCTGTGGTGAAGAGCCTTTGCTGAGGCTGTAGCTCAGTGGTGAGTGGGAAGCCCTGGTGTCTGTAGCTCCAGCAGTCCAAGCATGTTGTGCAGAGTTTAGAGATGATGGTGACCTGATTCTCCATGGGGTCTTGTTTCCCAATGACATTTTTCTCAGCTTCCTTTTTATGTGCTCATTTTAGTGCTGACATTTCTGCTTGATGCCTGGGATTGAAGCAAGAGATGGAATGATTGGTTTTCTTTTTTAATGTATTTTTTGAAAAATTATTTAGTCTTCTCTCATAGATTACATCCCCACTGCAGTTTCCCCTCCCTCTTCACTTTTAAGTCCCTCCCTCAACTACCTTCTCCCCTCTCCACCAGATCCACTTCTGCTGTTTCCCTTAGAAAAGAGCAGGCCTCCCAGGGACATCACCCAAACATGGCATATCAAGTTACAATAAGAATAGGCACATACCCTTATATCAGTGCTGAATGAGGCAACCCAGGAGGAGGAAAGGGTCCCAGAAGCAGCAGAAGAGTCAGAGACAGCCCTCTTTCCCACTGTTAGGAATCCCACAAGAACAACAAGCTACACAACCATAACATATATGTAGAGGTCCTTGCTTACACCCATACAGGCTCTCTGACTGTGAGTCCTAATCAGTTGATTCCATAGACTCTGTTCTTTGGTATCCTTGACCTTTCTGGCGCCTACAATCCTTCCTTCCCCTCTTCTGTTTGGTTCTTTGAGCTCCTCCTAATGTTTGGCCATGAGACTCTGCTGGATGAAGCCTCTCTCATCAGAACTCAATTGAACTAGGCTCTGATGTATAAATATAGCAGAATATCATTAGGAATCATTTCATTGATTGTAACTGAAGTTTCTGTTCCACCTGTTCCCGCAGCCATTCAGTCCCAAACAAACACACAGAAGCTTGTATTAATTACGAAATTTGGCCTATTGCTCAGGCTTATTACTAATTAGCTCTTACAACTTACATTAATCCTTAATTCTTGTCTATGTTTAGCCACATGGCATGGTACCTTTTTTCAGTAAGGCATTCTCATTCTTGCTTCCTCTGCATCTGACTGGTGACTGATTCTCTGCCTTTTCTCTTCCCAGAATTCTCCAAGTCTGGTCACCCCACCTATATTTCCTGTCTGACTACTGACCAATACAAGTGACAAATCTTCACAGTGTGTGAAAGAGCATTATCCTACAGCCATTGACTTTTTCCCCTCTGCCAGTTGTGTTGTTTCTATCCTAAGTCTCTGGGCTGTCCAGCCTCTGGTTCCTGGCCCTCCAGTGTTGGGGTGGACTCCCTCTTGTAGCACGGGTCTCAAGTTGGACCAGTCATTGGTTGACCACTCTACAAGTTCTGTGTTCTTTACCCCAGCACATCTTGTAGGCAGGACAACTTTGTAGGTTGAAGGTTTTGAGGCTGGATTGGTGTCCCAGTCCCTCCACCAGGTGGCCTTGCCTGGTTATAGAGAATTGCCTGTTCAGGCTGCATATTGCTAAGGTCACCCTTACAGATTCCAGGTCATTTACATTGTACTAGGTTTCTTCCTCTCCCCCAAAATGCCCCCCAATTCCAGTTATCTCCCTTTCCACCCACACCTGATCCCCCCTGTTCCCATCTGTCCCTTGTCCACCAGTGAAATCTATTCTGTTTCCCCTTCCAAGGGAGATCCATGCATTCCCCACTTGAACCGTCCTTGTTACTTAGCTTCTCTGGGTCTGTTGATTGTAGTATGATTATTTTTTACTTTACAGTTACTATCCACTTAAAATTGAGTACATACATGTTTGTCTTTCTGGGTCTGGTTTGTCTCAGGATGTTTTTTTCTAGTTCTATCCATTTGCCTGCAAATTTCATGTCTCTCTCTCTCTTTTTTTTTTTAGCAGCTGAGTAATACTCCATTGCGTAAATGTACCACACTTTCTTTATCCATTCTTTGGTTGAAGGACATCTAGGTTGTTTCCAGTTTCTGGCTTTTTCTAATCAAACTGCTGTGAACATAGACTGAACAAGTGTCCTTGTTGTAGAATGGAGTGTCCTTTGGGTAGATGCCCAGGGGTGGGGTAGCTGCGTCTTAAGGTAGATTGATTCCCAGTTTTCTGAGAAAATGCCATGTTGATTTCCATAATAGCTGTACAAGTTTCTACTCACTCAGCAGTGGAGGAGTGTTCTTACTCCACGTCTTCTCTAGCATAAGCTGTCACTTGGGTTTTTGATTTTAGGCATTATGACATTGTAAGATGGAATCTCAGAGTTGTTTTGTGTTTCCATGATGGCTAAAGATGTTGAACATTTCTTTGTTTCTTGGCCATTTGAGATTCCTCTGTTGATAATTCTGTTTAGGTCTGTAGTCCATTTTTTAATTGGATCATTTGTTTTGTTTTCTTTTTCTTTTTTTGGGGGGGGGGTTTCAAGACAGGGTTTCTCTATAGCGTTGGTGCTTGTCCCGGAACTAGCTCTTGTAGACCAGGCTGGCCTCAAACTAACGCAGATCCGCCTGCCTCTGCCTCCCGAGTGCTGGGATTAAAGGCATGTGTTTTGTTTTCTTTTGATGTCTAGTTTCTTGTTGTTTATATTTTGGTTATTAGCCATCTGTCAGATGTGGGTTTGATGAAGATCTTTTCTCATTCTGTAGGTGTAGAGAGCTGCGTGAAGCCACACCTGATGGCAATGTAGAGAGCTGCGTGGAGTCGCACCTGATGGTGCTGGCTCCCACCCTCCGCGATCCCGAAAGCGAGTGCTCTCTGTGATAATCAACTCCTATGGCTAAAGCCTGACTTATGCTATTATCACACAATGATTGTCAGCTGCTTGCATATGCGTGGACCTATGGGCAGTGCCCACCTGGCAATCCGGGGTTGGTTGCCCATGCCTACTTAAGGGCTGGGAGAGGTTTGCCCAGGGAGAGAGGAAAAAAGAGAGGAGAGAGAGAGAGAGAGAGAGAGAGAGAGAGAGAGAGAGAGAGAGAGAGAGAGAGAGAGAGAGAGAGGAGAGAGAAATTTTACAATTGTCAAAAGGTCCTGAAATAAAACTGCAGTGAGAAGAGCTCCGGTGGTCGCGTCATCCTTGCTGGACAAGGGGGGCCGCGACATGTAGGTTACCATTTTGTCCTATTGATGGTGTCCTTTGACTTATAGAAGGTTTTCAATTTCATGAGGTCTCCTTTATTAACTGTCAATCAATCTTACAGATTACAATAGTCTGTGCTATTGGTGTCTTTGTTTCAGGAAGTTGTCTCCTGTGCCTAGTGTGTTCAAGGCTATTTCCCAGTGTATCTGGTTTTATGCTGAGATCTTTGATCCACTGGACTTAAGTTTCTTTTTTGTTTGTTTGGTTTTTCGAGGCAGGGTTTCTCTGTGTAACCGTCTTAGCTGTCCTAGAACTAGCTCTTGTAGACTAGGCTTGCCTCGAACTCACAGAGATCCGCCTGCCTCTGCTTCCCGAGTGCTGGGATTAAAGGCGTGCGCTACCACTGCCCGGTTTGGACTTGAGTTTTGTGCATGGTGATAGATATGGATCTATTTGCATTATTCTACGTGCTGACATCCAGTTAGACCAGCAGCATTTGTTGAAGATGCTTTCTTTTTTCCATTGTATATCCCTGGCTGCCTCATCAAAAATCCGGTATCCATAGGTGTGTGAATTTATGTCTGGGCCTTGGATTTGATTTCATTGATCAGCAGGGAATGGCTGATTTACTAGGAACCCTGGCACTCTACAGGGGCCTCAGCTGTCATCCCAGGCCTTTCCATCCACTTGGGAGAAGTTGACGGTTTCTCTTTTTACTTTGTAGGGTTTGTTATCTCATGTGCTTTCTGCATTCAGATTTGACGTGAAAGAAGTTGCTCTTTTTACTGAAAGTCTCGGATATGAGCCTGTTGATTACTGTCCTAGCTTGCTTAAAAACGTGAGTATCTTGCGTTATTTGTGTTGAAATTCTCACCAGATGTGTGAAGGATGAACGGGACATTTCCTCTTACAGGGAATTGTTGCTCTGTGTCTTACCTGGGTAGACTTGAAACCACGGAAGGAAAATGTGAGGTGCCATCAGACTCTCACAACACAGCTCACTCACCCGATTTCTGAGAAGAGCACCCCTTAACCAGAACAAACATAGCCTGGACTTCTGAGCAGATGTCATGTGTAAAATAGTCCATTTGGATTTTATGTTAAAGCAAAGCAGATAATTAAAGGACTGGCAAAATGGCCCAGCGGGTAAAAGTGCTTGCCGTAAAAACATGGTGACCGGGTTTGATCCTCAGTTCCCATGCAGGGGTAGAAGAGTGGCCCTCTGGCTTCCATCCAGGTCCTGTGGCTTATGCTTCCACATATATTACTCTTCTCAAAATGAGATCTCTGGTGGCTCTTAGCCATCTTGATGTTTTGGACGTCATACACTGAAAAACACTTTAAGAAAGGGAACTAAAAAGGGAAAAAAGAAGTAAACTCTAGTATTTTTTAATTTTCTGTGGGTCTGGTGTTAATTTTAGGATGTTAATGACATGTCTGTGCCCAGGCTTCTGTAGGACCTAGACATTCAGTGTAAAGACCCATGTGGGTCAGTGTGATGTGATGTCGCCTTCCGTTCACCCTGCAAAGTAAAACATAAGGAGAGAATGGGGGAGGAAATGGTCAGGATGTGTCACTCACAGCAAGAGAAATGGAGCCGAGGTAATCGTGCTGCGATGTGAGGTGACCTGTGTCTGATTTTGTTTTACAGATGGTTTTGTCATTAGTGTCTGAGCTCAGAGAGAGTCATCTTAATGGACTGAACACTCAAAGTCGGTAGGTGTTAAGCCAAACATCCCTCTACTCGAGTTTCAAAAGGTGTTGCTTGGTTATGAGAGATAGGTTCACTCTCTATCGGAAATGCATGTTCACGGCGTACTTAGAGTCTGTGTGGGGAGATCATATTAGTGGGAACCTCTTGTAAATACTCTTTTTAAATCACTGTTCTCAGCAGTCCCGGGGAAGGTAAGTGTGAAACGCCTGTGTTGTACCCACTAGGAGAAAGCCCTGCCTGTGCAGTGAGGAGCACAAAGGAAAATGAGCCTGAGGCTCTGTGCACAGGGGTGTGTGTGTGTGTGTGTGTGCGCGCTCCTGTGTGCACTCTTGTGCTCTTTTTCTTTACCCCACTCCCTCCCCATGTGTGCTGAGGCATACACTGTATACAAGATTGGGATATTTACAAGGGAACAGATATTTTGATGTGCATATATTTAATATATGACCTACCTTAAGAAACTCAGTATTCTGGAATCTAGACTAAACAAATCAGATAGATCCAGAGAAATTAAAAGGCAATTAATCACATCCCAGATGTTTCTTTACTCTGAACAAAGTTGGAACTGTTTTCATTGGTGAGCACTGCATTTTTAGCAAATCATTAACCAAAAGAATCTGGGCACTTGAGACATTTTGTTCAAAAAAAAACATTTAAAACGCTTGCCAGCCAGAGCTCTATCAGCCTTTCTGAGTGCACTGCCTGTAAATGCCACACCTATTGGAAACGTTGTCAGAGATCCTGGCAACATTGGATTTTTCTCCCCTAGATATGGCACCAAAAGTATAGGCAACAAAGGAAAATAAGTGGAAGAGCAAGAGGTGGCTCAGCGTGTGAAGTGCTTGCTCTGTGAGTCTGGTGACCTGAGACTAACCTCAGAGCCCATGAAGGCAGGAAGAGAGGAGCAGCACCACAGAGTGGCCCTCTGATCTCACACAGGCACTATTATGACACATGCCCTGTGACCCACACACCTTCTCAGATGTGATGCTTCATATAATAATAATAATAATAATATAATAGATTTTCTTTTGAGACAGGGTTTCTCTGTTTAGCTTTGGTGCCTGTCCTGGAACTCGCTCTGTAGGCCAGGTTGGCTAGGAACTCACAGAGATCCTTGAACTCTGCCTCCTGAGTGCTGAGCTTAAAGGTGTGCATCACTACCATCCAGCTAATAACAGATTTTCTAAAAGAAAAAATTGAACTCTATTGAAGTTAAGAATTTGGGAGCTTGGTATCTCAGTGATAGAACATTTGATTGGTGTACCTAAGTGGTAGGGACTGTGGACCCCAGACCCTGAATTTCCTGTGATCCCCTGCCTGCTGAAGTAAACATCTTGTTTTCCTGTGCTTGCAGCTGCTCTGAGCACGAGACCCTCAGGAGTTCCTGATGTCTGGGGAGTGGTTTCTGGTGGGCTTGCAGCTGAGAGTTAGGGTGTGGTCATTAGTCAAGGAGACCCTATATAAGCTGTCCTGGAAGACTATAAAGGGGGCATTTGAGGCATTCTTGGTGTTATATCCCCCCCCCCCCCGTGTGTGTGTGTGTTTCAATCTCCAGCTCCTTGCCTGACTCGCAAATCATACCGTAGCGTGTAGAGCAAAGGCCCTTGGATCCAACCCTTGAAACTGTAAAATGTGAACTTTTGTGAATCAAACAGTACCACTAAGAGAACAAAATCAGAGTGAGCGAAAACTTTTATAAGGTTTTACTTTTTTTGGTTTTTCAAGACAGTGTTTCTCTGTCTTGAAGATAGCCTTGGCTGTCTTGGAACTTGCTCTATACATCAGGCTCGCCTTGAACTCACAGAGATCCTCCTGCCTCTGCCTCCTGAGTGCTAGGATTAAAGACGTGTACTACCACCACTCAGCCAAGTTTTAGTTTTAAACTTTAAACTTTCATAAGTTTTTTTTTTAATCTCTTGAGATGGGCATTGGCACATGCCTGTAATCCTTGTACTTAGTAGTCTGAGGCACTCAGATCATGAGTTTGAAGTTAGCTTGGACTTTTTTGGGGGGATGGGGAGTAGGTTGAGACAGGGTCTCACTTTGTAGACCAGGTTGCCTCAAACTCACAGAGATTGGCCTGCCTCTGCCTCCCAAGTGCTGGAACTAAAGGCGGGCACTGCCATGCCCAGTTCCCAGCTTAGAACTTCTTAATAAGTTTGAATCCAGCCTGGGCTGGGCTACATAGTGAGACTTTGTCTAAAGAAATAAAAGCTCTTCCATAAAGAATCAGTGTCTGGGATTCTAGAGACTCTTTAAAAACAGCAACAAGCACCCAGAACTGGGCAGATGCTAGAGATGCACCTCGGTTGTGGAGGTCTGGGTTCTAACATCTTATATGCACTAGACTCTGGGTTCAAACAAAGGAAAAGCAAAATAAAAATTTAAAAAACAAAACAGGCACAAGACTCAGTTTGAATAGACATTCTAGCAGAGAAATATATTTACCTGGTAAACTAGGGCATGGCACACAATTATAATTCCACAACTGAGACTAGGAGGGTCAGTAGGGACCCTTTCTCTGAAAACTAAAAAACAACAAAACACCTGGCTGTTAAGCAAATGAAAATATTTGACACCACACCCACTAGGGAGCATGTAAACCACATGAAATATTGTTTAATATCCATCATGATGGCTATAACAAGAGAAAGGGAAAACCCCAAGTGTCTTGAGGAGAAACTGGAGTCCTGTGTGTCGCTGGTGGTCCTGTAAAATGGAGCAGCCACAGTGGGGAACAAATTGGTGTTTTCTAGAAGAAGTAAACAGTTACAGTGTGACACAGAAAACCCACTGCCAGGTGTATTTCTCCTTCTCTCCTTTGTTTTGCTGTGATAAGATAGTCTGATCAGAAGCTACTCGGGAGAACAGGGTGATATGACTTCCAGGTCTATCGCTAGGATGAAGTCAAGGTAGGAACAGAAACATGAAGCAGGAGCAGAGATTATGAAGGAGCCCTGTTGATTGGCTCACTCTCAGGTTCCTGCACATGGAGTGTGTTCTTGTGCGTATTTCTATGCAGCCAGAACCACCTGCATATGGATGGTGCTACCTACAGTAGGCTGGGCCCCTCATATCAATCAGCATCCAAGACATCTCTCACAGATCCTCCCCCCCCCCCCGCGCACGCATGCGCTAGTCTGATTTAGGTAATCCTTAATTGGGACTCCCTTCTCAGGCGACTTTAAGTCATGTCAAGTTGAAGGTTAAAGTTAACTAGGAAATTGTTCTAAAATATTTAAAACAGGTGTCTGTATACCAGTTTTGTTCATTAACCACAGTAAATAAACAAAATGTGTTTATATTTCATGGCGCATAAGTAAAAAGAAACAAGTTTTATGTATGTATCAGTATGAGTAGACCATGTAAAGATACTTAGTAAAACCAGTCTAACACAGTGGCAAATATGTTTTTATTCCACTTACAGGAAGTCCTACAATAGGTAGATTCATTGGGACAGAAGGCAGAGCAGAGATTGGGAGAGAAAAGGAAGTTATATTTAATGTGTTGGGGGAAATGGAGACCTGTGCATAGTGTAATATGTACAGAGATACGTAATAGTGGTGCGCAGACAGCGTGTGAAAATATTTAGTGTTAGTCACTACCAATATGTGGCTAAGTGACAACTTATTTTTTTACCGAGACAAGTGAATGGAATGATAAGCATGGGAGGAATGGCATAGGCGTGATTTCAGAAGAACAGCAGATGTTGTTCTGCCACTGCCTGTCTGGCACACACAGCCAAACCAGCTTGTCTCAGTACCAGAGATTCTGCAGTACCAGATATAGACAGCAGAGGGAGAAAAAGATCTCTGGCTCCTGAAACAACAAGACAGAGTACATTCTTTCTTCAGGGCATGAAGTGAACATAGTTTAACTGGAGATCAGAAGATTGTCTGTGTCCAGGATGCAGGAAGAACAAACAGTGTGCTGTCTGCAAGAGTCTCGTCTTATAGGTTATTTTACTTTTATAATCATTTTTAGATATTTTAATCAGGTTTATTTTCTTTTAAAATTTGAGTGCATTTATTTACTTATTTGATATAGTATTTTTTCTGCTCATATACTTTAGACCTGCTTAGATAGTGGCACAGAGATTATTTATATCTCATCATTTTTAAACTTTATTTTGACAAGGTCTCATGTATCCCAGGCTGGCCTCAAACTCTATGTATAGCCAGGATGACCTTGAATTTGTCTCTATTCCCTGGTGTTAGGATGCCAGGTGTATACCACCGTGCTGGCTAATCTTATGTCAACTTGGCACAAGCTACAGTCACCTGAAGCCTCAATTGAGAAATGCCTCCATCAGATCCAGCTCTAAGGCATTTTCTAAGTTAGTGATTGATGGGAAAAGGCTCAGCCCATTGTGGGTGGTACTACTCCTGGGCTGATGGTTCTGGATTCTATAAAGAAGCAGATTGATCAAGCCTTGAGGAGCAAGCCAGTAAGCAACACTCCTTCATGGCTTCTGCATCAGCTCCTGCCGCCAGGTTCCTACCCTGTTTGAGTTCCTGTCCTCTTATTTGATGATGATCAGCAATATGGAAGTATAAGCCAAGTAAATCCTTTCTTACCCAATTTAATTTTTTGTCATGGTTCTTTGACACAGTAATACAAACCCTAACCTAGACAACCACCATACCCCGCTTATATGGTGCTGGAGATGAAAGCCAGGGCTTTGTGCATGTCGGTAAGCACTCTACCAACTGAACCACATCCTCAAGCCGAGGACCCCACTTTAGCCATAGGGACATACAAAGACTGAAAATGAAAGAATGGTTGCACAAAGACAATGCAAGAAGCCACACACACACACACACACACACACATACATTATAAAAATATATAAATCATGCAACTGTTGTAAGAGATAGAAGGATAAAAGGGTCAGGTTCACCAGAGATTTGTTATAAACATTTGTACTTAGATCAGGATGCCACAGATACAAAGCACACATTGATATACTGGTGTGAAAATAGAAAACAGGGAGAATTTTGACACTCCACTTTGAGTAATGGATTGATTTTTCAGAGTGATGAACAATAAGTAAATAGGACCTAGAGTCATGCTAAGGCCAGTTGAGATGTGCACAACCCAGAGACAAAGTCTTTAAGGAGTAAAAAAAAAAAAAAAAATTGAGCAGATGCCTAACTAGTGAAGAAATTAAGTCAGCTGCTCCTAACCTTCCAACAAAGTCCTAAAGATCAGAAGACTTCACTGCAGGACTCTTTTAAGAGCATCCAAAGGGTTAACAATTTTTTTCACACTCCGCCAGCATCCTGGAGAAGAGGGACACTTTCCAATCAGTTTATAAGGCTAGCTGTCTCCAGACAGTGCAGTCAAGCACAATGATCTAAATAAATCAGGGTTGGTTGATATCCTTGGCAGATATGTGTGAGCAGTAGGTGTATACAGAGCTTCTTGGCTCCACAGTTACCAGGGAAATGCAAACTAGAACCACATAGCACTTTTTATAGATAAATAACAGTATAAGGGGACTGGGTGTAATGTTCTGTACCTTTAACTCCAGCACTCAGGAGACAGAGGCAGGCAGATCTTTATGAGTTTTGAGGCTAGCCAAGGCTACATAGTGAGACTCCATCTCAAAAAAAAAAAAAAAAAAAAGATTAAAAAAAGAAAAGAAGGAAAAGTGTAAGGCAGGGAAGCTTTAGTTAGGAGGCAGTGTGCTGTGTTGCTGGGACTGTGGAACAGTGGCATTGTGCACTGTCTGTGAGCTTGCAGGGTGGTGTAGCTGCTGTAGGAAAAGCCATAGTGGTTCATTAAAAGTGGATCTGGTATGGTGGTGAGTGCCTGCAATCTCAGCACGTCCAAGATCAGCTCTGGCTACTTGAGACCTGGTCTTAAACAGCAGATAAATGGAGTTACTGTGTGACCAATTTTGCTTCTGCTTATATAGTCAGAAGAATTGAAAACCTCTCTAAAAGATAATTTGCAAACCTGTACTGGTTGTATTTTTCATACTAGCCAAGAGATAGAAGTAACCTACATGCACCTTGTTAGATAAAAACATGGCATAGCCACAACTGAATTTTAGTTATCTTTAAAAAAAGGAAAGTCCTGTTGAGTGCTCTACCATGGTGGACCTGAAGGATACTCTGCACAGTGAAATGAGTCAACCATCGATGACAGATAACTGTCTTCCATTCACCTGTATCTAAACTAGTCCGTCTCTTAGGAAGTCTGCTCTTTCTTGGAAACAGTAGATAGGGAGGAAGCATCTATGCAAACCCCACCCACAGGCCACTGCACTGTGATGACCTAGCAGCTTTTCTTAGCTTCAGATAGCCACCTGCACCTGATTTCAGCCGCTACTAACCCTTATTTTGTATGGTATCTCTTGGTAAACCTTTGAGGCTGTGGTATTTCCCTTCACAAAAGTTCCCATTTACCTGTCAGTTCAGGCTTTTCTCACAATGTGTGGATCACTAAAAACCTTCATTTTGCAGTACGTAGTATATATTTTTTTATCTCTAGGAGTTATGAGTATAAAGAAGTGAGTTCATGGCATTCATAAAAGTGAATACCATGGGCATCCCTACTCATTCTTTTCTATTTTCCCCTCATTTTCTCTCACTGGGTATGTAAGTTAGAATTCTCCCCAGGTCTTACAATGTACTCACCCAGTTCTCTATAATTCCTGTTATCAGAACTACTCATTGGTGTGGTCCTATACTCTGCCTAGGGGAAAGCTGTTGTACACTCTGGAGCCTTCAGAGCCAGGTATCTGTGTGAATAAGGGGCTCCCATAGGCTCATGTATTTGAAAGCCTAGTCATTAGAGAGTGGCACTACTGGGGAGGGACTGGGACGTGTGGTATTGTTGGAATCAGGAAGAGTGTCCCTGGGGCGGGGGTGAGCTTTCAAAAACTTAAGCCAGACCCAGGGTCTTTCTTTTTTGGATCCAAAGAAAGCTGTATATTTGAGTCCAGATATACAACTCTCAGCTACTTCTCCAGCATCATGTCTGCCTGAATGTTGTCATGCTTCCCACTATGATGATAATGGATGGACTAAACTTCTGAAACTGTAAGCAGGCCCCAGTTAAATTCTTCCTTTTCACAGCAATAGAACAGTGATGGAAGTTAGTCCCAGGGAGCAGGGCTTTGCTGTGACAGACCCAGCCATGACTGTTGACAGAATCTGGACTTTAGGACTTCAAATTAGAAAAGCAGTTGAACACTTTAAGTGAGGCTTAACAGTCATCTAGTAAGAGCATGAAAGAGAGTGGTGCTGAGAGCAGTGTAGATAACAGGGCTTGAGCGTTCAGAGGAGAAGAGTGTTGGTATGTGGCCCAGAGACCATCCTTATGATATTTTGGAGAATAATGTGGCTGATTTCTGGCCTTTTCTAAAATGTCTGAGACTAACTTTAAGTGTTTGGGATTAATAGCATTGGCAGAGGAGATTTCAAGACAGCCTAGTGTTGACTGTGTCATCTGGTTATTAGTAGTCACTCTTATGCAGATCTATAATAAAAAGGAGCAAGCCAATGAGCAGCATCCCTCCATGGCCTCTGCATCAGTTCCTGCCTCCAGGTTCTTGCCTTGTTGAGTTCCTGTCCTGACTTCCTTTGATGAAGAACAGTGATTTGGAAGTATAAGCCAAAAAATCCCTTTTCTCCCCAAGTTGCTTTGGTCATGGTGTTTCATACAGCAATAGAAGCCCTAAGACAGCATCAATTCCTAGTGATAGTCTAATGACTTTAGGGTGACAGCCTAAATTCTACTTATATTCCTTGTTTTGTTGATGAAGTTCTATAGTGCTGTGTCATTTGTGTTTTTATAGTCAAGTTAGGTTTCAGTGATCTGTTAGGTGTGCTCAGTCCTTTCTCCCTGCACTTACCCTCCTGGCAGTTTTTCCTTGTTCTTCACCTTGTTCCCAGAGGGCAGCTCCCTTGGCAGCAGCCTCTCCAGTGCCCCACTCAGTCTTTCTCCAACTCTGTTTATGGGGATTTATGACCTAAATTAACTAATATTTTTTAGTTAATCTTCTAAGCTGTTAAAAAGAGCTGTTCATTCCCAATTGCAAATGTCCTGAAATCTCAGTCTTTGAGCTTCTTGGGCAGGCCAAGAGAGGGAAGAGCTGTGCTTACATGACTCTAGATTGTAGGCAGAGCTTTTCATCAGGATTGCAGCTAGCTCTGTTCTGCCAGCCACTTGTCAAAGTAATCATTCAGAGAAATATTAATTATAAATGCTTGGCTGGTAAGCTCAGGCTTATTACTAACTAGCTCTTACAACTTAAATTAACGCGTATTTCTTATCTACCCTTGGCCATGTGGCAGTACCTTTATTAGCATGGCATGTTCATCTCCTTCTCCCTCTGCGTCTGTCTGGTGACTCCTCTGATTCTATCCTTCTCATGGTCCTTAGTTTGGTTGTCCCACCTATACTTCCTGCCTGACTACCGGCCAATCAACTCCTTTATTAAACCAATCAGAAAGCACCTTGGCAAGGCACATATTTATTGTGTACAAAAGATTATTCCATAACATTTTCCCCTTTTTGTCTAATTAAAAAAGGTTTTGACTTTAACATAGTAAAACTTATATAACAAAAACAGTTACCAAGAAAGAAGTACAATTAAAATACCCAATCCATTTATATTTGGCAAAATTAGAGAAAATATTATCTAATTTTTTTATTCTAAAGTTTAATACCTAATTTACTTTTTATCAATCACTAAGGAAAACTGTTTCATTATTTAGTCTTTAACTCCATCAAAGCTCCCAGAAGGGTGAAATGTCACCTAATGAGGGACATCTGGCTGCTGTATAGTCACCCTAGGTTTTTCTGTAATGTTGGGGCATCTAACTTTGGCCTACAGGCCTAATATATCTGACAGACATTTCTGAGAAACAGGGAATTTTGAAGGAATGTCCTTTATTGTATTTGGCAAAGTTTGGTAGTTGCCATTGTTTGTGTCCTGCTGGTTCAGTTTGGACAGTAACAGTCAGCAGTTGAGGCACGGGCAGTTTCTTTGTCCATATGACTAGCTTTTGCCATAAAGAAAGTAAAGTCCACACAGTTTCTTTGATACCCATCATCCTCTCTGAAGTAAATGGGTGTTGTTAGTAGACATTTCACACTGTCATGAAAAACCTTAGCTTATTAAACATATTAAATGCCACATTCTGTAGGTCTTTGAAGTATTTGAAGACTCTCTTTCTAACTGTCTTTCTATCTCTCTGTTTAGATCTGTGTAGGACCTTGAAAACATGCCTAACATGACTATAAGTTTGACAGTTACAGATGACTACTCAGCTGTATTTCTTAATTATATAGTACATCTAAATGAGTTGGCATAAGCACAATACCCCAAACAAGAGTAGAAACATACATATAGTATAGTAAAAAAAAATTTTAAATTTGTATCAACCAAAATCTGTACCAATGTAAAATATTTTGAGATTAATAGTTATTTTTGAATTAGATTCAATAATCTACCCTTTTATCCTATCACTTCCTCCTTTTTTTCTTTTCAGAACAAGATCCCTGAATCTAATCTCCTTTGTTTAGCCTTTTTAAAAAATGACCATTAATTCATTAATTGTAACAACTTATAAACCCCCTTAAATGATAATCAGTATCTATCACCAATATTTTGGGAAAGTGGGTGTCATTCTCTAGACTACTTCCTGTTGTCTGGGGGTACTGGTGCCTTTGGGGGAACCTTGAGAAAATGGGGATAATAATGAAGTCCCAGCTGGAGTATTCTGTAAGGTTGGATCATATGCAGAATTCTGAGGAGACTATAATAGGCATTTTAAATCCTGGATCACCGGGGCCATCCATGTTATTAGTGTTTGGTCCTCTTGTTCTAAAAGTTCATAAACATATCTGTATTACTACAAGTATAGATTGTGTGTTGTATACAAGTTAGCCAAAGATGATATTTTTGTTTTATGTTTGAGCAGGTAAAATATACATTCCTTCTTTGTAGTTTTTTTTTTTTTTTTTTTTTTTTTTAGGTTTTTTTCTTTGTCTGTAGACAGTACTTTCAGGGGGTCTTTGTTGATCAAACTTGATCCATATCAATCTAGAAAGAATCCAGAGCCTCTCATTTCCTACGATAATAAAAGCATAACCTCTCCCCCAATACAATATAACTTTTGACCCATTTAGAGTTTTTTTCCATCTGGATCTGTCTTTACTGAGCATCTCTATTGTTTTTTGATTGCATGAGACAAATATTAAACTGCTATGTCAGTCACCTCAGGTGTAGCTTAGCTTAGTGCATGGCAGTAGCTTGGTGGCTGGTGGCTGCCTCTTCCCACAGGCAGCTGCTGGAGATGCATCTTGGTACTGTAGCCAACATGAGAGACATGAGATTAGGAAACACTGTTTGACTCGGTTTCTGTGTGTTTAGAACCTTTCTTTTTTTTTTTTTTAAGTTTTCTCAGGCATTGTGTGGATGTTCATGGCTCTGGACAGTGGGCACCATTTGTAAGTGGAGTTCCACCACCCACTTTCCAAATACCACTCAGATTATTTATTAATTAAAAATGATTGCCCAGTAGCTCAGGCTTATTACTAACTACCTCTTACAATTCAAATTAACCCATTTCTATTACTCTCTGTGCTGCCACGTGGCTTGTGGCTTTACCTGTCCTCCAGCATGTCTTGCTCCCTCCGCATCTCCTGTGACTTTTCTGACTCCTCCCTTCTTCCCGGTGTCCTTAGTCTGGATTTCCTGTCTAACCTTATCCTGTCCAGCTATTGGCCAGTCAGCTTCTTTATTAAACCAATCACAGTGTAATTTACACAGTATACAGACATATTATTCCATAACACTGGATATTTTCCTCTAGTTATTTTGCATGGAGCCCTTGCATCATTTGTTACATAGAGCCAGATGGATGTTTGTGAACTTGAATCCCAAGCAGTGTAAGAAAGGAACATCTGTGCTGAAAATTTATATATAATAGAGAGCCCTAGTGTCTTAAGTTTCATAGAGTCAACACAAATGTTTGTGAAATCAAGTGGGTGTTCATTGGCTACAGAGTCAGTGCCTATCATGAAATTCTCCACCCTAAAAGACCTGCAGGTGTGAGTTTTCTCATTTTCTGAAAGAGGACTGAGTAGGTGGAAAGACCGTTGACACTGAGAACACCGACCAAGCCCTAAATCTCAGTGGCTGCATTTTGTATCTCCCAGCAAGTCTGGAAAAGGCTCATGATCAATTTCATTAACAATTTTAAGGTTATTGGGCAGTGGTGCCACACATTTTTAAATCCCAGCACTCTGGAAGCAGAAACAGGAGAATTTCTGAGTTCAAGGCCAGCCTGGTCTACAGAGTGAGTTCCAAGACAGCCAGGGCTACACAGAGAAACCCTGTCTCCAAACAAACAAACAAACAATTTAAAGACTCTTATAAAATTAGGTAGTGCTTTTGTTAACCAAAATGCAGACAGGCCAGAACCTGGACATCCATGTTCAAAGGGGGCCATGCAGGGCTCTGTTATCGCCCTGTGTTGGGTGCTAGAATGTAGGCATTATGAGGAAGTCCATGAGAGCCCGGAATAAAGGATAACAAATGTTTATTTGGGGGAAAAATTACAATAACGGTAGAGAGCCACCGTCCTTTGCTCTGTGGATGCTGCGAACAGAACCCTGACCAGCACCCCAGAGAATGAGCTCACTTTTCACCTGTGCTCATCAGTCCACACAGAGTACCTCAGACCACGCCCTAATGGGCCGCTACCCAAAAGGCTATTGGCTGAATGAATTCCCACAACACCAGACCACATTACACTTATGGCCAAAGTAATATTCCAAAGGACTTCTGCACCAGAATGAATTAAGAAGGCTTGATGCCAGAAACATCCTTCCTGTATGGCTGTCTGCAGCTTTCCAGCTGTCTGCAGCAAGCCGGTAGACTATACAGTCAAGGCAACTGCTTGGAAACACTTTCTAGATGTTGGTAGGAAAGACCTGGGTAGAATTTAAACATCTGTTATTGAACTGTTAACACTTTTTTCTTGGTCACATGACTATTTATCAGCCTCTAAATGAAGCCCTGGAGCTTTTTTTACGTCTCTGCATCTGAACTCATGGCGTCAGTCTGTTTTATGAAGATTTTGAAACTTATAAAATGAACTTTAATCAAGTGATTAAAATATTAATAATGGATGGAGTCTCTTAGTGGAAGCAAAGAATAGCACAGCTTGCTCATTTGGGATTTTGTTTGGGGCCTTCAACTGCTTGAACTTTGGAAGTCAACCTAGTGAAAAAAACAATAATAACAGGCGTGTTTTCATAAGTGGGTGCAATTTTATAGATTCAGGTATGTGCCAGAAAGTTTGTAGGCCACTGTGATGTTTCCAAGTCCAAGGTTCTGCTTTGTTCAGCTAAAATCTTGGCAGGTAACTTGAGCTATAAAAGGTGGTGTTCCTAGTGGTAGCATGGCTGTGATGGCCCCGTCAGGTCTGGTAGCCGTCTTTGCAGTGCTGTCACTCAGGACAGAGATGCCGGGTTGCCATTAAAGATTATGTGGCTGCACACCGTAAGAATTCCCATTTTGGGGCCGAGGAAATACTTTAGTGGTAAAGTGCTTGCTCTGTGAATAGGAGGATCTGAGTTTGATCCCTGGCATTCATGTAAAAACCTGGGTGTGGTGGTAATGTTCACAATCCTAATCCTGGGGAGACGGAGACAGCGGGTCCCTGAGGCTCACTGACTGACCAGCCTGGTCCATTCAGTGAGCCCAGGGCCCAGTGAGACCTTGTTTCAGAAACCAAGGCAGACACCTGCACAGTCACCCCACACATGACATTTGACTCTTGTCCAAGGTTCTAAGGGACTAAGTTATTTTTAATGGACAGGGAACAGAATTTCATGGTTTTTAGCTATTAAAAAGCAAGACTTTAAAAGCTCATTAAAAGACTGACGAGCATGTGAGACATCAAGTTACTTCTTAAAGTCAGTCTTCTGATAAGAATAAATGAACTCCATAGACAGCTTAGATTTCCTTTGAAAAACTACTGGCTCAACACACTGCAAAGTTCCCAGGGGAAAAAAAATGATTCTTATTCAATTATAAAATTCTTTGGGGGGGGGGGAGGGAAAAAAGACTATGCTAAGCAGAATTCAGTGGAACGTGTGAGGAAGGCTTGAGGCGGGCCAGGGCTCCTGGGATGTGACTAGCACGTGTATCCCATGGACTTCGTGGAGTCAGGTGTCGTCTGTTTTTGTCCTGCACAGACTTGCTGCTGTGAGGAATAACTACTTAGCACAGTGATTGCCATCCCACCCACCCGGTGCCATCACCCATGTCCTTTAGTGGACTGTGCTCTGGGCTAAGGTTTTGTCCATATTGTTTTAAACCGTTATGTGGTGCAGCCTGGCACAAAGGGGTGCTGTTCCAGCTGACATTGCCTAGCAGCCTCTCCTGATGTGGTCAGAAGAATTAACATGGAGTGGTTGACAGTGGTGGGTTGTAGCTATAATACTAAAACCCTGCATTTCCCCCTAGGAATTTAACTCATGAGGCAAGAACAAGTTATTTAACTGGAGAATCAGTTGAAAATCTGAACTCAGGGACAGATAAATTATTCAGTTGATTTTCTTAAGCTTGGACTGGAGACAGCCGAGAAACCCTATGTTCTGTAAGAGCAGTAAGTGCTCTTAACTGTTGAGCCATATGCCCCCAGCAAGGAATGTAATATGTGAACATACTTACACATGGGTGTGTGACCTGGGCTTAGAATGTGTCTGCCTCTCAGTGTATGAATATGTTTAGTACTAGGTACACATGTAAAGGGACATGAGAACTGTATGTGGCACATTGGTGCTTAAAAATCTAAGACCAGATTATGTATGAAAACACACGGGTGAGGTCTGGTGATGTATGCTCAGACCTTTGATTTTTATCAGTTTAGAGTTTTGTGTGACATCTGTTTCTTCAGCATACGCTGTGTATAGGGAGTCACTCGGTGTAAAGAGTAAGCTCTGATCCAAACAGAAAAGGCTTGCATGCTAGCCCAGGCCCAGCCCTTTCCTGTGCAGTGCAGCGGGGGTGGGAACTTGAGAACACGTAAGGACGAGGTGAGGGTTCTTGTGGCTGCTCTCACTAGCGTGCTCTCTGCTAACGCTGCAGCCACTGCCCATCAGAGTCACTGCTAGGGTCCCAGTCCCCAACTCGTTTAAACTGTTACACACAACAGTCGTTTAAACTGTTACACACAACAGTCATTTAAACTGTTACAACAGTCGTTTAAACTGTTACACACAACAGTCGTTTAAACTGTTACACACGACAGTCATTTAAAATGTTACACACGACAGTCGTTTAAACTGTTAAACACGACAGTCGTTTAAACTGTTACACACGACAGTCGTTTAAACTGTTACACACGACAGTCGTTTAAACTGTTACACACGACAGTCGTTTAAACTGTTACACACGACAGTCGTTTAAACTGTTACACACGACAGTCGTTTAAACTGTTAAACACGACAGTCGTTTAAACTGTTAAACACGACAGTCGTTTAAACTGTTACACACGACAGTCGTTTAAACTGTTACACACGACAGTCGTTTAAACTGTTACACACGACAGTCGTTTAAACTGTTACACACGACAGTCGTTTAAACTGTTACACACGACAGTCGTTTAAACTGTTACACACGACAGTCGTTTAAACTGTTACACACGACAGTCGTTTAAACTGTTACACACGACAGTCGTTTAAACTGTTACACACGACAGTCGTTTAAACTGTTACACACGACAGTCGTACTGATGGCAGTGGTTGGAGAGCTGTCACAAAGCAGCATTTGAGACTCCTGTGACTCGAGGCTGCTAGCAGTATTTCACAGTCAGGTTGGACAACAGGCCCTTACTTAGAAGGCCGAGCAGGGGACTTGGGGTTGGGGGAGTCCCTGCAAACGCCATCGCTAAAAGTGTACTGATCCAAGTAAGGCAAGAAGGAAATTTGGTTCAACATGACTTAGCTGGTGTTGGCTCAGACTTTTAGAATCTGACACTGGATAGTTTATTTATTCATTTACTTATTTTGGGGCATTTAAGTACAGTACAATTTTGGGGCAAAAAAAAAGTTCAGTGGTAAAAAATAGGGGAGGACTAGGTGGTAACAGTTACCTCAGTCCCGTGTGTAGATAGGGGAGGACTAGGTGTGGTCTTGATCATACAGAGAAAGTAGAGGTCACCAAACTCCAAAGTACATATGACATCTCTCTTAAGGATGGGTTCTACTGAGTAACAATTATTAAAGGTTTAGGGAGGAATTCTGGAGGATTCAGGGTAGGCCTGCTCTGTAGATAGCAAAGTCACCATCAGGTTATTAACTACTTCTACTCCCAGCCTTCGGGTAGAAAACAGGCACACAAGAGACAAACCTGCATGTTTGACATTCCTGGTTTCTCCAGTGCTTACCTGTGGGCATAAGGACCTTTAGCCCTCTAGGGGAGACCATTTGTCTCAGTGCGGAAGGACTTTTGCAGAGCTGTGTGTAGTGATGTGGAGTTGAGAGGGTGCCGAACAGTCTGTGTTGATCCACAGTGGGGTGAGACAGACGCCAGCGGTGGTCAGGAGGCTGCTCACACACAGCTGGAGTTGTGTGGGCCGAGCCAGCGTGGCAGTGGCTGTTGGTCAGGCAGGCCAGCATCCGCTTAGGAGTTTTGTGGGGGGCACAGGGTGTTGGTCATGTATGTCTGCAGATCGCTGTACAGATAAAGCACTCCTGTGCGTACAGCAGACATGGGAATGACAATGGCTGAAGAAGACCTGGCACACAGTACTAGAGAAGATCTTGCTTGGCCAGCATGGGGGCCTGTCACTGTCCTTTTCAGTGGGAAAACTTGTCCACAGTTACATGTGACTTTCTGATCTGGGCCGTCACTTCTTACCTTTTTCTCCAGTAGGATGGCTCCTGAGCGCATGATGTGCCTGTCACAAGTTTGTGTCCCTCTGGTTCCTCTGCCTGACTTCGAACCCCTGGTGGAGGCTCTCCTCACCTATCATGGGCATGAGCCCCAGGAGGTCCTCTCACCTGAGTTCTTCGACGCTGTGAATGAAGCCTTCTTGTCGTGAGTCCATCGATCTTATCGCTCAACTTGTTTTTTTCTAGTTGTGAAATGTGGTGTGGAAAAAACATATGATAGTGTATTTAATATTCTGTTTACCTTCATTGTTTATTACTTATATATTTATTATTAGTGTGGTGGTCTGAGAACAGCTTATAGGAGTTGGGTTTCTTGTTAAGTTCATTTGGGTACCAGTGATTGAACTCAGGTCACCAGGCTTAGCAGCAAGCACCTTTAAGCTTTCCCTCCTTCAGCCCAGCCTTCTCTGTCCTCTCCAATGCTCTTAAAAATTACTGAAGATTCCGAAGAGCTTTATGTGGGTTATACTTCCCAATGTTTGTCATATACGAAACCACACCCAGAAATTTAGTCAATGTTTATAGAACTGAGGCAGAATGCTTACCCAGCATCGAAACATAGATTTGATCCTCAGCCCTTCAAAAGGAGGGAAAGGAGGAAAGAGAAGGGAGAATATTACTTCCAAAGAAATTCACTGCATTTGGAAACAGAACTAAAGGGCTGTGGGGATGGCGTAGGAGATATGAGTGCCGAGCAAGCACAACTCCAGATCCTTATCAGCCACATAAAAGCTGCACATGGTTTTACACACTGGAGTCCAGCACTGGGTGTGGGACGAAACTGGTGGATCTCTGGGGCTTGTTGATCAACCACTCTCTAAAGGGAAGATCCAAGTTCAGTTAGAGACCCTATCTCAGGGGAATCAGATGGAGGGTGATAGAGCAGTTACCTGTTGTCCTCCTCTGGCCTCTGCAGGTGTGCAGAGAGGTGCACACATCAGAAACGGTAACAATAGTAACAACAAACAGTGGTCTTTCTTGGTTTTTTTGAGACAGGGTTTCTCTGTAGCTTTGGTTCCTGTCCTGGAACTAGCTCTTGTAGACCAGGCTGGCCTCAAACTCACAGAGATCCGCCTGCCTCTTCCTCCCAAGTGCTGGGATTAAAACTCCTTTACAGAGTGAAGGTGAACAGACAGACAGGTGTACTCACAGGTAGACAGGAAGCTGTAACATGCAAAAATGCTGTTCTCTAACCCACACACTTGATGAGGTATCTTTCCAGAGGCCAAATCACTTTTAGAATTTATATGGAGGATAAAACAAGCAACACATACACACACACACACACACCATTAAACTACAAAGAAAGAAAAATGAGAAGAACTAGAACTATTTTATTATAAACACCTTCACTCTGTGATCTAGCAGCATTTGGTGTGTTGCCTATGTGTGTCCTTTAGGCTTTTGTAACTCCAGTTACTGTCTTGTATCTTGAAATCTTGACTGTCATCAGTGGGTCTTCTCATCCATCGCAGGCGTCCTGTTGCATCGTTCGTTACATTTGGGAAATGAAAGAGTTCCTAGTAGAGTATTTCCATTTTCCATATATAACTCATAACATTTATATACAATACATATTTCATTTTCTATGAAAGCTAATAATCCAGAGAAGGTTAAATTGTTGAATGTTTACAAAAGAGGTTAAAACAAGAACTATATGTGGTAGCTCACATTTATAATCCTAGCATTCAGGAAACTGAGACAGGAGGATTGCCACAAATCAAAGCCAATCTGGGCTATACCTACCAAGATTCTGTCTTAAAACACACACAAACACACACACACACACGATGGCTCGGGGCTAAGAGCACACAAGTGCTCTTGCAGAAAACTCGAGTTCAGTGCAAAAGTTCAAAGTACCCGTGTTGGCAACTCACAATGCCCTCTTCTGGCCTCTGTGGGTATCTGCACACACACACACAAACACACACCACACCCTCATAAATACATGCCCATATAAATAAACATGAAAAGTTGAAGTCATTTTCTTCTGTCTTCTTCAATCCTTCTGTCATAATTTACTCAATATGTCTCAACTTTTGAGAAATCTGTTACCTTTGTTATTCATTGGTATTGAGTAATCACCACCTGCAGTTCAGCTGAGTCCTTGAGGTTCTTATGGTTTTCTCACCAACTCGCACCTTTTATACAACACAGCACAGTGGAAAGCTCCATCTCTGATTATAGTAATTCACCTGCATTTCTATGTCAGCCTTAAAGCAGACCACCTTTGGCATCTTTTGTAAACCCCAGCAGCAGTCTCAGAAATTACTGACCGGGAGGCGTGCTGCCCAGAGCCCAGGGTGAGAGCCTGCCCGCCCTTGCTCTCATTTCACGTACGATAGAGTGTTCTCACTCAGCTACTAATACAGTTTATTTGGTTTGGAAAGTTATGTCTACTAATCCACAAGGGACAGACTGTCCAGAAATGCTGGGTGGTCCTCAGCATGTCCAGTTCCAACAGCTTCAGACTAGCAAGTCAACCCAGAGCCACATTGGCTGGAACCTTTCCTGTGGAGAGCCCGTCCGCCACATGTCCACAAAGGAGGCTGACTCAGTGAGCCGTGCAGATTGCTGCTCCATGCCCTGCACCCCTCCCAGCTTGAACAGTTCCCCAGATGGGCTGTGTGGCCTTCTAGAAACCACAGCTTTCTTTGACCAAAGCAGCTTTGCCCTATGTTCAGCTTCTCAACTGCTTACCACAGTTGTGGAATTCTTGTGTTTTATAATTGGCTGGGCATCTTTTGCCTTGGCTTCCAAATACAGTCATGTATTTTCCAGAAATGTGCAGTTTCCTCTAAACAACTCATGTTGGTTCCCCTTTGTGGTTTAGATAACCTAGAGGAACCTTTTGATTTCTTGACTTAAATGTCGAACCTAACTTTTTATAAAATTCATACCCAGGAGTCTTGTCCCAGGTCTGCAGACTGCCTAAACTCTTGCAGAGGTGGGAAGGCTGCTGAGACTCTTCCATTAATCTATGGAGTGTTAGTAATTGAGTATGTCATGTTCTCTGAACTAAACCCAAATCCAGTGCTTCAGGAACATTGGGGAGCCTGATGACGGCATGCAGAGATTTCTTTCCCTGTGCTTAAAGCAGATGAAAGTGGAGATGGATGCAGGGCTTCTATGTTATACATGTGTGGTCTCTGTCCAGGCATCTAAAACTTCTGGGATTTCCTGAGTGATAGGGAGCCTTTTCCAATTATATGTAAGTTTAGGCTAAGGAGTGAGTCTTCTGGGCCCCTGGAGAGCTTCAGGATCAGGGCTAAGAGCAGAGCAACCAGCCTTGTGACCACTAGAACTGGGTGTAATTACTAGTGGCTGGTCGTACATCAGCTCAGCCACAGAACTTGATAAGCATCCAGGTGAACACAAAGACACTGCAAGACTGGTGTACCTGGAGACGGCATAGAAACCTTGAGCCCACCCCCATGTGTCTTATCCATGTCCTCTATCCTACCATTTCTGGTTGTTCCTTTTAGAATGAATTGCTGATTGTTGTTAGAGCACTGTTGTAAATTCTGAGCCTGCTTTACCAAATTGTTACACACCCGAAGAAGGGATCGTGGGAAGCTGTTTTTAACCAGAAGACTCGTAGTTTGTGGATGAGTCTCTTACTGATGACTGCAGTAGCCATGGGTAGTGGGCATCAGAGTCAGACTGAAGTGGTAGATATCAGTGTGGTATCCAGAGAGATGAAGGGGAGATTGGCATCTATACAGTGGATGAGATAAGTAAGTACAGTTAGCTCCTGGCAGCGTGGATGATTAACACCAGCTGACCACAGAAGTGACTATGTGACATGTCACAACTGTTTAAGTTAGAACACAACACTTTTGAGAGTCGGAGGCATTTCTGTTTATAATTATGAGCTTGTCACACACAGACTAGGATATATCTTTACTCCAAGATTGAGGAGACTCGGGTGCCAGTGTCATGCTGAGCAGTACCCCCACTCAGCCAGGGCTCTTCCCCAAACTAAAATCTGGGAGTACCCCTGACATGCCTGTAGCCCCAACAGTGTATGTGAGCAGGGGAGTGCTCTTGCTGTGCTCGCTGGCTGCCTGTCTATCCAAAAGAAAAGAAAAACAAAACCAACCTTGCACTGTATGTTCAGGAATAGACCCTGCCTACTAGAGGAGATCTGATGTCATCCTCTGGCCTCTGCATACATGTGTGCATGGAAATACACACATGTGTATGTGCCACATTGTCACATGTACTTAGACTACACAAAAAGACAAAACACTAAGCTAAAGCTACATGACATGGTTTGGCTGTAACATAAGATTTACTATGCGCCAACTGGGCCATCTCTCATCAAGACTTGCATTTTATTTATTGAGAATTCACAGTGTGCTGTCTGTGTAATTCATGTGCACTGCTACATTGGATCCTTCTAGCCAATTTGGTTTTACAGATAAGTAAGTTGAGGCTATGAAGGGCCAGGTAACTTCCTTAGGACTATGGACTTATTTCCGGTCTCAATCTAGTTCAGTTTTAAACATAGCTTGCCTCTTAACTTTACGTCCTTATTTCCTGGACATCACAGGGATTTTGTCATCTCATTTTTCCTTTTTCCCTTTCTTTGATATGTATTTGTATATACTTTGGGAAGCAGTCTTCACCTTCTAAGGGTTCCTGAAGTTTTAGGTGAGAGATTGCCATAGTATTTTGCAAGTAGATGCATCAATATTGACAGCTGCCAAGACCATGGTGAGAGAAAACCACGTCTCACACACTTGATTAGTGATTGCCATTTGAACATTGCTCATTTTGATGTCTTTTCAGGAATCTATTTCTGTTTAACCTTCTGCTTATTTCTTGCTCAAAGGAGAAAGATCATTCTACCCATGTCCTCTGTGATCAGCCTCTGGTTTCGGCATCTCCCCAGTCTTGAAAAAGCAGTGCTGCATCTTTTTGAAAAGCTGCTCTCCAGCAAGAGAAATTGCCTGAGAGAGATGGAATGCTGTGTAAAAGAGTCATTGCTGGTACGTGCTGGACTTTAGTGACAAGAATTGCTGAGAATATTGCCTTCAGTTAAAGAGTGACAGAAGTAAAAAGTGCGACCAGAGCTGGGGCCTTTATGCTTTCCGTTTATATTTACTTAGGGACATCTAATGCCCTAGGACTTTCCTATGGGCTGTGTGTGTGTTCGCTCCATTCACCTCCTGATGCTCTGTTCCACCACATTGCCCCATTTTACAAAAGACAGACAGGTCATGTCCTTACCTATGGCTTGTATAGAATGTACTTCCCAGGGGTCTGAAGAGGCCAGGGATGCAAAGTAGGCTTTTAAAAAATACTGTTTCTCATTTTAGTGTGAGAAACATGTTCTTAAAACAGGGACTCTTATAGATAAGGGAGAATAAAAAACAGTTAATACAAATTTAGAAACTGAACCTACAGCTCTCCATGAGGATAAAGTAGAGTATTAGAGAGAAACTCAGAAAAAATGCTTAAAGCAGCAAAACCAATTGAATTTGTGTGCGTTTTGTTTTGGGTGAAGCTTCTGCATACCAAAGCCTCCACTTCCTTCAAGAGCCCTGAAGACTTGGCACCAGTGGCCCGACTTCCAGGCAGTGGTCAGGGCCTGGCCAGTCAGTGTCTGCCTTTAGCTTGGTTAGTGGGGTTCTGTAAGAACCAGTGTCCCCAGGAAAAAGAATACATAATACCTAGTGACAGTTTCCCCCCAACAGTCATGTTTTCCCCAGTGAGGGCAGGACCTCTAATTTAAGGCAGACTGAGACAAAAGTATCTTTCAAATAAACTGCTTTCCTGTAAGATACACAAAGGAAGAATAAGCAGAGGTGTGGAAGTGTTTGTGTGTGTGTAAAGCAAACCAAACTGAGCCCAGCGGTTCACTGACTTGTTTTAACTACTCAGAAGGCACAAGTGGGAGTCAACTGAGCCGATTTTCTATCAGTTTGATTGGGTGGGCAAAATGTCTCTGTGGGTAAAGGTGTTTGTTGTCAAGTCAGACAACATGAGTTCAGTGCCCACAGGGCGGAAGGAGAGAGCCAACTACCACACCCTGCCCTTTGACCTCCCCACACGTGCTATGACATGTTCCACCACCCCCAATAAATGAAATGTAATTAAAAACAGTCTGGGCAACATAGCAAGACCACTTAAAAAATATGAAAGAGATTTACTGTGTACAGAGCACTAATAAGAAATCAGCCAGTGTCCACAGAAGAAGCTGCCTAGGCCTAGATTCTGGTGAAGTACACAGTGGACTTAAAGGGCTTGTTTGCTTAGGCAGGCCTCCAGCTGCCAGCGCCTGTTCAGCGTGCATGCTCGCAGGGTAGAGTCATGGAGGCTTGTTTCTCAAGTACAGTCTGCAGGCACCGGTGTCTCCTCTTCTCGAAGGTATTTTATCCCAGATTCCTAGTGTCAGGGTTTAGAGTGGAAGGCCCGGGACACCACACACTGTGACCTCAGCCACCCAGCATGGTTACAGAGAAGAGTCTGTGCTGGCACAACAGTCATGTGAATCCTGTTAAAAGTGGAACTTGAGCCAGGTTTAATCCCAGCATTTGGAGGCAGAGGCGGGCAGATCTCTGTGAGTTGGAGGCCAGCCTGGTCTAGAGTGAGTTCCAGGTTAGCCAGGACTATTTAAAGAAACCCTGTCTCAAGCTAAAAAAAAAATGTAGAACTTAACGTTATGTTCAATGTGGCTAAGGAGAAGAGCATTACGGGTGCAGTGGCGCCTTACAGGAACCTCAGTGGCCTTCTCTGTGTTCTCATTGGCTCTTGTGAGCTGGGGGATCTGATGGAGGCTGTGAGTTCCATAGCAGTTCAGGATAGTGCTATCTCAGCTCAGTGGCCAGGAAACGGGAGAACGTGTCCGCCTTGGTCGTGGCCTACACCGAGGAAGGTGCTGAAGCTGCCTGCCTGGCTGCCCTGCTTTGTTGAAACCTTTTCACATCGGAGACTGTAAGGGAATCAGTTACAGGGCAGCAGTTGCTTGGATTTCCTCTCTTACATGTGTGCATGTGAACATACAGTTGCATTCATGATTGCTACTTCTCACCATTTTCAAAAGTTGCATAGAATCTTAAGGCTAGAAATCAGAGTGCAGCTTCCTTAAAGATCTTGTAGCTGATTCCGGAAGCTCGCTGACAGTCCCTTCCAAGTTAAGGCAGTAAGTTACTTTGTCTGGTAAATGTCTGTATTCCTAAATTAAATGTGCACATTGAGATTTTTTACTTTATCTCTGGTCTGTCTTGGTTTCAATGCAAACTGATGGCCCTGGGTTCTTGGCTTGCAGCTTGCTCATAACTATCCTTTATATCTCCCCTTAGTGGAAAGCTTCCCAGCCCCATGGGCTGTGTGACTGTTGATATTACATGTTCTTCTCTGAACCTTGTCTGCATCCATTTTACCTGGAGCCTTGGGCCCAAGCTGTCCTAGGTGAGCACAGCAAAGTGCCCTCCCAAAGACATTGTATAGAGAACCTCAGGCCGACTGCTGTGGGCGGAACCGTCCTTGACAAGGAGTTTATCAGGATCATCTGTGGGGAGCTTCAGAGCTTTTATTATGGTTGAGGGGGGATTTGAGGGTGTGTTATTTGGTTTAATTTATTGTGGCATTACCAGGATGTGACCCCTCTATGCCTTGTGGTTCATGGATATAATTACAATACAGACAACAAGCTGGAAGCCCCTGATTGGCTTAGGTATTCTCCTCCACCATATTGAACCCACAGAGCCAGAGAACCCAGTGGGGTAGAATAAGCCCCATGACCTGGATGAATGATTACAGGGGTAACTTGAAGAGCCCGCTTCCTAATTGCATCTTCTCATTCATTTATCACAGTGCAGCATCTTCAGGCCTTGACAGGGCCATTCACAGTATCAGATCTGTAAGACCCAGTTCCACTGCTGCATTTTGCTGCCCAAGAAACCCGATGCCAATTGCATTAGCGTTGGATTCTGACAGTAATTAAAGTGTGATGGTCTACATAACTTGTGTTTTGTGTGGAACACTGTTAATTATATTCCCATCTCTTGGGACTATCCAGAATGATTTCTGGAAATTCTATAGTTACTCAAATGAAGAAAGAAAGAAAGAAAGAAAGAAAGAAAGAAAGAAAGAAAGAAAGAAAGAAAGAAAGAAAGAAAAAAGAAGAATAAAAAAGGGCTGTGCAAAGTATAATGACCTCCCTGAATGTCCTTTGGCCTTTTGGAGACTTCAGAGGCCTGGCAGTTTCTGGTAAGACAATGAGTAATAAGAAACTAGTTTCAAGTCACCTTAATTCCAAACAAGATGTGTGTGCGTGCACATGTGTGAAACTTGTGAATATTAATGCATTCCCAAACCTGTTTATGTTTGAGGTTCAACTTTTGGTTCTCTACCCTTCATTGTCCCAAGATCATGGCTGCCTGCCATAGTTGGTGGCCCCAGATAGATCAGGGTATTAACCCCAGTTTGTCATTTACTTTGCAGACTAAAAGTTTCAAAAACAGATGGTCTTGTGTTTCCTTTGACAGAGCAGTCACCAGGAGACCGTAATCCGTAGCCTCAGACCTGACCTTAAACACTGACGTCAGAAGTAGTGAAAGCCACTTGCTAATTATGCAGCCCTTTTGGCACTCTGCTCTTTGCCCAGGCTGGCCTTGTATCAAGGAGGCTGTTTTCCTGTTACAGTGCTGTGTGTGGAGCCCAGAAAGCTATTGTTTAGGTCCCCAATTTGAATGAAAAGGGCCAACTGGATGGGAGGGTGGCCTGTGCTTGGCTGCTGCACTGTTCTACGTGCCAAAGCTAGGGGTACCCTGGTTCCCATGCCCTCCATGCACTCCTTGTGAGCTGACCGCCTGCTAGAAGCCACCACTTTGGGACCTAGAAGAGCTGCCCCGAAGAAGGGGTGCATGGAAGGCAGGAGGCAGGGTAAGGCTTTTGTAAGTCGGAGACTATTCTCATTAATTATCTTACTTAGAAGAGTTGGTAACTCAGTAAAAAGTATCTTTGTCTGTGCGAGCTCCAGACACCTCAGTGTGTTCCTTCTGTCGGGTAGGAATTCTTCAGAGGGCAGTCACTGTGACTTTAGAAGGTGAAACTTCCCAGAAAGTCCCCTGCACAATCCCACTGCTAAAATACAAGTGGTAACTCCTGTCCTCAGCATGAGCAGCTTTCACTAGTGCTCCAGCCTTTTCTCTCCCTGCCTTTCCATGAGTATTCTAGAAGTACTTCCTGCCTGAGCTCTAATGTGATACATGTAGTTAAACCAAAGCTGGAGAGGAAGACTTGGCCTTGGTGGACCAGAAAAGTGCTGTGGGGCTTCTGTCTGTGCTGCGCTTTCCAGTGTCAGCCTCACGAGGGCACTAGATGCCCCAATACTGTCCCCAAAGAAAGCCCAGAGTGCAGGATAATCTTCACTCCTAGGGTTGTAGTTGTAGCTACTGGAAGGTGGAGGGGAAGAGGCCCACAAACAGACCACAAAAACACAGTGGACCATACAGCCCCTCCCACTGAGAGGTCAGGGTGAGCAGCGGCAGGACACAGGGACCAGGGCTGGAAGAGTTTGTCCAGTGTGCGGAGCTGGGCATCCCACAGTTTGCACCCCTGCTTCTCTGTCCTGATACTGAGACCTCACGTAAACTTACAACATAAGAGCACATTTGGTACTTGTTAAGGTTTTAAGCCCAGGAATGACAGATTTATCACTAATTAAACAATAATTGCATTATGGGGTACTGAAAAAATTGCTTGTAGTATAAACAGCATCTGGTAAAGATTAAAAAGAAAGCTCAAATTTGTTGCAAGAAACATGAATCTTTTAAAGCAAAATAGATTCTAAAATGTGAAGGGTTGTTTAGTTTTATGTTTAACATTTTAAAAATAGAAAAGAAAATGCCACAATGAAAGTATGTATCTATGAAAGTGTTCTATCACACGATCAATGTGAAGTTTTTTTATATAGGTAGATTTTTTAAAGCTAAATCATTTTTTAACTCCATAAAAGAGTTTATTGTTGAAGCCTATGAGGAATATTCCTTTAGAAGAGGCTTTTATTTTTGTTTTGTTTGAATTTGTATATATTTGTGTCTCTGATAACTATAGTCACCACCTTTTAACTCATGTCTGTGTACAAAGAGGGATGTCTCTCTTGTCAGTAGAGTGGGGGGGCTGGCTCCCCTCTGGTGTGCAAATTGGAAGGGAAACTTCTCAGCTCATTTTCTCAAATGACCATTTTCTGACATCAAACAACATTAAAATGGGCCGAGAAAGAAGAACCCATCCTTAAGTGTTGAACCTGAGCTGTGGTTTCCCTGTTGGTTCTGTGTGAAAGAAGACTTGTGGCCTCCACTGTGATTCTTCATTAGACTCAGGTACTCTTCTCTGTCAATCACCTAAGAGTTTCCTTTCTAGTTCTTTGTCTCTCAAATGCACACGTGCGCGTGTGCACGCACACACACACACACACACACAATCTGAAAACAGTTGATAGAAAAAAATGTGTCTTCCTGAGAAACTTGCTGTGCGTTCTCTTTGGAGTGTCAGGTACTTATAACAACTCTTGACACCCTGGGACGAGAACAGCAGTTTAGTGAGCTCCATGGTCGAGCTGGAGCCCCAGACCATTCGCACAGCTCCTGGTGCAGAGCTCCCCACCTTTGTCTCGCTGATGGTCTGTGCTGTCCATGTTGACTCCTTGCGGAGTGCTGCTGAGGGATGGGAATGAGCCATCCTGGGGAGAGAAAACCTAAAGGAAAGACGGAGACATTATGGCTCCCAGCAGAGAGGGAGGGGGCCACAGGTCTCCATCATCATCTGTCCACCCTCCAGTGCTTACTGAAACGTGGAGGCAGGAAAGGAGTAGAGTGTTCCTGGTGTCTCTTGATGACGTGGTTTCCCTGGCATGAAGCAATCACCATGTGAAGATTGTTAGGCCAGATGGAGGAAAGGGTTTGAGAAGGAACAAGATTTGGGAGGATGGAGAAAAACAGAGGAGCAGAAGGAACCTCAGGCATCCTTGCTTTTTCTCTTTCTTTTCCCTTATTTTGGTAGAAAAGATAATTGCACAGATTTCATGTTTGGGGCAAAGCTGTAGATCCCTGGAGTGCAGAGTGACCTTTGATGTCCTTCTGATGACCTGTAAAACACTCTGCAGAGGATTTAAATCTGCCTCCTCCTCACAGGGATTCTGTAAGAGGTAGAATTTGACTTTCAGAGAAGCATGCATGAGAGCTCTAGTTCTGGTGAGGAAATTGGCTTAAGTGTGCCACAGGGACCTGGGAATTCTCTGATCTTTAGGAAGTAACTTACTGGCACTGAAATGATGTCCTGGGAAAACCTTCAGTAAGGAGTGTAGAGGAGAAAGGGGTTCTCTCAGTGAGAGTAATAAGGACAGCTAAACATCCACCCTTGTTTTGGCTATTTCAGGAGGTGCCCCGTCTGCTTGTCTCTTCCTGTTTTAGAATCTAAAGTAGCATGCTAAGCTGGGAGAAACCACAGATCTAGAGTCCTTACAGAGAAAGACATCTACCTGTAGAGTCAACCACATAGACAGGGTGCGCGGGATCCCCAGCTGATCAGTTCAGCTACAAAGAAAGACTGTAGAGTCAACCACATAGACAGGGTGCGCGGGATCCCCAGCTGATCTGTTCAGCTACAAAGAAAGACTGTAGAGTCAACCACATAGACAGGGTGCGCGGGATCCCCAGCTGATCTACAGAGAAAGACATCTACCTGTAGAGTCAACCACATAGACAGGGTGCGCGGGATCCCCAGCTGATCTGTTCAGAAGGAAACCATTGCATCAAAGCAAAGCTCATCCAGTTTTCTCTTTGACAAACTAGGTTAGAACACCCTTCCTTGTGTCCTCCTGTGGTTTTGGTGGTCACTCAGGTGCCTCTTGCATCTTTTTCTTTACTATTTAGAAATCCATATCATCAGCCCACATGATTCTCCAGTGTTCAGTGGCTAGGGTGGGGCTGGGATAAAAGAAAATGACTTTACCTTCCTGAATCCTGGTCTGGTCTTATGGCTGGGGAGAAGGGTGGGGGGGTTAGAAGGTGCATTCCCATGTAAAACAGAATTATCCTGGCAAACTTAGCTGATTTCTATTTCTTTAAGACATGCAGTTTGCTTTTCTCCTGTTTGGACTTTTCCATTATGATCACATAGAAACCCCTTCAGTGTTTTTTGGGCCTGTGTCCAAATCCCCTAACAACTGTTAAGTGTTTATAGTGAGGCCAAGGAGCAGGCAAATTAAATGACTTTCTGAGATCAGAGTCAAGAAATAACCTGTCGTCCATTTCTTAAGTAGGTAACATGTTCATGAGAATCTGAGGTTCACTTCATTTGGATAAAGATGTATATTGACAAAGGGTTAGAAATCGTGGTTACTTTATTTCAAAGTCAGAAAGCATTAACTTGCAAATCATAAATGTTTTTGAGTGGCAGTCTGTAATGCTCACATATGACCACTGGATGGCACATACTCCATGTTGAAGTTAAGCTGCCTTCGCAGAACTAACAAGGAGATAGACACTGAGCTTTCTTCGAAATTGTTCAGAAAAGTGACACATAGGGCCTAAGATGGCGATGAGAAATGTTTCCCAAAACTAGTCATAGCAAGCACAAAGTGACTCAGAAATTCCCTTCATTAGAGCCTGGCCTACGCATATCTGGGTGCCACTGTGAGTTTTATAATGCAAATGGGATTTTTAAAATCTCTTATAAACTCAAGTGTTATGTTCTGACCAAAAAATGTGTGGTCACTGGTAAGGCCCACTGAGGGAGCTAGCTTCTTTGGATTGGACGGACCATCAAGAACCCACCAACAGGCTGTTCTAGGGCTAGAGAGCTGGCCATCACTGGATGTGACACAGCTGTGTTTTTTGTTAACTGGTAAATGTGTCCTGCACTGAATGCCCAGCAAAAGACCCCTGTTTCTTACTTAGTGCTCATTAACAATTCGGGGTGGAGACAGTGCTGGGGTGCCTCTAGGCCAGCTGAGGAAGTCCTAAGGCAGGTCTCATGGCCTGAGTCATAAAGTGGTTTGTGACTGCTCATGAAACTTACTTTTTTCTACATATATGGACTTATTAGAGAAAACAGAGGATATAATAGGAATATAAAAAGAAGTTTGCCCATAGCCCCTGCCCACTGCTGGCATTTTATGTGTGAGTTTTTCAATGCACCCAGTGCTCTTTTTGCTTAGAAAAGGAACGTGCCCCTTTTCTGGAGCAGCCATAGACCCCTTGTATTCCTGATCATCCAAAGTTGCTATTGATGGACGCCTATTGTATTTCACTGTCTCACGGTCTTTTCCTTTTATAGCCTCAAGCAGCCTGCCATCCTGCCATCTTCAGGATTGTAGATGAAATGTTCAGGTAAATACAATGTCTTTGGGAGTAGTCGGTCTGGAAATGCTCAGCTTCCAAACATAATTAGAAATCCTTGCAGTAGTCTTTGACTGTCTTGAGGCTTGAATGTTTTGGATAGTTAGTGGTGAAAACTCAGAAGTTAGTGTGCATTGAAAAGGCAGTAGTAGGAACGTGGCCGTATTCCTGAACCTTTTTATACTCAGTGGAAATATACTCAGAGGAGTGGAATTGAATTAGTGAAATATGCACATAGGGTTTCCCCCAGATCCAAGTAAAGCAAGCAGTACAGCCCTTCACCACAGGAGGCCTGACAGGTCTTTGTCAAAGACATGGCTATTCTGAGCAGAGCCTTCTGAAAGGCAGCACAAGCCCACATTTCAACAGCATGGTGGTTCTGGGTCCTGAGGACAGGTAAGGAGTATGTACCACACCGGGTTGGCTCTGCTCTGGAGGATCATGGCGACTGCAGCAGTGCAGTCCTAAAAACAGACTAAAGCGTCTGGCCCCATGTGAGTGGAGCAGCTGAGGTCTGGGCTGCCTTCAGCCACCTGTTTCTCACATAATACATGGAGGAAGGGCTCCAGGGCAGACAGCAGGCTCCCGGGAAAGGAATTTTTAAAGATTTATTATTTGTAATTATCTGTAGGTGTTTGCATGTCTGTGTGGGTATATGCAGATGGGTGCAGGTGCCCGCAGAGGTGCAGAGGGTTGTGAGCTGCCTGATATGGAGGCTGGCAGTTGAATTCAACTCCTGGAAAAGCAGCAAGTGCTCTTAACATTGCGCCATCTCTCCAGACCTAGGAAGGGAAGTTTTACAACCAATACCTCACCATTTGTGTTACCGTTAAAACATACCAACTTTAACTTAAATGGCCACAGATGTAAGAAGTCAGGCTAGTGTCTTTGTTTAAGTCAAAGTTTGAGAAAATTTTTTTTCTTAAAAAAAAAGTTAATTATATAAATATGGATGGAAACCAAACCCACGTACATCTGATTCCTGAGCCCTCTGGTGATTCCGACCGAGGATGTTGCTCTCCAGGCAGCTAGTCCTGTCCCTGTGACAAAAGCAGAGCACACGCTGCTGGCGCTGTGCTCTGTGAACACTAAGGAGCTTGAGAGAGACCTGAGGGGAGGCTGCTTCCTCCTGCCTTCACCCAGGAGAACTGAGACACAGCTCAAGCTGTGGCATGGATTTGTGATGTGGGGGGCAGTGTGTCACTATCTCACCTTGCTCTCCAGGTCTGTGCTGCTGGAGACCGACGGAGCCCCAGAGGTGCTCGCCGCTCTTCAGGTCTTCATGTCGTGCTTGGCAGAAGCTCTGGAAAAAGAACACAAGCAGGTCCATCACACTGTGAGTTGCTCAGTCCCTGCAGAGCGAAGGAGGCTGCGGTGGGCATTTGGAAATGGGTGGAAAGGATCTTTATTCTGAGAAATTGTGTCCTTCTGGTGCTGGAGACCACCCACAGCCTCACACGTGCTGGGCGCATGCTTTGACACTGGCTGCACTCCCAGCTCCTGCAGAGATGAAACACTTAACTGAAAATTAAAGATTTTGTCTGCCTCCCCCATACCCTGTGCCTGTCACCATTTGCCCACTGCTGTGTCTTGACTGTGTCTTCACATTGGCCATCTCTCTGGAGGGAGAATCCCCACTAGCCCTCATCCCTGCCCCCTCGCTCTCTGTGCTTGTTCTTATGTCTGCAGCTGGCCCCGTGGCCATCAAGAAACATTGTGTAATCTACCTAGGATGCACTATAGAAACTGCAGGCTGGGTGTACTCAGTGCTCATTGTCTTTGTTCCCACCAGAGCCCCGGGACAGACAGGAGGTGGAGACAGGGAGGGACTTGAAGAAGCAGCAGAAGTTAGATACTACCAGTAGATCAAAGGACTCCAAGTTCCCCCAGCAGAGAGGTTGGACAGCATCTGTGAGGGCTGCTGGCCGGTTAGAATGACCATGTGAAATGAGATTTTCGTATCACACAGGGATGTTTTTGTGGTGCTTTGCCTACATGGAATGGCACTGGTCCTAGACACCTTTCCAGTGAAGGAGAGCCTGGTCCTCTCTTGCTGCTGTCTGCAGCTTTACTTAGGAGGGCAGAGCTAGGGTGTTCAGCCCAAGGCTGTGGAGGTCTCAGGGTTTAGCAGATGTTCTTGCTTCCTAAGGCAACCGTATACATTGTGACTTACTCTTGCCATCCCTCTTTCCCTGGGGAAACAGCATTGGTGATTCCCAGCTTGGCATCTGGCTGGCACTCACTGTTGTGAGCACAGCGGTAACATGTGCCATCCTCCCTTACCGCACTCTTGGTGTCCCCAGAGAGGAAATGGCCTCCGGCAAACCTTGTCCTTGTTTGGACTTCTGGGATGCCCAAGTAGGGGCAGAGAATGAGAGAAAGTTTTTTCCTCAGCATTGACTTGAGTGTTGTTCTGAGTTTGCCATGAGTGTCTGCTGGCCTTGGTGCTGTGGGTTTGCACTGGAGTTACAGCGCCTTTGATTTAAGACACTAACTGCTGCCATGTATGTCTAGGAGTAAGAGATCACACTGGGCCCTAGTTTTAGGCAAGGACATTGTCAGTATTCATCCTGGAAGACTTTGTCTCTTGCAACTTTGTAGGAAACAACAGCCAGTATTTTCTTTTTGCTTTTTTTTAATGGACACACACTTCAGAGCGCTATTCAAATTGTTGCTGAGCACATGAATGGGGTCAGCATCACCTGCCACACAGAGCAAGCTCAGAATCAACCATGTGTGAAGGAATGTTTCATACCAGGCAGACCAGCTAAAGCCAATGAGTTCCACAGCACCCAGTGTTGGCAGGTAATTCTCATCCGGTGATGGGAATGGAGCACTGCTGGGCTTGAAAAGTTACCTCTTTCATGGTACTCACCCTCGCAAAGACCTGCGACAAAGACACGAGTGCCCATAGCCGTGCTAACTCTACTCATCTTTGAGGGCAGATTAGTAACTCCTGGTGCACGAGTCCTGTGACCGGGAAGACTAGATCAGAAGCATGCATACTTGGTGCGTCTGTCTGTGCGCAATTTGGGGTGTAATTCTTGATCTCTGTTGAAATTAAAATATTGATTGCAAGCCTAGGGTTCGGGGGTTGACCTACTCCCCAGGGTGACAGCAGTGTTCTGTGTGTCCTGAGGAGGTTCTGGTCAGGGGGATTCACATGCTCACCCAAGATTCTCAAGCTTTATACTTAGAACCTGTAACTCATGTGTTGTAGACTTTACCTGTGTTAGTTTTATTGCAAAACCTCCATGCCCTTGGGAGATGCAGTTGGTATGCACAGCCTCATGCTCTCAGTGTGGGGCTGCTTTTGGTTGTCATCAATGCCACAGTGAGGTCCTGTCCCACAAGTGTTAGCAGCTCTCTCTGAAATAGAAGATAACGTTTGTGGCTGGACTTGTGTGAGCAGAAACTTCGGTAAAAATGGCAGCAAGATGATGTGACTGCCCTAAGTTCCAGAAGATGTTGTTTGGCCTCTTAAGAGATTATAAAATGAGGATACCTTCTGCTGTGTTAGGACAGTGGGTCTGGTCTCTGGGGCTGAGGCAGCCAGAGGTTTATTGTTCTCACCGCCCCCCAGTCCCAGCGTTCATGCCACTTCCATTTTGACTCTTGTAGATGAAGTTTTCCCTCAAGACCTACTTCCCATATGGTGCTCCATCCCTCACTGCCATGCTGTCCCAGCGCCCAGAAGGTGAGTTGAGGTGCCTTCGCCTGTGTCACAGTGGCTGCCTCCCAGGTCTTCTCTTCCTCCTCAGAAGATACTACTTCGCTTCCAGGGGTGATAAGGGAAAAGAAGAGAGCCCAACTGCTGTGATTGTCCATCCATAGCAGCTTTGCTCAGGGACAGGCTGAGTCAAAATGCAACAGCGGCTTTGTTTGTTTGTTTGTTTTCTTTCTCCATGCAGCCTTGTTATAGAACAAAGGATAAAGTGAAGGATGAGGCCACAGAATTTCAGGGAGATTTTTTTTTCATCCAAGCCAAGGAGAAGATTTTGAAAAGATTCAGTAAAATTCTATTGTTAGGCCCCAGTGTTTTCTGATTCATCTGCCACTCTAGGCCATGTCTATAATCTGGTGTTGATCTGCGGCTGTGTCTATGAGCTCATGTTTAGGGAATGTCTCAGCTATGGACCATAAAGGAGCCTTTTCCCTCTGACGCCAGCCGACAGTCTGTAGACAAGGCTGTGACAGGAAGGGAAGGATGAAGGAGGCTCATGTTTCCCTGCTGTGGCCACTGTGGCTTCTTTCCCCCATACTCGAGTAAGATCTGTTTGAGGTAAGCGGACAGTCGAGAGTTTCAAGGCATTTTACAAAGTCTAAATACCTTTACCTTTTTCTGTAAGATGTAGGGTCCTGCCCAAGGTGACTTACATGGCAGAGCCCTCTGGCAGAGCTGGGATGGGGTGACCACATTGGCTTCAGTGGGATGCCCGCATGGTGGTTTTGAAATCTTCTCTTCCACCGGTCATCCTTCTCCTCTTTCTTTCTTTCTTTTTTTTTTTCCAGTGGGGACGCAGTAGGAAAAGGCGTCAGCAGTGGGGACATCAGCAGTGGGGACATCAGCAGTGGGGACGTCAGCAGTGGGGACGTCAGCAGTGGGGATGCAGTAGGAAAAGGCGTCAGCAGTGGGGACGTCAGCAGTGGGGACGTCAGCAGTGGGGACGTCAGCAGTGGGGACATCAGCAGTGGGGACGTCAGCAGTGGGGACGTCAGCAGTGGGGACGTCAGCAGTGGGGACGTCAGCAGTGGGGACGTCAGCAGTGGGGACGTCAGCAGTGGGGACGTCAGCAGTGGGGACGTCAGCAGTGGGGACATCAGCAGTGGGGACGTCAGCAGTGGGGACGTCAGCAGTGGGGACGTCAGCAGTGGGGACGCAGTAGGAAAAGGTGTCAGCAGAAGAGAAAAGCAGGACTGTGACTGTCCTTAGCCCACTGTGTAAGCCTGAGGCTCCTAACACACTGGAGCATAGGTTCTGAGACCTGGATGCAGTCATGTTCTACAACATGAACTCAAGCTGTCTGCCTTCCCATCCCCCAAAGACAGCAAGTGACTTAGAGCAAAAACTGAGCAGCTAGGCGTTGATCCTACCTACACATTGCTTTGGATAAGCCTGCTCATGAGAACTGTCGTTCACGGTGAGGTCCTGCCTGGGTCGTAAAAAGTCACTGCTGATGAACTTCACACTACAGGAGAAGAAAAGTCGTACTTAGTACTTAGACTAGAATGAGGAAATGCCATTGGCCTCAGGGAAGGGCTGCTGTGTCTCCAGCAGTTGTGGCTTCTCTACCTCTGGAGCTGTCTGTCCGTGGTTGATCTTAGCTACAGATACATGCAGATCAGATGCTCAGAGGCAGGTGTGAAACCCAGACACACACACAAGTTCTGTTTGTTTGCACAGTTGTTTGTGCTTTTTCCTTGGCCTAATCACACCCCAGCAAAACAGTTGAGCTAGCCATTTCTGTCCTTGCTCATGTATCCAATATAGACCATATTGAATAATATTTTGATGTCACAAATTTGAGACGGAGCCAGAATATGAAAGAAGAAAAATGCAGAGCATCTGCAACAAGGCTGGCCAAGTCCTAGGGAACTGTGGAGGGAAACATTTCCTGACTTCTGTGTATTCTAGGTAAAGACACCTGAAATCAGGCATGGCATGCAGGGCTGTAGTCCTGGTTCCTAGAAGGCAGAGGCGGACAAATAGTAAATTCAAGGCCAGCCTGGGCTATAATAGTAAGACCCTGTCTCAAACAAAACAACAAAAGAAACTGAAGTTTGACTCAGAGACAGATCCTGGTTGAGACAAGTATGACATGGGTTCTGTGAATGGCGGGGGCGGGGGCATTTCTGCACAGTGCTTTCAGTCTAAGCTGCGGGCGTCTCCCCATGGGTTTGGCTTTCCTTCAGTTCCTTCTGACTTCTCTCCACCCACAGCTATCCCACAGAGACATCGGCTCCAGCCTCTGCTGCACATTTCCCAGCTCCTCAGAGAAGCAGTTGAAGACCACACTCATGGGTGAGCACCCTGACCTCTTTGAGCAGGTTGGCAGCTGAAGGCTTTGCTCGACCCCTCTCAGACAACAAGCACACGGACTGTCAGTGAGTGAGAAGTGGAGAAAGTGTGGGTCAGAGTGAGCAGCCAGCATGAACAGCACCCCCACATGTTGAGCCCGTCTACCACATGAAACTGTCCCTGGTTCCCTAGGAAGAAGACTGAGCTCCTGACCAGAGGGAGGAAATGTTAACTGTTTGTATCCCACCCCCTTTTATTCTTTGCCATTATTTCTCTAATCTCTCCAAGGCTAGAGAGATGGCTGAGTGGTTCAGAGCACATGCATTCTGTAGGGGACTTGGTCGGTTCCTGACACCCACAGTAGGTAACTCTAGGTCCAGAGGTTCTGATGCCCCTTTGGGGGCTTTGTGGCCACTTACATGCACAGACACACACATAAATGTAAAAATAAATAAGTTTCCAAAGCAAACAGGCAGCATGGTGGAGGCCCCTCTCTGGGTACTGCTCTCCAAAAGCATTCCCACACAGGCTCGCCCCCAGCTCATAGTGCCTCCAGCCCTTCTGAGCTTGCTCATGTCCAGACGATAAATGACTGTGTGTTCTTCATTTGCCCAAGGCCCTCTTGTCCCCCTCCCGAGTTCCTCTAGTGTGCTGAGCGTAGGTGCTGCTGTGCTCACATGTATGATCCAGACCGCACCGTAGGTGCTGCTGTGCTCACATGTATGATTGAATGCTTTGTCCATCAAACACTCCTCCCTGGCAAATTCTTATAACAGCTCACACAAAGGCTGGTTGTCGGGTTGGGTCATTGCCAGTACCTGTGCAGTCAGTGAGCCTTGAGGTCTCTTATAGGAAAGGGTGTGGAGCAGCTGTAAGACACCCCCCCCCCCCGGAAGAAGAGAGGGGAAGGTCAGTCCAGACAGGGCGGTATTGTGAGTAGGGTTGGCTACTCAGTATACTCGCTGATGAGGTCTGTGGTGGTGATGGGGGACTTGTGCAGCCCTGCTCCTTCAGCCTGTGCAGTGAGGTCACCCTCCCTCTGACAGGGTGGCACCTGCCTTCCTCTTCCCTTCAGTCCTGCAAACATGATTTAAAACATATAAATCACTCGTTCTAGGGGAGGTATAGGACAGTGACTAGAAGGCAAGAACCATGCTTAGAACTTGGGAACTCCACAAGCCCTGCAGACACTGCAGAGGCCATGATGCTCCTGTTGAACGAAGGTTCTCCTCAGGAGCTTAGGCTGTTCCACCCTTGTGCTGGGACTGTCAGGACTGCAGTGATGGAACAGAGTGCACCCACACATTACACTACCAGAACCACTTGTGAGAATCGTGTATTTCTGCTGTTACCTCACCTCTTCCTCCTCATGCTGCCCCCATAGTCCCCAGATCTCTCTCGGAGCCTAGAATCCTATAGGTACCTGGATATAAAGACATAAATATCATTGCATGTGTGCATGGGAGGGTCCCTTGGTTTGTCCTGTGATGAGCTTAGGTGAGACACAAAGGTTTTCTGAATCCAGTTTGTCTCTGAGGTTCTTTCTTCAGTGGGAAAGTACAATTTAAAGTGTTAATTCACAAACATTAAAGTTATTGTGAACAAAAGAAGGATTGAATCGAGGCTGCCATGTGTGTCTTGCTCTGTTCCAGGTCCCAGCGAGACCCCTTTGAGAGCTGGTTTTTGTTGACCCACTTTGGAGGATGGGTTGATCTTGCCATGGAGCAGCTGCTGAGGGAGGAAGCTGAGCCCCCTGCAGACCTGCTGTGGCTTGTGGTGTTCTATTACAGCCCACAGGACGGGAGTCAGCAGAGAGCACAGACCATGGTGAGTGCAGGACTTGGACTGGGTTCATGTCTGCTGAGCCCCACTCAGGCTCAGGGCACTTGTCATGTGTGCTGGGTGACTTAGCTCGCAGACCATGGTGTTCTCCTGCCTCCACAAGGACCCGAGACGAGGCTGCCCCAGCCGCCAGGCTTCTCATGCTCTGGGCCTCCTGTCTCCAGGGTTATTTGATCCCAGGTTCTGCTCTGTGGCCTCAGCTGCCCTCATGCTCACCCCAGGGTCAATGCTCTAGGAGATGACATGCAAGCAGGCAGGACAGCTGCTCTGAGACGCTGCTCTGTCCCAAGACAGCCTGGCCCCTGAACCACTGTCTTCTCCCCCCCCCACCCCCCCAGCAGCCTGACCAGTCTCCTTCAGTCTCACCATTTTCCTGACATCAGCCAGACTCCTGAGGGAATCACATGATGTAACCATTTGGTCATCTAAATAACAGAGTTTCTATGCACAGGACTGGGCATCTGTCTATGGCAAAGATGCTGTTATTTATGTAGAATGTAGTTGTTTCAGGGAGCCACGTTTTGATTAAAGCTTTGTCACCTCCTTGCAAGCATTTACTTATTGGCTTTTAAAGCTTCAGTCTAGGCCTAGAGAGACAGCTCAGTGGTTAAGAGCACTGGCTGTTCTTCCAGAGGACCTGGGTTCAATTCCCAGCACCTACATGGCAGCTCATAATGAAACTCCAGTTTCAGGGAATCTGACAGTCTCACACAGAACTATCTACAGGGAAAATACAGGGAAAATACCAATGCACAGGAAATAAATTAAAGAAATACAACAAAACAAAACAAAGCCTTGGTTTCCAGTGCTTTTTCCCTTACTATAGTAATGAAAAGCAACAGGTTTCAGTGTGTATGGAACAGTGCTTCTGTTCGTTCCAGAATCAGAGGTTAGTGCAGTCTTGTGTTCATGTATTTAAAGCAGTGGTTCTCCAGCTGTGGGTGTAAAACAGCCCCTTCACAGGGGTCACTTAAGACCATCAGAAAAACAGATATTTACAGTGCAGTTCATAACAGTAGCAAAACTAGTTATGAAGTAGCAATAAAATAATTTTATGGTTGGTCACCACAGCATGAGGAACTGTATTAAGGGGTCACAGCATTAGGAAGTTGAGAATCACTGACTTAAAGGCTTCCATAGCATGAAGATGAGTCTGAAATTCGAAAAGAATTGAATTTGAAAGAATTGAAATTTGAGGATAATGTTGGATCAGAATGAAGCATATTAAAGAAGTTATCCACATATGTATTTGAAGATTGCTGCATAATTCAAAAGGGAACAGTCTTCACTTTAAAACATCACATTTGGGCTGGTGAGATGACTCAGTACATAATGGCACTTGCCGCCGAGTCTGAAGACCTGAGTTCAACCCCCAGAACCCACAGAATGGAAAGAGAGATCTAACTCCCCAGAGTTACCCTCTGACTTCACACACACACTGTGTCACTCACACCACCCATACACTAAATAAATAAAATAAAAATTGCAAATATATATCACATTAAATTGATTAAGCACAGGTTCATGGCTTTCATCTTACTTTTAGTAGGAGTGATGAAGGTGTATGAAGCACTTATTATTAGATTATTTGTGAACTAAATTGGTAGGTATATGTTAATTCATATGGAGCATAGATTCGTATACAGACTGACTTTTGAAATACAGAGTAGTGTCCTGTAAGATTTAACTTACAGGGGCAAGCAAGATGGTTCAGTGAATAAAGCCTTTAGTTGCCAAGCCTGGAAACCTGAGTTTGATCCTGGGGCACATCACAGAAGGCAAGAACCAACTCCCAAAGTGGTTTCTGACCTCCATACATGTAAGGCATACATAGGCTGCACATGTGTGTGCATATGCACACATAAATTTTTTTTTTCTATTTAAAATGGACTTAGTTTCTAGAAAGGTCTACATTTGGCACCTTTTTCTACTAGCTAACTTGGATTCAGGAATATTTTTCTTTAAAACTATGCCTCGGGGCTTGGCAGTGGTGGCGCATGCCTTTAATCCCAGTACTTGGGAGGCAGAGGCATGTGGATCTCTGAGTTAGAGGCCTGGTCTACAGAGCTAGTTCCAGGACAGTCTCTAAAACTACAGAGAAACTCTGTCTCAAAAAAAAAAAAAAAAAAAAAAAAGTAAGCCTTGGTCTTTGTTGGGGTGATTAGACACCTGAATAAAAGCAGCCACTCCATTGAGAGTAGCTTGGTGTTGTCTGTCTTTCCTCCTTAGCTGGGCACTCAGGGGCAGCCACTGCCTAGTACTAGAAGCCAGAACCTCTGGAGTTTGCTGATGTTAAACCTGTAAGTCACAGTCACTCAGCAGCAGACAGCCCTCTGTTGGCCAGAGAACACCTGTCCTGCCTGGGGTGCACCTCTGCCAGCTGTGTTCATCTGCTCTGGCTCTGAAGACTGTATTCTAGGTACCCTTTGGCTTGGTCAGGGCCTCACACCCTTCGGACACTGTCTTATCACTTGTAGGAATCTTCCTGGAAAGGCAGAGATTCACACAGCCGCTTGCACACAGTGTGCGTCAAAGCAGAGTCATAGCTGCAGGAGCTGAAATGCTCTGAGCTTGCATAAGCTGCTAATGTTGAAGTGGACTAGCACGTTGCCAGGAAGAGTCTCATTACCAGGGTAGTGCTCAGGCATGCGACTGGCTCATGGTACAAGTGGATATGTAGGAGAGGGGCAGGAAGCAGTTACTCCCAATGCATGAAGCGTGGGGATGCATCCAGAGAATGAGTGGGGGATTGTTCATCATTCCTTAATCTTCATGTTTTCCATAGTGAGCAAAAGTAAATTTTTATAATGTAGAATGAAAATAAGAAAATACTTCAAAGAGCACACGTCCCCCCTTATAGAAGCGTCTAGACACAGAAGGCACGTGTGGTGCAGTCAGTGTGGACAGAACAGCGTCTAGTACAGGCAGAGAGAAGCTTCTCTCCCAGAGTGCTCAGAGTTTGCAGACTCCAGAGATGTCATTGGCTGAGGTGGTGGCCATCCAGGGAACACTGTTCCCTCAATGGAGAACGCTGTGGTTCCTTTCTCACAGCCGTGTCAGGAGAGCTCACACAGCACTGCTAGTGTGCTGTTATCCCTGACAGATGACTGAGTGGGGCCTAAACTTGCAGACCCGCAGAAGCAGCCGTGGGAATTCTTAGAACAGGTCGGCGGAGCCTTTCTGCAGGACAGACGGTGGATGCGATGTCCTGCACAGCATCTCTGCAGCCCCCAGCTTCTGCCTCGCTCTGTGAGCCACAGGAGTCTCAACATGAAATAAATATTTTTTATGCAAAAACAACCCACGGACTTAGAACAGTCACTGTTATTATGTGGATTCCACAGACTTGTGACCTCTGCTTGAGCTGTGAGCATGTACGAACAACTGTTCCAGTGTCTGCAACAGAACAGATGCGCTTGTGTGTGTGTGGCCTGCGCTTCCCTCTGCAGCCCAGGCAGGGGCAGCCTGCATTCTTAGCAGCACCACCCAGTGGGCCTGTGGCTCTAGCTGATTGTGGCTGATAGTGAGGGGTCCTCTTCAAGGGGCCTTTTGTTTCCCCACAATAAGAAAATTCTAAGTACATTCTGCTGAGGACTTGTCTTCATTTGCCTTCATATAAAAAAGGTCAGGTCCTGGCATAGTGCCCTGGCTGCTTCGTGGGCAAGAGGAAAGAAAGTCAAGAAATTTCCATTGTGCCCATTTTGGTTTATGTAGAGCTGTGTGTGAATTAGCCAAGCTTGGGTGCCTGACTGTCTCTCTCCCTGGGGCTTTGAAGCATCAGACAAGTCCTAGAGTCACCAATGTCACATCCTCTCTAAGGTCTCACCCTCTGAACTTTATTACCCAGGTGGAGCTGAAGGCATTGCTCAACCGCCTCCTGATGCTGCTCAAAAGTGGCCCCCTCTCCCCTGCTGATCTGCAGAAAGCAGCTGAGATTCCCAGTGCAGACCCCAGGCCACCTGTATGCAGACAGCTGGTCAGACGCCTGCTTCTTAGCCTCTTGCTCTGCACCCCAGAAGGCCATGCAGTTGCCTGGGAAGCTGTCACCCATGTAAGTCGCTCTTTTTCCAAACTGCACCGCATACGTACACTCTAAGTAAAAGGTAGGTTACCTCCTAGAGGGTCCTGGGTATGGAAGTCAGTAGAGCCACAGTTAGCACATACCCAGAACCCTCCGTGCTGTTCAGGAGGTACATGGAGGGGAAGACATACCTGCCGCATGCTGGGAAGAGAAGTCCAGCTCCAGTGACAACATGCTCCTAAGTAGCGACAAGGCCATTACTTCAGAAGAGCGAGGCTTTGGCTAATACATTGTCTTACTCCTGTCACAGCAAAAGGAAAGCTAAACAACTACAAGGGAGTTGTTCTGTATACAGGCAGGTAGATCACTGTGGCAAGAATGTATGGTAGGGCTGTCTACCTGTGGTGTTCAAGAAACAGCGGGATGGAGACATCCCTAAGGACTTCCCCGGTGGGCCTCTTCTTCCAGATAGTTTCCAGGGCCTCCCAAATAGTACTAGCAGTTGAGCACCAAGCCCTAGCACACGAGTCTCTTGGGAAGATAATAGCTAGTTAGAGAGTCTTCTGGAAGCACACATGCATTGACGGCTTTGTAAAGGGGTTGGCCGGAAGTGTGTCCAATGGTGACACAAGACCTTGCAGTAGCGTTTTGAATGTGACACCAAAAAACAACAAAACGGCCGGGCGGTGGTGGCGCATGCCTTTAATCCCAGCACTCGGGAGGCAGAGGCAGGCGGATCTCTGTGAGTTCGAGGCCAGCCTGGTCTACAAGAGCTAGTTCCAGGACAGGCTCCAAAAAACCACAGAGAAACCCTGTCTCAAGAAAGTAACAATAACAACAACAAAAAAAACCCACACACAACAAAAGGAAAAGACAGAAACATTGGGCTGTATGTAAGTTTACAGCCTGTGCATCAAAGGGAACTTACAGAGTACACGGCTGGCTCTCAGAATGGAGAAAATCAGTTAGGGGGTATCTGGCAGGAGTTACGTATTCTAAATATGTAAAGATTCTTAGAACTGACAACAAAGCTAAACCACCTCATTAAAAGATGGGTGAAGGAATTGACACTTTCTTCCCCAAGGAAGATGTGTGAATGTTCACAAGCACTGGGGAAGATGCCCCATGGCACTGTGTTACCATCACACCTGGGGAGGTGCCCATGACACACACCTAGATGGCATCTTCAGGCGTTTCCAGCAGGGAGCTACAGTGATGCCACTGCTCTAGAGAAAGTCTGGCTCTGCTGTGGGACACTGATCCTGCCCCAGGTCTCCCCAAAGAACCGATGGCAGAGGCTTAGACAGGCATCTGTGTACCAGAATTGTCGGCTGTTGACAGAAGGCATGCATACCGGATAAGCACAGGCGGCTGTGCAGACACACCACGCATTACCAGGTCTGATGCAGTTGATAATAGGCGCTTCTGAATCATGGAAGTGGGGACTCCGACCTCGTCATAAATGCTCACTACCTCTGTGGACAGAGTCAGCTCTGCTGCTGGGATGTCTTCCAGGGCCACACATCCCCCTTGCTTTTCAGTCTCCTGTCGCCCTCACATTACAGTGGCCTAGGCTCCTACTAAGATGTGAGAAAGGACCCCAGCACAATCTCCTGGAGATACCAGTCCTCTGCTTGGTGTTCCAGCAACATTTCCATATTCAAGACAGGCCACATTCCCCACTCTCACAGAGACTTCTGAGGGGAGTTGGGCCTTGTACAGCACATACCTGATCAGGCCTGTTCCAGCCACCCATTAACAGTGCTAATCTACATCAGGTACTGCAGCATCTCAGAAACCCAGGTCAGTTGAGCTGCCTAGCGTGCAGAGAAAGCCATACGCTGGTTCCTCCAAGTGCTCCATCCAGGCATCCAGCAGGCCACCAGGGACTGTCCTTACAGATACAACTGTTAACACACACCCTGCCTTTAGAGGGGCTTCTGACCCCATCCCAGTCAATGGCAGGAGTCATCTACATGCAACAGAGAGCCCTTCTGTAAGCAGTGCGGGTGCCACCGCCTGAGGAGCCCAGCCTAGGGCAGACGAATGTAAACGCAGAGAGCTGGCAGTGGCTACGGCCTCAGCGTCCACTGCCTTCAGCCTCCTCCCGTTGGAGGGGTGGCTCCTGCTGCTTTCCTGGCTTCTCTTTCTGGTTTGGGCCTTCTGACTTGCCACAGACCTCAGTAGCCATCTGCTCTGGCTTCTTTCTCTGTCTCTGCCCTGACATGCTTGCTGTCCAGCTCCCAAGGCTACAGCCAGGGTTCAAAGAAAAAACTCCACAGTGTAGCAAACCTGAACGTAAGGGTCTTTGCCTTTTTTGTTTTTTTGTTGTGTTTTTATCTGAGGGTATGAGGTGCTCAGGTCATAGACTTGTCTGTTTTCTATCCTCTAATGGTCTCCTAGGTTCTAGTTCTTCCTGGTTCTCCAACCCAGTTCTCTCTTACTTCTCTGTTCACCCAGCTTAAATGATTTTTTACAGGACACTTGAGCAGTAAGAAAAAAGCTACAGTCTCCTTGGTCATAGCATATTCCTTGGGTAAACAAGGAGCCAAGCGATTTACCGTGGCGGTTCAAGGTTCACGGTTCTAGGCGTAGGACTGTGACCAGAGGCCGCGGCACAGTGCCCGGGTGAGGCAAGCTGCAGACAGATCTGCACAAGGGAGTCAGGTTTTATTGGCCAGACTTGGCAAGCGAAAAATTGGTCTGAATTTTTTTTTATGTTGTTTTGTGTTAATAACCTTGGTTAGACATCTGTAACTCTGACCGTGTGCATATCTGTAAAGGTTTTAACTTATGATCCGTTTACAGAAACATTCAGTCTAGTTTGAACTTGCTCTGAGGTAAGAATGTGTGGCTTAGGATAGAGTGGGGGAAATCGCTGTTTTCTTGATTTAGTCGGAGTAAAAGGAACAAAGCAGGCTTTTAAGTGTCTTGCAGTCCTTGTGAGACAATAGATCTAGTTATGAAGCATATCCTAGAATATTTTCTGTATATCCAAGTTAAGCAGCTTAATGAGAAGTCATCATCCCGACCGTCCACAGATCATGTCCCCAAGACTGACAGGCAACCATGAGATTACATATATACACCATATGAGATCACTACAGTGCAGGTATTGGGGAGATATCACAGCTGCTTTTGCACATGGGAAATTACAGACAGGAGCAGCAGCTTCCAGAGTTGGTGATCCCACAGGCCTTTCCTGCACGGATTCTCCTCTGTCAGAGCCCTCCTCTGGTGGGCTGACCTCTGAACCCCAGCTTTCACCTGCTGCAGTTCCCACCCTCCAGCACTGACTGATGCTAAGATGGGTCTGTTTGGAGCCCTCCACCCTGCCTGCCCTCACTGCGTTTTGTGAACCTCCTCTTGTCTTCACTGCACTTCCTCCCACATCGATCTGAGATGGGGAAACAGCTCTAAAGTTGCTGCACTTGCTATGCTTAAACCCTGTACAGAATGCCGTGGTTCAGGCCAGCAGGGCATGTTTCTGTGACGCCATGCTGGGGAAAAGTGGGAGGTTATGCTGTGTAGTGACTGCCTGCCCCTGTGGGAGGCAATCTCTGCCCAGAGTCTAGACATACATTAGCTCTTTAAGGCATCTAGGGACTGGTGCACCAGGAAGGACAGAGGCCGCCTCTAAATGAAGGCCATCGCAGCACCACAGACCTGTGACTCTTCAGTCACAACCTGGCAGTGACCAGTCAGATGCCAAGGGCCTGCAGATGCATCCAGGCTGGAGCATGGCCTCAGCACCATGGCCAAGGTGTGCAGATGCGGAGACTGCAGCCCTGACCAACATGCTTCCCTTTACTGGTGGCCAGAGTAGGCCTGGGAGGAAGGGCTGCGCTGTGCGCCAGTGAAGGCTCAAAGCCACAAAGGTACGGCGAACCTCGGGTCACCCTAGAGAAAGACCTGGCGAGACAAGAGGAAGCTGAGCTGGGGCTAAGCCTGCAGGCTCTTGTTTGCCCCACTCACAACAAATGTGTGTCTTTCTCCAAACTCAGGGCTCCTATTGCTGCTGTACCTAAAAGGAATCCTGATTAACGTCCTGCACAGATGACATTTGAGAGTCTCAACTGTGGTTCTGGGGGGCAGTGAGCTGGGAAGACCTGCTGCCTCCACCCTGCTTGTGTGTGAACCCCTGTGGGGAGGTTGGTCATCAGGAATTGGCCCCAATGTTGGGGGGGAGGTCCTGGGGACAGACATGCTTTGATAATCACCTTGTAAACAAAGCAGAGGTGAACCGTACTTTCCCTGCAGCCTCATGCTGAGTGTACCCCACAGAGGGGTCCCCAGGTAGTGTCTTCATCTTTCCTTTCTTCCCTCATTGCAGATGGCCCACACGGATGCTGTCACCCATGAAATTGTTGGCTTTCTCGACCAGATCTTGTACAGATCGGATCTCCTTTGTGCCGAAGCCTCACGAAAACTGGCCGGAGAGCTCCTTCAGGAGCTGAGCCCAGGCCCAGCTCGGGTCTAGCATGCAGCATAGAAAGCACAGGGCCTGCATGGGAGTCTTTCTGGTGAGGACACTGTCTGTGGGGTCCAGAACCAGGAGAGTGCCGACCACATCTGTGCCTTGGCCCAGTTCAGTGATGTGCAAGTCCTCCAGGGCACTCAGTGCCCGCTGGCCAGGGAGGGCCTGGGTCACCTGTCACGGCCCAGTCTCGGGTGAGCCTGCATGGTGACAGCTAGCTCTGGCTGGTTTGCTGACTCGCTTCGCTTCATCCTTCCCATTCGGATGACATTGCCAGTGATGGGGAGCTGCCGAGTGGCCGGAGACCGGAGCCCTGCAGAGGATGAGGCTGCGCCGTGCAGATGAATCCCCTGCCTCCTTTGCTCCTCAGTGCATCCATTGTAGCCGAGGGAACAGAGACGGCCAGGGAAGGGTCAGTGCTTCCTCCTCCCCATGCCCTAAGAATGCAACAAACAAACCCAAACCCTACCTCTTGGGTGGCCCATGTCTAGTAAGACAGGATTTGGGAACTGAAAATTCGTAAGTCTCTCCTCTCCACTTGCTGTAGATGGGAATGCTGGGCGAGTGAGCAGAGAAGGCCACCAAGCTGTGGTCCTGTGGACTTGCTACAAGAACCCCTGCCCATGTGCAGATCGGCTTCAGTGCTCAGCACCTCTACCTGGGGGGACGTGCTGGCTGCCGTCACAGGCGCGTCGAGGCACTGTGGCCTAAAGTGGAGGGCGCTGGCTTTCTCTTGCATTTGTGCATCTGGGCTGTCAGCAGCCAGGGAAACCACTGACAAGCATGCTTGCTCGGTCCCTGTCTTACTCACCCTGCTGATGGGCCCACTGCATTGCCAAGCCGCTCACAGGAGGATGGGGCTGGACTTACCTGTTCCATTCTAAATAAAAACTTGTACTTAATTTTATAGTCAATGTTTCCCAAAGAGTAAAAACCATCCCGGTCCTACCTGTAAAAGCTTCAGGTCTTACAAACCTTAGGCCTGGCTTGGAAAAGACCAATTATGACTCACCTTCAGGACAAGCTGGGGTTCTGTTCCAGAGAAGGGAGGGTGACTGGAAGGCAGAGAGATTGTGTGTGTCCTCAGAGTTGGGTTTCGTGTTCCGTGTAAGCCAAACTTGATTATAACCACACGCACCTCAGACAGAGTTGCTGAGTTACTGACCGTTCTGATGGAAGAACAGAGGACAGCACAGCCATTTTCTTCTCCCTGTGTGTTCACACACGCGTGTCCCTCCTCGATCAGGAAGGATGGGATCATGTCCACTCTGCTTCCCTATGACTCAGCCCACTCAGGCATGACCAGTCTGGGTGAACTGTGCCAAGCATCTTGAGTCAGTTCCCTGGTTGCTCAGTCACCTGACATGGCATGCCAGGACACCTGACCACAGATAAGAAAAGAATCTCATATCTGAGCTCCAGGTAGCCAGCTCCTTTTAATGGTGTTTGCTTCTCAGCCTGTTTCCTCCTAATGGTCTGAAGTCCAGGGATAGAGGAGGCCGAAAAAGGTCTGTACCCCAGAGACACGGATGGTGCATGGTTGGCAAGGTATCTCCTAGTGTCACAGAACCCAGGACAGCCGTAGTCCGAGGAACATGCGGAATGAATGAACAGTGTGTGCTTCCCTCTTTCTTTCCCCCCCTTTCCAACCAGAGTACAGTGCTGCTCCTAGCTAGATGCCGAAGTCTTGGTTTTATGAAACCATTATGAGCCATTAGCCATCAGAAGCCATTCACAGCCCACAATCCAACGTTAAGACAAAATAAGCACCTAAAAACCAGGCCCTCGTTTGTTCCACCCACCAGATAAACCCCCTCCTCTAACCCTTTCGGGCACACACCTTCTGCACCCTGCATATGGGTGGGAACTGTGTGGTGTGATACAGAAAACACTGTACCTTTCTGTAGAAAGGACTGGCACTGTCCTTAGTGGTCCACACACAGCATCAAGTCCACAGGGGTGGGAAAGGAAACTGGGTGTGTGAAGTCAGCAGAGCGTGGGTGTGCGTGTGCCTGCCCTGCTGACCTGAAGGCCTGGCGGGTGTGCGTGTGCCTGCCCTGCCGACTGCAGACCTGCTGTGCAGCTCTAGCTCAGGCCCTAAGGACAAAGGCCTTGTTCCCGTTCCCTTGTGGCAGAAAGGCAGGTCCTGAGCTGATACCACAGTTGTGGCCTAGAATACAGGAAGGGTCTATAGCTAGGGAGGCCCCCATGGCTCTCCCAGACCCAGGAAGCAGCCCAGCAGCACAGAGGGATGTTGGCAAGAAGTTCTTCTCAAATGAGGTGTAACCAGTACTGTGGTTGCTGTATTTTGCTGTAGGGCTGAGCTAGAAGCACCCCTCCCTCAGTGTTGTGGACCAATACATCAGATGTTCCAGATGCCACACCTGGTTGTCCTCTCTACAGAAGACAGAAAACCAAAAACCACAGAAGACTGATAAAACTGGCTGTTTGCATAAACAAAAGAAAGCCTCCTGATTACAAACAATGACCTGGAAAAGCACAGGCCACATAGGACCAAAAACCACTGCTCCAGCCAGGCAGGCAGGTCTCTGGGTTCAAGGCCAGCCTGGTCTACAGAGTGAATCCTAGGACAGCCAGGGCTACACAGAGAAACCCTGCCTCAAAACAAACAAAAAAGTCACTTCTCTAAATTTGAAACTTCTTAGACAACTCAGAAATGGCCACCAACCTAAGAGACTGAGAAAGCACAAAACACTGAACATGATGGGAAAATACAAACACTTTCTAAACACTGGAAAGGGACTTACCGTTGTGTTAGAAAATGCGAGCGAGTACAGTTATAGCTCCACAGCGCTGGAGGTCTGGAGAAAGGCTGCGACAGACAGGGAGTCACTGCCTTTGTTGACTGCAAGTCAACACGTGCTAAACTTGAGTGCACATCTCCTAAAAACAGTACGGTAACAGTCACATCCAGAATCCACCTGTGTTCACTTACCCCAAAGAAGGTAAGGTGAGCATTCGGGTGGGACCTGTACACCGGTGTACACTCACTGAAGACCGCGGTGATACTGTGTGCACCGCACACAAACGACAGCATCAGTCACATTTGCAGAAGGGATGGGGCTTCTGAGATGGCTCAGCAGATGAAGGCACTACACGCCTGGCATGGTGAGTCAGAGTCCTGAGACCACTCAGTTGTCCTCTGATCTCTCACGAGTGCCACGCTCACCTCCACATCACACACACGTGCAGGATGTTAGCTGTCCAGAAACTGTCCCCGCAAATGCACCCCAGGAACAAGGGCAGACCCGGGCCCTACAAATTATAAATACAAAATTTTTAATAATGAAAACCTCACAGATTCCAATATGGAAGATGTTAGCTAAGCTAGACCGGCTAGACAGATGCTAAAGAACATTGTAGCATTCACACACCATCCCTAGAACAGAGAAGCTCATGATAGTCTAGTGGTGCCTCCAGGGACTTGGGAGAGCAGGGAATGAGGTTAGTCTTCTATCAGAGTACAAATGAGATCCTGTTTGGTAAGAAAGTTCAGAATACAGATGGTGGTGTCACCAGCACTGACATCTGCTGCCAAAACAGCAAAGCAGTGAATTCTATGCTGTGAATATTTTACCACAATAAAACCACTAAAATCTAAGTTATAGTCTGTCCTCCCTGTAATACACAGCTCTTCAGGTGTCCTTTCCCATCTCACATGCCCTGGATTCCAACGGCAAGCATGATGGAGTTCCCTCAGATGCTAGTAACTCTGCATACACAGAACCAGGGCTCTAGGGTGTAGCTAACATTGGGGGAAGCTCTGCTAAGTGAGGTGAGCAGAGCTTAGGAAGGAAAGCATACCCAAGGCCTGGCTCTGTCATCAGGAGTTCACACGAATTAACTCATCCAGGTTAGCATGTGGCTAACAGATGAAAACAGCTTTTCTGCCCAGTTACAGAGGAGACCAGTGATCGAACAGAGGACTCCGACAAGGTGCATACGTGAACCAAATGTGTCTATTGCATGAAAATAACCCAGATGTGTAACTACTGTGTCCATGGATTCTTTACCCAAGGAGTCAACTAACTGCAACAGAAATGCCTTAAAAGAATGTGTTTACTGACCTTGTTCAAACTTTTTTCCCTCTCATTCCCACTTAACACATCATTCAACCATTTCCAGTCCACATTATCTCGTGCAGGGAGCCTAGGGATGGCTTAGGACTGAGGGGAGGCGGGGCGCACCCAGCACTGTGGGTCCAGGCGCACTGGTGCGTGTCTATGGTCCCAGCTCCAGAGAAGTGGGGGTGGGAGGATCCGAAGGAGTCCTAAGGGATGCCATCTCCTATACAGACTTGGGTATCACAGACTTTGGAATTTGTGAAGGGCACCATTGCTGCTCCGAGGCAGGGTGCTGGTCTGTGTGCTTGCTGGACCATGGTGGAGACGCCTCTGCTGGGAGTAAATGTAGGAATGGGAGTTCTTACAGTGGTTGGCTGAGGGAGAGACGAGGTAAACAGAGGAAACTGTCTAGTTTTCAGTTTCTGCTTGTGTCAACGTCTCTGTGGAGAAAGAAATGGGAAAAGGGAGGAAGAAGGAAAAGGGAGTAGGAGGAAGGAAGCAGGAAGGCTGTGGTCTCCTGTACACAAAGACAGCTTCTTGGTTGATTTAGGAGGGGTTTTGTCAAACAGTGCTGAGTAAAACAGGCCAAAGGCCATCTGTGACTTTAAAGGAGACGTCAGCATGGTGACACTTTTACTGCTTTTTCCCAGTGCTTGCAGTCCAGCATCTCTCTAGCTGGAGCCATGTGTTCCGCCACGCATCCTGAGGACTTGGGATCCATCTGCCGTGTGCCCAGCTGATGGAGGAAGGTCATTGGTTAAAAAATAAACTGCTTGACCCTCATAGGTTAGAACATAGGTGGGTGGAGTAAACAGAACAGAATGCTGGAAGGAAGAGGAAGTGAGCTCAGACGCTATAGCTCTCCTTTCTGGGGCAGATGCGATGAAGCTCCGACCCAGGATGGATGTAGGCTAGAATCTTCCCGGTAAGCGCACCTTGGGGTGCTACACACATTATTAGAAATGGGCTAGTCCAGGTGCGAGAGTTAGCCCAGAAGAGGCTAGATATAACGGGCCAAGCAGTGTTTAAAAGAATACAGTTTGTGTGTTATTTCGGGGCATAAACTAGCCAGGCAACCAGGAGCTGGGGCGGCAGGAACACAGCCCGCAGCTCCTACTACACCCAGCCTTGCCCAGTCACCATGCCTACTCCACAACCCCCACCTTCCCAAAGCCTCCCACCCCTGGGCAAACCTCACAGCTGTCTCCATCCTTTGCGGGCCGTGCTGCTGAGCCTCCAGAGACTTCAGCACTGAAGTGTGAGGTCAGGAACGAGTTGAGGCTGTGTAGTCCCAGGTGGCTTTGCTCCTTCCAGCCTCTCAAAGATGGAAACTCCACCAGGTTTAGAAGCCTACACTTCCCCCACGGGTTATCTCATCCAGACAGTGGGCAGCAAGGGAAGACCCACTGGAGGGTAAAAGAACTGTGGAACTTGGGACCCTCAATGGTACAATTAGGAGTGGTTGCCGCACATCCCCACTGCTACCCCCCACCCCCACCCCGGCACAGTGCTGCTGCTGTGCAGACCCGAGCAGCAGTGCACCAGACCAAAACGGGGCTTAGACAAGGCAAGATGGTGACAAAGGTGACTTCAGAAATCAGAGGCCACAGGTGGTAGCGATGCTCACCTGTAATCCCAGCAGAGGCAGGTGGATCTCTGAGTGCGAGGCCAGCCTGGTCTATAGAAGTAATTCCAGGACAGCCAGGGCTACACAGAGAAACCCTATCTTGAAAAACCAAAAAGAAGAAGAGGAGGAGGAGGAGGAGAAAAGAAGAAATGAGAACCCACAGGACACACACCCACTGGACTACACAGCCACAATAAACCACGTGGCCTGGCCTGTCACCTCCATGGTGGACAGCCTTCATGGAATGCCTTGAAACAGACAGTCTCTGTTAGGGGTCCCCTAGCCTCCCTGGTCCTCCATCCTGGCAGTGGGAAGGTTACTACATAGACAGGAGACACTAAGTGGACCCAGAACAGGTAGGAAGAGATCTGGTACCCATCCCTGTTCAGTCCTTGGAGCTCAGTATTTAACCCAAGCCTATTTTATCTCATGGCACTGAAATAAGCAGGTTTGGTAGTATGAGCTGTCTGCAGAAGGGCCATGTATTTCCAGCCTGCGTGTGCGTGCGTGCACGCACACACACATACACACACGTGTACCAGCCAGGCTTCAAGGGCCATCATCAGCTGCTGAGGACACACACTGGTGACTTTTGTCTTCTGGGCATCCTTGAAAACAGGGCATGGACACTCCCAACTGTCTCAACCTCCAAAGCAAGGCTTCTCTCTCTGGCCAGTCGTCCCATGTAGAGCTACAGGATCCCAGCCAAGGGATGCTGGACACACACCAGTGCCAAGGGGCAAGGTTCTTGGCAGCCCACCCTGTCCTGTGAAACTTCCCCAACTTGCACGTGGTCACCTTCCTTTTCATACTGTCTGGTCACTGGGCTGGAAGAGAACAGCCTTATTAGTCCATCAATCTCGCAGACAGTACCAATGGGTGGGAGGGGGCTATAAAACCTTGCCCTGAATAGCAGGGCTGCTCCCCTCCCACCTCGTAAACTCCACAGACTGGCTAGGGGACCAGTTTCACTGTGGCTGCCTTGACTTCACAGCCCTCACTGAGACCACTTTTTGCAGCCTTCCCTGGGAGGATGAGGCAGCTCCCAACCCCCAGCCCTGGGAGCCCCAGAGCTGTGATGGGGCTAGCATATTCCAGGGGCTCTCTCCATTTGAGGGCTGCTACCATCTTGATGGCTCTTTTGAATTTGGTGGCTAAGACTGAAATGTCCCAGGGAGGGAGCGTTCTAAGGAGCTAACAACAAAGATTTTGAAGCCAATGCTAAGCCCCAGTGGGCAGCATCCCTGTACCTTGGGAATAGGTATGGCAGCCCAACCACCCAGGGAGTAGGCTAGCCAAAGCCACAAGCCCAGCACCCAGGTCTGCTTGGGAGGCATGGCTGTGGCAGGCTGTGTTCCTCCACTGGCTGGCTTCGTCCACAACCCACCTGGTGGTGAGCTGAACTGGAGCATGAGGCCTGTTCAGGAGTCCTTCAGGTCTTCAGATCCCAAGCTCCTGAGCACGCTTTCTGTTGCTCACTAGGCAAGAGCTGGCTGCTTTGGAGAGACGGCCGTGACAAAGGCAATGTTGTGGAGGACAGAGGTCCCTATGTGCACATCACAGCAGCGCTTGTGGCTGCCCTCCGGGCTTGTGCGGCCATGTCCTGCTGAACCATGGTCAGGAGAGAAGCTGGTAGGAGCATGGCATTGGTCTGGAATGGATCCTGAAGAGCTTTCTCCTCACTGTAAAGGGACAGCTCAAGTTTAGGAACATCTGTTGGTTTCTGCCCCAGGGGCATGCCATGCCATTCCTGCTTACCACGAGCAAGGATGACTTGTTAGGATATCATTATTTCATTCTTTTGATGCAAATTCCATTAAAAATAAATGCTTCAAAATCCTCTAATTCTACTGGAGCAGCTGAGAGAGAGAGAGAACCCAGAGTCCTTTCTGAGACTTTCCCAACCCACCTCCCTTCCCTTCCTGTCCGAGTCCAGTCAGAATTCCCAGTTCCTTTCCCATGACTGTGGCCCAAAGCCCCCCAGACAGGGTAGGAGCCACTATAGGTAGGGAGCTACCAGCCAGTGAGCCCAACCCTTCCTGGGGTTCACTTGTCCACCAATCAGGGTGTAGTGAGAACATGCTTCAGGATGTGTAGAGGAGACAGCACACACTGCTGCTTTCTCCCCACACAAGGAACCATGGTCCAGGGGTCAACATCAGAGGGTCCAGATGTGCCGTCTTCCTGCAGACCTGGCTACTTGAGCCAGGCAGAACCTGTCTCGCACTGGCCATGACTTACTGAGGCCTGTCCTAATCCATGCTGGAAGTCTCTGCAGAGGACACGGGTTTAAAGCACTCGTCTGGAGGAGAGACGGTGTGACGGTTAGAGTGTTTAGCTACTGGAGGGAAAGGCAGCCAGGTCAGGGGTGGACTCTGTGAGGACAGGCTGGCACAGCTCTGGTCTGTTGTTCTCTAGTGATGTGCATCTGCTTGGTAATCAAAGTGACTGGTGACAGGCAGAAGAGACCAGTGTTCCTGCTATCCCACCCACCTCTTGGCAGTGAGCCCACAAGGATCCTCCAGTCACAGCCCCTCTGCCTACTGATGGCATCAGCCTGTTGGCATGGTGGTTTGCTCCTGTTAGGTTATGTCTTACCCTTGGTCTAAGAGTGAGAAGCTGGCATCTGCACCAGGAGCCTATTCTTAGGGCTGATGTTTCAAGCCCAAGGTACAAGGGGGAAACCCTGGGTTCCTCCAGGAATGGCTGGAAAATGGCTTGGAAATTGTGCGGCAACAAGCATGCCTGGCCATGAAGCACAGTCTCTGTCCTTCCCATACTTAAGAAGCAGACTCAAGCCCAGGCTTCTAAGCTTTGCAGCACAGGCTCAAGCTCACATATGTGCAGTGGGAGGGATGGTTCCAAGCCCCTGCAGCTGAGTGGTGGGGCAGGGCATCAAACGCTCCGCTCTGAAGACCAAGAGCTCACACCGTGGTGCTCCACACCGCGTCACACAGCAAACACAGACCCAGTGATCTAGTCCATGTCTTACCTGGGATTTCACTCTGCCCCACATCTGATTTCAGCAGCAGGCGCCCGGGGTGACTGTCCACATCTTCCCCCACCAGCAACTCATTCAAACTGGACCATATGCAGCAGGGAGAGCTCCTCCTTGGATGAGGCACCTCTGTGGCGGTATCAAGCACCCTGGCCATTCTTCCTCACGCAAACCCTGGTCTACATCCTATTGACAGAGGCTAAGGATGCACCTCTCTGGGTACTGCCAGGTCAGGTGACCCATGTAAGAATGCACCCTTCTTGAGTCCAGGAGTCTCGGCCAAGTGAGGGAAGCCTTCCAAGCCTCTGCTACAGTTGTTATGCGGGGCAGGAGCTGCTGCCTACTTTGGGGGCAGGGCTGCTCTGTGTCTGGCTGGAGATGGCAAAGGCCAGCTCTACCACAGATCCTCCACTGAATTTGTGACACAGGCATCCAGTTCCAGTGAAGCTTCCACTGACCTGAAGCCATTGGCAAGAACCCAAGCAATCAAAATGACCCACGGAGACAAGGGCACTTGCCCCCCGACAAAATTCCACCTCTGCTTTGCTTTAGTGGTTGCTAAGGAAGTCAAAGAACAAAACCAGACCAAACCAGTACTTGGCTGGTCACCCCTAGTTCACTGGACATAGAGAATGTTTCACGTTGAGGTTCTTACAGAAGGGCCTTATGGGTGTGTGGTCCCCACTTCACCTCTAGCCAGCCCAAAGTGCGTCTGAGAGCCAGGCAGCCACAGACTCGGCCTCTTACTTCAGGTCTTCTCAGAAAGCAGTGTACTAGCACGTTGGATTGAACACATTTTGATTCTTCTGCCATCACAATACACAGTGCAGCCACTGGTATGACCCAGGCTCTCAAGACCAAGGGTTCTTTGCCAACCAACACTTCTCTCAGTGTGTCCTGGGGCCTCCTGCCCCAGCGGGCCTGAATGCAGAACCCAGACAGGCAGCAGAAACTCTCCTTCTGGTTCCTTCTCACATGGCTCAGCCTTGTCTGGGGACATGTGACTGCACCCATGGCAGTCTCAAGCATCTTTCTTTGGACAGGAATTGGAAACTTCTAAGAGCTTGTTCGATATGTTAATATTCAAAGGAAAGAAAATACAGTCTCACTGGAGACTCCCATAGTGCCAGACTGCCCGAGATGCACATTTTGGAAGAATTGAGTCCCACACCACATTAATTCCTTTCACTTTCAGCTTTCTCAGAATTAACAGCACCTGGAGGCCTCCCCAAAGCTCTGGAGGCAGGAAAGGGTTAGAATATGTGGGAAGTGCCTATTCTGACACATGCTCGTTCCTGGTTTTAAGTTGTATCAAATTCAGAAGCAAACAGGAATACCAGCAAATCCGACACTTTATTAAGACATCTTAGGCTTTCCTGTATTCTCCAAAAACAGAAAGGTTCTATTGCATGAACACATCAAAAGGACTCTGTGGATTCCCTGGGGACCAGCCACAGGATGCGTCATGTGAAGCTGTCATCTCAGACCATGGCAGCAGGCAGCCGGTTCTCCATCTGCCTAGGGAGGGATCTTCACTGTCTGAACAACTTCAAGTCACAGCTCAGTCTTTCCAGGCCTGGGAACAAAGGCAGCAGCCAGGTGCAACAGTTTATGAGGCTTTATATGTGTCTTTTATACATGCCACGGGAGCCCAAGATGCGAGTGAGTGACCGCTGCTGTCGGCTGATGGCTTTAGCAGCCACATGATCCTCCTTTTGATGTCCAGGGTCAATGCAGTCCTGGCCCCACTGGGGCTAGGAGGAGGCATAGGAAAGAGAGTCTCACTGTGATCTGTCCTGTGAAGAAAACAGCAATAAACCTTATTATCCAGTCACCTCGGTCATTCCTGACAGGAGTCCTCCACCTATGCCCTCCACTTGAGAGGGAGCTTTCGTGGGAGGACAGGGACGTGAGTGAAGCCACAATTCACAATCCTAGACACCTAGGGTGCACAGCCACACCATGGGCCACACAGGGCTGTGGAGCCCAGAGAGCAACGTGACAAGGTGGCTACAGGAAGAGCCCCTCCGACCATGATGTATTCTGCTTCAGAGGGCTCAACTCAGCCGGTGGCAGGGAGCCTCAACCACAGGGCAAATGCTTGACTTCCCAGAGCCATTTCTGCGCTCCTTGGATCCCCACCCCATGAGCACACACAGAGGGGTACCACCGCTCTCCGGGTCTGGGGCTCAGGCCCTTCTTCTTCTTCTCCGAGGGAGGCCCGCCTCAGGCACCTGCTCAAGGGCTCGACTCCTGTTCCTGCTGAACTGAGCCAGTGTGTGAAACGAACTGATATCAGCTCAGTAGGCACCGGAGGGCGGGTCCAATGACGGTGGGGCAGCGCCTCCTGCTGTGCCTCGGCGTCATCCTGCCAGCGGCTGTGGACACACGGAGACCTGGACTGCAAATACAAGACAGAGTTCACCACGTCCAGCAGAACAGAGCCCTCCCTCACGATGGCACTGGCTGAGACACGTTTGATTCAACTTTGTGATGCACCCGGGTTTCGTTTTGGTGACATCACAGTGAGCTACTCAGTGGATCTGTGTTTTCTGTAGACACACTTAAGGGCGGTCAACGCGCTGCTTTCGCTCTCGACAGCACCCTTGGGTCAGGCTGGTCTCTCCTCTGGAGTCTGGGTCCACACAAGCTGACCACCAGCTGTGGCCTCTCTTGGTTGCACCTTAAGTGTCCTCATCTCACCTTCTCTTCAGGTGCAGAACTTAGCCACTGTGAACAAAGCGGAAACCAATCACTGTTCACCAATCAGCTAAGCTCTGCACCTTGTTAGAGAGGTCATCGCTGGCCACAATTAAAGGGCTGCCGAGGTCTTCCAAGGTTGTTGGCTTCTTTTGTTTCCAAAGAGCCACAAGGGGCCTCTGGTCTCCGAACTGCAGAGAGAAAGTAGCCACGGTTCTGCAGAAGCAGCCAAGGTCATGGTTGCGTGGTAATCCCTGGCAATGTGATTTTAATCTCAAGTCACAAATCAGCATGCCAGGAACCCAAGCAGCCAGAGCAGCTGAGGGCAGCGCCGTGCCCTACCATTCCCATCCACGGCGCTGGGCGGGCGTCCTCCTCACTGCCTCGAGCCCCGCGCACTAGCGCAGCTGCCGCTGTTCAGCTGGCTAGGGGAACAGGCAGCAAAGGATGCATCTTATCAGTTGTGTGACCATCCTCACTCTGAGCAAGGAGCCTTAAACTCTGGGGACACAGCCTGCTCTCAAGCTGCAGATTCTGAATGGCCTTCCAGGTGAGGAAGCGTTTCTCTGACAGGTGTGGTTTGCAGGGACAGCTCTTTCCCATCCTCAGTCTCCAGCGCTGTGACCAAGCATTCAGCTGGAGGGACTGGGGGACAGCAGAGAGAGTTCACAGGGGAGCTGACGATTGGTGACAACTCCTTTGCCTGCTTGGGTGCCCAGAAAAAAAATCACAAGGAATAGACACGAGAACCACTGTGTGCCTCTGTGGCTCTCCAAAAGTGAGGCCAAGAGAATGTGGAGCAGGACAGGGACCTCGCGGTGATTTTCACACCACCATATGCACAACTCTTCCTGTGGGTAAAGGTTTCCAGGGAAACGGCCCAAGCCATCATTGGTGCGCTGGCTCAGGGGGCTGCACAGTTACTCACTGCACCCCACTATCTCCAAGCACATGGTCGTGCTTCAGGAAACTGTTTCCCCTTCATACTTATAGTCCGTTCAGATAAGCAGAATACTCAAACACACTACACAGAAGTGGACTTTGTAAAAGCAAAATGTGAGAATGTAAATGAAATATCCAACAATGGGTTAAGACAACCTCACAATTCTAAATATTCATTACTTAGAAATCACAGAGAACAAGTAACACAAACAATGATTGAGATCTGATGCAAAATTTAAAAACTACACAAAAGTAGACATTACATCAAGTACCGCCATGAGGAAACTTCGAGAAGATGCAGAAATGGTCGCATGGCTGTGAGACACATACAGACCCACACTTCTGCCCACAGAACACGGTGCTTTGTGGCTACGGAGGAGGTAAGTCGCACAGCCAAGACCTCAGGAGCTGGAGCAAAGCCTGCGCCAGCAGGAGATGGAAGCACAAGGCATGGGGTGGGGACGCCTGCTGCCCACCTCACACAAATGTCACTGAGCTGGGGGGCGGGCAGGAATACTCTTGCTTCCTACTTCACAGGGGGACAGAGGCAAAGGAGTCTCAGGTTTACTAAGCCTAGGAGATGCTTGCATGCAGAAGCTGGGAGCAGAGCAGTGTGGTACAGAACCCTGTGCTGGCCTTGACCCTAAATGCCTACAGATCTGTGCAAGACCCAAGGTGGAGAAAGCAGTGCCGGAGGGGCCGTTATGCTTTCAGGAGGGCACCTCTGTCTCACACCGGTGCACACTTAATTCCAGGAGATAAATGAGGTGGCTCCAGGGGTCCTGAGCCTTCCTGTCCCCAAGACCCTTTGGCAGCCCTTACTAGGATTTCTGGTGCGGTGGTGGTCTTGGCTCATCACGTGCTTACAAACTGACTTGGATGGTTGGGAGAGGAAAGGAAAGAGAGAATTACCTTTAAAACAGCATTTCAGACACCACCTGGGCTGAGGCTCTGTCCATGTGTTCCTTCACCAGTTCAAAGCACCTGTGGGCAAGCTGCTGCTGCCTGGCGTCCTCGCCCACCATCAGCTCCCCATAGAGGTATATGCCCATGGCCTGCAAGGGCATGGACATCAGAAAAGAATGGACAAGGGTAAAGAGGCTGAATTTGTTTGTGGGGGCATGTGTGTATTCGCTTTATACAAGCTGGTCTAAAAACACAAATGAGAGAAGAGAAACTGCATCAGCTGACCAACTGCAGTCTGCAGTTTCTACTCTGTCTCCCCTTTGTCCTCCTCAAAACTCTATGGTAGCACAGGTTTTTAATCCCAGCACTGGGAAGCAGAGTAGGCAGAGCTCTGTGAGTTCAAGGCCAGCCTGGTCTATGAAGGAGTTTTAAGTCAGTCAGTTTAACATGAAAACACCCTATCTCAACACCCCCCCCAAAACACACACATACCACCACCAAAAAAAACAACAATAAAAACATGAAATTTTATTGACTCTGTCACTCTGATACTGAGTTCAGGAACACTCTGGGCAGAGACAGAGCTCCACAAATGGTCACTATGGAAAACCCTGTATCTGTGAGGGCAGTGCATCCCAAAGGATAGCCAGCATGAACTTGCTCACCAAGCCCATCACCTCCCAGGCCACAGGGACCACACGGCCCTGAGCAGTGCAAGGGCAGATGTTGCCGGTTTGGTCCAGCCGGCCACTTCTCACTACCAGGTCCCCAAACATCAGACACTCGCTCTTCTGCTTTGAAAGCCATGTTACAAAGGCTTGGATTTGTGCTTTGCCAACATTAAAAACAGTCAATTATGTTCTGCAAGGCCCAGAGTTCTGCCTGCTTTCTTCTTCTGTGGAGCTTCCCAGGGGCTACATTCTGCTTCACATTCAAAGGACTTCAAAGGCAGCGTAAGATAAAAACTCAGCAGTGGCTTCTGGAGTACTCCTGCTAGACGAGGCATGGAGGTCCCTGTGTGGTGGACAGCATGGCTCTCATCCACTGAGCTGCTCTGGGCTCGTGTGTGGGTGTGGGTGTGATTGTGTGGGGATGCCAGATCCCCTGGAACCGGAGTTACAGAGAGCTGTGAACTGCCATGTGGGTGCAGGGAATTGAACCTGGGTCCTTTGGAAGAGCAGCCAGTGCTCTTCACTGCTGGGCCATCCTCCAGCCTCCCCTCAAACACTTCTTACACCATTGTGAAAATGAGACATTTCTGTTGTAAGAAAATCACATCCCTTTCTTTATGGAACAACCAGCCCTCACTTTGCTGACTGCCCCATCCTCAGACCCTGTCAAAAGTCCTTTTGTCCACCCCACACCTACTGTCCGACCCACCAGCCCACAGTTTGCAATAGGCTAGCCAGAGGTGTAGGCTGGGGTTGGGAGAGAATATGTGGTACATGGGGGACACGTCATGAGGTACAAAATGTCAGAAAAGGTGCCCTGAGTGGTGACCCCAAAATGTGCTACAGATCAAAGAGGTGACAGATGAGGTTATGGACAGTACAGACACACATAGGCACAGACACATACACACAGAGCCTGGCATTCAAGGCAGGAGACTGTTTCCTGGGGAGGCTGGGCCTGGCTTGGCTTCCCACAGGCGATCTAAGGGTGTCCCAGATGACTCGCACACATGCTGTAACTGTAATCAGACTCTACAAACTGGATGGACCAATGGTGTTGCTAAGCAGTGGCCTTAGACTGAAGTTTTAGAGCAAGTCTAACCTAATACCGCACTCCATCCAGAGCAAGGACAGAGGGAGGGAACATCTGTGGCACAACACTCTCTACCAAAGGACAGAGAGGGGATCACTCATGACTGCCAGTGAGCCGTCCCATGCTAATATCAGGTATCCTCTCAGAGATGTGAGAACCCAGGACTAGTGAAGGCAGCCGATTTCCAGCTCCTGGAAGTCACACTCACCTGATCCTCCTGCAGGAACCTTGCCACCTGCTCGTACGCTCTTGTGTACTTGTGCTTGATGACCAATTCACACCATCGATGGCGAACCTTAGGAAGGAAGACAGGAAACCTGGTGAGCAATGTTCCTTGCCTAGGAGGGCCTCGGGATAAACGGTCTCTGAACTGCAATTTTACTGAAGCCCGAGGACTTCTACAGTGTGGCTGCCTGGACATCTGCACTTCATGTCTTCCTAAAGGAGAGGGCTGGCACTCCTAAGCACAAGGACCGCCAGTCACCATGAGTGGAAAGTGCACGAGTTCAGACAACAGCTTCACTGCAGCACACACAACTGTGCAAAGTTAACGGGCAAGTGCAAACAGGAGTCACGCGCCAGGTCTACACTCGCGGTGTTGCCAGCTTTAACAATGAAAACACAGTATGTAGGAAGATGCCAACTCCAAATGCATACAGCATCGGGGTACTCTGCTGAGGTTTAGAGACGTTCAAGCAGACGGCTCTTGACCTGGCGACTCCCATACGCACCGTGCACACCTAGTAGAAATGCATGCTCTTTTCAGACTGTCCTGAAGGTTTGCCTGCAGGAACTTGCCAGGACCCTCTGCCCTACCTCTTACAAATTCAATAGGCACCCGCTGCCTGTGAGACAGCAGTAAAGCCGCCAGGGACAAGGGCCATGCAGTGCCATCTTGCCAGCTTGCCGTATGGCAGCACCACGTTATCACCACCATCACCGCCACCACTTTAAACCAGGAGCTTCTGCCTGTTTGGCTCTCAGACTCCAAAGTGACAACTGTTATTTGCAAGCTGTCTGAGCTACACCCAAGTGAGCAGTCAGCCAATCAGGGCATGCTACATCACTGCGTCAGTACCGGCCTCCAGTCGCCCTTGTCTTCTCCGCCTTTGAAAGCAGGAACGGCTCTGCAGAGATCCCTTAGCAGCAGCAATAAATGGAAGTAACGCCAGCATCTTGGCTCGGCCCCTGCAAATCACATCACTCTGCGAATTTCAGTCCAGAGTCTTCCCCTAACCCAGATAAATAGATTTCCAGAAATTAACAACGCACGGGGGTGGGAGGGTTGGGGAGCCGCTAGGAAGCCATGAAGAATTAGCTCTCCCACAGTCCCGCCAGAGGCACCACCAGGACATGGGCATCTGGTCCAGAGCTGACCCTAGAAGCAAATGTGCAGAGCCTTGGGGTCGGCAGACCCTGGGGCTGTCTGAACCTCTGCTTTTCCTCCCAACTCAAGGTCATTTCCAGTGGTCTAACCACACCCACCCCAGCAGTAAAAAGCCTTTGTTGGTGAGTTTTGAAAATGAGCAAAAGCCAGGAGACCTGGTATGACAGTCACTGGCTTAGGGACCTACTGCTCTGCCAGTTGCTCAGGCCAGGGAAAGAATCACTTCTCAACTGCAGGGCAGCAAGAGACCTGTACCAACTCGGAACAGTGGGCACTCTGGTCTCTCAGGTCCGACGTATCCTGTGGGGACCTGGCTGACTTACAGGCCTGCCACTGTGACTTCTGTCAGTCTGAAACTGTACAGTGTGAAAGGAGGCTTTGGACAGGGTCAGGACTGAGGCTGGCGGGAACAGTGGGGCTCACTACTACTTGGGTAAGGGATTAAGTGTTATTAATGCCAGCAGCATGGTGGGAACCCTGAAGAAAGATAAGTAGAAAGGGGTCCCTCAGAATAGGGGAGGTTCTATACCACTGACAGACTGATGGGCAGTCTATAGTGCATGTATGTAGTGAGGGTGTCTCTGATCATGGTTGGCAGATGGGGGTGGGGAGTCTATTAGCTGGGGTCTGTGTACAGGATCAGTTGTGAGGGTAGGGGAAACAAGGACCCAGACAAAAAAGGATCCACCAAGTAGCTTATCTCCACCGCTTTTGAGACAGGGTCTCAAGTAGCCCAAAGCAGACCTCAACTTTGATGCACAGGGGAGGATGATCTATGACCTTGAACTTCTTCACTTCCTGCCTCCACTTTCCAGGTGACAGGATTACAAGTGTAAGCAACCATTCTAATTTATGCAGTACTGGGGATCAAACCAAGGGCTCGGCGAGCACTCCCTACCCACTGAGACATCTTAGTCACACAGAGAAGTAACAACATACAGCAGGGCCCATTTCCTATTAGAACGAGGCCCCATGGGTGGGGGCAGGAGGCTGCAGCCTGGCTGGAGTATGTGACGGTTCAGAAGGCCACGCCACAGAGGCTCTTTCACAGCATGAAGTCAGCGTTTCCACTCCGCTTACAGTCAGAAATGGTTTATTGTCGTGACGAATAAGAGAGCCAAGCTTCTGAACCCTGAAGGCTCACATGGCATCCAGGAAGGACAGACCGCCTCCCCCACCCTGCACAGAGCAGGACAAAACAGTCTTTTCATCAGCAAGGGCTACATGCACTTCAGTATTTCAAAGACAGGATGTTTAAAAGACACCAGAGAGATGCTGCATGGCTGAGAACCGCCCCCCCCCCCCCGCCCACCCCAGTCTCCACTCACGCAAGGGCTTTCAGTTTTCTTTCTATCCAGTTCTTTGGGCAACAAAGAACATCTTAGTTTTCTCCTCCAAACTTGCGAGCACCCACAATCACAATTAATCCCCTCCCAGGACAAGGTGACACCTGTCACCCCGGCAGTACTTGAAAGTGCACACCTGTGGAAAGCTGGGTTGCCGTCTTACAGATCACAGACCTTAGTGCCCGTCAGAGGCGGCAGACACTAGCAGGGAGACAACGCTCCTGTACAGTGAGCCACAGCTCTCAGAAGCAGCTTGGTTCATTTGCATATTCCTTCTCATTGTTAAGAAACTAATTGGTGGGTTGCTGTGGGATCGTCAACCTTCGGGGGCACACTGCATATATCCATGACAGTGACTGGCACCCAGACTCCAGGAGGCACTAGGTAAAGTCCAGCGTGTGGGTGGGTGTGGGGACGGGAGGAAAAACTAAGGCCATTACCAGAACCCAGAAGTTGCCCCTCTCCATGCTAGGACTGTTCCTAAAATTTCTGTGCAGGCACTGCCTCTGTTCTGGGTTTTCTTACCCAATCTAACACAACAGCAGAGCGTGCCCTAATTTAACAACAACAATAACAACAAAATCAGAGCACTAGACTGTCTGGACTTGTTTTCATAAGAAAGACTTCCCGGTCCTGAGTAACAGCTACTGAGTGTCCCGCCAGACCAGAACTGAACTGAAAGCCCCCAGAGGGATGGTGCCTGCAGTAGTGGAGACAGAAGACAGCCCACGGAGCCATGGAAACCCAGGTGTATGTGGGCACTGCTCTGCTCAAGCAACAGGCATGTCTGTGCTCTCAAAGACACTGCTAAAGAGGTCTCCATTGTTCACTCCCGCCAACAGTCACTGCTGGGCTCACAAGGTGTGTGCTGGGCATCAGTGCCAGAGAACAAGGGCCCCAGGGAGGAACCTTGTGAAGGTGGCCTCCATCTTTCCCAGTCTGTGTAGCAAACCTTTATCACTGGCTGTCCCCGCCTGGTCCGTCTGTTTTCAGTGTTGGGGAGACAGCTCTAACTAAACAAAGTCCTGGTCGGAGTCATTCTGACTCTTGCATGGTAGTCTGCTTGCAGTTTTGAATGGTTATAGTTGATTTTATTGATTTTTTCCCTTTCTATGGTTTTTCAATTCTGTTCTTTTAGTCTTAGCATTTCTTGTGTTTATGTGTATTCAAATGATCTAACTGCACCCTTGACTTTCCTTTAGTTTTCTGAGACATTAGTTTGATCTGTAGCCCAGGTTGATCTAGAATTTCCAACGTAGCTCAAAGTTGCTGCCCAAGTTCTGGGGTTACAGGTGTGAGCCACCACACTTGGGAAACTACACTTTATTTATGCTTTACTGTACTTCAACTGTTAGTGGAGTTAAAAATTTAATGATTTAAATAGTTGTTTGGTCAAAAGCATCACCTCAGCTCCCTAACACCCCTTTATACAAAAAGTCCGGATTGTTTGGCTGGGGGCTTCACCCCAGTCTTGGCATAAGCCCCCTCCCCTGGGAGTTGCCTTAGTCCAAACTCCACCTTCAAGAAAGCCCGCCAAATGGCGACCCCTCCCCAGGGAGGGTTGAGACCACTCCCACAGGCTACTTAAACTGCCCCCCAGAGAATGAACACATGATCTCCCCTTTCCTCTCTTCCCCTCTCCATGCCTTCCTGGGGCCACCTGGGAGCACTGCATTAAACATGGGCATCTTTTATTTGGTCTGATTCGGTCTGGAATTATTTGTGTTGGCGGAGAGGCTTGTCTAAAACGAAATACCTAATGTTAGTGACTAAAATTCAGGGCGCTCCTAAGGTTTTGCTGGGAACCCCTGGCAAGTGTGGAGTTAGCAAACACCTAAGTCTGAAACAGCATCCACGCGGTCGGGCCAGACCTAGATGGAAGAGGCTAAAGGAGAGGCGGCAGCCGGTGAGGCGGGCGGGCCGATTCGGAGTTGTTCCTGGGAGTGCAGTTGAGTGGCTCCTGCCTCTGCGGGGCCTGTGTCTGGCTGATACACGACTACCAAGAACATGTTCTCTCTCCACTTCTGAGCTGAAAATACAGACAGCAGACAATCCCGAGTGGGGTGTAGAGAGGGGGGCATAGCTATAGCCTGGCCGGCCCTTCACTGCCCCACCAGGCTGATGGAGCTCCCGTGGCCTATGGACACAATTGACAGGACAGAAAGGCCGGGTCACTGGAGTCTTCCCAGCTGTTATCAGGTTGGTTCTTGTGTGACACATCGGTGTGCACACTTCAGGACAACAAATAACTTTCGTGGGGTGTGGTACACGCCTTTATTTAGTTCCTATACTCACAAGGAAGAGGCAGGCAGATCTCTGCAAGTTTGAGGCCAGCCAGGGCCACTACACAGTGTTCCAGGCCAGCCAGGGCTACACAGCAGGACTTCATCTCAAAACCAAACAAATAAATGCCACCTCCCAAAAAGAAAAATCTTAGAAAAACTTATTTCCAGGATGTACTGCTCAGAACGCAAGAGGTAAGACCCACACCACTGGAATAGACTCCAGAACTCTGCACCAATACAGGGTCCTGGGGTACGGAATACTTCATACGCTCTTTTGGGTTGCGTGCAGAAGGGAAGATGGGTACATGGAGGACAGGTCTCGAATAGCCTTCCTATCAGAACTGCATCTGAGGCCAGACAACTAAAGCTGTCGGATAATGTCTTACAGTGGGCCACCAGGGTGGACTGAGGCAGCAGGTCTGAGAGACTGGGACCCACATTCAGCCACGGCCTAAAAGGCATCTATAGGCCTTGGTTCAGGTCCATGGCTCATCTAGTCCAAACACAATAGAGGCAGCTAACTATGTGGGTATGGGGGAGGGGCGGCACAGAAGGGTTCCAGTAGGCACACTTATGCATGTGCAAACGTGTGCACACACAGACAATCGTTGCTTTTCAACAGTTCCCTCATTACATGCAATACGCTGAGTTTTTTTTATTATAGTTTTAAAGCTGATAACATACTAAATAAATTTGTGGCCCGCTGTTTTGTGGGCAATTGGGAAAATCTACCTCCCCTAAAGTGAAGATCAGAAGAGAGTCGGACTTCAGGGAGGTGGGGACCACGCCTAGGAGACTCTAGACACTGCAGGTGACCTCTATCTAGTAAATGTGTCAGCTCAGTACTACGGCCTTCCCTCCACTACAAAAGTTGATTTTTGAATCTGTGAGACTTCGGGAGAAGGTAGCAAAGAGGAACAGGTGCCCGAGTGACAAGGTATGATCTACACGGGGTGTGGGGGGGCTGTCCTCATCCCAGCATATAGTGATAGTGATGGCTATGAACAGGGTGGGCTCTAGGACAGAAAAGGGAGAGGTGAGACCACACAGCTCCAGACCAACTAGCCCTGGCCATGAGTGACCACTGGATGGAAGAGAAGCAGCCTTGGGAGATGATGCTCACAGCACCCTCTGGGTCTGAATTACCAGGACCTTCTCAAAGCAGTTTTACACTTACCTGGTCTCAAACTAGCCCTAGCTGTGTGGCAATTCTGTCCTCTGAACAAGGTTCCTGTGAACCAAAAGGTCCCTCTGGGTGGAAAGGCTCTTCATTTGGAAATAACACAGAAAAAAACCTGCTCTTCAGACGTCTGCAGTCTTAAAGCAGCGCCACCTAGAAGACTGCTTCTATTCTTGAAGTATGCTTCAGGTCCAGCACATGGACCCTGGCCCCCCAGGGAGCCCCTTATCCAGTGATCTCTCCTGGAAGCAACCAAGGGCAACATGCCGGCATCTCTCCAGCTATGTTTACTGACAGTTACAGCAATTTAAATCCTTACATCACCTTTGTACCATGTTTAGAAAGTCAGGAGCCTGGAGCCATTCAACCACCCCCACCCCACTGGCCTCCACACGCTGTGCCTGCTTGAGGCATGCTTCTGAATGGACAGCACTTCTGCAAGCAGAGAATGCTCTCATTGACTTTGAAATTATAATGCACAGTTGGAAGCTATAAAATGCTTTGAAGAATACCACCCATCCTATTTATGACAGGAAGCCCCTTTTTTCTCAGTCCTTTTGATTTTGAAATTTACTGCTAAAGGGAAAAAAAATCTGTCCATGGAACATGATCTAGGAAGCCCATTAAACCTCATATGGAGTTTCATTTTATATCTGTAAACAGAGAGACGAAGGCTTGGGGCTTTTTTAAGTTAATAAGTCTACACTGTAATAAACAATCCTGCTTTTTCAATTTGTGTCCTTAAATTAGATTTACTTGGCTTTAAAGAGGGTTCGCTGCTGGTGAGAGGGGCAGCCTTTGCAGGGCAGCTACGGGCTGATGGCACTGCCAGCTAAGAACTGTTTATCGGTGCGATGGTGCACACTGACCTCTCTCTTCCAAGACCAGAAACCTGTCGGCTGTGCTTTGCGCCAAACTGTCAGCACCTTTTATTCCGTTGCTCTTCTTTCCTCTCACTGATCCCCGCTCCCAAAGGACTATAAAATGAACATTATTTGTCTAATAAAGGAAATTAGACCTTACTTCAGCTGCTGCTGTACAGAAAGGATAGTAAACACTAGGCCTGGTATGAAGAAAGACACAGAGGCTAGGAAGATGGCTCTGTAAAGTTCTTGCTTTGCAAATACAAGGAAGGAATGGTGAGCCTGTCATTTCAGCAACTGAGAAGACAGAGACATGGACTCGCTGGCTGGCAGCCTAGCCTAACAGGTGAGAGATAACAGACGAGGAACCACACCTGAAGCTGATCCATATCCATGCACAAGAATGCATACACTGGCAGACATGTGACTTTGTCTGGGGTAGCACACTGAGCGGTAACTCAGTTGCTGCAGCGACCACACTAGCATGGACAGAGAGGACCAACATTAGTACAACAGAACACAGCAGCCTCACCTGTGTGTGAACCGACTCCTGTGATCAAGGCAGAACCCCCTCTTTCCTGCTCCCCCATAAGTAGGGGATTTCATTTACGTGACTTTAATGCCATTATGGGTTTGGTGCCGGTCAGGAGAACTTAGGCGCTGTGTGGGGCTTGCACTGGATTCAGACAGTCATCACCTTCTCTTCCTAGACTTCCCGCTGAGCAGTGACTCCTTTCAAACTGTTCTGAGGTCAGAAGTAAGAGCACCATCCTTTCTCTTCAACACACAGTGCCTGGTCTCAGCTGAAAAGAGGACTTTTGTTGCTGGTAGGAACAGTGACCAAGTAGGCGCAGCAATAATCCAGAGGCCTTGCTAAGTCCCCAGAGGCCCTCTTGAAGGAGTTTCCACTCTTACCCCGAGCACACAAGCTTCTGGAATTAGTCCAGACAGGAAATCCAGGAAAGAGTGGAGCAGCACACAGAACGCGTCTGCCTCCTGCACCCTCCAGCCATGGTAAAGACTGGGAAAGCCAGGACACTATGGCCTAAAGGGAATTTGTGGAAGACTGAGAGGTGTGGAAGGGGCAGAGACATGAGCACAGCAGATACCTGAGATGTGGAGGAGGAAAACCAGCTAGAAAAGGGGGTGTCCTGACCCCACTTAACAGCCACACCACATGTGTGCCCTCCCTTCTTAATGGTCATTACTTCCAATATTCTCCAAAGGAACTAGAGAGACTTCTAAAAGACAGACTCCATGTTAAAGACTCAGGGGACTGCCTACGCCGGTCATCTTGCTGAGTAGCTCAGTGTCTCTCTTGGGCTTCAGTTATCTTTGGATTTTGCTGTGGCTGAAACAGGAAGGAGGCATGGGTCACAGAAATTACAGGAGCTGAGTGTCTTTCACAGTGGAAATTTCTTTGGATTGGACTGAGTCCCAAAGCAGTCTATCATAGGTCTGTGCCCTTGAGTGGACAAAGGAGAACCTGCCTTGTTCCTAACTAACAAACACTGCAGGTGTGAGGTGGGGACTGGAGGCCTGAATGAGAGACACTTCTACAGATTCGATCTGATAAGGGACTTTGGGAAGTATAGAGAATTGCTCCAAGCCAAAGTACTACACCAATGTCCTGTAAATAGACAAAGACAAACCCAACCATCAGCAAATAGGGAAAGGCAAGTAAAAATCACAACCATGCATGTAGACCCAGACAGCTAAGATGAAAAAGAGACAGTAATGTGTGTTGACAAAGACACAGAAAAACTGCAGCCTTCAAACGTTGCTGGTAGGACATAAAACTGTTCTCTCACTCTGAGAAAATCAGGCAGGTCCTCAAAATAGTCCATCAGAGTTAGTGCTTCTGGGCACCTATCTGAGCGACCTGAGGAACCTTTACACAAACACTCATCGTCCATGACAGCTGGGGGGCTGACCAAATGGGGCATTATTCATAACATCAAAAATATTCGACAATAAAAAGAATGAAGAGCTGGAGCCAAAACTTGGTGGAAGAGCACTGGCCTAGCATGCAGGTAGCCCTGGGTTTAACCTCTAGCATCTTAGTAGGAAAAGACAAGGACAAAGAGCTGAGGGTAGCTCAGTGGCAGGATTTAATCCATAGCACCGGGGAAAGTACTGATATGAACTGCAAGCAACAAAGAGCCTGGAAGCCTCCGCCATGTGAAGAAAGTCAGTCACAAGGTATCACATGACACAGATCAGAGTCTACACACGCAAGTGTCCAGGCTAAGCAAACCTAAAGGGATAGACGGGACAGACGTCTGAGCAATGCTGGCTGAGGAGCTATTGGGAACCAGGGTCCTTCTGGGGCTAGAAAACCACAGGCTTATACACTTTAAATATGTAAACTGTAATGCGTGCACGCGTACACACACACACACACACACACACACACACACACACACGGAAGGTCATCTTGTACCCTGCCACACAAAGAGAAGACCATGAGCCTGTGAGTAGGAAGCAGAAACGAGATCCAGCTCTCAGGTCTGTGGGAGCTGTACTTGTTGGCAGACTTCACATTTGATCTGTGCCATCTGCTTCCCACAGGCGCTAGGAGCCTGAGAAGACACTTGGAGAATTTTGGCAACATGGCCCTTTCATGTTGCAACATTTAAGGTACACCTGACATCTTTGTATCAATTTACTATCACGAAATCGAGTTTAAAGTTCTCTCTCTCTCTCTCTCTCTCTCTCTCTCTCTCTCTCTCTCTCTCTCTCTCTCTCTCTCTTCTCCCTCCCTTTCTCTCTCCTCCCTCCCCACCCAGTGTGTGTGTGTGTCTCAGTACAAAGCACTGACAAAACCCCACACACTGATACTACCAGGGGCTTTAAAGTGATAGGAACATCAGGTGTAGTTTGGTTAAAAAGTCTCCAGCCTTAGGAATAAGGGAACATTAAAAATAAGCAACAAAAAACCAAAACAAAACAGCACAAAATGAAAGTAAATCTCTACTTTTGTTATTCTACATCAGCTTAAAACAACAGAAAAATAGGAGACAAACAAATGGACAATTTATGTCAACACTGAAACAAGAAAGAAAACTACGAAAGGAACACTGAGCAACACTCTCCTGACTTCGTGTGCAAAGGCACTGTTACAAACCAAGCACAAGGAGGGAGAGCACAGGACACAGCTCAAGAATGATGTGACTGCTGTTCCTTTCTAAGGCAGATGCAGAGCTGGGGCGGCCCGTCAACTGCTTCAGCTCACAAGCACTATCCTGGGTCTTCATACAGACGACACTCAATCAGAGCCACCCGAGTGGCCCATGGGCTCCATCCCGAGCTCAGATTCTGGAGTATGTATCTCTCATCTGCCACCTGAGTTTGAGCACCACAAAGGTGTCACCTGCTCTGAACACTGTGTACTTGTGAGCTGCCAGGTAGAAGACAATGGTGAAGTTGTCCTCAGAGAGCTTTTCTGTGAGATGTACAGCAGGCTGCCTTTGAACTCACTGTGTAGACCAGGCTGACCCCGAACTCCAAAATCTGCCTGCTTCTGCCTCCCAGGTTATTGATTAAAGACCACCCCCAACCTTAATTACTGCCCTGGATACCAGCTCCCTTACTGTCATTCAATATTCTACATTGCTCTCCTGTTTTATGTTCAGTCTGAAAACCTGCCTCAAGAGTTTCCTCACACAATGATGCATTCTGACAGTGCTGGATGGTGCCGTAGTTGTCTTGGCAACGAGGCCTCGTGTCACCTGGTACCCAGTTTAGGTCACCAGCAACTGTGCAGAGGTAGCTGATACTTTGGCATTATTTCTACTCACAGGGCAGGGCCATGGGTACCAAGGTCTTGGTGCGGAGGATTGTCTCAAGCCCAGGGCTGCACTGAGGAGGCACACATGGGTTTAGCAGGGTCAGTCTCTGCCTCACCACACTATTTAAACTCTGCTGGGGCAGGGAGACCCAGAGCCCCTGATGAGGCTAGCCAGGCTCTCTGACACAGCCAGCAATGCAGAGAAGGGGCTGTGAGTGACTGCAGGCTTCTCCACAGGCTGCACATGGAAGTGCAACAGATGCTTAGAACGATTTTCCCGGTGTCCATGGCACAGGTTCACCATCCTGTACCAGTGTGCGGCCCCCTTCATCTGCAGGTCGTCTTCTCTTCTATCACAAGAATCCACCTCTTCATTCTTGGAAGCTTTGGGTGGACAGACCGGGCTCCAGGTGGTCCCTAAATACCGACAGTCATCTTTGTGGTTCACATACTCTAGGTTGTCAGTCATCAAAGGCTAGACAATTCATCATGAGATTTTAAAAACTGCCTTTTCTTGAACCCACTGCTGTCTTAGAGCAGGGCTTCTTAACAGGGACTTTGCCCCTTAGACAGCTGGCCAAGACCTAGAGACATTTGGAGTCCTACAATGGGAGAGAGGGAACCTCATATACAGAGAAGCCTGAGATGCTAAGTATCAGAAAATGGGAGGCGGAAATAAAACCTTAATTTCAAGTATTTCCACCTCCACCCCATCTTTATTCTCACCCCATCTCTAGTCTCACCGCATCCCCACTCCATCTCCATCCTACCTCATCCCACACCCTGGGGGCAAAACACATGCCAACTAATCATTGACCCAAAGACCAGGAATTCTGAGACCACAAGTAAAAGGGTTGTCACAGGCAGGAAGACAACACCCACCCACCCAGTGGCTTGAGCTTCCCCCCTTTTTCTCCCTCAGTTTATGAAAATAAAGAATACGGAGCTAAAGAGACAACATCAGCTAAGAAAAAGCCTTCCAATGAACAGAAACCACATTAACCAACAGGCACGCTCAGCTGGGTTATGGCTCAGGAACCAGGCATGCAGGCACAAAGTCCCAGATTCCACCACTGTCAAGATAGCCCAGAAAGCAACACGGTCCCATGTTTCCTCATCTTACCTTGTTGACAGTTCCATGAAGAAAGTATTTATAGCTTCATTTTAATTCCCAGGAAATTAAGGCTCTGTGACCTTCACGTCCCCAAGGGTCTGGAGCGCTGGCCAAACCCTAGCCATTGTGGGGTGCGGATTTCCAGCTGAGGACTCTGATCTGCTAGTCCATGCTGACGCTCAACCATTGCAGTTTCCAAGGAAAACAAAATCAGATATGAAGCCCCAGAGTAGAGATCATTTCATCAAGGCTAGCAGTGGCCAGAAATAAACCCCAGCCCTCAGCGCAGGCAACACAGTTGAAATAATGCTGTACTGATGGCTGGGGTAAACAAACGGTGTGTGTCTCCATCTAGCTACGGCTCTGGGGCCTGAATGCAAAGTCCATGCCTTGACCAACCTGCTTAACAATCAAGAATAAGCTGGTACTTCACAGGGATGGGCACACACTGCTATCCTGCTTCCTTGCTCCTTGATTTAAGACAGCGTCTCACTGTGTAGGTCAGGCTGTCCTGGAACTCACTGACATCCTCTGCTTCCCAAGTGCTGGGATAAAAGGTGCTAACACTGTACCCAGCTCTTACTCCTATTTCATCCTGGTTTCATTCACCCCCACCTATTTTTTTTTTGGTAGTTTGAGATTGGGTCTCATTGTGTAGCCCAGGCTGGCTGGGAACTCATCCTGATGTTCCTCCTCCTGCACTCTGGGATGGTGATAGCCCTGTCACCAGAGCTCACACTTCGTCCTCTCATGTCACAGAGCCTTCCACGTTGTGAGGAGATGAACTGGTGCGGTCAGTGGCCCCTTCTCAACATCTTTCTGGCTGACAGAGCGGGCCACGCTGGTCACTGGCCACACAAGGCAGTGAGATGCTACTTCCTTGCTTTCCAAAATATATCTATATCTTTATCTTCCTCTCTCTCTATCTTTATCTCCCTCTCTCTATTATATAAAACAAACAAACAAACAAACAAACAGAAAAGTGCTGGAGATGCTGCAGACCGAGGTATTGCCCTGGTCTAAAACACTCAGTGCAGCCTCATACACGAGTTGCCTGAAGTGAGCTATGGGGTTGGTAGGGCAGGTAGACACCCATGAAGACCATGGATCTTCTTGCCATAGATCAGATTTCCAGCTTAAGACACTTGCTACGGCAATACAGGGAACTCATTATTTTAAAATGGATCAAAAAACATTTTTATAATTCCATTTTAAAATTTGTTGCACTTTTTATGTCTGTTTTTGCCTGAGTGTATGTACGTTAGAAGTTCATGATTAAAACAGGCATAGGTGAACCACATAAACCAACTGGGGTGTTTAGGGGACTTCGCTGTGGTGCTGGCAAGAGCAGCAACTGTTCTAACACAATCTAGCTCTCTAGTCCCTAAATTAATTATTTTTTATCTGTGTTTATGCGCATGTGTATCATTTATCTGTGTATATGCGCATGTGTATCATTTATCTGTGTATATGCACATGTGTATGATCTGTGTATATGTGCATGTGCATCATTTATGTGTATATGCGCATGTGTATCATTTATGTGTATACGTGCATGTGTATCACACCACACATGTGGAGGGCAGAGGACAACGTGTTAAGAGCCACGTTTCTCCAGCATTCAAGTCTTTAGGTGTGGTGGCAGACACCTCGACTCGCTGAGCCACTTATCAGCCCTTAAGAGGGATCTTACATAAGGCTGTTTATCCTAGAATCTGCTGTCCAGTACATGTTTAAAATTTTATAGCTTTTTATCTGAGCATCACATAGGACTGCAGACAAATGCCTCTCTGGACTCTATTTCTCGACAGTTTGTTTTCATTCCTGGAGAAGGAACCCTGACCCGAGGCTGACTGGTAGCTCTGGCTCTGTGTTTAAAAGGCACCCAACTCATGGGATTCTGTTACCTTCTAGGCCAAGAAACACCAAGGAGGCCCAGAACAGTGAGAGTCACGGTGTCACTTCACACCACACTGGTCCTGTGTGCTTCCTTTAAGATCTGGGTCCGCTGTGTCCCCTCCCCTCATAGCAATTTCTTAAGGGCGGGAAAGGGGGCACACAATCCGGAACGGAGTGCAGAGCTGGTCCTGACAACCCCGACACACAAATCTCCCAAAGCAACACCAGCAGCCTCGAGGCGTAACACACCAAGGAGTTCTCACCAACAGAGCAAGGACAAGCAGTAAGAGCAGCTCAGCTGAGCTGCCCCGCCCCCACAAGGCTGTAGATGAGGTTTGTTTTTTGGGTTTTTTTTTTTTTTGTCCAGACTCTTTCAGCTGCCGTAGGAGGAGTGTGCACTGCACTGTCGTGAGGGCATGGCCAGCAGGAGCACAAGGCAGCAGCAGCAGGTTCCTTTCTCAACCTTGCCCATTACCCATGGGCTTTCAGCAGGCCAGTCAGACTCCTCATTCCACATCAGATTCAGGGTTCGGACAGAGACCTGCGCAGAGCCTCAGAAGCCTAGTTTACCTCGCTTTTTCTTCTTCACGGATGTTCAGCACACATCCTTGCTAAAGAGGTCTCTTTGGCCATCCTTCAAGTGACTGCTACTTATTCCGCATTTAAGAATCCTGGACAATTAGAAGAAACTCCCTTGCCTGCTCAGTTACAGGGCAATAGTGAGAACCAAGTCAGAAGACTCAAGACTGTTTCCACCAAGTACAGTGCTTTCCCCTATGGAGTGTCTGTCTCTCAAAGTTGGTGATGGCTCAACTTAATTCTTGCTACTTAGTCACCAGAAGTCACACTTAAACAATGGAGCTTCTAGAACACAGCCTGTGGCTGAAAATCTTATTGCTGCTGTGATTTTCCCCACAGGAACTCGAATAAAGAGAAGCCAGCAGCACAGGGACCTGCAGCCACACTAAGTGCAGCTCCTGCTCCACGGGTTTCCATCCACAGGCCCGGTAAGGGCCGCAGCTGCAAACTGCCACAGAAAGAGGCCGGGCAGTGATGGCGACAGTCCCGAGACCTGCTGGTTAGACTGAGACCCAGGTGTTAGGTCGATCACAACCTTCCCTGGCTTACAGCGGCATTCGTCTATGGATGCCCAAGTGTGTTTTGGGGTTTTGATTTTATTTATTTATTTATTTATTTATTTATTTATTTATTTATTTATGCCTCAGCAGCAAAGTTAAAGAGATGTTGCAGAAACCACGCAGCCTCCTGAAGTGTGAATTTTCTGTCCCTGCATAGAAAGCATTTGCTGGCCACTACCCTGACGGGTTCTGAGTCCACACATCATCCTGGTCTTGTGTCCACACATCCGTTCTTGTCCTTTGGCTCAATGTTGCTTCCTCTGAGGGGTCTTGAATACCTGGCTTAGAGGGAAGCCAGTTTTACTCTGGATCACTTAGCAAGCTGAGAAACCTAAGCTTCCTAAGGGTGAGCCTGGCCTGTGCGCCCCACTTCCTTCTCAGAGTGTAGATGGTACGTGTGCGTGCTACAGTCAGATCACATCTGTGTGAAGGGAGCCACGAACATTCAGTACACCTGGTATCACAGAAGAACCAAGTGTCCTGTCTTCAGGCAGTAAGACAGCTTTTGATATTTACAAAAAAGGGAGAATCCTACTCCCTTCTCAAAGGTTTAAGTGATGATACACAGTAACTGCATCAGGCTGTAAGGTAAGACAGGATGTATCACATGCCAACAGGAAGAAGGAAAACAGGATTGAGAGCTTCACCGCTTCTGGGCACCAAGGGACAGGTGCTTAGCACCTGCTCGGACCCTCCCACCCAGTTTCTACTCCAGGGGAATTCAACCCCGTCAAAACACAACCCTCTGCCTATAAATAGGAAGGTCTTTGAGACGCTAATTAAAAATAAGTCTGGCATTTGGAGTCTCTGATAAACAAAGGGCCAAGAGCAGAAACAAACACAACAGTTGCTCATCTGATCTATACATAGATTAATACATAGGTATTAATGACTGCCAGTGTCTCCCCAGGGGCTTCTTTCAATTACTCCTAAATCTGTGGACTTAGAAACTATGTAACAAAGTCACCTTCTCAGTGAGTGTAACCCACTTTTCTAACTCTGAAAGCCACTAGAAAAGCCAGCATATCTAAAACAGAAGCTCAAAACTATAATGTGCTGAGGAGCCAGAGCCCGAAACCACCACTGTGCCGCGTGCATCCCGTTCCGTGCAAATCCCACGCAAGGGGCCCAAAAGCCCAGGTGCCAGTGGCTGAAGCGGACAGAAAGCTCAGAGCTGGTTTTCTTATAGTCTCTGCATTTTAGAGTGCTGTGTCAAAGACCAGTTCTCTTTGAACTTTCGTTTTTTTCCCTTAGGATGATTAAATACATTAAATATGTATGATTTTGTGTTTTTCAAAGCTGGAATAAGCTAAGCGAGACTGAGGTGCACATCACACTGCTTTACCACAAGCATCCACTTTTACTTTGTGAACTATGGCTGCTAGATTCGTTTTTCATTTCCTTTACACATGGCTTCTTGTAAAGCTCCCACACATCTGAGCTGAGTTTCCTTAATGAGCAAGGGCAAGACGGCACCACCAGAGCACAAAATGACCTGCCCAAGTCTTAATTCAAACGACTCCACCCTGTTGCTCAAGCTTTTGAGAAACTTGTACTATCTTTATGCTTTACTCATAGGAGGGAAATCCTAAGTCTCCAACAGTTACAAATACAAAGTGATCACCGAGGAATACTGGAGGAGGCACGAGTTGAGCACTTGCTTCTGGGCACAGGGCATCATGCTAAAGCCAGCAGTGAGTTCATCTCTCTTCCCACCAGTGGGGCACACCTGTTCAACTGTTACCTCGGCATCCTGCTCCTGGAGGTGGTACGTCTGCTGGAGGCGCTGCAATGTCTGGGGGCTCAGGGCTTTCTGCTCTAAGAGACAATCCAAAAGCAAGACGATCTGGTCCGGAGAAAGCTGCGGACAAAAGAAACAGCCCTTGAAATGTCATGTACCCAACAAGAAGTTAAAAACAGGGTTTCTAACTCAGGCACGGTTCTATGTCTGAACAATGGGGTGTGTGGGTGCTGACTTTGCTTGGACATCAGGTTTATACTCTCTGCGGCCCCAAAGATTGCATACGCCACAAAATGTTTCCGGCTAGACAAGGACTCAAGAGATTATCCAACGTTAGGCAAATCCACAGGAGTTACCATAAGTAGGTAGGTTCAGATTTCTTTTCTGAACCATGTTAAGCCTGCAAGGCACCTGTTTAACCCTGAAAAATAAACACAGTGTAACAACTGCCTCCTCTCACAGCCCCTCCCCTTCTTGAGGAGTCTATTTTTAACCTGTGAGTTTAAGATACTAAAATCACTTTACAGGCTGCAGGCAAGCAAACGCACAGCAATGGACACGCCTGAGTACACAGGCTGTCTCACTCAGTACTCAGATAGCTGTTACCCCGGAGTCGCTGGGAGAATGGCTAAGAGCAATGGGGGGCAGGGGGCATCTGTGTGTGATGCAAACAGAACAGAGTAGCCATGGACAAACAACAGCAGTGCTCAGCCAGGAGCCACGCCCTGCGGGGCCCTCTCAACCCAGCAGCAGAGTGAAGAGAAAACTCAGGGTACACCTGTATGGACTGAAAAAGGTTCATCCTAAAATCAGAGTTTAACAATTATTTACACAAATTCCACATTCTCTATGCTGGTACCCCTCCATGCCTAGATATGCCTGACAATCCTGAGCAAATCAAACTTCTGGGGGCCAACGCTAGGCCAACAGAGGGTGCCTAAGAACACCAGGATTTTAACTGCCAATTTCTAGTACACAAAAGATGTTAATTTACCAAAACCCTTTTTCTTCTCGTCTCTCCCTTTTGTCCTAAAATACATGCTTTGCCTGAACCACGCCCCCTCCCCCCCCTCCCCCCCCCCCCCCCCCCCCCCCCCGCAATGTGCACACACTAGGTAGTCTCACCAAGAAAGTATCGCTCAACCCTTCCTTCCTTCCGTCCCTCCCCTCTCTTTGAGAAAGGGTTTCACTTTCTAGCCTGGCTGGCCTGGAACTCTCACTATGCAGACCAGACCAGCCTGTCTCTGCTTCCCCTGGGGTGCTGGGATTAAAGGTGTGTGCTGTCACTTTTAGTATTTCTAATGTTTCTGTCTCACCCTAAATCTTAATGAACTCGTTTCCCCAGCGACAGACACAGTGCCCAGCATTGGTTCCTGGGTGTATTTATTATGTAGTGTTTCCCCACCTACAGTTACACCATGGACAGATTCTGAAGCAAACGGAACACCAGCTGTCTCTAGCAGGACGGCCCTGACCTGAGGTCCTAATGCAGGGGATTCCATGAGTCCATTTCCCTTCCTGAGATAAAGTTTTTGCAAGATGTCGTGATACTAAGAGAACCCAGCTATTTGCTAAAGCAGGCCAAACCCGAGACCTCCAGTCCCTAGGAGCCTCACCTGTCCCCAGCACATGCACCTCAGGTGTATGCAGGCCATTCGGGCTCCTGACCAGGCACTCGTGGAGGATCCTTCCCAGAGGCGCCTCCTTTCCATCACTGAGAGCCCTGGCTGGGGCCTGTCTCTCTGGCCCTCTTCCTTCTGACCGCCCATCAGACCCAACAGCAGCTTCGGCATTTCTAGGGAAGCCATAACTTGTCAGCTCAAGGCCTTGAATGCACCCTTCCCTAGAGACTACACACCTCAGAAACCTTCCCGCACAGCGTCTGCCCTGGGTCCTTAGCTAAGGCTCCTCAAGTCACCCCATGGCTTCTCTAGGTTTTGTTGTTGCAGTGGCTAACGTCACCCATATACCTGACCTGGGTATCTCTCCTGGGTTCAAACACTGAACACAACTCCATTTAAAGAGTGAGAACTGCTAACACGTGAGCCGGGCGAAACGCTTGAATCAACACCTGTGCTGTTTTCCTTCCAAGCAGAAAGCTCACATCTGCACACAAACAGAATCAAAAGGATCATGGAAAACTTTCGTCGTCCCCAAACTGAGGCAATGGAAACATTTAGAACTAAGCCCCCTGACTTTAAGACTGACAGCTGAGATGACAGGAGGCTGGCGGGAGCAGGACATATGCACTCAAACCTTTGGGGGCTGTTTCCTAAGTTTATCTGGCTCTAATTAAAAGGCGGGAAATCCCTTTCAAGGATTCCACCCCCCATCATTCAGGAAGGTACAGACGCCCTCATGCAAGTGCTGACTTGTTTGGAGGTGGGCAGGACAGAAGGCACAGCCATGCTGAACATTCCTCTCTAATGCTGGGAGATCTCTGCTAGTCTGGCCTTTGTAAAATGGACTTGGAGAAAGCACTTCATTAGTAAACAACCTGCAGCCACCTGGCTCTCCAATTCATGGGAAAATGTAGTCTCTAAACAATGAAGTAGAGACAAATCAGAGGCCTAATGCTGTTTTCAGCCACAGATAATAAACCAACATTCATTCCCAAGTAAATATTATACACAAAAAAGGATTACAGGTTTGAGAAGAGGATGCATTAAAGCAAAAGTATTTTAATAGAATGAACTTCGTAAAATACGAATTTGCTCCCTGTCAAGCCATCCCACAATGGAAAAGTCGTAACACATGATAGATGTTCACAAAGAGATTGAAAGATTTTGAGTACTTGAAAATGTGCTGGGAGACAATGCTGGACAGTGGGCAGTCCTGGCAGCTGGCGCAGGGGAATATCCCACTCCCAACCACGTAGAAATCAAACGAACTTTCATATAACTTTGGGACCAATTGTGTGCTATCACTGAGGCATTGCAGGAGACACAGAATAAACAGAAAAGAGCCCATGTCGGTGAGCATCGGGCCCCAGGGTTGCCAACTTGAAATGTTTCCCACAAGATCTGCCTTTCTGGCTGGGGCCGACAGCTCATGCTCGAAATTCAGTTGCAAGAAGAGAGAAAATTCTTCCTTTTCACAAACAAGGATCTGTGATAAGGTTATTATTTCCACAATGGGAACACCTCAGTATTGTAATAAGACCTCTGCCTAGACAACTCGAGACAAAATAAGACCATGAGACGCCCAGATCATGAGGGTCCTTGAAAAGAAAGAACCACGCAGGCCCGTAAAACTTATTTAAACGAACACAAGAAACAAGAAGCAGCAGGAAGTCAGGCAAGTACAAACACTATTTGTTAATTGTGGAAGTCTGTATTCTTGCCATAAACATTGAAGACTTCATAGCTGTTAATTATGAAGAAATGTACAAAAAAAAAGTTAACTTCAGCTGTGCCCCGCAGAGTTAAAAACCGAGACAAGCGGTACAACTTCCAAGTGTTTTAAAGTTTCTTGGAGAGAAAATGTGAAATTCCCAATCCCGGACCCCCATTCGCAAGTATAAGCGGCACAACAGAAACAAACCCTGGCTTTTCCAGGAGGCAGGGGTGGGAGTGGGTGGGTGGGGGCAGTGGTGGATGTCCCTCTGAGCTCCCGGAGGACAATCCACACGACTGCAGCCCCCACCTTCCCCTCCAACAGCACAACACAATGCAGAAAAGCCAGTTTAACCCCTCAAATCAGAAATGCCGCAGATACAAGTCTCACCATGAAGATTCCACAGGCACAAACATCAGGGCTGCAGCTGGCATGCGCTGAAGGCCAAGGGGAGCCCCGAGCCCCTCCTTTGCAGCCCAGCTGGTGCACAGCAGAGGCCGGCATGAGGAAGGAAGTCAGTGCAGCTCCAGACGGAGTGAGCCTGAGACTAATGCAGCCACAGACTGACAGTGGCGTGAGTTCTATTATTACCCCATTATCACTCTGGGATCTGAGCCGAAATGAAGCATGCTTCCTCCCTGGTGCCATTTCCTTTTATCCTGGCTGGAGACTAAAAGCGGATCAATGGGGGCAATAATGCATGATGTCACTTCCATTATAGCGACAGCCTCCCCTCCTCTTTCAGTCTGTCTGAAACACACAGAAAGATCAATTCTTCCCAAAAATGGTTAAAAAATGCTTTGGGAGCATGCATCTTCCAGAAGAGCATTCTCTGCTATATTTGTCTATGTTACTTCGGCAGGAACTGTTTACACAGAACAAAACAGAAGAAATGGGGGAGGGAGAAAAATCTCAAATTCTCCTGTAGGCTGGAGACTTGCTGGCTGAAATTCAATCCAAGCAGGGGCCAAGGCAGAATGTGAGCCGCTGACCTTTCAAAGTCACGTGTAGAAGGTGAAAGGTGACCTCATAGATATAAAACACCTTTCATTTTACGAGGCGTTCCGAATCTGAAAAATTCCTTGCCACCTTTTCCAGGAAACACAACCACCACTCTGCAGGTCCCAAGACAACCCACTCAGGTCCATGGGTGCCTGGTACTGATGAGACACATGAATGGAACCAAGGAAGACAGATATTGCTCTGAGCCTTGAAATAGAACTCCACCTAGTGATTTTCATTTGCAGAAGATTCAAGGTAAGGATATAATGGAGAAAGTTCCGACAGTCCAAAGAGAAACAGAAGCAGGAGCAGGAGGAAGCCGGGTCTATGCCGGACAGGAGAGGGCTCCTTCTTTGCGAAGCTGCACCACCAACAGGCAGAGTTCAAGGGCGGTGTCGGCAGGACTTTAGGACTGAACTAACCTGTCTTCCATGCATTAGAAACTTAAAGGGAAACCAGGGCTGCCGTCACTGCTGCTACTGCAGGCAGCAGAAAAACCTGTTCTCTGCATGGGTTTTCGCTCTAATCACGTCAAGAACGAAACACAAGACTGGAAGACTGACTGTGAATCCTGCCTGCGTTATTTTCATGGTAAAATTGGAGGCAGCTAGCAAACGGAGGTTACTAAGTAATGAAAAGTAAAAATACTGTCGCTTCAAACCACAGAAATCAACCAACAGGCACAGGTTCCTATGGTGGCCACACTTTCAGTGGTCACTGCAGCAGCCTCACTGTGATGTGGGAAACGTTGCTAACAGTTGGAGATGCTAGGCAAATGTCTAAGCCATGCTTGGATAACAGCCCGTCCATGCTATACACAGTGTGTCATAAAGTTTGTTCTCTATGTTCTGTCAACTACGTGAAACCAGACCATGTGTCAGCCGGACCCTGCAGCCATGTGTATAGTAATATTTTATGCTATTACATATTTTAGAAACTAAATCACTCTAAACGCTCAAATTGAAAATTTCTTAAGAGATGCTGAGGTTTTCATGTCTGCCTGCCTGGACTCTGCCAGACCCACAAAAGTGGGACAGAGGGGAAAGTACCCCCACTTCATGCTTCTGAGGAGAATCAATTCAGAGAAGCCCCAGCGCTTCAGGCCATCTTCTGCCGTAGCCGAACGATTTCCAAAGAACACAACTTTTAAGTCTCAGAAACTACTTTCAATTTCTTGTGTTCAGATTTTCCCCCATTGAAACTTGTTTACTTCAATACTCTGACCTAACTCACCCACAGTTTATGTATATGTAAATTTTGATGAACTTGACCTTCTAATTTATAATTTATAGTGATGTCTTTTAGCTCTAAATTCTTGTTATATACAAACTTATCTCAATGTAAAGCCCAGCATGTGAGTAAATATGCTGTTGTTAAAACTTTCAGCGGATTCTGATACAGTGTTACAGCTACACCATGTGATACTTTGTAGCTAACACAAAGCACGGAATAGGGGCTGCTTCTGGGTATAGAAAGATCAAAATGGAATGTAGACAAAGGCTGCATTTGGGTAAATGCTACATTTCTCTTTTTCTTTCCTGACAGGTTCTCATGTAACCCATGCTAGCTTGAAACTTACTATGTAACAAAGATTAACAGTGAATTTCTGAAGTTCCCACTTCCACTTCAGGAGTTCTGGAATTACAAGCATGTGCTACCATACCAGAAGCGTGTGAGTGTGTGCATGCGTGTGTGTGAATGCTCATATGCACATGCTCAATAAGCACTCTACCGATCTAGTCACATTTCTAGGACAAGTAAAATAATTTTCTAAAGACCTAGAAGGAAATTAAGGAAGACCCAGTCAAATTTTGAGTCACCCATACAAGACACTTGAACCTTTTCCTTTTTTCTGTCTATACCTTAATCTGAAATAATTTTCTTAAATCCTGCGGCAAATATTTCCTGATAAATTAATGGAGAGAATATATATTTTAAGAAGAAGCTAAGACTACAACCTAATCTAAGTCTGTGAAGGAAATGCTAAGCGAGTACCAGACAGGCAGTGGTAAAGGCCTCTCAAGAGCAGGCCTGGCTACAGCCATCCCCCACCCCCCATCTCACCCCCCCCACGCACAGAGAAATCTCTGATGTTATGGCTTCAGTACTTTCTCCTTTAAGTCAGTGACATTACTGTTAAATAGAAAACATCACTTCTATGCAACCAGGGCTCAACAGCTTAAGGTATTTAATGTGCCAGTCCGGTAACTTGAGTTCTATCCACAGATCCATATAAAGGAGGATGCATGAACCATGAGTTTCTCTGATCTTTATATGCAAGTCATGGCACATATGTGTACACACACACACACACAGAAAGAATAACGTTTAAAAGCTGGAAGAACATTAAGTATTTCAAATGCCTGTAGATACACACAAAGCCAAGCCCTAATGATCACATGCTCTGGTTTTTATCTGGCATGTCAGGAGAGTTTTCAAGTACTCTCTAGTCTTTTCCCCATGAGAAAATATAGTTAAACCCCAAATCTACTCAAGCCTAGAATGTCTTCTATTTCTCTAGCTTCCATATTACTCTGTCAAAGTGAGATCATCTGAGCAGCTCCATTACAGACGTGCAGCTCTCACTAAATAACAAAGCCGACACCAGAGCCTTCCCGGTTGACTTTGTTTCATGTAGTTCTGCCTCCTGTACAGGTGAGACTCTCATGCTCACGCAGCATGGGCTGCAGTCGGCCTGGAATGTAATGAGCACAACAGCCCACCTCCTGAAGAGAACGCCAGCTTCAGAGCTGTACCACGAAAGCTGGAATCCTCAAGCTGAAACAGGGCAACGTGCGCTCAAATACAACTCTTTTAGCTTCTGTTGAGAGCGGACATATGTAAGGACATTTCTAATAGACTGAAACCACCACATCTGTTTCGTGTGCCACCTATTCCTGAATTTCATACTCAAATGTTTATTAGAAAGAATTCAGTGTCCAACATGGCAAGATGAAATAGGGTAACAATGTCTGCAAGGAGAGCCATCAATAAACAATTTAAGGTGTGAATGAATCTATTGAGAGCAGATGTGTAGAGAGCTACAGAAAAAGGTCCAGAACAGAAAATCCTCATTTCTAAAGTACAACAAATTCAAAGAATTCAAATTCAAATGCATGACCCAAAAGGCTTTATCGGCACTGTACAGTGAGTACGCCAACATCTTCAGATGCAATGGACCAGGCTCAGAGCAGCCGAGGTCCCATCCATGAGCAAAATGAACTCCACGAGGGTTAGCAAGCGTGGGCTCCATGAGAGCTTGTTCCATTTGCTTGGCTTCCATGTTAAACTCGCTAACAAGGATTAAAATTTACAGCGTTAAAAAACAAAGCCACAAACATATGTTAGAGTTAATAAAAAAGGGACAAGAAGGGCAACGGAAGTCCAGGGAAGTCACTGCTCAGATTGGCTTAGCTCACACATTCAGGTGTAGGTACAATCATTTTGAAACGGTTTCTAAATGAATTTCACTCTTTACGTCCCCTCACCCCTGGCTCTGGCCTTTCTTCTTCACAGAGGCAACCGTACAACATAACTATATTTTTGTCAGATTTTATTTTCTAATGTTCTGCCTTTTCTACTGAACCTAAGCTACCCACAGATTCTGGCCACCTGTCTACAATTTGCCTGTTGACTTCTGTTGTATTCTTACTATATGTATATCCAACCACAACTACAGAGGAATGGCAGGGAGTTGGATGAGGGTGCCGCGTCTCACTGTATGAATTACTGCTGGAAAAATAAAGCAACGAGGTTGTTATTTAATAAAATGTATTTGGGGTCCCATTGTCCAATTGCTACCGTGTGACAGTCTCATTTCATAGAATAATTGAAGGTGCGTAGGGCAGGGGAATCACGTTTGGACCTATTTTTGTATACTCTGGGATTCCAGTCTGTGTATTTTACATTCTGGATTGACTCTGAAAAAAGTCAAGAAAATTCATGCAAGGGAAAAGAAATGAACAGCTTCAGGGAACAAAGCAGAAGGTAGACTTCAGGTCTTCAGGCTGTGCATTCATCTTTTGTACCTAGAGGGGACGGAGGCCATATTAGGCCAGCATTTGGTATAAAGGAGAAGCTGCTGTCTGTGGATGTTCAGCATATGGGACAGGAGCCTCACCACATCTGCCTATGTAAAGCTATGCTCCACACAGTGACCGGGCAAATCATCAACAGCTGGCAACCCCGACACAGGACAGGTCCTGAAGCCCAGGAATGCCCTGGTGCTGGGGTCTAAGCTCTACTGTGAGCTCCAGGCTGGATGCAGAGCAGGTATGGCCACAGCCGCACTCAGGGCTGGGAAGTCAGGAAGCCTCTGCTGCCACGGAATACCAAGTCCATAGTGAGAGGAGAATCTAAACCTCAGTGGGTCTGAGGCTAGGCAGGCTCTTTCTCAGAAACTGGTATGAATGTGAGTGACCCCAAGACATGCTTTCCAGCTGTAGCTAAAATCTCAAGGGCACTAAGTCACAGCTAAAAATGTCGCAAAAATCAAGCCAGCTCTGCTTCTGGCCTTTTGGTGCCTTGCTTTGCATAGGTACAATGGACCCATTTAGAAAATCCAGACTTGTTTTGTTGGAGTGTTCCTGCATTCTAAGTGGTTTAATTATTTAATCTCTAGTGGAAAATACTATACGGAGACCGACCGACCTCAAATCCTAGTGGATCGGTATAAATTATCTTGGAACCTGCAAGTTTTTGATTGCAAAATTGAAGCTGGGTTTCCTTTTTAAAGGAAAAATTTCTTACAGAACTAAATTTCAAAAAGAGAAACATTAAAACTAGCCTTCAGTCACCATGGCTCACATTCCTGTTTCTTACCGTTTCCATCACTGTTAACACACCAACTAAAACAGTCATTATTCCAACGTCAGACAGGGCTCTAGTTTACACAATGCAAGAATCAATACACCACAGTCTACCCCTAAAAGTTGCAATTATGAAGTGCCAAAGAAAACACAGTAACATTCAAAATAACCTAAGGAAAAAGTGACCGCAGATCCCCCAGCGCGAGGAGACCCAGAAATCACTCACTTCATAATCACTCACTTAAACGCCACAAGCTGAGAACCACTTCCCTGCTCATTTCAAACTTAGCTTCTTAACTCAGACCTTTGCGAGGAATAACCACAGCCAAGGCAGAAATACAACGAACACACTGTGCACTGCAGGGCAACCCAAACAAACGCCTTCAATATCAAGGGGAAAGTGTGGTCGCTTCCCGATCTGGGTTCCCATCTGAGCCGAGCGTGGACGTGCAGTTGTTTAGAAACTGAAGTTAACCTGTTGAGCATTCCCTGGAGAAAGCCAGAACCAGCCACTGTGTTGCTGTTTTCCTGCGGGAATGACCTTCCAGCGTTCCCCTCCGCAGGGCCCGGCAGGGTATCTGTTCGCTAATCTCTTCCCCAGGATCAGCAAGAAACCACAATCCCGACGCCCAGGAACGCACTCCCAGAAGAAACGCCCTCAGCAGGAGAGAACAAAGCAGCAAGGTCCAGGACGGGCTGCAGGGGCCGGCGGGAGCCGTGGCCTCCTTACCTTGACCTGGGACCTGCACCTGCCGCCTCAGGCTGATAAGGGCCTCTCGTACCGCCCACCTCCGTGCCAGCCAATCCACAAGCCCGCCCCGCCCTGACAGCCACCCCCTCCTCGCAACCCCCCCCCTCCGCAATTCCACTAATTAGACGTTCGCCTCCCACCCGACACTTAAACAAGACACAGACCAGTCCCAGCACAGCCTGCGATTCAAATGCGAACAAAGGCGGGCGTAGCCGTGGCACTTTTCCCCAATTCACTAAAGTGAGGACCTCGACAGGGCTTAACCTCTACCGAAGCTGCATCCCAAGGACGTGAACAACACTTCCGTGAAGACCTTTCCAGCTACAACTGGAAAGAAAAACAACTGAAAAACAGTCTGGTTTCTAGCACGGAGCAAACCGCTCCTGGGTCACCTGGAAGCAATGTGCAGGACCACGAGGGAGGATGGAGGGGGAATGAGCCACCCAGCTGATTTCTAGTAAACAATCCGCATAATTGCTAATTAGGAGTGTGGGAAGCTGGAAAGGGGACCGAGAGGAACACACACACTGACCGCTCACAGCTAACCAGAAGTTACCTGAAAGAGCTGGGGGAAAGGCAGGCTAGAATAAGTTTCCTGGGTTTCCCCCACAACACACCAGCAGCAGACTGGTCACCAGGACAGATCCCAACAACAAAACCTCTTAGCTGACTTCGCTGTGAGCAAAGACTTATCCCCATGAAGAGGTGGACATTTGAAGGCATATCCCAAACAAAACCACAAAGATTTTCCCCAAATAAGCAGAATGCACCTAGCAGAATTCCATTTGTAATTCTAAGTAGTAAAACTTTTCACTTCAGTTTGAGATGCTGGGTGGAACTAGACCCATACCCATAACATATTCAGGAAAACACGGCATTACAGGAAAGTTGCCTGGAACATGCTACCCACCCGTTTTGGTTTGATCTAAGTCATATGTAGCCATTTAGAATCGTCCCCAAGCTTACAGGGCAAATTCCTGAGAAGCCTTTTTTTTTTTTTTTTTTTTTTTTTTTTTTTAAATTGCAGGCAATGACCAGCTGCCTGGGAAGAAGAAATAAAAACCTTGGCCCTAAACAACCCCAGCACAAATAGGTTACACAAGTTTTTCAGTGTGACCTGCCCACAACAAACTGTAAATTTTCAAATTCCTAGCTATGGTTTCTGTCCCGTTTCAGGGTTTCACTAGGATATGCTCCAGTTTGAAGTGAGGAGGTTTAACAGCCCAATGCTATGGAAAATTAATATACCATTTTATTTTCTTAAAAAACACCATTTTTGTTTAGTGGCTAAGCCTGCTTTTCGGCTAAGCACAATTTAAAGTTTAACAGTAGCAATCATTTTAAGTCTTCCTAAAACAAAAATCAAGTAATTTGTAGATTAAACAGTATAAAGAAATTGTTAAGACAAATGTAAACCAAGGCCAGAACATCTATCTCAGCTTAAAGCTTTAATACCTGGGAAATCAAATACAGGAAGAACTCCGGAACATCTGCTCTGGAGGCCAAGTCAGCATGCTGAACAACTGAGATGGCAGGGAGACCACCCTTCAGAGGAAAACAGTACCCCAGACTCATCATTTCCCATTAAGATTTAGAAATTGAAGTCTTGGCTAAATTAATCTTATTTTGTGCATGGCAGAACACTTCCTTCATTAAGACTAATACTTTAAATAACGATCATCAAAAATCATAATTCCCCGAAGCAGTTTTCAGTTTGAGAAAATAAGCAGTATAAAAACACTACACAGAAATCAACAGCCTGTCCATCCCCGCTGCTCAGAGCCTATGCAGAATGAACTTTCACTGTCAAAGAGTAAGCTCCCAGATCTTCAGGACGGTCTCATAGGGAAGCAGGAGCATCTCAGAGGTCCCAGTGCTGCTATATTCAGGTTATTTTAAAAATAATATCCACTGCCCTTGATGAAAGTCAAACCAGAGGCCTTGGTTGGTCCATGCAACTTTTTTTTTTAAGGTCTGGTCTGAGTTTGTGTCCTCCCCTGGGCTGGTTAGGCTCTCTCTTTCTAGGCTACCAGCATATGGGTCCCCATTTAAGTGGCAGCGGGGAGTCCTGCTATCCTCCTAGGGGAGGCCACGGAAAAAAACCTTGGGGAGCAGGTCGCCTGCCCATTTCTGGACCCTGCTGGCCTCCCCTGCACAAATGCCCTCACTGGTAGAGCCCACTGACCTGGGAACAGGGTCTGCAGCACAATCCAACATTCAAGTGTAGAGACACCAACCTGCGACCCACTTTGGTTCTGGGAGTGAACCCACAATGGTCCACCTGCCTCCCATGCACACAGCTACACAGTCCTGGATGTGCGCCAGAGAGCAGCCTGACACCAGTAAGCTAGCCCTCCGCTTCAGTGCCCCACCCTAGGAGGCCCCCCCCCCAGGGGTTTGCTACCACAGGACCAGAAATCGAGCAAAGACCCCCCCACCCCACCCCCCACCCCGCAGCAAAGCACAACTCTGGTTCTCAAGAGTTTCAGTAGGTGGCTCTCCTATTTCACTATCTAAGAACTACCCATTGGCCACTGTGTCTGCTGGGATTTTCGGAGCCACTAGAAGCCTGGCGTGTGTCTTAAATTAAAATAACTTGTATCCTAGTAGGATCTTGGCCCGTTAACAGTTATTCTTAGCAACTAAATGATGGAAATGTGAAAATAGTCCAACTTAAAAGAGATATCAAAGACAATGCACTTAAAAACCTACACCCTTAATTTCACAGCCATTACAGGCAAATGTCACATCTATTTCAGGGGTACTTCCTGGGAATCTAGTGACAGCTTAACCAATGAGCTCCACCACGTGCAAATGAAAACTGCACCTCACAGCCCAAAAGCCAGCCCACCGACTCAGCAACCACTGTGTGCCGGGGACAGTATTACCGGAGGTCTGCAGAGAGATGACCTGGAGAGATGGAACGTGAAATTGCACAATATACAAGCATATCTACGCAGTGGTCACAGGCACGGACCGGCTCACAGATGGGTCCTGGAATGCAGGCTTGAATGTTAAAAAATTAGTATGTTATTGAAGTTTTTCCATTAAAGTGTTAAAAAATATATTGCAAAAAAATATACAAGACAAACAACTGCTCACAATCAATACTCTATAATTAGATTGTTCTTTTGAGCAGGAAGGCCACTTTCCCCTAACCAGAATTATAAATTAGTTATATAGCACTTAAAATGTCTCCTTACTGAGTGGCCAGCATGTTAAACACTAAGACAATTTCAGTATCAAGGTAGAAATATGTACATTAACAGGAGCACGGCCTTTTCTGTTACTTTACATCTCTGTGTGCACGTACATTACTTCTTTTTGGCAAAGAGTCCTTCTGATACTCGACCCTGTCTGCAAACACTGGCTGTACAGGCTTCCCAACTCACTGCATTTTCTTTTCCATTACTAACATCTCCAGGTGTGGTGGGCAGGGAGATGACAACGTGGAACCCTGTGATTCTTTGAGGCGACATGACAAAGAGGCACTAAAGTCAGAGATGGAATTAAAATCGCACATCAACTAAGCTTGCTGGGTAGAGTAGAACACCTTCAACTATGTTGGTAGCCCTACAAGGGTCTTTACGAGCCAAAAAGATAGGGTGGAGAAAGAACCTAAGCCGGCAGTCCAAAGCTGGCTTTGAAGATGGAGGAAGAAGTGGAAGCTCATCCATCTTTGAAAGCACTTGCCGGCCTCCACCCACCTAGGGAGGTTTACTTGGACTTTTGACTTCCTGATACTGTAACACAATGTTTTAAACTGCTAATTTTGTGGTACTTTGTTACAGCAGCTATAATAAACTGATATATCTAAGACCCTCAATTACCAATACCAACCACCTCAGCCTCTGGCTCAAAACAAGAGAAAAGCACTAAGGCAGACTATCCTTTCGTTGCCAGCCAGGGTGTAACCCACCAGCTTCCTTCTGTGAGGAGCTTTCTCGTGGGCCTGCTGCTTCATGGGCCATTTCAGGCTCAACTCTAGTGGCTGAGAACAGAAGAGGCCTGCAACTCAACAGAGAACCAAGGCCAGGCACGGGGCGTCAACCTAACGGGCCAAACAGGAAACAGCGCCACTGGCAACTGCGTCTTGATCAAATCTAAGAGTTAATCAGTAACATAACCCCACCACCTTTTTTCATGGCTTTAATTATTACAGCCAGTAAGAAATATTCAGCCGACTCTGTTTAGTAATGTTTTATTTACCCCTAAAGGCTGAAGTCCTCATTAAATGCAGATTCAACACAGACGGTGGAGCTCATGGCCTGGTGGTTGCCTTTTTCCTAAGTGTCTCCTCCAACAACCCACCCCCAAAGGACTCTGGGTATATAATACACACTCACCATTTAGCAACATCAAGATTTCTTATGTCACTACCTATTTTCTGAAATTTTATTTTTGAGTCATTTCTTTCATGTTTTGTTTTGCCAGCACAAATCGCAGCGCTGGCTCCCAAACACACCTGTGTATGTTAAACTTGGCTAAATCTGGGAGGAGTCCGGAACCTTTGGGTTTAAATTAGACAAAACATCTACTAGGGATCATGGTGTTTCCTGTAGTCCATGCAATCATAAGTTAATGCCCATCCTATGTCTTATGGTGTCAATTCTGATATGGTGTTTGCTGTTGCTTGTTTTGTGTCTTCTTCCAAAGCGAAATGGCTATTTCCAGGTAAGTGCTTCAGTAACTGACAAGGAGGGTACGTCTGTTGTTAGATCAGCATTTCAGCTCTGGCTGTAGCTATCACACCCGCCTGTAGAGCTGATAACACATCGGAGGAGGGAGGCTAAACTGACCTAGGAGGGAGGGTGGGAGTGGGAGAGAGTGTAGGTGCAGAGTACCTTGTAACAAACCTTTGGACGTAGGAATTGATGTAAAGATGGCAGATTCCTTATTTCTTCCCTGGCTGCATGGCTCAGCTACAGCACAAATGCTGGAAGCGGAGGGATTACACAATTTCAATTTATTTTTCTCAGAGGCCATACTTTTGATACTACCTTATCAGACAATTCTCAAGGCCGTATGTTTCTCAGGAGTGAGACCCCAACAGTACAGAGTAGCCTGGTGGACCTCAGGACAACCGCTGGTGACCACAGGTGGTTCCTGACTCCTGTCTCCAGAGGTCCACGATGACCCTTACTTTAATTCGGACCTGCTCACAAATGAATTCCAGCAGGGCCCTGGTCTAAGGAGGCCTCGTGAGAAGTCGTTTCTGAGAGCATCTGGGAAATGAGTGGGGATGACCCAGAAACCCAGCCTCCAGAATAGGCAGCTTTAGAGTCTAAGTCTGCTGCTGGCAAATCCAGGAGGCCCAGCAGCTAAGGATCCTGAAGCAGGGTTACTTAAAGGAACAAGGTTTAAAAACACAAACACAAACCGCTCCTTGAGCAGATGCCTTCTCTGCAGACAGCGTGCCTGCCCTGTGGAAACACGTCACTTTACAAGGGAGGCTGTGACTCTTCTGTCTTTATCTCCCAGGAGTGCCCACTAGAGTCTCCACACGGGCAGGGAGTGGCCTAGTATGTCTGCTATAGGTACCAAGAGTTGTACCAAATACGTTTTATCATTAGACATTTGTCACTTGATTCAATTTTGGGTGTGTGTTTATACTCAGATTTACAATATGTACAAGTTGCCTAGAAACCAATGCCCAGAATTCACAGCCTGGTGCAGGCTAAGCTGCCCACTAACAAGTGGCAGGTTCCCTACTACAGTATGGTGGGGGGCATTCCCATTCACCCCATCACCTCTGTTTGATGCTCTCTAGTTTTCTAGGGAGTCTGGCATAACTGGAAAGAGACAAGAACCTTCCCCCTTCTTCTTTGAATGTACCTTACTCCTGAGGAAATCCCTGTTCTTTTTTATGTGACTTTGCTGTTACACAGAGGATCACATGTAAGTATGTACAGACAAACAGCTGGATGGGAAGGCTTGCCATACAGAAGCCCCTCCCACAGTGGGCAGTTTCATCCAGTCTGGTAAAGCCTACACATGTCTGAGGTGCTGTTCCTACTAAGTCCCTGACTCATGGTACAACGTGTCAATAGAACTGTGGCAGAAAGCTGGTGAAAAATCAGCAAAACTCAGCAACCGGCCAGTTTGTGAACCCTCTGGAGTCATGAGGCTGCTGGCCGAGAACGAGCTCCGCTGCTTGGAGGCACCTGCCCTCTTCAGCAGCTCCCAAGTGCACCTGGCCCTCTGTAGAAGAGCAGTGAGCTGGGAGCCAATCATTTTCCTGGGTTTCTCAGTCCTCACTGGAGACAGGGAATGCTTCTCCCTAGCTCCTTCAGCAATCTTTTGGAAGAAACTGCCCAGAACAAAAGTCATGTTTATTCAGAGAACTGGGAGTGAGGGGAACTTACTGTCCCAGATGGGAACTGACAGCTGGGTTCCCTGGGTAACACCTGAACTCACGGAGCATGGTGCAGTGCCTAATACTCTGCTGTATGCCAAAATCTCAGATGGCGAAAGTCTACAGAGTTCTCTGCTGCTGAACACAGCAATACATCTGACTTTCAACGTTATATGAACAGCATACCGTCATCTACCAATGAACTCAGTCAGATCAGTTTCCAGTTAAAGCATAACCCTTAGAAAGAACCCTTAGGGCATAAGGTCAAGAACATAAACAAGCAAAAACCTTCTTCCTTAAAGCTGTGACAAAGGCACTGGATGAAGTAGAAGGTTAGTTTCTCCTGAGACCTTAAAGAACAGCCACTCTAAACCACGCTGAGAGCTGTGATCTTAAGTCCTTTCTTAAAACCCCTTCTTAGGTCAAAGACAGCATATCATGTGTGGTGTTCAAACCTCAAGCAACTTACCTGCTGTGATAGGCTTCAAGAGATGGTTAATAGTACACAAAGGAAACCCCAATTCCGAACCAGTAATCTGTTCATTCGGTAGGAGTCGGACTGTGAAGGGTACCTCAAGGTGAGCTCAGGGGAGCTCAAGGGACGCTAAACACAGGTTGGTGGGCTGGCAAACTTGAGGATTCAGCATACCTGCAGTTCCCCCAGGCCACGTCAAGCCTCAGAGTTGTGGTGGCAACCGTGCCTCCACCTCTCGGGTGTACAAAGGGTACTGGGAACAAACTACTACTTTCTCTCCACATTAAAAAAGCCCCTAAACAAATCCAACCATTTGGCTAAATGAATGTAAGGCTACACTTGTGTTTCATTTTGAAGAACAAGTAAATATTTATTTTATTTTACAGCAAAAATGTAAGAAAATTAGGAAGGGAACTCTCGTAAAAAGATGCAGTTCTTGCAGGTAACTAAGGCCTGCTAAGAGCAGGAGAAACAGTACTCGTAGGGAAGAGTCCTGATCTGTCACCAGTACCAAGCAGTCAGCCCTGAACTATACACATGCATGTAACATTGCTGTACTGAGCAGGCTGTGCTTATATACATCTATGTAACAACAATTAACAATCTAAGGCTGTACATAACGAAGGAAAAGAGGTCATTAATTTCAGACAGTACAATGTGAGGTTCGTGCAAAGGTCAGGAGGAAAGAAATGCCAGGAAAGAGTGGTGCAATATTGTAATTTCAAAAACAAAGGAACACTTAAAAATATCTCTAAAAGTAGTAAAGACCTTCCTCCCTGACCCACTGTGACTGTCATTTTAGGGGCAGTTGCTCATTTAAAATTTGGGGTTGTCTTCCTATAAGCAGATATTAGAACCAAGTAGGGCCCGATAAATTCTGTCTTCATAAACTATAATTTCATATTTTAAATAACTATGTTTTCAGATGTCCCTCTGAGAAACTTACAGGCAAAGATCCTTAAAAATCAGTCTGTGTGCCTGGTGTTGTTGGTGCACTCCTTTAATCCCAGCACTTGGAAGGCAGAAGCAGGCGGATCTTTGAGTTCAAGGCCAGCTTAGTCTACAGAGTGAGTTCCAAGGACAGGCTCCAAAGCTACAGAGAAACCCTGTCTCAAAAACCAAAAAAATCAGTCAGTGAAAGGCTCAGCCATCCTCAGGCTCAGAGCAGCTCACATGTACACGTGATCATGTGATATCCCTGTGCTCACAATGTAGATGCTCCCAATGCCATTTTAATCTCCCACAGCAAAGACCTGGGGGGACTTAAAATACAAATACATCCACATGCCTCTGTGTTCAAAGGATCCTGTTTCAAGAGTCTTCCACTCAAGACTTATCCTTTAGGGGAGACCCAGAAAACATGTCTGAGGGAAAAATGACTGGGGATTGGGGAAGGAGTAGGAAAAAATACGTATTACTTGATTCTGGTACCAGAGCCATTTACTTTATAAAACATAACATCAAATACACATAAATTATAAAGAAAATTCTTTGTACTACTCACTTGGACAGCTAGTGAGCCACCAGGATGCCACCTTGCCCTAGAGTGTGAGTCACTGCTAGCCTTGGCCATGAACACTACAGGACACATGACTGGGGAAGACTGTCCAAACACACCACCAGGCAGTGTCCAGTCTGAGAACAGTGAAGTGTGATCACGGTGAAAATCTCATCTCTTCCACATCCCTGAGCAAAATGCTGAATGGATAGGGCCGTCTTCTAGTTCTAGGGAGATTCTTATCAAAGCCAAAGTCCTTCCTTGGAAGGAATCCCCAGCAAGGCCCATGTGACACCATTCAACAGTCTGTGTTCTCTCAGTACGGCACCAAACGAAGTCAAACAGGTGTCAAACTATAACCAATGGTCCCAGCTCTCCCTACAGGAACAGGAGCATATTCACAGCTTGCCATCAGTGCCTTTGTCCAATGGGGCCTCATGAGTCAGCAAACGGGTTGAGGAAGTTAATTATCCAAATAGAATTTCAAAACTCTGTTTCGTCCCAGCCCTCCTGATACACTGCATGCTCTCAAAGCCCTCCATCTATCCGACTGGCACCAGAACTTGATTTACCAGGACAGTCCATCCTTTGGCATCCGAACACTAGGTGACACACCAGATTCTGTGCATGCAGAGTGCAGGGACCTCCTTGTGAACCACAGTTCAAACTACTGTCTAAAAACCTAAAAAACAAACAAACAAACAAACAAAAAACAAAGGCAAGGCAATGATTGCTTAACCTGGATTTAGAGCACAAAATAAGACCAGCGTTTCAAACTGAGTTGAAACCCAGGTACCTGGGGGCAAAGGCAGGATGGCAAGTTCAATGCCAGCCCCATCTACACAGCAAGTTCAAGGGCAGTCTGAGCAATTTAGCAAGAACCTGTCTCAAAATTACAAAAGCAAAAGGAGGAGAGAGGCATAGTGTACAACTGAGCCCTGGAGTTCATTTCTCAACGCAGGGGGTGGGGAGGTTCCTTGCTCTGTGCCCCAGAGAACAGGAGAACAAAGTACCAGGCATGCCAGGGCTCCAAAACAAACTTCTGTTAGAACACAACAGGGACCTATCCTCAGCATGCCACTCAGAATGCAATCTTCTCATTTTCGATGGCTTTGTGAGGAGGTGACGGACAGCAAGGCAGGCACAGAACATACAAGAACTGAAAATCTCCCCAGGACTAAGCAAACAATGGAATTCGATAGTATGCCTATTTATCACAGCCACGAGTTTACATCTGCACACATGAAATCTGGAGCAATTAACTTCATACACAATGGGACTTCTGCTAGTTCCTGCCCAGAACCATCATGGATTTCCTACTCTACTCCCAAGTCTGTGGCAGAACCAAGAAGAGTGAACACAAACGCCTGTATTATCGTGCTGAAGATTAAGGCTCACACTTTTGAATGTCCACACTTTACATACAGCTGTTTTGGTGACAGGGGTCTATGAAGTAGGACAATTAATGATAGTAATAATTAACCCAGTGTTTCCTATTCTGAAAGAGGAAACCTAGGGAGATGGCTCCATAGTTAGAAGAGCACTTGTTACTCTTGCATAGGACCCAACTCAGTTCCAGGAACTACACTGAGCGGCTCGCAACCATCTGTAACTCTAGCTCAACGGGATCTGATGATGTCCTTTTCTGGTCTCCGTGGGCAATGTATTTAGGAGCACAAACCCATATACATAGACACAATTAAAACTTTTAAATGCATTATTTTTGAAAAAGGGAGGAACTTTTGAAATTTTACCTGCAATAACATTCTCTGATGCACACATTTGGGTCCCCAAAACAGGGAGGTTTGGGGAGTCAGTTCACTGTGACTGCAGACGGGGGTCACCATGTGGGGTGAAGAATGGAGGAACGTGCCCCGCATTGAAGCTATGGGGTGGGGGAGGTGTGATGAGGGAAGGCATGTTAGGCTGGTCTCTCCCTCCACTTTCCCAGCCTCTGGACTCTGACATACTGAAAAGACTGTCTCAGGAAATACAATAGGGGCATGTATGCCATCAGCATATACATAATTACCACACAAGGCTAAGCCATTCTTAGCTACCTGTTCTGGCTGCAGCTGCAGGAATCTTTCCTGGCCATGTCAGGTGTGCACTCCACTGCACTGTACTACATGTCAGGTGTGCACTCCACTGCACTGTACTACATGTCAGGTGTGCACTCCACTGCACTGTACTACATGTCAGGTGTGCACTCTACTGCACTGTACTACATGTCAGGTGTGCACTCCACTGCACTGTACTACATGTCAGGTGTGCACTCCACTGCACTGTACTACATGTCAGGTGTGCACTCCACTGCACTGTACTACATGTCAGGTGTGCACTCCCACGGCTTCTACATGAAGTCTCTGTGCAAGGCACACGGGTGTTCTAGAATTAACTATCCTGCCCAGCACCTGGCATAGTACTAGGACAACAACCATCCCAGCTGTGCACTGTGCGACTCCTTACTCACCAGACTCTGGGCATCTATCAGGAGCAGACCTGGAGAACAGTGAGAAGCAGCAGAACCCAGCTGGCTCCACTCACACAAGCGGCGTCCACCTGCCCCTTCCTGAGACAATCACCAATTCCTATTGTTGCTAGTTATAGACTGTGCCCCAAGAGGTCAGCGAATAATCCCCGGGTACACTGTGAGCCATGGGATACAGCTTCTCACTTCGGCCTCTGGTCACTCCACGCTGCAACCACGCTGCCATCACATGCTGGAACCTACCTCTACTTTGGCTTTCCTTCTGGGACCTCCTGCGGCAGGACTTACTTCTTGGAGAACACATCTGAGCAGCTTGTGTCCTTGAGAGTGGAGCTTTCTAACAAGCTGTTTACTGGCATATGGACCTAAAGCTTCAGGTTGGAGAGGGCTGAAAATGAGGGCCCTGGACAGAAACCAGACTGCGGGGTTTTCCTGAATACGCAGGGCAGTGCATCCATTTCCAGACTCTAAGCCACTCTGCAGCATTCCTGGCCACTGCAGTTATTGGATTTCCTGGGACATGCTCTTTCTGATCAGGCTCCTTTCTGTGTTATGGTTAATGTAACAGGATGAGAGAAACCACAAAGTACAAAAAGCTACAGTGGAGTAAGCCACTTCTCCATGCCCCCAATAAGCACTCGAAAAAAAAAAAAAAAAAAAAAACATGCCTTTATAGCAGAAACACATGCACTCAAAAGATGGGGTGGGACCCTGGCACATCAAAGCCCCTCAGTTGTGGTGCGGTCCATACACAGGATGATCCCCCAGATAAGATGGGTTACATGTGATGCTCTCCTTTGAGCCAGGACGCAGCTCTGAGGGAGCAGGAGTGGATATGATCTGGGCAGCTCAGGAAGCTTAGGCTCGGTGTCCTGCCCTGCAGGAGACGGAGCTGGTTCTCAGGTGCACAGCTGAGGTCTAGCAATCTGTCCTTACTGCCCGATTCAGACTAGCAGCCGCCACTGCACACACAGAGCTGGGCTCTCAGGCTCTGGCTGTGGCTACAGTCAGTCAGCAGTCTCTTCTAGCACTAAAATAACCACCCAGCACTCTTGGTACATGTGAGGTCTTGCTTGGTGTTTGGGACAGAAGACGGTTGCTTGGGTTCCATGACATTTACTTCTGAAACTAACAGGAACAGATGCCTGAAGAGCAGGGACACATTCCCTTCGTTTCGCTAAGAACTTCAGGTGAGTGCCGGGAATCCACTAACTGCCAGAGCAGTTAGTGCTCTTGGTCTCAGAGGGGCTCTGCTGAGCGTGCACCCCAAAGGCACCACTGCAGCAGTGTGTCTCTACACACCCTGAGTCCACACTTCTCCTAGTGCCCATCACACCCAGCCGAGAAGCTAAGAGAGCAAGCTGGTCAGCAGAGCCAGTCAGGCCAGATGACAGAGTAAAAATGCCACGGCCAAGGCCAAGTGTCAGCTCTGCTGCTGTCAGGATTCAATTAAGCTGCTTTGAAGTTTAAGCTATTTGCATTTTAATAAAAGCCAGAAAAGAGGACTGGGCTGTGTAACTGCGTTTTCTCTTAGAAGTAAGTAGGCAGTATCCATTTCAGTGCAGCCCTTAAAGTAAAACAGCAATAGCCCCACAGTTAATTGCTGAACAGGGCTGGTCTTCCATGATTTCCATACTGTGACTACACATGAAACACACTCATGGCTGAGTGGCTCACAGAGCCCCTCACATTTGGCAACAGATGTCACTACAATTCAAGTACCAATGGAAGAGGAAACCCAAGAGGGCTGCCTGGCTCTTCACACTGGAATCACTACGAGACAGTCTCAGATAAAGAGGGAACTGCAGGGCCTGTGTCCCTCCTGGCCCTGCAGGATCCAGGCTCCCTGGAGGACTCTGGATCCATGGACATTCACAGGTAGGCAAGGGACAATTTTGCACCTATCTTTCCAAGTCTCCAGATCTCCAGGATTGCAGCTCCAGCAAGTGCTGAACCCCAGTATTCATGGCCAGGCAAAACATTTTCTATGAAAGCCACAGAACAAATCTTGTTCCCAAAGCAGAATTTTAAAATCATCATTGAATTTGGTTAAACAATAAAAAGGGAGCTTGAGAGAACTGCCTTTGAAGTAAAAAAAAAAAAATTAACAGTCATAAATGTGAAACCCATTCCCGTCCTTCTTCAATGATGAGCTCCCCTAGAAGACTGAGAGGCAAACAGCGGAGCATTCAAACAGCCGAGTGGACCACACAACGTAATTTAAGGTTTCTCCTTTAAACCTGTCCATATTTTTAAAATTTTCTCTAACAGACAATACCACTTTGATAATCAAAAAGAAAAGGCCAAATTTCTTAATTTTAAGTTAGTTTGTTTGAATGCAGAAGCTGAGCATGATGAACTGAACAAAAGCAGGAAACAGGCTAATCAAAAATAGTTTTCACACAGAAACAGAGACCACACTGGCCCCCCAGCACCCTCAAGAACAGAGGAGGGGACCACTGGGAAGATGCTACATCTCCCAGCCAAGCACCAGGAGAGGAGACAGCCTGGCACCCACTCAGATCCACACACTACATAAACTAAATACATACATTATATTACAATGAAGTCCTCTTCCCTTTCTCGGGAGCCTTCATCATGAGTCTCGATGAACTCTTTTCCTCACTGTAGCTGGTATCTAGAGAAGGCGCTCACCAAATACCGAAGTGCCTAAAGCATCAATACCAACTGAAGTGGCCGCAGCGTTGGAAGGACACACTTCACCTCTGCTCAGTGCTCACAGAGCGTGGTGTCTCTCAAACACTAACACGAAAGAGTGATGACATGGCACGGGAGAGCACAGGGTGGTGGCACGCAGTTCATGAAAAGAACAGTTTATACTTGAGAGTTCCAAGAAGAAGGCCTTGAAAGGGGCCCTGGAAGCCCTGACTGAGCAACAGGGTCCGCAGTTGCTCACAGCAAAGCTCCCGGCAAATGAGGCAAAGGCCAGTGGGCGGAGACAGGAAAACTGACCTGATGCCTGCACCTGTACCAGGCAGGCCAGGGACTCAGCAATGTTCCCATGAGGCCAAAAGTCTGATGCCCCACCTGTGTTTGGGCTGTGATTCTGGGAAATGGCTCTTCTCAGAACGTGGCTCGGGGCCAGGCAGATGGCTCACCCAGTAAAGGCTCTCGCTGTGTAAGCCTCATGACCTGAGTTCAATCCCAGGAATCCAGGGAAAGAAAAGAAAAGCTGCTGGGATGCATGTATTGTTGTACCACTTCTACAGTGAGACGGGACATAGAGACAGCTCCCTGGGCTAGCAAGCCGAGAGTCTGTGGTGTGGCAGAAACAAAAGACCTCTGCCTCAAAAACAAGGTGAAGAGAGAGCTGACTCTGAAAATTATCCTCAGATTTCCAAGGGCTGTGGTGCAGGCACCCCCCCGCCCCCGTCACAATAAGGAAGGGGGAAAAGGGGAGAAAGGGAAGAGACTCTGATTTCCCACCCACAGAGTACATGGTGCCAAGTTCCAGAGATCAAGGGTCAGGGGAAGTTGGCGTCTCCATCAACCTGCAGCAAGTGGACACCTTTGGCAGCAGGGAAAGCTCTGGTCTCCTGCATCCTCCTCCATAGCCTCCCCATCACCCATAGCAACTTCTCCTACCCAGAGACTAAACTGCTCTACTGTGGTCCAAAGCCTGGGGGAACCTGGAGCCGTGGCTCTCATGGTAGAGAAGCAGGGTCTCGCTTTTGAAACTCGCCTGAAACGCAAACCCCTAGAAAACCTAACACACATAATACATGTGCTTGGGTGAGGCAACCTTGACATTTAAAATATAAGGGTGGTTATAACTTGTTCAAATGGATGCTTTTATTGGCAGACTGAGGCATAGGAAAACCATGGGATGAGTGGCCTGCCGAGTACCCAGGTACATGTAGTTTCTGACACAAACCACAGTTGCCTGGGTGCTACACATGCATCCCGAAGAACATTCTGAAACTGCAACCATCTCTTAGGAAAATCCAACAAGATGGTATCTTTCCAGGTTGACGTGGCTGCCTCCTTCCTGAGAATACAAGCACACGTTAAGTACAGGCACACAGAGTGGATGCTGAGCCTGCATGCTCACTCTGCTGGACTGCACTGCGTTTCCAATGGTCCTTCCAGACTCTACCCACACAGCAGGGCTGGAGAGATGGCCCAGCGGTTAGAGAACTAGTGCTCTTCCAGAGGACCTGGGTTCAATTCCCAGCACCCACATGGCAGCTCACAACTGTATCTCTAGTTCCAAGGAATCCCACACCCTCACACAGACAAATGTGCACATAAAATTAAAAGAAAGGAAGGAAGGAAGGAAGGAAGGAAGGAAGGAAGGAAGACCAGATTCCACCTGCACAGGCCTAGAGGCACACTTAACCATGAGCATGATTAATAAAAACTCAAAGACAGACACTGGGATTCAACCTGAAGGTCAGAAAAGCAAAGCAGCCAGCCACTGGCTCTTACCTTTTCCTTAAGAAATGGCGATCCTGTCTCCAGGAATCTCACAATGAGACTGGGCCTGAAAACTGTCTCCTCCTGTTTTATAATCCTCTCTAGGGATGGGATTAAAAGGCACACCACTGGGATTAAAGGTGTGCACCGCCCGATTTCTAAGGCAACTAGTGTGGCTACTGTGACCAAAGGTGTGTGTTAGACTTGTCTGATCTGTAAGACTGACCAGTGGGGGCAAGCTAAATAAATTTGTACTAAAATACAAACAAAATGCTACTACAGAGTCCCCATAATGAACTGCCCCGTAAGACCATGTACACCTGGCACTAAAACCATCCTTGCGAGCTGATGGATTGTCTATTCAAATATCAGAGCCTGAGTGTCAGCTCAGCAGGCACTAGCCCTCCCACAGACTCAGGCACTTGAGGGCTGTGAGCCAGCGTACCCTCCCCTGCCTTTCCTCTCAGAATGCTGTGTGCTCTATCTAGGCATCTGCCTTTGGACAAGCGCACATTCTCAGAGCAGACCACAGCCAGCGTTCCTAGCCTCCCTCTCCCCCTCCACATGCCTGTGAGCCGACCTAGGACTAAAGGGCCACTCCAGGGTGCTTCATCATGACGCACTCAGCGCACTTTGAGGAACACACCTGCAAACCCTCAGTGCAGCAAGCAATGGGAAAGACTTGCCTCGCCAAGGAGACCACGTCAAGGATGCCATGCCAAGGATGCCACACAGCTTGTAGAACTTTGGCCAGGCCTATAGCAATAGCCCAAGTTCATCCAAACACAGCAGAGGCATGCTTTAAATAAAGAATTCTTAAAAGCTCCCAAATACAAACGATTGGGAACTAATGATTATTTATCAGCAGCCCCACAAGACAGGGCTCACAGACCCATCCAAGACCACTTTATATTAAATGTCCATAATCAGATGCACAAACCAGCAAACATTATGTGGAGTCAGAGAAATTATAAAAAAAAAATTAAGATACAAAAATCACCTCCTCAATGTAAATTAAATTTACTGAGTTTTACATACACCCCCCTCCATCAAACTAAACAGCTTATATCAACAAGCCCATAAGAAAAAACTTAACTGGAAGTTGTCAAAGTGCCACATATATGGCTGATGGTAGAACTCAGAGACAGAGAAGAGAAGACAACAGGGCAACAAGGACGACTGAGTTGGCATGTGTAAACAGTGTCTGCCTCCTCGGTATGCTCCCAAAATAACAAAGACACGTGTCCCTGCAAAAACTCAGGAGTCATTCCGCAGCGGAAAACAACCGAGTGACTCTGAGACGGAACTGGGTCGAATGTGGTGTATCCACACACTGGAATGCTACGCAGGAATGAAAAGGAACAAATTACATTCCTACATTAAACAATGGATGGACCTAGAAGCATGCCAAACGATGGAAGGCAAATAGAATATTATATATACATACCTATGTATCACATAATTAATTCTACTGTTATGAAACATCCAGAAAATACAAACCTACAAAAAGGAAAACTACGTGTTTCCCGTGCTGGGGTGGATGGTGGATGGAAAATGACCACTAACAGGCACCAAGAATTTCTGAGGGCGATGAATACATTCCAAACCTGGATTTTGGTGATGCCTGTACCACCTAATTCAATAAAAATCGCAAATTGTTTATGGTATATAAATTATGCCTTCTCGAGGCTGTTAAAAAAACAAGCAGGCATACAGAGCCAACAGCTGAAGCCCGGGGCAGCTGTGGAGTGTTGGATCTGTGCTGTGTGGCTTTGGCTTTCCTGACTGTGGGGCAGTGGAAAAGATGACATCAGTCTATGAGCATCAGGAGAACGCAGAAATCTGCTCTTCAATTTCCTCCTGGATAATAGAGGAGTGTGGGGGAGACAGAGGCATGCAGAGGAGCAAGCAAGTCTGTTCCTTCTTCATTACAGAGTTCAAGCCAGGTCATGGCCCTATTAGACAGGAACTGGCCGGGCCCAATCATTACTGTGCACCACCAGCCAGCGGGGGCAGTGCTGGGGCCTGGGAACCGCAAAGCCCACCACACTAACAACACAGGACTTTTTAAAGCGGTGGAAGCAGACACTGAACAGTAAGGAAATGAGAAACTGGTGAAGGTCTATGTTTAGTTCATATAACCTAAAACAAACACAAGCCTGTGACCTTCCAAATCTCCAAGTTAGGCTTCACGTGTTAAAATCAACATCAACTTAATAATTACCCAAAATGAAAACATCAATCTACTAAGCAGAGTGTGCAGTGACCTGAGACGCCCTAGCCTGCTGTCCCCGCCCATCTCTGAAAAGCCTGATGTTTGTCAAGCACCTACTAAACTGCTAGCTGTGACCTGGGGAAGCCTGGCAGCCCGTGTATGAGTGGCTTCGCAGAGCCCGGTACTGTTGGCCACAAGGTGACAGAAAAGTTAATGAGGGGAGGCTGGGAAGCATGGGAGACAAGGAGTAAGGACAATCTCGTGACCCAGCGCAGAAACACACCATCACCTGCACATTCGGAAGGCGAGTACCTCAGGGCCTCATTCTCACAGAGGTTCAGACTAGGAAGCAACACAAACTGTGCATGTGGAAAGATGGCCAAACTGACAGAAATGGGGTGAAGTTATTTTTGGTTGCAGCCAATTTGGGCAAAAATCCATTTTATGACAAACAGATTGCTGTGGAAAGAGTTGCAAAGGCAGGAAATAGGAAATGCTCTATTTACCTCCTTTCCCACCAACCCCAAGAGAATTCCTTTTATTTTGAGAAGAAAGTAATAAAACCGTTCTGCTTGCCAAAAGTCCCCTCTACTGAGAGTTACTCTGGCTGGTGGTGCCACGCATAGTCTCTGCATGCACATGCCCCGTCTGGGCAACCGGTAGTCAACAAGGGCACACCAACGCCATGTCTGGAAACTGCTGTAGCCATCGCTTGGGTGTCACTTCCTTTGGCCTCTGAAATCCTTGGTCCGTCCTTCTGCTGACGGGAGGAAACGTTCTAGAGGCCTCCACCCTTCCCCTAACTGCCCGAGTCTTAGAGCAGCTACTGCTCGCTGTCAGCCATGTTAGGATGCTCGGAGAACGGCAGGGGCTGCTCGAGACGTCTTCTGGGGACTCGGCGCACCCGTCTCACTTTCTCAGGTTGGACTCTGCATGCTAACTTCAGAGAGGAGAGGGGATCTGGCAGGACAAGACCACAGCCTGCCTGTACTGCTACTGCTGGCTAATGCAATGTTTGACATGAAAATTATCCTACATAAAAAAATAATTTCATCCCCCATAAAAAATTCAAGAATGCTCATAATTCAGAGGGCACAGGGAGTTTCAATCCTTAGCAATTAGGAAGCCACAGTCAGTCCACTGGGCTTTGTCCAAGGACCCTTTTAACTACTTCAAAATGACAGCTGATTACCAAGTAACTGTGTGGCTCACTTATAAAACCTTTCTAAAATGTATCGATCCTTGATTACATAAGCAAGGCCATTCTGAGAAGCCTTTTTAATCATGCATAGCCCATTACTCATAGCTGAGACAAACACTGCCCACTTCTTTAGTGTCTAAGTGGGTTTCTGTTAGTAAGTCTGAGTTTAGGGAAATGTATTAAGTATTTCAAGTCGATTCAACCTGAGAATCAGTTATTGTAAAACCTTTCCTCTGTCGTGGAGTAGCAGCAGTTGGGTGGAGAGTGCAGCATTTGTTCGGAAAGCCGTCCTAGCATTCTGTGATCAGGACAGCAGCAAACATGGACTTGGGGATGGTTAGACCTTGTAAAGTTAGCTCACTAAGACCACACCCAAAGCGGCAAATGACCCTGGTGGCTTCCACTAAAGTACCCTAGGAGGAGCCATGGGAATTCCTAGCAGATACCAGTTAAGTTTTTGCAGTTTTCTGAAGACAAGGGTCTTAGGTAGAGCAAGCTAGCCTCAAATTCCCTTTGTATCCAAGGACAACCTTGAAGTCCCATCACACTGCCTCCACCTTCTAAACACTGAGGTTACAGGAAAGGCAGCTACCCAGGGCTGCTTCTAGGTGAGGCTGGAAGGCGGACCTCGCATGCCTCTGATACATCTGGCTGGCACCTGCTAGAGCTGCCACCTGAAACCGAACACTGGGGACATTCCTGCCAGCCCATGAGGACAATACATCCCTATCTGTCCTCAATCTAGGGCTCCTGTCCTCTTAATTCAGTAAAGACAAATGGCTGTGGGCAGGTCTAAGGCAGCCATTCCAAGGCTTCCAAAGACTGGAGTGGCCAAGAGAAAATAGTGGAACATGGGATTTCACTCCATCCACGTGACTTCACATCCCAGTGCTGAGGGCTCAGAGGACAGAGAAAAGCCTAGATTTCAGCTTAATTCTAAAAGAGTCGAGGACCACAACATTACTCTGTGCAGAGCGCAGCTCAGGAAACCACATGTTCTGGGAAGAGAAACAGGAACAGGACAGCCACAGTTAGCATGACTCAGAAAACCAAAGTAAAAAACGGCCTGGAAAGTACAATGTCCTTCACAAACGGGCACTTTGGCTGACTACCGTTGTCTAACATGGCACTAAGGTCCATCATAAAGAGCTGTCCACATGCTGGTAACGGTTTTTGTAACAAAGGTGCAGTAATATCTACTTCTTCCCTGCTCTCCATTTAAAGCATGTGCCCAAACCACACTGAAGACTAGCAATCCATAAAACCCACACTGGGAGCTGTCTGTACCAGTCTGTGACCTCAGAACAGGTTCTACCCAGGAAAGAAGTGAGACGTAGCCAGCCCAGGTTCGCACGTGACATTGGAGAGAGTCCTGGGCCAGAGTCTGACTTCTCTTATGGCAAACTTCATGGGGAGTTCTAGACGCACAGGGGAGCAGGGCAGTGGTGCTGATGGTGGCAGGGGCAGGGGGTATCCAGGTCCAGGCCAGACTGCGCTACACAGCATGACCCTGTCTCAAAACAGCAGAGCAAACAAACAGAAAATGAGTTTGAAGCTGAGCAAGCAGAAGCAAAGAAACATTTTTTACCTTCTGCTCTAGTGCTCTGTCTGTTCAAACCCTCACTGTTTCCAACTAGTGGCTTCCTAGATGGGTAAGGCTGCCAATGACTCTGCATTATACCCAGCAGTTCCGCTAAGGCTTGGTCGGTTGGTGAGTCAAAGTCACACGCAAACTGCCCATTCTGGAAACGGTATCTGCAGCTTCAGTCCAGGGGTGGGAGAGGCTGGCCACAGAGTAGGTCCCAGCACAAACCAAAAAAGCTCTGAGACCAAGGCCAGTCCGGTGGTGCATATGCGGGGACCCTCCCCCATGTTTCTAGGCACACACTCCCAACCTGTGTGCACACAGCCCGGCATGGATCCTCTACTACCAGATATGCCCACATCAATCAGGTTTGTCTTCTGACAGTCCAGCGTTCGCTTATCAGACCATGCTATACCCAACACCAGGTGCAAAGTGTGCCCCAGGGCCAGTATGACCGGACACGCTCCCTCGAGAGTGGAGGAGAGGAAGCCTACAGGAGTCTGATCGGCTCGTCACCCGCCTACAGCTCTGCTCCACAGCTGCCAGCAGATTTCTTTTCCTCCCCAAGGCCTGCTCCGCCTGCCCTCTGCTGCCCACCGTTCTCAGGGACTGAACCTTCATGTTCCATGTGTAGTTTTAATTGTATCACTATGCTTTCAGGGATGGTCTGACTGGCCCTACAAGCAAAGCCCAACAAACAGTAAGAAAATTTCACAGGCTTAGGATGTGGCTCGGTGGTAAAATGCCTGAGTAGAACACTCAAAAACTTTAAGCACAGAGAAAAATTTCCTTAACTAAATTTGAAACTCATCAAGGTATGAACATGCATAAACATGGGAACAAATCTACTAAAAATATGAGGCCTGCAGGGAAGGCAGTGGGGTGACGCTACCCTTCATTCCAATGTACGATGGCCACTTACATTTGATTCAATACACATGAATACTACATACATACATATGCATGCATGCATGCATGCATACATGTACATGTGCACATGCACAAACACGCACTCACTTTTATGCCACAGTTGCTTGGTCTGTGACATACACCCTACAGAACACGCCACTTTGCTGTCCTCTGTGGGTGCCTGGCTGTCTCCGCAGCAGTCAGCCTATCTGGCCCAGTCCTTGGTGCCAAGACAGTGCAGTCTGTGCACTTCTAAACAAGCCACAGCATAAGGGTTTCCTTGGGGATGGCCTTTCAGGGCACACTAGACTTCTTTCCTGTCCCGCTCAGTACCCAGGGCCCGGACTCAGCATGTCCGGCCTCACATTTATCTTCATGCAGAACCTCAAACTGGCATGCCTCTGCGTGTGTGTGTGTGTGTGTGTGCGCACGCGCGCGCGCGTGCGTGCATGTGCGTGTGCGGTGAGGGTGGGGGTACCGACAAGCGGAAAATGCAGTAAAAAGGAGGCAGGGGAGAATCATGCCAGCACACAGCCTAGGAATTGAAAACCAGATAAGGATCTGAGCTGCAGAAGCCGTGAGGTCATCAGCCCAGCCGCATGGCTTCTCAAGCGAAGCAGCATGGCCATCGCCTCCCTGTCTTCTCATAAGGCCCTCAGACAAACGCATTTAGGATCTCGAGTGATTGTTAGAACAGAGCCTACTCCTCTGGTTGTGTGATTTGTGGCTTTTCCGGTTGTTCTGACAGCTTCCTGCCAGTGGTGACTGTATTCTGTGAGTTTGCCTCTACTCCGTGGTCTTCCCAATGCGCTATGCTGTATGCAGCGTGGCACACGGTCAGATTTCCACAGGTCCAAAACTCTGACTTCTCTTTAACATTCAGAACCTCCATGCAACTAAGAATATCCAAGGAAAACAATAATTTCACAGACAGCTAGAGTTCACTTTTTGTAATACAATAAATGAGAAGATTGCACACTTTTGGAACCTTCTCTTTCTCTGGGCTCACAGTAGCTGTGCACTGGGAATCATACATGCTGCAATGGCCAGAGTGTCTGAGAAGTGAAAGAAAAGCTCCGTGAAGAATCCACAGCAATGACTTACCCAGCATCCACCTGAAATGCATGTCAGCATCATGAAACAACACGTCAGGACTCCAGGCAGGCTGGCAGGACACAACAGACAGGGTGACACGAGACACAGGAAGTTTGCTGCTGCTCTGAAGCAGAGTAAGGCCTGGAGGCAGACAGATAGACAAGCTCCATCTGCTGCTGCAGACACCAGCGCGGGGAAGAACCAAGGCCATCTGAGAGCACGCTCTTGTCTCAGCATCAGGAGGGAAAGCCCAAGTCACATGCCTTCGGGTCACCGACCTTTCTCACCATTATTGAAAAGGGGTCCTAAAAACGCATCCAATGTTTAGTGAAAGCCAGGACACCCAAATAACTCCCACCAGGCTCAAAAGGGGAACATACCTAACCCTTCCACAAGGTGACATGGGGTCTCAAGGTCTCAGCAGAGCTGGGCTCTGCTGGAAGGACAAGAGGACGCTGGCAGCATCAGACTCATTCCAGGGAGGGTGAGGATGGTCATCTTTAGGAGACAAAGAGGAAGCCACACCCAGGAATGCTGTGAGGACACAAAGGGCCCTGACTCACAGGAGCTCTGCATCAGAGAGCAGGCTGCTAGGAGCCAACTGGCCTTGAAGGTGTGGTGACTCATTTGGGGAGACACCCAGATTTCCAACTTTTGGAGCCAAAGTCTGCAAGATGGATGACTAAAGGGCGACACACGCATATCTTTTCAAGAACCAGCCTGGCTGCACCCGCGACTGCACAGTGACAGCGGTGGGCAAGGGGGTAGGGATGCTGCTGGTGGGGACTGCTAACGGAGCACCTGCCGCGGGCCGAGCTACTCTAGCCCAGCGTTCCCAACAAAGGGAAAGAAGATACGTGTCTGGACGAGGGCAGCTATACCAATGAAGCAGTGTGTGCAACAACAGAAACTACAGCAAAAAACAAATTCCAAGTGTGTCTAACAGTTGGTAAATGGATGAACAGAATGTAGTAAATCCAGCAATGCAATATCACTGCAACAAAGAGAAAACAAACCAAACTGCTGGCAGAGAGCTGTCTGAACAGCCCCAAACACTGTAAGACAGTTAAGCCATATATGAGTCAACTGCAATGAAGTTTCTAGAAAAGACAAGCTATAAAGCCAGAAAGCACAGAGCTAGGAATGGGAATGGGAACTGGCCAGAAACGGGCACAAGAACTCAGGATGACAGAGACTCTGGAACTGGGCTGTGGCGCTGCAGCTGCGGCACTCATAGGACTGGCCTGACATGCTTACGACGGCTCCTCTCTCCAGTCAGACAGACAGTCAGCAACCAGTAACCAAACAACTTTCTTTCAATGCAAACTACCGCACATGTGCAAACTCCATGGCACATAAAACCTACCCAGCTCAACAGTCATTAAAAGACTCGGCGCCATGCTTTCTGGGCTCTGGGGCAGCCAGCGTCCTTCCTCTTCATATCAGAAAAAGCTGCTGAGGTGATTCCTCAACCCAGGACACTAACATGTTAGTTAAGGGGGCACGAGGACACCAAACTGCACATCTGTTTCCAGATTCCTTCTGTGGCTGGTTCAAGGTCTCTTGGCTTACATACGCTTTTTTCTTCACGAACACCAGACTAACAGTAGGAACTGCAGCTGAAGATTACAGCAAGCTTTGAGTCCTGCTACCTTGTGTGCAGAAAGTCTATATTCTGAGATCGTTCCCCCATTCTACATGGTTTCACGGTATGAGCTGGGAAATCAGTTTGTCTCCCTTCTCTCACATACACGAAAAGCTGGAGTCTTCCACATGGACGTTCAGAGGCCAAGGGCTGAGAAGTCAAAACTTTCTTATTTGTGGACACATGAGATGCTGAGACTTCCAGGGTCTATTAAGTCCATTTGCTTTCCATCACCAGAAAGACGTTAACTTTAAAAAATAAAGAGGGTTCTGTTTTAGCTGTGCTGCTGGGAACATGGAACACTTTTTCAATGCCAGGATACAATTTCCAAAAACTCCCAAGAGACTAAAAATCAGGAAAATTCTGGAACAATGGATCACCGCCACTAATACTGAAACGTCTTAACTTCTTACTCTGTCTCGAAACCGAATGTTAAAGACAGTGGGAGTGCAGAAGGGAGGAGACTAAGAACTATCCACGTCCAGCACAGGAGGCACACAGAGTTTTGAGCAATAGATGGATGCTAACTTCACACTTTATTTGTTCAAGAAGACCATCTGAATGTTGATGGCAGAAATCAAGTCCCCTCAATTCTACAAAATAACCAGGGTGGAATTAGCAGAACACATCAATATCCTGCCGTCAGCCTGGAGACCCACACCTACTCTGCCCACCTACAGAGATTTTCCTGCACCCCTGACAGGGACCTCATCAGCTTTCTTTCAGCATCTGCCTTCTCTAATTCCTTTTTGATAATCTCTACTCCTTGCCCAGGTTTTCTATGTCATGAATATGAAATAAAGTTAGTAACAAAGTTGTCTAAATAAACAGAATTTGGTAAAGAATGATCAGAGATAAGGTCACATTTCTGGCCTATCCTGGTTCTTAAGTCCTGACAGAACTTGAGTGATGGATTCTAGTCCCACCTGCAAAAACAGAGGGCACTTACACAAGAAATGCATTCTCAAGTAAAAAGACCACCACCACTTACACATGGATCACTCAAAGCCCTCCCTATCAGTGCCTACAAATCAGGCCAAAGTATTAAAATGGTTTCAGTTAATTCAGTTACTCAATTCCCCATCGTAACTTCCTGCTTGTGTGTGCGAAAAGCTGCTTTATCCAAACAAGGTCCAGGCATGAAACCTGAGTGTGGATGTCCTCAGGTGAAGCTCAGCACAGTGGCAGCCTTCATCCCTGCGTGTGCTTTTGTGTTATTTGCGGCACACTGCTTTGTGAGTGGTGGTTGGTGTGTCCTGTGCTGTATCTTCCCCTCGTCAGAAACGACAGCTCGTTTCCTTGGTATTTTCCAGGAGCTTTTGACAGAGGGCTTTATGTACAACAGATTCCAGACAAAGTGCTGGGTCGCTGGCTGACTTGAGCTTTCTACGTTACTCATTACTGAAGAATAGGTAATTGTTTTTCCATGTATTTCTCTGGATCATGTAGCCTAGAACATATAAACCCAGGGTTTTGTATGAGAGAGAAAAACAGAAGGAAGATGGAATTTTCCAGCCGAGAGGCTTCAGAAGCTCCCGTATTCTTAAGCCAATCCCCCCGAGTGGGGCAAGGGTCTCTCCTCTTATCACGTGGAGCCAGTGATGTCCCATGTCTCAGGAAGCTGAAAAGACACGAAGTCTCTGCACTTCAAACATCCTGAGCAGAGTCTCGAGAGGACACCGGAGGAATGGATTCAAAGTACGTCAGGTACAACATCTCATCTAGGCTTACTACGTCTGCTCACAGAGAGTAGAAAACTGATGTTCTCAACGTACAAACCGGGAAAACTAAGTTCAAAAGCCAAATAGCAACTGGGGGAAGTGACCCACAGTAAGGCATTTTAGAGTAAAATTTTTAGAATTTAAAGAAAAAGAAATCCAGGCACTCAGGTGGGGGGCAAGGGGGGAGAATGGGCCACTCTGAAGAAAAGGAGTGAGATCAGAGAAAGAAGAACAAGTGAAGGCGAGGGCTAAGGACAGATCGGCAACCACACAGCTGTGACCCAGTATCATCTCCACAACCCTTCCTGTGAGAGAGACACCAAATCAGCTTCCAAAAACCACAAGGCAGGAAGAGACATCACCTGAGAGTGACCTTAGGGTGTGAAGAGTGAAGGGGACACCTTGAGGGGTTATGTGCTACCAATAGTGAAGGCATATACTTGACCCTCCTGTCAATGACCAAAACTGAGCTGTGTGGATCTACAAGTGTGCCATGGAAAACAGCTGGTTAACCACGTCGTACACATTTACTTAGAAGTAAAAGCATATTTCAGGACATGTGATAAACGGCGAAGGAACAGAAATGGAGTCTAATTTCCTCCTTGCTCACATCACAGAAAGAAGGGTGTTTATAAAAAGTAACTGGAGAACCAAACCAGACATTGCCCCAAACCCCCCAAAATGACAAAAGCAAGCCACCAATTCATACAAAAACAAGCCAAGCTTTAATCACTTTGTGTACTGGGCTCTCAGAGGGAAACAAAAGCCACGTCACAAACCCAGGGCCAAAGTCAGGTCTGGTGTCAAGGCTTTCTGCCACTGATCACTCTTTCTAGAAGATACTAAAGAAACCTCCTCCAGAAAACCCAGAAAATCTTGACCAGCATATTTTCATGGATACTATCAGCAAGGAACAAAATAGCACAATTTAACAAATTGGTAAAAAAAAAAAAAAAAAAAATTCTGAGACAGAGTTTCTCAGTGTATCCCTGGTTATCGTGGAACTCACTCTGTAACCCAGGCTGGCCTCGAACTCACAGAGATCTGCCTGCCTCTGCCTCTTGAGTGCTGGGATTAAAGGCGTGCGCCACCACTGCCCGGTTAGATAAGTTTTTAAAAATCTTGCAGCATCAAGGTAAGGCTGTAGCAGTAAAGAGCACTTATGGGCTTCATCGTCTAATCAATCACACAGCACTTATGGGGCCACGTGAGTCCCGAGAGCTAGGGACTCGTGGATGAACAGAGAGCAGACAGGGACTTGTGGATGAACACAGAGCAGAAAGACTTTGGCTGGATTCGTGGATGAACACTGAGCAGACAGACTCCGGCTGGCTTCTCTGGGCCAAATACATTCGTGTGTCTGCCTGCTCTAACACATGATGAATGGAAACAATGACAGGTCCTAACCCAAGGTGACACCAGTAGGTGCTACTAAAAATAACACATCTTATTAGTGCCATATGAGCCCAGGCACAAAACAGCGGCTCATTAAAATGCCCAAGCTTAGAGCGACTGCCAATGAAAGCCTTCTGTCACAGGAATGAAATTAATGCTGCCTATAAAAGTAACTAAAAAGCCACAAAAAATGTTCCTCTCCCACCTCCCTTTCCAACCCAAGTCTTATGTTTTATATGAAAGTAGCTTTCATCTTTCTCAGCATGGAGGAATTGGTGGTGGCTGGCATCAAACACACTAAAATCAACACAAGTGTAATTATCTGCACTCTTTCAAGTGTTTTCAAAATACATGCTGGTTGAGATGCTCTTAATTTAGAAATGCGTGCTCTGTGCTGGTGGTGGTCGAGGCCGAACAGGAATTTCAGATGCAGCCTGACATTATTTTCTGCAGCAGTCACTTGACTCACTCACACCGCCCACCCTAGGCAGAGTAGCCGATACCGTGCTGGTTGTGACAGGCTTTCGTGGGACACTTACATCAACTACTGCGTGTGAGGCTCAGAACTGTGCTTGCCACGTGGCAAGTGCTGGCTACTGATGTGTTAATGGTTTCACTCGGAGTCTCTGAGTAAGCGGGTGAGGATGAGCGGGTGACTGTGGGTTACAAGGACCGTTTAGGGCAGGCTGGTCATTGTTTTAATTTTCCTGCTATGCCGGCTTAAAGCTGGCGGGGATTTTACCATACACAGAATTGTCAGAATCTTTTTCTGGTTTTAAATTGCAGATTCTTAAAAAGAATCAATCTATGGAACAGATGAGAATTTAATAACATAAAATTATACAAATTAAACTGTCTTTCTTAGGTTACAAAAATATATTTTATCAGCAATTTTTTCTTGGTTTAGATTAAAGTAAGCAAAAAATGTCAAGAAACTTACATAATCTGATCTGACTTGAGACCTGCATATAGAATAATACGTTTGTTAAGGACTTATAAGAAATAAGAGGGCAGGAAGAGGTGCAAAAACAAAATGCAGGTACCCAGGGGTCCCTCAGCATCCCTGCAACACAACTCATTGCACACAAACACACCTCTCTGCTTGATTTCTTTGCAACCTCTCATAAATCATTCCGTCTCCCATCTCAGGCACAGTGGGCACACAGGACACAAAGCCACTCACTGAGGAGGTGAAGAAGGGCGGGCTGGTGATTCATTAGAACCCATAAAGCTTTTCTATGGAAATCAAGAATCAATGAAGCTATTGTACGAGGCCATGGCTCTGCAAGTGTGGACTAGTTATAGATTCTCTCAGAGCAACAGCACTCTCAAACAGAGGCACAGGCACCAAGCCAGGGAATTCCAGGGGACCCTTGCCCCAGGTGTAAGGGTAGCTGCCCAAACCCACCAGTTTTCGGGGTGCAGGGAGTGGCTACCAGTTTGGGGGGTGTACTTGGTCACATGCTCCAAGTTTGTACGGGCTGGTTTACTGGTTTGAGCTCTGACGGCTTCAAGTGAAGCCTAACACACACCACTGCCTCTATATGCACAGGCAAAAGTAACTTTCTTTGTTGATGGAGGTGGGTCTTGTATTTATCTGTTGCTTTTATTGGTTAATTAATAAAGAAAACTGCTTGGCCCTGATAGGACAAAAAATTAGATAGGCGGAGAAAACAGAACAGAATGCTGGGAGAAAGAAGCCAAGTCAGGCACTCGCCATGATTCTCCCACTCCAGACAGATGCAGGTTAAGATCTTTCCTGGTAAGCCAGCTCGTGGTACTACACAGAATATTAGAAATGGGTTAGATCAATATGTAAGAGCTAGCCAATAAGAGGCTGGAACTAATGGGCCAGGCAGTGATTAAAAAAATACAGTTTCCGTGTAATTATTTTAGGTAAAGCCATGCGGGCAGCCGGGTGCCGGGGACGCAGCCCCACCACTCTTATTACAACACTTTGTAACAACTTAAATACTGGTTTCCAGAATTACAACTGAATATAAAAGACCTTTGTCACAAAAGACAAACATGGCAGTAGAACATTTAAAGCCTGAACTACACCTACCTTTAAAACATTCTGCATGTTCTCACGGCACAACTGCCACAAAAGTGTGCAATGCACCTCAAAGGAGTAAATGGTGTTGAACATGCGAACCTCACTGGGTTGACACAGATTTAAAAATTGTGGTGAATTATCCCAACAGAGATTACCATGGATTGTATGGCTCGTGTGTGTAACTAGATAAACAACAGAAAAGCAGAGTGAGAATGCTCCAAACTGTAGGATTTCATCAGAGAACACACAGAGCTGACAGCCTGATGCCATTGGCCACAAACACCTCAACACCCACAGGTCTCACTTGCACTTTCCGGTTGTTAATAACTCTGCACATTTCAATCCACCTTTCAGAAAACTGCAAGTTCCAAAGTTCTGCTTTCCAGGTTCTGGGGAGTGAATGTCAGCTCCCCGTGAAAGCCACGACGCACAAAGGCCGGCCCATCGCACCCTGGATGCCTGCTGTAGACACACCAGACGTGGAAGATGGCTTCCTGAGTCAGTCCAGTGGCCAGGAAGCTTCGGATCTCAGCATACACACAAAGACGCTTTCTCCACATTATCATCAAATGTGCAGAAAACCAAGAAGGCGGATTCTTTGGACTCTAACAACAGAAATTTTCTTTCTTGAAGGAGCGCAATCTCACTGCAAGTGCATTTTCTTTAAAATATACTATTTCATAAGGTGCTGTTGTGAAACATATTTTAATTCTTAGATTAGAAGAGATCTAAAACTTTGTTCACATGTATATGTCTTAAGACATCAGCCCTTACTCTCTAACGGTGATACATAATTTGTGTTTAATCTTCAAGTTAAAAGTTGATGTGATTTAAAGCCAACAGATCATGTAGCACAATCTACTATTTTTAACACACATACTTCTCACTATTGAAATCACAACTGGAACTGACCCCACAGAGCTGGCCTCAGACCGTCCTCGGTGGGCCACTCACGTTCTTGCCTTCTGGTTGCAAAATTTATTCAAACTAAATAATGGGCATTTGAAACAATAGAAAAGGGGAGAAAATCAGGGCGAATAGAGAAAGATTCCAGGAAGCGGAGAGAGGAAACAGTCATGAGAGAATCCAGTTACAGCCGTGGACAGAGAGAGACGGGAGCAACACAGAAATGAACGACAAGGAACATCCCAAGAAGAAGCACAGCAGAGAAGACAGTCAGTCAGAAAGATATGCAAAGTTCTCAAAGACGGTTCTCTGGCGAGCAGAAATGGCCAGAAAGGGAAGCTCACAGTGGCCAGGAGAGTCCAGGGATCTCTCTAACTGCTTATCTGGTGGCACGGTCACTTAACTTACTGTTTGCTGGTTCACAGCCGAGCACAGGCAGCGGACTGTCCTGCTTCTCTGGCTGGGACAATTTCTTTAAGGGGAAAGCAAATGCGTCCTGTAAGATGACAGTCTTTCCACACAGCTCGCTCCGAGCCTGGCCTGCTGCCACAGCTGTTTTCCTTTCTCAAGACAGCCAGGAGGTTCTGTTTTTCACCGGGCAGTAAAAGCCGCATCCGCCTATAGACGGAAAACATCCCAGTTCTAGCGTAGATGTTAGTACAGGCCGCTTAGTCAAGGCCTCTCTGATCTATTCCATAGTCCGTTCAGCCAAATCTACCTAGTCCAGTCCAGTCCAGTCTAGTCCAGGCCATCCCAGAGAGGCCTGAATGTGGGGACACCTGAGGAGTGGAGGACAGGAAGGAGGACACCTGGCCAGCCCAAGAGAGGGCAAGGACAAAGAAGACAAAGGAGCAGACAGCGGCCAGGTCCAGAAGGAATGGCCTCACAAGCACACTCCCATTTTAGTCTTGCCAAACTGGCGAAAGCAGAAGCGTGCACGGGGAGACACACAAAGGACACAGGGGCTAACTTGCTTGTGGCCCAACAGGCGTTTTCAATTTCGTTTTCATTTTCATTTTAAGACAGGGTCTCTTTACAGGACCCTGGCTGTCCTGGAACTATGTAGACCAGGTCTGCCTTGAACTCAGAGAGATGTGCACACCTTTGCCTCTTGAGTGCTTGGATTTAAAGCCCGAGTCACCAGCCAGGCTCAGCAGACCATTTTCTTCTTGAGTGAGCTGCTAAGGCTCCACCAGCAACAGGCTCTCACGTCCGAGCCCTGGACCTGGGCTGAACTCTCAGCCAGTGTCGTCCTCATTTTAGAATTAGGGGACACACACATCCCCTGGGCCCTGTGTCATTTGGATCCCATTCTAAAGCTCCCGGGACACAGATCTCACGGCGCACACGGCCCTTCAGAGGGCCTGCCCCCCAGTGTTAACACAAGACAAGCCCTCCACAGTGCCGGTGGAATCTGGGAGAAGCGGGGACAGGGACAAAACACATGGCCACCAGGCACATCCAGTGCCCTAAACCGCTACCCACATGGTCTCAGAGGAAAGTCAGAGGTGCAGCCTCCAGCAGGTCTACCAGGACACAGTGGCGGGCGGGCTGGCTGAGGGGGCAGTGCTATTACTGTGCTCCAAGGTGGAGGCCTCAGTTGTTCTGGCCTCCCCAGTTCTGACACAGTTACTGCTTCAGATTTTGGTAGAGGCGATACCAAGTATTCGATAATGACTTCTCCTTTTTCCATGTGTGGCTGATCTTATTTTTTGCCTAATAATTATACCTGCAAACATCTGTTCAAGTGCTTTTCACTCTTTAGACATTTTACGATCTCATTCATCACTCACAAACCTTTTAAGAGTTCAACAACCATAACCTGCTACAGCAAGCTAAGGTACATCCCCAAATCCGTCTGCTTAAAAAGAGTATTTTCTTACCACTGCTGAACTGAGTTGACATAAATGGCTTCTCTCTAATAAAGTGGGGTGGGGGGTACTTCTCAGACACTCAGGGCCCCTTGTGTGCCAGCAACAATATGCCTAGTTAACCCTGGTCTCCTCCAAGTGGCCCTGAGTGCCCTTAAGTGCACTGGGGAGCTCCACATCTATTTTACTGTGAGCTTCATGCACGTTCTCAGACGCCACAATGCCCATACTAAGGCAACACATCACAGAAGCTGGCAGCATCGCTATCAGCAAGAATTTGGCTTCAGAACCCAGTGATTCGTCATCCATCCGGGCAGAACAACAACACACCACTATTTTAGTCCCTTGGCGCTATTACCACCCCAACCCCCAACTGCATAAGTATATTTAAGCAAAACTGACAAAACCAAAACATGCCATTAACATTTGCCCCCTTTTCAATAAGAAAGGGGGCTAATAGGTTACTCACCTGATTTCAAAATATTTACTTCACGATGAATCAAGTTTCAGCCTCAAGCATTCGTTCACAAGGGAGAGCAGGGAGCAAGGTCTATAAACTATTCAAATTCTAAATTCAGGGGGACAAATTCACTTGATGGACAGAAAATAAAACCGGTCCCGGCATCTCTGAAGTTGCCCATTTCCCACAGGATTCCGGGTAGGGGTTTGGCTGCGTGGGCTCGGGTACCGTTGCCTGTGGGGGTCCTCCGGGAAGAAGCTTTCCTTTCTCAGGAGGCACCGCGGCAGTGTAAGGAGCACCCGACAAGCCCCCATCCCGGTCACGGCGTACACCACTGTTTATCAACAGCCTACACGGGTAAAGCTTTCTTGCTGTAAATTTAACACAAACTCCTCAAACGCTATTCTAGTAGCAGAGACTGAATCCCGGGCGCAAGGCAGCACACACAGGAACCCCTCCCGGCAGCGCCCTCCAGGGCCCCTACCTTTTCAAAGGCGGCTTCTTGCTTCCCTCGTTTGCGTTTTCGGGGTCTGCGGTTCAGTCGGATCCATTTCTCCACCTGCAGTCAAAACCCAACAGCATTTCAAGAAGGCCGAAAGGTGCAGGCGTCCATCTCACCTGGAGCACCGTGCGCTGCTGCCACCTCTGCCCGCCGCACTCACCTCTGAGCCCACTCGTCGCGCCAGCCCACTCCGCTTGCAGTCCTCGGCCTCCTGCTCCTCCTGCAGCGCCTGCGGGGAGAGCGAGTCAAGTTCACGGAGCCCAGCGCCACGAGCGCCACCTCGGCGGGCGCGGGGCGGGGCCTGCCTTAAAGGTGTAGGCTCCCAGGTCCCCGCTGTTATTGTTCTTGGAAAGCACCCTCTGCCCGGGCCTGCGCCCCCATATGCCTCTCCCCACCCATCCATCCACTCCCGCCTTCCCCCCGCCACACACCTCCTGGTCCAGTCTGAGGCTGAGGGATGGAAGAATCCTCCATCCCATCCTAAGCCAAGGTTCCGGAGGAAGCTTTCTGCCAGCATCTCCCAGGTAGCAGGTGACCTGGGGAGTCCCCTGTGCGTGTCTCCCCGTGGACCTGCATAGCACGAGGGTGGAAGGGGGGCGGTCCTGTTCCACAGTCAAGGATGGACTTGCCCCATTTTCCTCCGTCCTCCGTGCCAACCAGGCCTGAGGAGAAGCTGCGGTGCCGCCGGTACTGGCTGACTCTGACCGCCCTTTAACTTTATCGCATTTCTTTAAAGAAAGTCTGTCGGGCCCTCTTTATTGCTACTCCATCCTTCTTTCAAGATCAAAAGGTTTAGATCAAAGCCAAGATCAAACTCGGGACTTAAATAGAAGCGACTTTGCCACGGAGTACTTTACACAACGAGGGGCTGCTTAATGAGACGTCAGAGTGGAAGACTTTATTGTGCCTCCATTCCCAAGCACAGCCGGACCCTCATGTGGCCACTAAAGATGCCTATGTCCTAAAATAAACAACAGGCCTGATCGAGTGGGGGATTCTCAGCAGTGTTTTTATTTCTAGAAACGCGAACCAAACCAAAAACTAACTCTAGAACGTAAGTAGATGAAGTCAGTTTTGTACCTCATTACCCAGGTACTAAAATGCGTATTCATTTGCTAAGTCCGTCACAACCAAGTTTATCCTCCATTAAGAGGAAAGCACAGAAATAGTTAACGATTTGGAAAGCCTGGAAGCACGCATACACGTAAACATATAAATTATCAACATGCATTATGCAGATCTACTTAATTTTAAACAGAAAGAGAACGTTAAAGTATTCAGGCTTCATGCTGCTCACAATTCAAGAATCATATATTCACCATGGCAGACACTGTTTTATTCGGTTATTCCCCGTGGGTGTTTGCCGCCTTTAGGAACACTGACATAAACCGCTCAATGCAAAGAGTTTATTAAAAGGAAGAAAGGTAACTATTATAAACTAAGTTTACACAGACATCTACGAGAACCTGTTATGGCTGGATAGTATTTAAAGGCTTTTATTTCCTGCCTTATAATTTTCATTTGATTGTAATCTCAAACACACATGTGAGCTTGCTCTCAGATCCATAGCCCCACAGAACCACTGGTGATGAGAGCACAGATCTGGAACTCTGGTCGTCCTGGCCCAGCACAGGGGCACAAGGGCTCTGACTCCCTGAACTTCCAAAGCTGAGATCCACTCTGCATGCCTCCCGCCATGTTCCCTTGTCCACAACCCTTTCCACAGGGAAGCCATGAGCGTCTGTCCAAAGGAAATTACAATTCCATCACTTTGCTTTACAGAAAACAGACTGCCTGCCTCTGGCTCTCAGCTCATGTATCATATCTGAAAGATTCCTCCTCACTATCAAGTTCAAATTCTAGTATTCCCCAGCATTCACCCTGCCTGTATTGGCTTCCTTCCCCCTTTGTCACTGAGACCCCATTTTTACAGCAGTTAGAATTTTCCGATCTCCAGAAAGCATATTATCTACCATTGCTACTGTGTAATCTATAAAATGCAATTACATTCTACATTTCTGACATCTGAAGAGCCAGTGTTAAGATGCTGCAATTGAAGCCCACAGCCTACTAAGCTCACTTAGTTTGGTACAGTTTTTATGGCTACTTATTAATTTATCCTGTGGGTACGTGTGTGGGGGAGCATGGGCATGCATACACCATGCCATGTGTGTACAGGTCAGAGGACAATTTGTCCAAGCCAGGTCCCCCCCTACCTTGTGGGGTATGGGGACAAAACTCAGGCTGTCAGCCTTGGCGGCACCCACCTCCACCCACTAAGCCATCCTGCCACCCTGTTACTTATTATTATTATTAACCAATCAAATGCCTACCTCCTAAGCACACGTGGGAGGGTAACATCCTGTTGTTTCGTTCTTGATTTCTGTCTAAAAGTACTGCCCATCACACAACAAACATTCAATGTTTTAAAAGCGAATGGACCTGGAGAGCTCAGTGGATAAAGCCGCTCGCTACCTCCCCAGGAGCCATGTGGTGGAAGGAGAGAACTGACTCCCAAAGGTTTTCCTGACCTTCACACACACCATGGTACCTGTGCCAACACACATTCACATGCTAAATAAATAAATGTAATAAAGGTTTATTTAAAGTGAATGAAGTACATAGGGACAGAGGAACACACGGCACACAGTTCAAGTGTGTGTGTGTGTGTGGGGGGGTCTTACGATGATTATTTCTCTAACTCCAATTTCTTTAACTGCTAGAATATCACCGTTTGTAAAAAGCACAAAATTATACACTTAAATTTTTAAAAAAGGAACACAGTTCTAAAATGACGTTAAAAAAACAAAAACAGAAAATGAAAGGTCCCTGTAACCAGTAATTCAAATTACAGCTCAGAATGGTGTTGGGGGGGCTAAAGTCAGAATGAAATGTAACACTAGAAAAATTAGTGTTTTTATTGTTCAACCCAACCTGAGCGCATTTCTCTGCTGTTTACTTAAATCCCTCCTTGCTTATGAGTTGATATAAATGTCAGCAGGCTGTGGAGAAGCCTTTAAAATCACTGAATTCCGCAGCTGGGGACGAATAGTCTAGCATCTTCCAGAGTGGCAAAAGCACTTCCAAGCTATCTTTTAAAAATGGACCACTTTATGCTTGAATTCTATCTTTTTAAATGTCTCAGCTAGTTGACAGGCATATTTAGAAAGGAAGTTTTTCTTAAAAACTTTTTGTCAAAGCAGTTCCTAACAGTCAAAGGCAATTTCAGAGGCCGAGGAAATGCCTCTGCTTTCAAACAAACCTGTGCTCTAAGCAGAAACTGGAGATTATTTTCAGAGAATGTCGCTTTTGGGTTTCTTTTTCAATTTTTCAATTTTTTTTTTTTTTTTTTTTTTTGTGGAAGAGGAAGTTATTCCTCTCACAGGAAAAGGCAGTGATGCCAATCTCGTATTGATAGGGTGGGTGTTCTCTTCCTGCTTCTATGTGGTGAATGAAACACAACAGAGGAGTGAGTAGAGCCCACAGGAAACCCCGTAGGGTAAACATGGGGAGCCCTTTAATTATTCCAACAGACAGAAAATTATGCTTCCCTAGGCAAAGCCAGGGGAGAACCATCTACAGAGGGAAGCCGAGGACTTTGCCTCCCAAATAGCTAAGCACTCTGTTGCTAACATACAGCAGGCATGGTGGCCTACATTCGTGATGTCATCATTGCAGAGGCTGTGGCAGGGCTCTGAGTTCTGGGTCAGTCTGAGCAACAAACAAACAAAACAAAACCAAACAGCAGGAATCCAGGGGGCCTGGAAAGAGAGTGACCTTTAGAGGAAGCAGCAGGAACAAGTCAGGAGTAAGAGCCTACTGATAAAGTGTTACAGCTTTAAATCTGCAAGAATGTAACAGGACTCATGCCTGCTTTCCCTGAGTTTAGAAGAATCGCACATAGCTTGCATGGTACTGTCTGCTTCATCAGTGTTAGGGTGAAGGCCCTAGTTTCTTTCTAAGGGGGATTTTAGCCCTGCTAGGTGAGTGTAATTCCACAGCATTATTTTCAGAAGAGACGTGTGGCTCATACCAGACAGACCACTGTGGGCTCTGGTCCCTGCCCAGACTTACATTTTCCTGCCTGTAAGTGTAGCCCTGAACTCATCGGCGTACCCAGAACCCTCTGCAGAGCACAACCAACTGGACAATGTGTAAGATGCTCTCCCCCTTATACTTTTAGTACTGAGGGAGGAGCCTTGCATTATGTACCCTAAGCAAGGCCTCCTCTAATGAGCTGTACTCTCTGCCCCAAGACAACCACCCCATGATCCTCTCCGATATGGTAACCAATAGTGCTGCTACTAAAAAAATAATACAAATCAATAAATAAATCACACCTACACACACACACTTCCCATGTATTCTTGCACTACTGCTGTTTAAACTTCCACAAGGGACATAAGAGTTCATTCTTAGGTTCAGTCAGACCTCCATAAATCCGGCCTTGGCCTTCTTCTTCCTGTGCTCTAGGAATGGCCTCTTACCATGCAGGTCTGGCGAGAAGCGATTGTCCCTTAAGGAGAGACAGTGAGAAAAGGCCCCATAAACTCACGGCTGTGCTTACCAGGAAGAGGGACGTTGCCTTTGGCATTTTTACTTCTCTCTGGTATCAGAGTCAGGAGTGGTCAGACTAGGCTCCTGGTTTTCACCTTCTCAAAACTAGTTTATCAATCTTCCCCAATACTTGGTGCTTTGGGGACTCTCCTTAGCCAGGTTAGAAACCTCAGGGACAGTTTGCAGAATATTAACTATGCTCCTTGCCCATCTTCCTGCCAAATTCTGCAGTATCTATCTACTTTGGAAGCAGCCTTAGCTCCATTTTGGGCAGGAGAGACAATGATAAAGTATTGGGATTTTAATTTTCCCCTTTAATCTCCATTTCTCCTTGATGGACTGGGAAAATGCCATGTTTCCAGCATTTCTCTCTGTATTAGCACAGCACTTGGACGTTATGTGTAAAGCTAAGGCCATATGATGACGATTATATTCTCTACAAAGGTCTGAGAAAATATTAGGAAACACCACCGAAATGTAACACACAGGTGTCACAAAAATGCTGACAGATCCAATGTCTTATCTGAATGGTACCAAAGCTGGCAGGGAGGATGTACACTGGACATACAAGCGTGATAGAGACCCTACTGCAAATGAGAAGAGCAGGACACCACACTGACACAGAAACGTGGATGCTGTTACGAACACCTGGACACTCTGTCAGGGTCTGGATCCAACAGCTGTCTGGCATCTCTAAGCCATCTTTCTCACGGAGGACAGTAATCCAGTGCCACATTTGGGTGCTCAAGACAGGAAGCAGTTGTTACATATCAAGGTGTAACTATCAGAAACAAGCAGCAAGGCAGCTACTAGAACCCGAAGGGCTGGACCTGAAGACTGAAGTATCAGCCATGAGAGACCACAGAGCCTTGGTAACTGGTAGAAAACCAGAACAGCCCAGTTCCAACAGGAGTGGTTTACACAGCACTGGACACCCAAGCTGCCCCACCTGTGTCTCACAAGGTATCAGCTTAAGCATGGAGACACCGGGTCAGGGTAATTCCAGTGCCTTTAGCACTTCGTCTGGCCTGGCCTTAGGTCTTGATGGAATAAGGGAGCATCACTTAAAATCCTTGTTTATTCTGTGCATCCAGTTAACCCCATGTCAAAACATGGACCATAGAATACAATCCAACCCTCTAACGTCTGCTGGAAGAGACATCATCCTACGTCCTTCATCAGGAGTGTGGCTGTAGATCTTTAATGTGTGAATATGCAGACACACGTGCACGTATGCATGTCCATGTGGAGGTCAGAGGTCAACTTCAGGTGCTGGTCCTTGGGAGCTGTTCACATCAGCTTTGGAGACCCTCATTGGACAAGGTAGCTACAGTGCTAGGCTTTCTTACAAGTGTTCTGTGGATTTATTGACTATGCCATCTCCCTAGCCCCTGACTATAATTCTTTATGTGACCTTGGCATTCACTCCTAGACACTATAATCTTACAGAGAGGTCATAGGTGAAATACAAAATTACATATAGGGTTTTCCACCTGTGGTTCCCACCTCTGACATGTGAGAGGCGGTGTGTTGGGGTGTGTGGGGGTGTGTTGATATGTGAGAGGCGGTGTGTGGGGTGTGTTGTGGTGTGTGGGGTGTATTGGGGTATGTTGGGGTGTGTTAATGTATAAGAGGCGATGTACTGGGGTGTGTTGGGGTGTGTGTGGGTGTTGGGGTGTGCGAGGTGATGTGTTGGGGTGTGTGGGGTGTGTTGGGGTGTGTTGATGTGTGAGAGGCGGTGTGTTGGGGTGTGTGTGTGTGTTGGAGTGTGTTGGAGTTTTGGGGTGTGTTGGGGTGTGTTGATGTGTGAGAGGCAGTGTGTTGGGGTGTGTGTGTGTGTTGGAGTGTGTTGGAGTTTTGGGGTGTGTTGGGGTGTGTTGATGTGTGAGAGGCAGTGTGTTGGGGTGTGGGTGTTACAAATCACAACATATAGGTGACCACTAAGATTTATACCACAAAGTCATCTTAAGCTCCTCTTTTTAGTAATCTCAATGTGCCAACAGTGCCGAGGACCACTAAATTGGGTGGTTTAAATGATGCCCCATATCCAATAGCTTCCAAATATACAGATGTTTGGAGGGAATCCAACTCTGAAAGCCAATAAAACAGAGAGTGACCACATACCATGTTCTGTGACAGCAGGTTCCCATGGGCAGAAGGGGACATGGTGACGAGGAGGATGGGCTGATGGGTTGACACAAGGAGCATTTCCCATAGCATGTAGTTAGGAATAAACTCAGCCATGCATTAGACATGCACACGAAAAGACTTAAAACAAGATTCCCATGGTCCTTCCTCACAGAAGCAAGGAGTCCCCGTGAGACTCTGGGTTAATATACTTCTGGGTCCTGCACAGAGATTTTAGCATTTGTCTTCAGCTGGCCTGGTCTGATGCTGACCTATAGTACTGGCCACACTTTCCATGGTCTGATTACAGAGCTAGCTTAGGATCCAGGGGAAGTCTATCCAATGGAAAAGATCCTTCTCTGTGTTCAAAGGGATTGCTCCATTAAAGAGTAGCCCATGCTAGCTGACTTCCTTGAGGTGTGGGCAGCCTGCTCTGACGAAATGGGTTCCCTTGCTTAGAAAACACACGCACGCGCATGCATGTGCTCTGGGAGAAAAAATGACAAACATCTCCCTAAAGGCACAGGCACAGACATATGGTACGGTTGTATTTTACTAGGTGGAAAGCCGACAGCACATGTGGGTATCTTCCCATCACTTCCTGAGGGCTGATATGGTACGGTGCTGTACAGCATACAGAAGCGTGTGTGTAAGGGCATGCCACTGCTTCATGTACCCCTTAAGGAGGGGCTGTCCGGGGAGTCTAGGGCTCCAGAAAGATCTATACTTTAATAAAACCTTCCCACTTGGACTAGACTGCCTGCCATCAGGTCTCCAAAAGGAACCTAAACAAGTCACAATTTGCAAACAGAATACTGGGCCTGAATCATCTCTATTAACAAGTATAAAAATCTCTCACACACAGAGGAATGTAAAATCTGCCACCTTTTGGAGACTCTGGTTGCTGACTGTAATATGAATAATTATGACAGAAAGCCAGTTTCCAGGGTGTTGTTCACCAAACACTCCATGGAAGGGGGTGCTCCGGGAAAACAGTGCAAGGACCTGTGCCGGTTGCTTGCTTACCAGTCCCTCTCTTCTTCCTGAGATGGTTCTCCAGGGCTGGAAGAAGTCAATGTTTACTGCTCCCCAGGGCCAGCAGTGTCCATATTAGGGAAGCCAGAGCTTGCATCTCCCTCCCTCCCTCCCTCCCTCCCTCCCTCCCTCCCTCCCTCCCTCCCTCCCTCCCTCCCTCCCTCCCTCGGCCTCCACCCACTGTGTGTGAAGGTGGGAGAATGGGTGCTGGGGAATGTGAACTTGATCCCACATTGATCAGCCAAGCAGCAAAGTCTTCTTTGTTCTCTAGATACCAAACATAGCTGCTCTCTAGAGGGGATCAATCCAGCCACTCCACACACAGCACAACTTCTGTGCCCCAGCAGACACCAGGAAAAAGTTGCACCCCTTAGAGCCACAGTGCAAAAGCCCGCCGGACAATTCACGTTTCTGTTGGGTGCCTCAGACTGGATCAAAGCCCACAGTATCCTAGGGCCTCCCCTTCTCTGAGTTGCCCATGGAACCCTAGGCTTTATGTGTGCTGGGTGAAAGCCCTGCCACCAGGTTTAGCCTTGTTCTGTCTGTTTTCCTGCTGTGGTTTAACCTATTATACAAATACTGTGGTCTCCTTTAGCTTTGCTTCATGTCTTCCTGGCTATCTGAGGTCTTAAGGTCACCGGAAAACAGGCTAGCACAACCAACTAGGCTGTTGCTGCTGTTGAAGCTGCCCTGTGAATCTGGTCTCACTGTCCCGGGATGAAGCCCAGGTGCAATGGCGGGGGGGGGGGGGCACTGAGGACTGAGAGCAGGACACTGTCTCTGCTTCTTGAACATTCGTATCACTCAACCTCTCCGAACCCGTGAGAAACACACACTTTACTGAGGGGAAAATGAGACGGTGCCAAAGCAGACAGAACAGTAATCTTTAATTCCTGTCCCCTCCACTCCCCACAGGGAGTAGCAGCCTTGGGCAGAACCTGTAGAGGTGTGGCCCATCTGAGCCACTGCAAAGGAGCACCTGTCCCTTCCAGTGGTGAGTGGCAGACAGGAGAAGCAGGTTCTCTTTCTCATATCCCTTATTACAGAGGAGAATCAACAATCCCACTACTAGACCCTTCCCATATAAGACAATAAGCCATATTTTGCTACAAGAAACAAAGCCAGATGTGGTGGTCCCATCTGTAATCTCAGCATTCATAACATCGAGTCAGGAGAATCAAGGGTTCAAGGCCAGCCTGGGATACACAGAAATGCACGGTGCCAAAGCACAGGAACAAAGACCACATAGCATCCCTACTACGCTGCTCTCTGAATCTATCAGTGTGACAAAGTAACAGCTGTGCAAACATCAGAAAGACAATGCGCTGGTCAGCTTCTTCATCTATAGCAAGGGCACAACAATGTTTATCCTGCAGACTTCTGGGTGGAAGTTCATCGGTGTCATGCATCATGTACCGAGCAAAGCCTTGCTTTCTTCCTGGGTGTGCTGATATGTAATATGGGGAAAGAGGAAAAAAATGCAGTTATATTTAAAAATACAGTTCTTAGGACTGGGGGGATGGCTCCATGGTTAAAACCCATGCTTTGAAAGCATGAGGACTTGAATTTGGATCCCATGAACTCATAAAAACAGAACTATGACCCCAGAGATAAGGGAGATCCCAGAGGCTTGACAACCAGCCCCAGTCTAGTAACCGGCGAGCCCCAGGTTTAGTGAGAGACTCTAACTCATAAAACAAACAAACAGACAAACAAAAATCCCCAAAATTGGAGGGGCTAGAGAGAAGGCTCAGTAGGTAGAGTTCTTCCTATTATCCCAGAAGATCCAAGTTCAGTCCCCAGCCCCCGCATCCAGTGGCTCACAACCTCATGCAACTCCAGCTCCAGGGGTCAGATGGGCTCTTCTAGCCTCTGTGCTCACAGGATATTCACACACACAGACATATGATTTAAAAAAGTATTAAAAACTTAGTTGGAAAGTGACAGAGTAAGACTCGCACACTGGAGATTTAAAAACTGCCTTTGGAGAGTAGGCAACTACATCTTCTTGGCTTTTATACATAGTTTCTTAGCAGATTTGCTGAGACTCAGGCAGATGTTCCTAACTACAAAACCAGTGACCACATAAACACACTTCAAGGAGGCCAGGCCAGTGAGAATTCTGGAGAAATGGACTTCATGACGCATGCAGACATGAAGACAAGCACAGGTTTGCTTGGTGGCACAGAGCAGAAGCGACACCACCACTGGGGAAAAGGGCAGAGGAGAGAAAAGCAGATTAAACCTTTGCTTGACAGGGGTGACTCCCCATCCCAGGACACACACAGCACCTCTGAAGGCGCCATCTCCAGTTAGTTCTAATCTCTTGTTCCCATGGAGCCCCGGTCCTCAGTTCTACCTATTGACTTTGGCTGCCCGCCCGTATGTTTTTATGGCAATAAAGTTGCTAAAATTAAAGAAGAATTGAACTCTGAAGCTTTGGGGCCCAAATGGTGGCGGGTTGTAAAACTGAGGCCGGTAACAACCAGGGTGCCCTCAGCACACTTAAAAACCATCTTATGTGTGTTCTCTCAGTGTGGTTTGCTATTTCCCTTGGCCTACAAAGGAAAATATTTTTAGCGTGTAGCACACTTTATAACAGACATATAAATGCACTGAAAATAAAATTTTAGAAAAGCATCTGGGTTTGATCATCCCAACCCTAAATAGGTTCTGCTTTTTCAACGTAAGGACCGCCACGGCGTTCTGCCGCGAGAGTGGCAGTTTCTCCTAAACATGGGCAGCATTGCGCCGGCTCAGTGTGTTTTGCTTTGTAAGCAGTAAATAGTCTAATGATTTAAACAGAAAGCCAGACTATGGGAGGCATCTTCTGGATTCGACCTGTCCTTCAGCAACATTATCCCCAGCATGTGTAGACAAAAGCCAGCAAGGAGGCTTGCTCTTCTCCCTCTCATGAAGGTGGCCTATGGTGTTCACCCATCTGTAGGAATTCTGAGGCTAACAAGCCCAGCAGTTTTCTCACCTATTGCTGGTCAGACAGAATAACATCTGTGGGCTATATCTGAGACCAGCACCTTCCTTAGGCATAGGCACACAGGTCCTGTAATCTGATTGTTACCTGGGCTTCTTCTCACTCATCTCTGGAAGGCTAACAAACAAGTAGAAACAGTGTTTCTTGATAAAGTTTATAGAACACCACCCAGGGAGGTGAAATTCCTCCCAACTGCCACACTGGGTCTCAAACCCAGTATAATTCAGATTCCAAGGAGAGAAAGGCTCTCCTCTTAGAGGTGACCAGTCACACCTACAATGCAAGAGCGGTGTGGTACACGGGTCCAGAAGCAGTGAGGTATCAAACGAGGGTCCGCTCAGTGTCTCACAGCTCAGTGGCAAGAAAGCTGCTCCAAGCTACATCCAACATCTGAACTACCAGTACAGTGGCAACACTACTTATCAGAGTCGCACAGTACAGTGGCCTGTGAAACCATCACCTTGAAGGAGATACAGCTGACCCTTCACCCAGCCTGCACTCTTGCTCATTCACTGCAGTGACGTCGCCTCGCATTTGATGTGTCAAACCACTGGGACCTTACACTGGGATAATGGACCAGAGGTAGGATGTGGGCAGAGGACACAAGGACACACCTGGAAGGACAAGGCCTCTGCTGAATGACCAAAACTCTCATTGGGGGCATCAATTTCCACACTGCCCTTTTGTAAGCCCGTGTGGAATTTGGGGGTCCGACAATCACTGACCTAACCTGACTGTGTCTCACTGGTTGGCTGGCCGCCACCTGTGCTCCTCCGCTGCTTGCTCTCAGCACAGAGGACAGGAGCCGAGGACCTGAGCTGAGAACTCAGCACTGAAAGTCAAGAGATGCGCATAACTTCTCTTCAGTGCTGCAGCTGATACGGAAAGATGGTTTTATGACCATTTGCCTCTTCTCATTTGTTCATTTTGATGGTTTGATATTCGCCATCTAATCTGGTTTCTACTTCAAGGGAAGATGGGCGGTATCCACCAAAGGCCAAAGCAAGCTAATCTGCAGCCACTCATACCAGAAACAATGAGCTCTTGGGTACACTAAAAGTCCACATTTCCCATGCTAAGCTCCAGTCCACACACAGGGCTGGCCTTTACAGACAGCTAAGAGAAGAGTTCTGCATGTCCGTCATGTTATCTGGAGAAGCCTGCAGGGTGAGAAAAAGCAAACACCACGGCTCACGGCCCTCTTCTGTGTGCCTATGTCCACCAAAAGCAAAGATGGAGCCATGCTGAGTTGTTAGGTTAAAAACACCACTAAAAATTACAAAAGACCATAGTCTGGGCCTTGGCTGTGCCATTAACTAGACCTGCAAGGGCACTTCTCATGGGGCCCATCTTACTGCGGTGAGGAAAGTAGGCATGGCTCTCCAGGACAGTTCCCTAGTTGGCAGTTCTAAAGTGGACAGAAAGTTGTGCCAACCAGAAAAGATAAAGTAGAGGAGGTGTGCCCAACAAACGCACCGTGCAAACATCAAACCTATCTGGTACCATATAGCGGTTCTTCACAATGGAGAAGGAAGAATGGTCCTGTTCTCTAGAAGCAGAATACTCCGGTGGCAGGAGATGGAATAAGATGCCCTGGACACTGAGGAAGGCCCCACTGGGAGCCACTGCCTCAAACTCCCGGATGCTGATTTTACCATCAAGAGGTGCGATGATGCCAGGTGACATGGGGCAGCACCAAGGCCTGAGTTCACTGGCCTGCTCATTGAACTCAGGAAGGACATCATGCTTCTGAGGAACAGGGATGAAGAGGAAAAGCTAACCAGAGCACTGGGGGGCTCCCGTGACACTTACTCTCCCAGCAGCTCTCTTCCTCCCAGTTCTGAGTTTACACGTTCCTCTCTAAAGAGCTCTCTCAACGAAGCCTCATTACAGAGAAATCCTTCAGGGTTGTCTTGCTTGTTGTGAGCAGCATGCTAGACTTGGAGGGGCATCACGTGAGTGCCATCACAGGGCTAGCTTACACAACAAGCTTGCTGGCTTGTGAATGAGTGGGAACGGGCTGAGCTTTAACTTGGCTCCTGAGTGGTCCTGATGACCAGTGGTCTCTGACCCAAGCCATCAGGGACCATTTTTCTAGCAGGGATTCAGCCTCTCTAATAAATCACTTGAACCACTCACCACTAACTCCATCTCCCTCTTCTTGTTTGAGGTAGGATCTGGCTCTAGCTCTAGTCTGCCTCTGGCCCTGTTGGGATCACAGGAAAGCGTTACCCTGCCTTGTTCTCCACCTTTCTGAAGCCCATTACCCTGGCTTCCTTTTTCTTCTGCCTCAAAAGGCACAAAAGATTTATTTTAGTTTACTAAACAAACACTTGATTTCTTTCCACTGGTGCCACATGTCTGAATGTATCTGCATCGATCTGGCCTAGTTTAGAATTTTCACTTTTTTTTTCTTCAAGGAAAAAGTTCTCTAATGTTCTTTAACCGAGAAAGCCTCTCTCACATGAATCACACACATATTCTATTAGCTCGCTTTAAAAATACATGCTCAGTTGCTAAAAATAGCAGCTCAAGGGTGAGGCACATGACCAGTAAAGATGAAGCCTTGGATGTGGGCCTGACCAGCACATGTCCACCAACACAGATGGCATAGCGCTCAATCTGCGATCCTAAGAGACACAGACCTTTGCTCTTGTTCCACTATCAGACTCTCCTATCCTTGCTGGGATCTGGGCACTATAAAATGGGGCATTTATATCAGCTGGCTTGCTCTACAAGGCTACTTATTCACTCTTACTGCGTATGCATGTATACATGCAGGTACGGGTGCATGTATGTGCGTATACACGTCTGTGGTGGATGGAGGCCTGGGGTCATCCTCATGAAGGCCGCTCCCCTCCTTTGGTACAGGGCCTCTCACTGGCCTGAAGCCACCATTAGGCCCCTTCCACTGTCAGAAAGGTCAGGGTGGATTCCTGAGCAGTGCACAGGGCCTCTCACTGGCCTGAAGCTACCATTAGGCCCTAGGATTAAGTATTCTAATAGCCCCTATTATTATCCAGAAAACATTATATGAGCATGCAACAGAACGCTTCCAAGCTGGCATTCTCTACCCAGAAAGCCCATCCTTTCTGAGAACACAAAGCCTCTGTACCTTTCCTTAGTCCTGTGACTCCCCTATTTCCCCTGTAGGGCTCCCATCTTCCATTGTTGGCTTGTGTGACCTTTGGCAACTTCCAGACATTTATTTGGAAAAGAAGTAGCACTTCCCCAAGATGGCAAAATAACCTTCTGTTCTCGGTTCTGGAACTCAGGCAGTGTGGGAATTGAGGTGGATCTCTGCCCTTTCCAGGACTTATGATGCAGCCTGCTCAACAGTACCTCACTGTCCTCTGCGCTGCCCTCGCTTCTGCCAGTTCTGACGCCACTGCTGGGTGCGTTGTTCTGAGGAGGAGTAGGTGCAGACGGAGCCGAGGTTCTCTTAGTGTGAGGTGAGGACTTGTTCAGACCTCTGGGAATAAGATGACGAGCAGTGGAAATCGAGAACAGAAACAAGGTGGGAAGTCGTTCCTGTCTTTTGTGAGAGGCCTGCTTGAACTTTGCAGACCAACTCTTTACTTGTGGATAAGCAACAGAGGCCTGGATTTCTCATCTACTTTGACTCATAGACTTTACAAACTTGAGATAGATTCACTTAGGTCTACTCTGTGGATAACTTTAAGGTATGATGACTCACATGTTAACCCAACTAACAGCTGCAGAACAGTTCTGCTCAACACCACACACACACACAGGCCACGAGAACAGTTCCAATCAACAACACACACAGCAGTTAAGCGTCTCAGCTGCGGCAGTGAGGAGGGATAGAGTCAAGCACCTGCTGTCCCAGTGCTGGGGCAGAGGCAAGAGTAGATCTCAGGAACCTGGTGGGCAGCTAGTCTGGATGATGGATGAGCTCCAGGTTCAGTGAGCTCTTGCATAAGACTGAAGGTCAGTTCCCAGCACCCATGCTGGTGATGCAATACTGACAGTAACTCTAGCTCTAGGTGATCTGACACAGTGCATATATGCGTGCGCGCACACACACACACTCATATGCACATACGCAAACAAAAGTAAGTCTTAAAAAACCCAGGCAGAGCGTGATAGAAGACAATACTGGGTGGTAACCCTCGGCCACTGTAGTTGCATGTACAGGCAGAGCCCCCCCAACACACAACACACAAGTGCATATACACATACAAACACCACACACGGAAACGTTTTAATTAATTTTTTAGCTGTAATTTTGTTATTGTTTTTGTCAGAGACTTGCTCTGTAGTCCACACATGGCTGAAACTCATGATCTTCCTTGTTTCAGGGCTGCAGTTATTATAGGTATGCCCCATGACACTCAGTGCAGTTGCTACATCTTAGAAGTGAGGCATAGCAGATAAAGTTTTACTAGGTTAGTTCATCTTACAGTATTTGAAGGACTGGCCCATGACTCCTGAGGACACAACCCCAGAGACACTCCAGCCCCTTACATAAAGTGGTGCAGGAACGGCACATGGCCTTCCACCTGTCCCAGTGGTTCAAAACCTGCAGAGGGCACACTACTGTTCTGGGAAGTCTGTAGGCATTCAAGCACCAACTGGACGTGTGAAGCCATGCACTCAAACACTGCACTTCAATATGTGGCAGAATTTTTAAAATTGAAGAAATGTTTTACTTTGTTTTCCTTTTTACTTCCTTCCTCCCTTCTTTCCTTCCTTCCTTCCTCCTCTCTTCTTTTTATTGTTGTTCTTCTTCTTTATTGGTATGGGGCTTCTTAAGCTGATGTTTTGCACATTCACATTTAATCTCAACTTAGATATTAATTTTAATCATAAATACTTGGTTTATACTTTTATTTCATAAAATCTACAGTTGAAAAGTAGAGTCATTATTATACCTGAGGTGTGTCAAGCAATAATAGACTTAGTAGTTTTTAAATTTAGAAAAATTAAAGATTCAGCCACTCAGGCCAAGTGTTGGCCCAGGGCTGCAATCCAACACTCAGGAGGCAGAATCTTGTCAGGGACCCTGACAGAACCTCAGGGTCTGTGTGTCTCAGGCCAGCCTGGGCTACATGACAAGCTTTAGCTGAGCCTCAACTATGCAATGAGACCTTGTCTCAATAACTAAATGAAATTTAGGTGTGTGGGTCCGATAGATAGAGTTCAAGAATAATGCTGTGCATTGTCAGCCACTGCTTTACCAAAGGGGTTCAGCAGAAGAAAGGAGGCAGGGTCAACGTGGTAAGTAATGTGGGGATGATCGGATGTAACCTCTTCCTGGGAAGGATAAGAGGCAGCCCGAGACACATGAATAGCAACAACATAAAGCCAGTTATGGTGGATTCAAAACAGGAGACAAAAGACTGGCTAGACAGGAAAGAGCATGTGTGAAAGAGACTAATGTCTGGGGTCTGGCAGTTATGACTGCCCATGTATGCCTAGAGCTGGGACAAACAGCTCTGAACAGGACCGTACCATCCAGTAGGCCAGAGAGCATCCTCAGCACACTGCCAATGGAGAGAGTTTCATTGAGAACGGATTTGAACTATGTTTGGGGGAAACTCACTTGAAATCGACATGGATGACAAACAGATAGAAAGAAAAGGGCTTGGTTGTCACGTGACCAATTAGCTCTTGCACTAGCCCAGGCAAAACACAGCTGAGGAAATGTGTGCAGGTTCCGGGGAATGGGAGTGAGGGTTTGCTTACACGGGGACCTCAGGACTTGACAAGCTGCGGAAGAATCTTGGAATGAGAGGAGGCTTCAGAGGATCTGTAGCAGTTAAACCAAGGAGACCCGAAGAGTCTGGATGGAGAGAAGCCATCGCCAGTGCTCTGCACAGAAACGTCACAACGGAGGTGGAAACCTGACCATGTGAGCGAGGAGGGTCTTAGGGCAGGCATGAGAAGAAACAAGCATACACGGCACCGATATCGTGTGCTCGTCAAATATGGCGTCATGGCAGCCAGGGAGCTCGAGATGGCTGTAGGCACACACTAAGACACTGTACAGAAGGGCTGGGTATCCGCAGGTGGGTTCTGGAACCAATCCCTGGCGGACACCAGGAGACAGCTGTATACTATTCCCAGATGGGGTTGATGAGCCGATAAACTTGGTTTCGTACCATTTCTCAGGAAGCAGCGTGGCCATTTGCTCTCTATCTTACACAAGCGAAAAAGGAAAGTGCTGTCTAAAGCTCTTAGAATAAAGTTCTCATCTACTGATAAGAGGCTGGGTACCTACTACACAGCACAGAGAGCAGGCATGAGGCTCACAGGAGGCTGGCTGTCAGCAGGCCTGGATCACCACTGAGTCTGACGCAGCAGCGACCCCACGGTTAGACCTTGCTTCTGCTTGGCCTTGCTACAGGAGCTTATTGTTCTTAGTTTATACCCGGCAGAGAGAATATCCACCATGCACAGAGCCCTGGGTTCCACCTCCCGCATCTCGAAACCAAACAAAAAAAGGAAGAGAGAGGGCAAAATAATACTTATGGATTCTGGATAATGGCTGCAAAGATGTAAACCAAAGTGTTTTCTCTGGATGCCAGCCACAGTGGTACACATTTGGAACCCCAGAACTCAGAGGTACTGACAGCGGGGTGGGGGCAGCCTCAGCTGTGACAAAGTCCAGGGCCAGCATGGACTACATCAGACCCTGCCTCAAAGATCACAGCAAAGAAAAATAAAAGTCACCTCTGGACCATTTTAATTTCCTTATTTACAAGCTTTTTATATTCTAAAATAGATGTGCAATGTTTTCATAGAGAAACTGTCATAAAAGGCAACATGACTGAGAACACAGACAAGTTCAGTCTCTGCCAAGCCAAACGTTACAGGGCTAAGGAATTCTTTAAGGAGGTGGGCTCCAGCTCTCTTGTCTCTGTGGGTCTTGTGCCTACCTCTGCTGCTCCTGAAGCTATGTCCATTTATTTTCTTTATGATTTTTCCATTCAGCACAGCAGTAAAGGAAGGTTGAGGCAGACCTTCCCGAGAAGACAAAAAGCCTCTGTAGCCTGTGGGATGGAAACCTCCTAACAGAACATGGGCCTCTGTCATCAGAGAATTCAAATGCTGGGGGGACAGAAATTCCAAAGAGAACAAAGAAGCAGAGAGCCTGCTGGGCTGTGCTGCCACTCCAGGGCCGGCATGCTAGTAACTTCATATCATAATGACGGCATAAAGAACAAGCTGTCCCATTCACTGTGTGGTCCTGCCACCACAGGGTCTCAGGGGAAACAAAAAGAAACTTACAAGGGGTGTGAAGGGGGCTGAGGGCAGGTAGATCACCGGCAGCAGGGGAAGGGGGTGATGAAAAGACGCTCCTGTGATCACTCACCAGCCAAACCTAGGCACCAAATCAGGCCTGGTTCTGTCTGCTGCGGTTGTTTCTCCTCAACAGCTGAGCCCTCGGGGAGAAGCCAGCGGGCCTGAAAGATCAGCTGTAGCCAGTGAGCCTCATTGCGCCTGGCTGTCTTGACAGCAGGTTTCACTGGTTCAAGGTAGAAAGTCTGTCTATGCTAGGCTGTGGCTAACGCAACTAGAACTTTGGAAGAAAAGGTTCAGCTCAGAGGCAAATCTCACTCTTCCTTATTCCTTTCCACAGTTTGTAAGAAGCAAACTCCCCTGCGGCCCTTAAGAGGAGGGTCAGCCCAGGCTCCTACTCCACCTGGGGCAGCCTGCTTCTGGGCATGCACTGCTCAGAGCGCAGGACTCTCCTTCCCTCTTGGCTAGCTAATGTAAACAGGGGCCCTGTTCCAGAGCAGGGAACTGGGGAGGGGCCGAGCTTCCAACCACACCAAGACTGTCTAGGAGCCTACTACAGCCTGGCTTAGGCCCATGAAGCAAACTCCACAGAGACTGCCAGAAACACCCCCCTCTGAAACACTGCAGGGTGAGGCTGGTTCTCAGTGAGTCATCTTGTTTGGAAGTCACAGGCTCTCCATACACTCCTGACTTTAAAGTGCTTCCTTCCAGGCTCCGCGCGGCCCCGTGGCCTCACCTCTCCGGTTTTGTTCAGTTTTCATTTCTTTTTTGGTTCCCAGAAAGATGGAACCAAACAAGTAGCTGAGCGGGCGGCATCCATTTCTGAACTGAAGGCAGTGCCTTCTAGTGAGCTAGTGGTGGCTAGTGGTAAGGCTTCTCCTGTTTGAAGGTTACTGAACACCCCCCACTGCATTTCATGGGTCACAGACATTCATTGACACTCAGACATTCCCGAGTAAAAGCTCATGTAACCAGCCACAGAACTAGAAATAAGCAGGCCACAGGGGCTGGCTTGCCTGAACACCGGGCCAAATTTTCACTGCTACAGGGGTCTGTCCACAGTCACCAAGGCCAACTACAATAGTAAGCCTGACCCTTAGCCCAACCCTCCAGCTAGGGAGGAGCCGGGATTACCTAATAGATTCTGGAACCATGGATCTGGGAGATAAATAGCCCCTTCTGCTCTAAGCGAGGTGTTCCCACAGGGCAGGTAAAGATTCTCTCTACCCATGACCCGTAAGAGGGGTGGAGGGAACCGAGTCTGGGTCCCCAAGACAAAGCAATGACTAAATGGGCAGAGAAGCAGCCTGATGCAGGCCCTTACGTATCCTAGAGAGGAAACTGAAAGGCAGGGGTCAGAAGGAAAACAACCACCCCAGTCAGGTAAGAGCTGTGGCTAACCAGACCACCTGTTTGGCTATACCCAAGGCAGCCAAAACCAGCTGCTTAACCCGCTGCAGGTATTAAACTGTTGCTTGGAGACTCCACCCAAAATACCCAGCATGCTCTGGATGACAATGCAGTGGCCACTGTCACATTCCCCCGACAGCCCACAGTACTTAAGTCTGTGGCTTCCAGGGGCCAGCACTTTCATAGGCATATTAAAAGCATCACTGCCTGGGTTGAAAGTGTAGCAGCAAGCTTCACTCTTCCCTAAAAGAGTCATCTCAGATACCTTAGGTATTCCGGAACATTCAAGCCAATCACGGATGACGTTCTCAACAGTCAGGCCGAGCCTTCAGAAACAAAGCAAGAACCGAATGGTTAGAAACACATCAGAGCTCACACAACCAGGACAGGGTGCAGTACTCAGGCAGAGGAGATGCTCTCTGGCTGGTGGTGTGGGAAGGGAGCCACGTCAGGGTAACCTCTCCAGGAAACAGGACACAGAACAGGGAACTGAAGAGTCACAGGCACACAGTGCCAGGTGCTTTTGATGCTTTGGGGGAAGCAATGTTCCTAGAATACATGGAGCCTGACACCTGCTAGAGGAGGTGAGGCAAGTGTGGTAACATGTCTGTGAACTCACAGTGACACGAGCTGCAAGGACAGGGCACTCTGTGCTCAGAGGACTTGTCTGCTTCCAGAAGAACCACATCAAATCTCTCTGTACGACATTATGAATGCTTGTTACATTGGCTGAAACAGTTTTACTTTCTTGCTTTGCCGACTTCACTGGCCTGTAGAAATCACCAAATATCTAGTCTTCCTTCAGCAATGCAAGGAAGGTTTGTGTACAGCAAATCCACCTCCCTTCCTCCCATTCCAGACAATCCCTGCTCATGCCCAGTATCTGTGCACTGGCCCCTGCAGCCTGCCTCCTTGGGTTAACTTGGTCACAGTGTCTAGCACACTTGGGACTGACTGATTTGGTTATATCACTTTTACTGTCTCTCTGAAGGATGGAAGCTCTCTAGCTGCCAATCCCAGCACTCACCACGCTCCTGGTAGGAAAGCAGGTTTCTCTGGAGATACTTATATTTGAATGAATGAAAACACATTGGGCCCAGGTGTTGGTTCTGCAGTTACAGCCTAGACTGTTCAAGCCTGATTACCAGACTTCCATCCTAGAACCCACGTACAAAGCTAGATGTGGCGGCATGCCATCTGTAATCCCAGAACTCCTATCACAGGAAGGGAAGTGGAGACAGGACAATTGCCTTGAAATTTGTGGGCCAGCTGGCAGAAAACAAGAGAGACCCTGCTTCAGCACAGTGGAAGTTAATAACGGACTCTCAGCTGTCATCTGGCAGCCACACATGAGCACACATGCACATAAATAAACTTAAACCCCAAGGACCCCCCCCCCACACACACACACAATTTCCTACTGATAACAGAAGTTGTAGAAATATGCAGTCTAATAGAAGGCTAAGTGTAGTCCACGTGGGCTTTTGGTCAGAAATCAGTTTCCAATGGGCTGGGGAAATAGCACCTACTAGGGAAGAAACACAGTTTATGCAGGGAGAAGGTCTGGATTTCTACAGCCACTGTTTCTCTATGGGACCAGTGAGCAGAAGATGGAGAGAGAACCTGAGAAGACAGAGACACTACCTCTTCAGGTCTTCCTGGTCTTCAGAATCAGTGGAATTTCTTAGCACACCTCATAAGAAAGCTGCGTATTGCCGTCACTGGGCCTTTTCGTCACTTGCTACCATTTAATAGTTTCAATCCAGTGCAAACAACCAAGTGTCCTGTAAATGTTGGGCTCAGAGACGTGTGAAGGGAGGAGGCCGCTCCCCATAAGCTTCCTGAGTATGGGAGAAGGCCTGGAGATACTGACCAGACAGGACTAGGATGGTGGGTCTGGATGGTCACTCAGGAAAAGCACCACAGGAGGTCCCAGAAGACAGGTCCCTGGATCCTCTATCAAGCCTGGCAATCTGATGTACACAGACCTGGCCCTAGTGCTCAAAGCCCAGAGCTGCTCAGGATAAGAACAGGAAACGGAACCCCGTACTGAAGACACCGTGTCCCAGGGACAAGGTCAATGGTAGGAAAGATGGGGACAAACAGCCTTTGTTTCAGGCAAGAGCAGGCCTTCAACTGAGTCATCTCACTTCATGTGCAAACAGAAATCAGTCTTATCTGCCAGTCTCACACATTTCAAGGCAGAATCAACAACAACAATGTAATAAGAAACATTATTTCCTTGGATGCAGGTAGGAAGTGCCCTTCACTGGCTTCCCTTCTAGCCAGACTCCTGTGGGTTACACCTCTGACATCATCTCAGTTACCTTTAGGAAAGGCAAAGCCAGAGGCGCCTCTAAAGCTGGCCATGCTGTACCTGGCATCCAGGAAAACAGGTTCATAGCATATGAGAGAGAGGCCGCGCTCAGAAAGCTTAGAAGTAGCAGGGATGAGCAAAGGGCCTGACACAGGGGATGACCAAGAGCTCAGAAATGGGGATCACATATCCCCAAAAGGCAGCATCGGAGAGGTGACTTAACTGCCATTTTTGAAAGATGGCAGACAGCTGTTGGGCATCACCACAGAGGAGGAAATGCCTGGACACAAACGCCATTTCCTCTGTGGAATTTCCATGGCAAGACCCTTCTTTCAGGGGCACGGGGAGAGGCTGGGCAGTGAACACTGAGAAAGGAGGCTCTGGGCTGAGTCCTCAGGTGAGAATGCTGAACACCAGGCAAACATCTGCATGAGATAAGGCCCTGGTGGAGCTCTCATGTTCAGTAGCTCAGGTGAAAACATCCAGGGATGGAGCTGTCTCAGAGAACAGCAGCAGCTCGTTGGTGTGTGGTGCGGACGACCATCCCCTGGCTCAGGGAGGATACGGGGGCTTGGGACACCAGAACAACATCCAGAGAGGGTCTGAACAGGAGGCAACACTTGAGCGTGAAGTTGGGGCAGCCGCATTGTCCTGAATGCTGGGGCAGGGCCACTGGAAATGGAGGCAGATGGAGGAAGAAGATCCAAGTTCCTGTCCCACAAAGACAAGGTAAAGATAAGGCTTGGCCTAGCCAGTAGCACCCAGGATGAGGTGAGAAGAGACCACCATGGCTACAAAACAAGGCTGGAGGCAGGAGACCACATGGCAGGCTGATTAGCAGGTATGTGTGCATGTATGCATACATGTGCTTACTTTGGAGACAAGGTCTCCCTGTGTGGCACAGGATGGCCTCAAACCCAGTATTCTTCTACCTCAGTCCCTTGAGTATATGGCTATCACCCAATACCAAGGGCACGGAGTGATAGGGAAGGATATAGAGGGACTAAAGATGGAGGGTGGACTCTGGACTTCATCGATCCCTGCAAGACAATGTTTTACAGAAAGCATGTGACTACCCTGTACCCCTCTGCGGCCAACTTTGAGGTTTGTTCACTGACAAGCAGTGAAGCAGATACTATTGCAATGTTCAGTATCTGCTCACAGTGCAGAGGCACTAAAACAGAACACAAGAACATCTTAAAGCACTGCCAAGCAAAGGCACAGAAGTAGCAGCTACTATGTAGGAGGGCAGACAAGTTCTCACCTGAACCTTAGAGAACAGTATAAAGTCAGTGTTGTTCGGACCCATGTAGAGATGAACAAGATTCTGAGAGGTTGGGAAACTTATCTATGGCCACACAGATGGTACTTGAAGAGATGGGATTCAAATTTACCAAGCCCCTGCTTTCCTTCCCAGGCTAAGCTTGGGCCTCACGGGGAACCACTTTCTGCAGTGGTCTAGACACGCCCACAGAGGTGGGGCCTGTGGCATCGTGTCCAACACAGCTTTCCGTTCTCCCTAACCTTTCTGATGCTGAAGGAATCTGCTTCCTGCTGTGGCGACCCTGCTTGCCAGCACTCTGATTTTATTTTTGAAGAGATGGAGAGGCCCTTTCAGGGCAGAGATGTGAGGACACAAGAGTTTCCTAGGCTACATTCAGGAGCAAAACTGTTCTCCCTTAACCAGGGGAGCTTGGATTTTCAGATCACTTATAACCAAGACCACTTTGGTCCTTACAGTTGCTGTGTCAAGTGGGGGGCAACTGTTTGTGCAGGTGTTGAATCTATAGCACTAGGTAGACTCTGGTCAAAGTCAGTGCTGTCAGGGGGATTTCTATTCTAAGGCCCTGGTGTCAGTGCAGAGATCACTAGGCCTGTCTGGGGGACTGTGGAATAACATGTTAGACCACAAGAAGATGCATGGATTAACACTCCCATTCTCAAAAGCAACCAAGCAAAGCCAAGCTTGAGTTGCTATAGGTGGCCTCATCTCCAAGGAAAGGGAGCCACCATATAAAAAATGCCTAATTTTCTGGAAAGAAATAGACCACATGTTTTCTGAGCGAAGAGAGTACCCATGCTTTCTGTTGTTCTGACCATTATTACTACAGACACGGTGCAGCGCTAAGCGGGTAGCTGCTGTCACAGTCAGACTCACAGTGTCTAAGCCAGGAGTGTGTTGTCCCTGTGAGGGCTCGTGGTTTTAAACAATAACAGCAGACAAGCAGGGGCACTTCCATGTAGCTAGGACCCAGCACATACAGGAAATGACCCTTCTGCGTGACTTATCGCTATGGAAATTGACTTTGTCAAGACAGCTAATAAGACACAGACTCTAGGCTGAATGCCCTTCCTATCTCCTAGCCTATGGTTGATACCAGTACTGGGAGCAGCAGGCAGTTCTGCCCACTGGCTGCTTGCTTGTGTGAGCCACACTTCACAGGGCAGCTTGGAGTTTAAGTGGGTTATCTCAACACCGTCTGGGCTCTAAATGTGGTCACATCTAGTTAAGGGAACAGAACATGCTCATATCTGTGACACGATACTGCCTGGAAGAGAAAGCTGAGTTTAGAGCCTAGAAAGTGATCTTTCCATGGTGTGGAAGTGAACAGATATAAGCACATCTTGTCAGAGGATGGGCTGCGCACACCTGGATGTGCTTGCTGCTGTGGTGAGGATGCACAGCAACTGTGCCTGCACCTGCGCCTGCGCCTATCGGCTGGCTGGACATGGCGTGTGATGCTGCTATCATTCTTGGCTCTTGTCTTCAGCCTCCTGGGATTTGAACACTCACACCCTGCTGTTCTTCCCACAGCCCAGCACACAGTCACATAAGCCTCGCATAGCAAACGCCAGGCCTCAGCAACTTTGAAAGTATAGGTGTTAGACAGAGAAAAGGCACAGTTTAGATGGAAATGCCTTTGTTTTAGAATACAACTTACATTCCATATCAGTTTTTATACATGGATAAGTTCGCTTTTCAACCCCTTCTCTACCCGTGGAAACTTTCCACGGTGTTGCTCATTTTCTTGATCAAAACAAGGCATCTGTGCTCAGACAGCTAATCAAGACTGCTGACAAGGCAGGCGAGTGAGTGCTCCTTGCTCCGTGGGGGAGGAAGAACACAGGGTTTAAACAAACACATGAACATGCATGCACAAACACCATAACTGACGGGCAAGAATTAATCAGCAGCTATGGCTGACACCTGGACCCAGGAGCCAAGGCTGCTGGACCAACTATTCCCTAGGTGGCATAGCTTTTTGGCAGGGGGTAGATGGTGTGCCTGTCTGGATGGCCTCCTGAGCATGTCACTTTGTCCTTATCTCTCTCCCCTCCATACTGATTCCAGGGACGAGAAGCTGCCCACTGCACTTTAGCTCAGGGTCCAAGAAAAGCCACGCTCCTGCCTGGTTTCTCCATTCAGATTCACAACTAATCAGCCATTTGTAACTGTGGCACCTCTCAGTCAACCCATGGCTCTGTTCCCTGCTTCACAGCCCACTGCCATTGTACCCATCACTGAAATAGCCCCAGCTCTCAAGAGTTCTTGACTCAAATGCACTAATGAATTTCTGGCTTTTAGCTCTCTCCATTCCCCTCCCCCGCCTCCCCCACCCCCAGACACAGACATTCCCCAAGGCTGTAGCAGGCTCTGCCTTGGGTCTCATTTCAAGTTGAAGGCTTATGAGTTGCTGTTTGTGGCCCCAGGACCAAGAACCTCACAGAGCCCTTCATACACAGATCCTAATGCCCTGTGCTGGAGATTAAAATGACCCACGTTTTTGGTGGTTGGCTAGGATCTCTCTGAAGGCTGGCACTGGATTTATTCTTTCTGTCTACAGGAGATGCGCCACAGAGCGCGCTAATACGTTGGGGCAGGGCAGCAGTGCAGAGGCGGCATGACATTGACGCACTGGCCACTGTGACTGGCAAAGCCTTGCCTGCTCAGCATGGCTCAAGTGCCGAACAGATGTGCCAAAGGATCAGTTTGCAAACTGGGGCCAAAGATTAGAGGCCCCAGGGGGTAGATGTGCAGTCTTTGGAGGCCCACATAAAATTAGTACAATATGCTGCATAGGTAATAGAGCAAACCATCTGTTTGAATAGGCAAACTAGATTTTGAGATTAGTTAGCCAGCAAGAAGATGCTTAAGTTTGAAAATATACTCCGATATACTTGGTGAAGTAGGCTTGCTGTAGGCAAGAGATTATTTTAACATTTGAGGAGAATTTTTAATGAGACTTAAGCCTGCCGGGCAAAGCACGATCCCACTGGGAAAGGTGCCCATCAAAGGGATTCAGTGGGTGTGGGTGGGGCCTAGATGCTGGTCTAATCTCCACAGCTACAACAAAAGTCTCTTTGTGGGTCCAGTGTGTTGCCTCAGTACATATCCACAACAATAAAATCCAGGCCCTCAGAGCCAGGGGGCTCAGGGCATCCAAATGAACTCCATACTGCATCATGGAGATTAAAAGTAAGACAGATCTCCCAAACTAAAAGTGCACTGTGCGTCTCACTGGAAACTGCTGTGTCTCTGCCCTAAGAACTCTGCCCCGAAGGAATGCACTTTGATGACCAACAGAAGAGGAAGCACACCACATCTATAAGTTAATTTCTTTCTCCCTCCCTCCCTCCCTCCCTCCCTCCCTCCCTCCCTCCCTCCCTCCCTCCCTCCCTCCCTCCCGCTCTGCTGTATGTCCTAAAGAAGGGTCTCTATACTCTACCAGAGAACCTGAGCTATTGTCCTGACGTCAGGTATAAAAGAAAAGAACATTGGCCCTGCAGTACAGTTGTCAGACACATGCCTAGCATGTGTGAGGCTGTGAGCTTAATTAACATCCAGTTATGAGGGGAAATATGTAAATCTTCCAGGTTTACTCTTGAATAATGAATAACCACATCAGAAGTGACATTTGCAGAAGACTCACCACCTGTGCTGGGTGGTTTTATGTCAACTTGACACAAGCTAGAGTCATCTGAGAAAAGGAAACTTCAATTGAGAAAATGTTTCCATAAGATCGGACTGTAGGCAAACCTGTATGGCAGTTTTTTTTAAGTTAGTGATTGATGGGGGGTGGTGCCATCCCTGGGCTGGTAGTGGGGAGCAAGCCAGTAAGCAGCACCCTCCATGGCTTCTGCATCAGCTCCTGCCTCCAGGTTCCTGGTCGACATGTCTACAGGAGACTGTCTTGACCACCTTGATTGATATGGGACGAGCTGATTTGAATGCTGGTGGCAGCATTCCCTGGTTTGGGGCTCTGGACTGTGTAAGAGAGGGTAGCTGGATACTAAGCGTCATGTGTAGCATTCTTTCTGCCCTCAACTATGGACATGATACGACCATCGGTCCGAAGCTCCCGCTGTCTTGACTTTGGCATGCCACCCCAGGCTCTTACCGTACCTCTCTGCCTCATTTAAACAGTAGGCCCTTCTATAAAATCAGAGTGACAGGAGCCACCTCAACTTGTTCTTCTCTGTTATTTATCTACTTATTTTTTAAAGAAGTAGGTGGTCCAGGGTAGCAGTCCCTGACCTTCTCATCACAGCGAGCACTCTGCTGCGGAGTCCTCTCCTCCATCCGTAGCCCCAGAGTGCCCTTGGCTAGCTTCCCATTCCACATCTAAGGCCCGGGGCTGTGCATGCTGCCCTGACTCCAGCCTGTCTTCTGGTCAAACTGTGACTCCATGAGCTGCACTGGGTTCCTTTATACAGAGAGGAAATCTCAACTGTCTTAGGTTCTAACAACAGGTCAAACGATGGTAGGGTCTTTTCAACATTAAATGTGAAATGGGGATCTTAATTCCTATATAGGTCCTCACCTTTTGTTCTCTGGAATGCTCTCCAACAGCATTTGAAGGAAATCCTGAAATAAGAAGAAAGCAAACCATGAAAGCCGTCTACCAGTAACTGCCCAACCCTGCCAGCAACCAGGCATCGACTGTTTCCATCTTGGGTCCGGTCACACATAAAAGAACTGACCCTCACTTTCCCACTCTCTCGCCATGAGGTCTTTCTCCACTCCTTGAGGCCCACAACTAACACGAAGCTCTGGAAAGAGGCCAAACTTAGCAGAACAAAACCCAGCTGAGCAACAGAGATGGCCCAGTCTGACACTCCGTCCCTTCTCCTCCCCTGCGTCTGTGCAGTCACGGGACACTAGGAGTTTGCCTCTGTGACAGCGCCGTGTCACGGCTTACACCTTTTCCCAAGCCACTTTCTTTTATTGTGGAAATTTTCAAATAAAAAGCGAAGTCAAATAATTAACTACTCTGTTTAAATTACCCGAACTAACCTGCCTTGCCCTATCCTTCCTTCCTGTCTTCGGAACTGTTAAGACATCCTGAATATTACATAATGTTATCCATAAATGCTTTGTAAAACTCTCTAAAATAAAAGTACTCTGGTGGGAATAACCACAATATCATAGACCTAAAAGTTCCAATAGCAAGCTCGTTTGTATTTAATTTATACTTTTATTGCAGCCCCTTTCCCATTCCTACAATCCTAGAATCCTCACTGGGTCTTACCCAGTGTCGTCAGATAAAGGACCGTTAGTTAAACTGGGAGGATAAATACACTAAAAATGATCATTTATTTAAAGTTAAGACTTAACAAGGCTTTTCTGCTCTGTCTTTTTATTTGCTGAATGCAAACTCTAGCGTAAACTTCTCACCATCTGAGTATCAGGTGGGGTGGACACAAAAGGAGAAAAAGGCAGGACGAAGCATAACATTTTGCTATTTAATGACATTAAACAACAAATAGCATATCTATTTGAAGGGTTTTTTTTATTTTCATTTTTCTCCTTTTTTAATACAGAGTCTCTTGCTATGTTAACATTTCATGGTTTTCTTTTAATGCAGTAATCTATAAAATTTTGCTTTTTTTGTTTTTCTGGGTTTGTACAGTCACTTTGGTTTTTGAGGCAGTTTCTCAACTTATAGTCCATGTTGATCCTCCAGGTTCAGCCCCCTGATAGCTGGAATCGCAGAGAGATGTGAGCCATACCACCTGGCTCTCCTTGAAGATTTAACAAAGAGAAAATAAACTTTAGAGACACGCACGATAGCCCATGCCTGTAATCCTAGTACTCAGGAGGCAGAGGTGAGAGAACTCGTTGGAGCTTGAGGTTAACCATGTGAATCCCTGCTTTATATAAAGTACAGTATTCATGTATGAAATTCACAGAAACAAATACATTTAACAAATTAAAAGGTGCTCTTTCGGGTGAAAGTCCAAGTGAGCACACACGACTGAAGCAGGAGATGGGAGGAGCAGTCCAGACCTATGCAGCACAGCATACTGACGGGTACACGGCAGGGTGCACGGACGGGTACATGGCAGGGTAAATGGCAGGGTGCACAGACGGGCGCTCCTTTTCCATCATCACACTGTGTCCAGCCATCGCAGCATGAGCAAAGCCAGCCCAGCCTGTGGGCTTATGGGGGCTCTGTCTGTCCAGTGGGGAAGGCTCCTCAATAAAGGAGCTACTGACAGATTTCCCTCATACCACTGTGACTGAGACCCTAACACAGACAACTTAACAGAGCAGAGATTACTTGGGCTCACAATTTTTGAGGCCTATTATGGCATGGTGGCCGGAAGGGCTCCAACAGTGGTTCCCTCTTCACATGGTACAGAGGAGGAGGCAGGAAGCAGGGGCTTGAGCCAGAAGAGCTACGGTACGTAAGGCCCACTCCTCGCTGGAGCCTACTTCTGACAGCCAGGCCCTGCCTCGTATGGGTCCCACAACCCCGGAAAGCATTGAAAGCATTGCCACCTCTTGGAGACCAGTGTTCAAAGCACACAGACCTGGGAATGAATGCAGGGACATGGCGGTGGGCGATAGGAGGCAGCAGGCTTGGACTGTTTACTGCCCAGGCCTAACCCTGGACATAGAGAAAAACCATGCAAGCACTTCACATCTACTGGACCTTGCTTGAGAGTCTTAAAGTCATTATTTTTATTATTTTAAAGGTTGCTGTAACTAAGGAAATAGGTTAGCAGTATTCAGCTATTATTTTAAAAAATGTTTTGTAAAATGTTGCATTAGAAATTTATTTATTATGATCGAGCTAACAGATTGTTTTGTAAATCACTGTATTAGTGGATCACTGCTTATTGACAAGATTTTTGGTTTTTGATTCTTAAAAAATCCAAGAACTATAACTATGCAATTATAACTCTAATTATAACTTCTTACTAATTTTACCCCATTATGTCTGTATAGTACCTACAAACTTCTCTCCTATATTCCTAGTAATTTATGCTTAATTATGTGGCACGGGGGGGGGGGAGAATGACATTAACTTAATAACAAGGGGGAAGAATTTAATTGCTTGAGAAGCAGGAAATTCAGAGTTAACCTTAATTCTACCCTTTCACATTTTCAAGTTACAACTGGCTTCACAGCCCCTCCCCTTTTGATAGGACTGTAAGCACAGGAATCTGGAATTCTGGGTGGATTGGGTAATGAAGAAGGTCCCTGTGAAAACCTCCCCCTCCTCCTTCTTATTTTAAGAAAGATGGTGTCCTGCCTACTAGGAGGTTACCATTCTGGAATATCTGTCGAGTCCCGCCTCCAAGCTTAGATTGGCAGGCAACTCAGCAGCTAGCTGGAGGCTGCCAACCAATGCCTGAGATATACAGATCAAACAAGATGTCCCGAGATTTATGATGTGGTTTTTACACTGTCTTGTGCTCCACCCAGCTGGAGACACTTGCTTCTTATTTGAAGCCTCTAAAGTGCCTGTGACCAGAATGGGCTCAGTTGGTTCCTCTTACTCCCCCCTCCCCCTTAGAGACCCAGGCTTTCCTGCAAGCTCTTTAGGCTGCCATGGCTCTGTCCAACCCAGGCCCGCTGAGTCGGAAAGAAGTGTCCCTCAGGAAGATGTGTTCCCTCACCATCTCCTCCCTTCTCTCTGGTGCGCTCAGAGTTCTGAGAAGGAAATTGGGCACTGACTAGACAAAGAGCTCTGACAACACCGGGGTGGGGGGCAATGTGTCACCTTTGTGGTATGCCTGAAACAAAGGAAAACCAAAGGGAAAAGCAAAGGTACTGTTTCCCAGCAAGCCAGAGAGTGCAGTCTTGGAGGCTAAGTTGTCAGCTCCTACTTTCCTGATACACTGCATGCTAATCAGATCAGTCCCAGACCGCTTGTTTTAACACTTAACAACACTAAATTAGCCATTCCAAGTTTTAAAAAACAAGCTCCAATTCTGTCTAGTGGTTAATCTGGCGATTAATTTTTAGAGCTAGTGAAAGTATTCACTAAAATGTAGGTTTATGTAGATTCTACCAGATCAACTGCTTCTAGATTAAGAATGACACAGGAATAGTGGTTCTGTAAGGAGTTTTAGGAATAATCACAGTGGTCATGGTCATGGCCTGGAAAGAAGAAAAGGCAATGGCGTGGAACTAAGAAGTGAACCTACAGGGATGGTCACTGTGATCCTGGAAAGAGGACGTCAGGAGGGGCCCGGAAGGCAAACAATACTGAAATACTGCAGAGGGAGTAGAGGTCAAAGGGGAGGGGAAGTCGAGGAAAAAAATAACTGGGTATCGGGTAAGTAAAGGCACAATCCACACAATTCCTACAAATTATTTAACTAGGTATCGGGTAAGTGAAGGCACAATCCACACAATTCCTACAAATTATTTAACTAGGTATCGGGTAAGTGAAGACACAATCCATACAATTCCTACAAATTATTTAGCTAGGTATCGGGGTAAGTGAAGGCACAATCCACATAATTCATACAAATTATTTTAATTTTAAAAAAAAGCATGCCCAACACCTTCCAAATAAGGACAGGGAGACAGCTTCCTGGCATAGACTTCAAAGAGGGGAATTAGGCAAAGGACATGTGATTCTGCTAGTTTCTAGGTGACAAGCTGCACCTCCCCCATGCTCAGCCTTAGAAGCCGGGGAGCTGGTGAACTGTCCAAATCCCACAAATTCTCAAATACCTACACATTTACCTTTTTTCTTTCCTAGCTATTGGAGGGCCTGGAGCATTTGCTAGAGAGATGCAGAAGTGTGGAAAATAAACCACTGAGGGCAGCTAGGTGAGCTGTGAAGTGCCCAGATGGCATCCTGATCTGGAAGAGCAGCCGAGACACTACAGGTACAATGGACATGAGAACCTGGGCAGGGGGAGGTAGCAGCGTTTCAGGGGAGGGACGTCAAATCCAGTGTAACTGCTGCAGCTCTAGGCCACAGCCCCACCTACAGTATCCACCTGTCAGATGGTAACTTAGAGGGGCTGAGAAACAAGTCATAGGTGAGCTGGGAAAGGAGGCAAAGATGATATTCCAGTGCACACACGAGACTAAATGAAAGGTCAGGGCAGTGCTACCCATGCCGAAAGGGAAGCATCAGTGAGAATGAGCATAAATCACGTGAAGAGAGGGGCAGAGAGAAGCTAAAAGAAAAGGAACTCAGCTCTGAAGGAAACATAACCCAAGGAGCACAGAACAAATGTCTCACCAGGAAAACAAACAAAACCCAGCAACAATAACCAAAAATGAAAGGCCAAAGACAAGACAACAAAATGAAGAGATTTTAATCCCGGGAAAGAAAACTAAGGACCGCAATGATGCCACTTCAGGAACAATAATCTTTTCAAAGAACAAAGCAAAGAGCACTGATGAGAACAACGTTAAGTGTGAGGGGTGCAGTCGAACTGCCGAGAGCTCGTCTGTCATAAACACTGTGAGCAGGTGCATTGATGCTGCAGGCCTGCAATTCCAGCCCTTGAGAGGTGGAGGCAGAGCAGACCAAGGTTGTCTCAGCCCCGTTAGGAGTTTGAGACCAGCCTGGGTTAACTGTCTCAAAAGAAAAAGAAAAATAAGGGCTAATAATGAAGAGCTGCTCCAGAGGAAAATGAGATAAAGATGAGGAAGATGGCAGTAATAATGTACTAAATAATAAAGTAACTATCTAACAATGTACTAAATAAAGTAACTATCTAACAATGTACTAAATAATAAACTATCTAACAATGTACTAAATAATAAAGTAACTAACAATGTACTAAATAATAAACTATCTAACAATGTACTAAATAATAAAGTAACTATCTAACAATGTACGTGCCCCAGAAAGAAGACATAGCAGGGGACTCAGAATCTTACAAGGGGAAAAGAATGAGACCAAAGATGAGTTGAACTCAAGCATGGTAAAGCAGCCCTGTACTTCTAGGAGGCTGAGGCAGGAAGAGCACAAATTCAAAGCTAGCCTGGGCTACACAGCAAGCTCTTTTCTCAAAACACAAGACAAAACAAAGCATACTTTGTTAGGCTGTGGTGGCCTAGGCCTTTCATCCTCACACTCAGGAGGCAAAGGCAGGGGGATCTCTGTGAGTCTGAGCCAGTCTGGACTACAGAGAGTGTTCCAGGACAGCCAGAGCTACACAGAGAGACCTTGTCTCGAAAAATCAACCAACCAACCAACCACAAAACAAAATGAAAACAAAGCATACTTAAGATAATTTGTCCTTTAGAATAGAATCTAAGACTATTCTAAGTGCTTTCCAGGGAGAAGGAATAATGGAGGATCGTGCACACCAAGGCAAGCGAGATGGCTCAGCAGGGAAGAAGCTCAGAGTAGAAGGGGAGAGCAGACTCCACAAGAGTCCACTGCACTCCACGCCTGTTACAGGGCACACCCAACACACTCTCATTCTCTCTCCCCCTCAGTTTAGTAAAACAATTCTTTGAAACAATCGTGCATACGCATTCCCTTTTAGTTAAATCACTGAATTCAAAGATAAAAATTTCTTCTGCCATCTACATGATATAAACAGGGAAACGCAGGCTACTTTTGAAAGTTTCACAGCAGTGATGAATCAAGAAGGCAGTTGAGCAATATCTATCGAGTTCCAAGGAATAAAGACATGGCCCAGGAATATGTAAACCTAGCTATTTTGTGATTTAAACACAGGAGACATGCATTCCCAAGCAGGAAAAACTCTGAAACCACACAGCCTGGGAAGCTGCAACTTGAACATCAATTTGATAATGAAATTGAGCCAACAAAGAGCTGAATCAAAATAAAATATTCATGAGTCTAGAAGCATGGGTAAGTGGTGGCAAATACTAAATCCTTTATGCTGGCAAAGTAAACCTCAGCAAGTAACAGTTACAGCTAAACATGTGAGGATTGGGGAGATAACAAAAGCAGAGTGCTGCTTTATTTCCTCTTTAAAAACCAACCAAAGAACCAAAACATCGATTCTGCTTTTGGCCAGCCTGGAATTCCCTCTGTAGCCAGGCTGGACTGAGACTAAGGGACTACAGCGGTGCACCTCCTCTTCCCCAGGAACAAGCGTGATGGGAAGTCACACTTGGAATCACAGTACCGCATCTGCAGCGATGCGTCTCACCAGAATCACCTAGCAAAAGCTTTCTCTCACACTATAATGACCTCAGAATGCTCATTTCAGTTTCCTTTCCCCTAAACTTTGGTGAATGAATCTTAAAAACACATACAAGCCAGGAGGCAGGACAAACAGAGAGAGCCAAGGCTAGCCTGGACAATAGCATAACACACCTTGTCTCAAAGAGCAAACAAAGCAAAATAAGAAAAAGCAGAAGCCAACAGAAGTTGACAAGCACACAGGGAATCAGCGAGAACGGAGAGGCAGGCAATCCTGCAGAACAGAGTAGGTTCTAGAAATGCTGATCAAAGACTGAGAAGCCATCTTGAGGACCCGAGTTCAGCTCTCCAGCACCCATGTAACAAGCCAGTGTGGACGGAATGCTGCAGAAACACGCCTGTTGCTGGGGCGGAACAGTGGGCAGGGCTCCACTCCATCAAGCTGTACAGTACAATGGCAAGTTTTATTTTACGTATATTTTACTATAAAATCTGAGCAAAATGTAAATTTTCAAAAGGCATGCAGGCCCCTGAGTTGGCTAGGTGATGGCTCTTGATGCTTAAGCCTTATGACTTAAGTTCAGTCCTGAGACCCACATGGGGAAAGGAGAGAGCGTGATTGCTCTCTGACCTAAACATACATACACATACACTCACACACTAAATAAAACAGTGAAAGAATGCTATTCAACAGAGTAAAATGGCAAAACCACTTAAGTCAAAGGGTTTGTGCTGCTGTTTTGGGCATTGTTTGTTTTGGTGTGTTTACGTGTGTGTGTTGTGTACAAATGTGTGTAAGTGAGCATGCCTGCACGTGAGGAGGCCATAGTGTTTGGCATCCTCCTTTAACACAGTCACCTTTCTGCCCTGGAGATGGGTTTTTGTCTCTGGAGTGTGGGTTTCATTTTTCTCTGCTGGACTTGTGGCCAGCAGGTCCCAGTGATTCCCCTGCCTTAGTGCTATGTTACAAGTGCGCATGGGACGAGAGTGCTGCGTGGGTGCTGGGAACTGAACTCTTGTTTTCATGCTTGCACATAAGTACTCTGAGCTGCTGGACAGGGCGACTCTGAGGTGGCAGCACCAAAAGGAGACAACTTGTCCAGATGACTCCAGCAGGGTCGTTTCGTTTCATGAGCTCACTCAGTCTGCAACTACTTACATGATGGCAGACAGCTGGGGGCTACAACAGCAGGTCCCTATGCTGCCAGGAGCTCACCTGCTCCAAGCATCCATCCTTTGAGTCTACATCAATAACCTACTTCTCCCCATAAACATAACTCTAAATCTCACCCTTTCCAGTGCTGATGTACTCTAACCCCCAGACGCTTCAGCCTCCCCGGCTGTGTGCAGTGAGTTCACCGGGATCCCATGCATACCTGCGAAAGGATCAACTGCCCATGAAACAGGTGTACAAATTTTCTTAAAAACGAAAAATAAGTTTCCTTTCCAAGTGTTCTGGCTAGGAATCGGAGAAGGAAATAGCCCTGGGAGAAAAAAGAAGATAGACAATAAGCTGGCTTCAGGGGTCATCGCAGAATTGCTTACATCAGTGCCATGCACTGGTGCATCCAGAACGCGCTGCCTTCTCTGGCTCAGGTGAGTGGGCCTGGAAATGCAGAGTGGACGTCAGAGCCACCCCAGCTCGGGCTCTACAGGACAGGAGAGGCCCAGAGCTTTCCCACCCCAGGTCCGGCTGCCACCTGCTTTAGTTTCTCCTTGTCTGCAGCAGGGAACTGGGCTTCCTCAGGCTGAGCCTTGTGAACACAGCCTTGTTTAGAGGCTTTTAGAGTGCTGACCAGTGAGTACCCAGTCTGGGCTCCCTGAGACGCCATTACAGAGGTGGAGACCCTTTATCCTGCCCCAGCCACGTTCCTCATCCTGCTCAGCCCTACGGCCTCAGGAGTGCTGTTCTGTAACAAATGGCCACAGCCATCAGGTGTGCTTACCTTTAAGTAATGAACCTGCATGAAGCCCTTCTCTGGGTTGAGTCCATGCTTGACAACGGACGCGCCTGAAGAGCTCACATGGCCAGTGTCCTCTTTGTTGGGTCTAGAACAACACAGTGATCACGTGTCTAAGTACAGTGCTTTCATGCCCAACTGGAACGTCACCTCTCATCTCTTATCTTTAAGCTGTGCGGCTGTGCCTTCCTTCAGGTCAGTAGTTCCAGGTATAACTGAAAACAGTTTACATTACAAACACACACACACTCAGCAAGAAGGATTTACACTCAGTCTGGCAAACTGAGGCCAGTTATTGGCAATATTTTAAGGCACCTTATCCAAGATGAAAGCCTGCCAGTCCCTCCAGGAATCTTAAGCTCCAATATTAATTATTTATCAGTGCAAACCCTTTCTTGGTGAGGAAGCTGGGCTGTGAAGTGCAGTGGCAAATGTACCTCACTTGGTAAAGTGTGTGTGTGTGTGTGTGTGCATGTGTGTGCGTATGTATGTGTGTGAATGTGTGTGCGCGTTCGTTAAATGTAGAGAGCCCTAATGTTCTCAAGAGCTACATTTAATAATTAAGTATCCCTTAGGACACATGTGCATCCTGAATCCACTGGCAAACAGAAAAACAAACACAGGATAGGTCCTAAGATGCTCTTGATTTGGGGACAGGTGGGGACATTCGGAATGATATACTCATTTCATACATGAGGTCTGTACCCAGGGTGTGATGCTTTGCTGTGGGCTTGTGATGTCATGTAAAATAAACCAGTGTCTCATTATCCAGCAGGGTATGTTCCACCGCAAGCTCAGCTTTAAGGCTTCTCCTCCTCCTTTTTCTTTAACTTCCCTATGCTGAAATGTACCAGATCCTCTGAGGCTCTTCACACGGTGAGACCTCAAGAACAGCTAAGAGCAAACTAAGTGACAGAAGAAATGTGTAGCTTTCTGGGCCTCCTGGACAAATGCTGCAGAATGTGTTAGTGCTGGGCGAGGGGAGAAATGAAAGGTGGAGGAGCAGAGCGCCAGGACAGCGGTCTGAGCAAGGTAGTCGATTATCAACTTTTCTTCTTTGTCTTCTGTGACTGCTGAGGTCAGTCTCGCTGTGCTGGCTCGGGCTGGCCCAGAACCCATCTGTGGACAGGGCTGACTCTCCTACCTCCTGAGGCTGCTCAGGGTGATGCACCACCACACCTGACTTCAACTTTCTTCCTGTTATCTAGTGCTCACTAAAAGGTTACAGAAGCTTTCCAACCATCAGTTTATTAACTAGTAAAATGAAAGTCAATTCTACTCACATTTCTAGGTCCTAGGCAGTTCCCACAAAATGGTGATAAATATAATTACTTCTTTAATATAGTAAACTATTTTAACTGTGTTACAAAAAGAGTCCCTTAGTAAGTCTTAGTAGAATATCCCAGAACATAGCTCTAGCAGACACAAGGCTCTGAACTAGCAGGTCCCTGAAGCAAGGGCATTAAGAAGGAGCAATTCTGGGAGCTGACTTCAAAGTCTGAATTTGTCTCCTGCCTCCCCAGTTGACTTACATGAACACACTTTAGAATCACCCACCCCTTTCGTCTTTATGAGTTCTCTGACATGCCTCAGCTAAGGCCTGTGTTTTTTTTTTTTTTTTTTTTTTCGAGACAGGGTTTCTCCATAGCTTCTGGTTCCTGTCCTGGAACTAGCTCTTGTAGACCAGGCTGGCCTCGAACTCACAAAGATCCGCCTGCCTCTGCCTCCTGAGTGCTGGGATTAAAGGCGTGCGCCACCACCGCCCCGGCAAGGCCTCTGTTCTTAAGCCCTTTTCAAGACCAGGTGATTGACTATTTGGATGAGGAAATCCCATCACCCTACTTGGGGAAGGACAGCTTCTTAAGAAGCCTCTTGAATTCACATCAGGATGCCCAGCTCCTGCGGTGAGGCTACTGAAGGGGAGGAGACAGTGATGCACACCTCTGTTCACAGCTGGCTTTCAGCTTTCCAATGATACCTTTAATGGCTGCCTAAAGTTGTCCTTCTGTAAAACCCTCTCTCTCAATCTCTTCTTCTTTCCTCTCCAAATGAACAACTGTTTAGGCAGATCTTCTGTATTGTCAGCAGCCCTACCACATACACAAATCCTCAGAGATTTCTCGAAGAGTGCAAGCAGAGTTAGGGCAAGCAGGGCACAGAGAAGCTCCGCGAGACTCTGGAGGAGGTTTTCATGAGAAAGGCTTTCCATCGGCGGAGACCATGAGCTTCTGTTCTGGGATACCCACCACGTGTTCACAGACACAGCTCTATGCAGCTACAACCCAGAAAAAGCAGGAGCCACATCTAGTCTGCCCCTCACGATCACACAGAGGAAACTCACACCCGCCAGGATCGCTGGCCTCTGGAGCAGTAGGAACCTTAAGGAGGGTAAAAGAGGTTAAAAGAGAGGCTTCTGAGATGATCACACACCATTTCCATGTGACTAGAAACTTCCTGGAGTACTCTAGCAAAGATGTGTGCACTTTATTGCATGTGTTTCATTTCAATTTAAAGTCAAGGAAAACCTGAGCATTCAGATGAATGCCTCAAACTCCAGTATCTTGAGGCTGGGGTAGGAAGAAACAAAGTTTGAGGCCAGCCAGAGCTACAAAGTGATATTTTATTTCAACAAAAACCAACCAAATAAATGAAATCCTAAAAAGGAGAAAGAGTTAAGAAAAAGAATATGCAAATAAAACAGTCCCCACCTTTCCTCCCAGATCAGGACACACCAGTGTAGAAAGGTGTCTGCACCTGTGTGCACAAACACAGTCACCCCAGATCAGGGCACACCAGTGTAGAAAGGTGTCTGCTCCTGTGTGCACAAACACAGTCACCCCAGATCAGGGCACACCAGTGTAGAAAGGTGTCAGCTCTTGTGTGCACAAACACAGTCTTCACCTTTTCCCCCAGATCAGGGCACACCAGTGTAGAAAGGTGTTGGTTCCTGTGGGCACAAAGACAGGACTGGGACACAGGACAAGGGCAGTGGCTGGGGCTTGGCTGAAGCTTTTGCTTCTCTGACAGCAGAAAGCAGTGACTACTACTGTGCTGCCACCCACTTCTCATCATAGACAGGACAGAAGGAAGGAGATGAACCACTTGTCACCATGAGGCAGCAACTCAGTGCACCCAGAGACCAGAAGGAAATAAACCAAGATAAAACTTCTTCAGTGGCGTAATTCAGCCCCACGCTAGCCCAGACTCCCTGCCCTTCTGGCCGCTTCTTGTGTGAAAGGCATAAGCACCGTGTGTTGAGGTCAGCTCTCCTTTACCCACACCCAGACTCACACGTGATGGAAAGAAGGTGGGAGCAATGCTACCGGCAGCAAGGCCTGGGTAAGGGTCAGAGTGTCATTGCCGTTCACCCCACCATGATCTTCTGCAGCGTGTCCTTCTCCTCTACAAGAACCTGATGGGAAAGGGCTGTGAGGATGCCCATCAAGAGATAAAGAAGTAGGGGCCCACAGAAGAACTCAAAGCTGGTTGGTAGCTGGTCAGAACCCAGGCAGAGACTGTATGCCAGGGCTTCCTTGAGAGATAGGCTCCCACCTAGCTGTGCAAAATCCTCCAGAGAGAACGAGACCCACCATTTTCCCTCCAGGAAGATTTGCTTCCTCACTGTAAGTCTATGATGAAGTTCACATAAGTAAAATCACTGCATAAAAGCAAACTCTAGTCACGTTGCAGTCAGAAGACTCCAGCGTTTACTCCTTGCCTGACGTGTGTGGAATGTGGGTGATCAAGTTACCAAGGTCGTCTGGGATCAAATCCTCTTGGTTTCTGTTGTACCTGGCACCAAGTACAGCGACTGAGGTGAGCATGACCTTTCTTGCCTCAACCCCACCTCTCCTGCACTCACAGAAACCATCATTTCCTGAATGACGGTGGTATCTGACACACAGATATGCCGTTTGGAATGAGGCACTTAGGAGAGGTCTGGTCCTTCTAGGCTACAACCAGGGGTGAAAGTCGGGCAGCTGCCTCTGTGAGGTGCTCAGACAGCTAGGTGTCTGGTTCTGTTTGCCCCGTGCAGCTCATACAGATCATCTGCCAGAATGCCCTCTTGTGTTTGTGGGCACCAGCTACCAGTGGCCTCTGTATGTTGTACTGGAGGTTTCTATCCCACCCATCCCCAAATAATCATACAGAAACCATATTATTTGTAAATACTGTTTGGCCAATAGCTTAAGCATATTTCTGGCTAACTCATATCTCAAATTAACCCATCTCCATCAGTCTGTGTATTGCCACGAGGCTGTGGCTTACTGGGTAAAGTTCCGGCGTCTGTCTCTGGAGGCAGGGCTACATGGCTTCTCCTCACTCTGCCTTCTTTTTCTAAGCATTCAGTTTAGTTTTCCCTGCCTACCTCTGTTCTTTCTTGCTATAGGCCCACAAAGCAGTTTCTTTATTAACCAATGGTATTAACAGCATACAGAGGGGAATCCCATATCATCTCATTGGTCCTTGTCTACTTGTCAAACATAGCCACCCCAACAAGAAGCAGAGCTTCATTTATACCCTAACAATGAGGAAGTGAAACTGTCCAAGTAGAAACTGGCCTCAAGGTCCCATTTGAATTCTACTGTTGAAAACCCACAGGGGATGTACACGCAGGTTAAGATTTGGCCATGAACATGGCATGCGAAGCCCCATGAAGTGCAGCTCCCTTGTCAGCAGAAGCAAGAGATGGTGACTGTTGAGATGGCTTACTGCACGCATGGGCTGACCGCCAGTGCCAACACAAATGCCAGGTAGGAGTGGAGGTGGGGAGCATGCTGGATATACTGGCCAGAACGGGAGATCCTGCCGTAAGGCATGGGTGCAGAGGTCAGAGAAGACAGCTGGCGTCTTCCTCTAGCCTCTGGAGGCAAACACACGGACAGGAGCCTACATATCTGCTAACACACTGGCACAACGCACACCACACACACACACACACACAGCAGAGGGACAGCAGTGGCCCTGGCATCTCAGTGGACTGCAGCATCCAGGACGGCTGAGTCAGAGCAGCATCCAGGACGGCTGAGTCAGAGTTCCTCCTGGCTTTCATTAAGTCCACAGGAAGTCACTCCTGTCATGAGGACACATTGTGATCCACACCCAGAGAATACCAGTTAGAACTTCCTCAGACAAGCCAAACCTCAGAAAGGCATGGCTGCCACTACGCAGGTCACTGGTAGTGGGGACATAGGAAACTTCCTTAAATCTAAAATTCTTCCAAAAATATAAAAACAGGGCTGGAAAGATTGTTCAGTTGGTAAAGTACCTGCCTTGCTCGCACGAGGACCTGAGTTCAAGCCTTAGAACTCACATTAAAGGGAGGAAAAAAATCTAAATGTGGTGGTGTTTGCTTACAGTCCCAGCGCTGGGAGGTAGGCAAAGTGGGATACCTGGATTCCCCAGTCAGTCTAGACAACCTGGCTAGACTATGTCTTCCATTTTTGTTCTTTGCCTCCTCTAATTATAATTTAAAATTTTGTTTTGTTATTATTGTGTGTGTGTGCATGTGCAAGCGAGCAAGAGAGAGAGGGAGAGAGGGAGAGAGAGAGAGAGAGAGAGAGAGAGAGAGAGAGAGAGAGAGAACCATATCACACTCAGACCATCATACCACCATACTTATCTGTCCCTTGTTTATGGGGGGTAGGAGCAGGGCTTGAACTCCCAGCACACAGATCCCTGTATGAGCTGAGGAAGGACGGCCAGAGCCAGGCTCAAGGATGAGCACATGGCTGGTAGGTGGAAGCAGCAGAGGAACATTTCCCCTGACAGCTCATCGTCAGCATGAGGTGGGTACTGGAGTTGGGGTAGGGGGCACACCTCATTTTCAGCCTGACACAGCAGGATGCACAGCAGGACGAGGGGCTGGGAGGCAAGCTAGAGTTCTCAGTCCTTTGGCAGCTGCACCCAACCATGATCAACGTCACACGCTGTCCACAAACATCAAGTGTTGGAAACCTTGCCATAACACTGCCAGGGGAAGAGAAATGCTCAGTGCTCAGAGGGGCTGTGAGCATTGATAACTGGGAAAGAACCAGGATGACATCCAGAGGAAAAGAGGAAGACAGTGGGCTTGGCCATACAGGAGTGACAGCTTTCAGCCCAACGACCTCTGCAAATAATCTGAGCACCCAGCACCAGAAACGGCTCCTGGGTCTCATCCAGGCCCAAGGCCATCCATCACTGGTTAACTCAACTGGCACCCAGGGTTGTTATGCAAGTAAAGAATGTTCCCTGATTTCCAGCAATCTTTAAAAAATTTTAGACTCACAAAGTTTATCATTTAAAAAATGTGTAGTCCCTGCTGGGTATGATGGCTTGTACCTGCAATCCCATTACAAGAGAAGCTGAGGAAGGGGATTGCTGTGAGGCTGAGGCCATCAAGGGCTACAGAATAAATTCCATGCCACGTGGACACCACAGTGTAATCCTGTCTCAGAAACAAAAACTAGGAGCTCGAGAGACAGCTCAGCAGTGAGGAGCATGAGCGAACTCATGAGGACTGGAGTTCAGATCCTAGCCGCCACATAACAAGTCTGGCCTCTAGGCATATTTGTAATCCCAGCTCTGAGGAGAACTGAGGCAGGGGGATTACTGGGACATGTTGACTTCCAGCCTGAGAAAATCAGAAAACATGAACTTCAAGGACAGATTCTGCCTTAAAGAAATATGTGGAGAGCAATAGAGGACAAGCAATGGCTTCTTCTGGTCTCTATAGCCATGCACTATACCCCCACACATACAATCCATTAAAGAATGAATAATAAGGAATGAACAGATGTATAAAAAGGAATGAACAGATAAATAAATGAAACTTAAAACAAAAGCTGTATGAGTAGCATAGCCATCGCCAGTATGCAACTCTAGAGCATTCTTTATCACTCTAGAAGGAAACCCCAGAGTCACTGACAACTCCTTTGATATCATTAGTCTATGTATCTCTGCAGGTTTGGTTAGACAGTTCACATAAATGGACTCATAAGAAGGTAGGTTTTCATGTCTGGCTTCTTTCATAGCATACTGTTTTAAAGGATCATGTGACATGCTCTAGCAGGTGTCCACACTTCATTCCTTCTTACTGTTGATTAATGATCCATTTCATGAATCTAACACATTCTGTTTATCTAACAGTGTCCCGAGGGACACTTTGGTTGCTTTTGTTTTAGCTACTACTGATGAGAGCAGAAGGAAGACAGTTTTCCAGCAGCAAGGCTGGGGCTCTGAAAACGGACAGTCTGTCTTGGCCAGAGACCAGGAAGTTTAGGGGTGCTGGTTACTATTCTCATTTTGTGTTTTTATCTTTGCACAGCTACCTGGAAGCTGCATCACCAGCTATTTCACTGGTTCTGAACGTGCATGTCAAACTCTAGTCCAGACACCTAGATATAGAGGCGCATGGACACCTTACGGGACTGTGATCCAGCCAGCTAGACTGACCATCCCAGCTCCCCTTAGCACACTAAATCATTACCAACTGTAAGACAAGAGCACCACCAAAGTGGATGCGCTCAGTACCACCAAAGTGGATGTGTTCAATACCCATGGGTAACTCTGAGCGCTTTTTCTGCAACCTTCCCTCGAGCATTCTACAATATCAGTTTATGAAATTCATTCTTCCAGCTGATCAAAGGATTGAGAAACTCCTATACCTAGTAGATGCCGCGCACTCCCCCATCTGAGCTCCCTTGAGACGGTCTTCATTGCACCAACAGAAGTCTCACTTCACTACAAACAGTGCTTCTGTAAAACGGTTCAGACGCTAGAATTCCCAGGGATATGGGCCTCTGGGTACCTCTGTGAGAGATTATGTTCAGCTCAGGTGGGAAGACCTGCCCACTGTGGGTGGTACCATTTCCAGGCTGGGATGCTGGACTATAAAAATGGAGGAGGGAGTCAAGCAGCAGTGGTCATCACTTTCTGATTCCAGACTGGGGATACAATGTAGCCAGGTACTTCCAGACTGGGGATACAATGTAGCCAGGTACTTCCAGACTGGGGATACAATGTAGCCAGGTACTTCCAGACTGGGGATACGATGTAGCCAGGTACTTCCAGACTGGGGATACGATGTAGCCAGGTACTTCCAGACTGGGGATACGATGTAGCCAGGTACTTCCAGACTGGGGATACGATGTAGCTAGGTACTTCCAGACTGGGGATACGATGGAGCCAGGTACTTCCAGATTGGGGATACTATATAATAACCAGGTACTTCCAGACTGGGGATATGATATAGCCAGGAACTTCCAGATTGGGGATACTATATAGCCAGGTACTTCCAGTTTCTACCATTTTAACTTGCTGGCCATGATGAACTCTCCTCGAGTTCTGCATTAGAGCAGACCCATTCTACCTTGAATTGCTGTTGTCAAGAGTATTCTATTGCTGGATGGTGTTGACTCACTTCACACCTTTAATCCCAGCACTCAGGAGGCAGAGGCAGGCAAATCTATGAGTTTGAAGCCAGCCTGGTCTACAGAGCATGTTTCAGGACAGCCAGGGCTACAGACTCCATCTCAAAAAAAAGAAAAGAAAGAAAGAAAAGAAAAAAAAGAAAATGAAATAAAGAGTACTTTATCAAAGCATCAAGGAAGGAAACTAGAACAGCTGCCATAAACATTTGTATACAAGCTTTTGCTTACAAAACTTTATAAAACTTATGGTTTTGTTTCTCTTAGGTTTATGCCCAAGAGAGAACTGCAGGGTCACACAGAGCCATTTCCCCTCCTTAGGAGCTGCCCTGCCATCTTCACAGTGGGGGTTCCAGGTCTCCAAATCCTCATGACTCCTTGTTGTCCTGTCTGTCTTCTACAGACATCTTGAATGATACTGTCTTGTGGTGCTGACTTGATTTCTCTGATGGCTTAATAACAGCAAACATCTTTTGTGTGATTTGCCGGCTGAATATACTCTTCGGAGAAATGTGTATTCAGAATATTCTCCCATTTTTCAGTTGGGCTGGGTTTTTCAGTTGCACATTTTCATCCTCTTATCAAGTGTGTGATTTGTCAATTCTGTCTCTTCCTCCTCTGCTGGCTGAGAACTGAGCCAGGGTCTTGTGCACACCAGGCAAGCTCTTTACCGTGAGCTGCAGCCCAGGCCTGGGTGGTCCTAACTTTCCTGATGCAGTCCTTTAAAACAAGTTTTCAATCTTGACAAGTTCAGTTTATCAATTTTCTTTTTTTTTTTTGATTGCTTTCGTTTTAGTTATCTTATCTAAGTAACACTTACAATTGTATTTTTCCTGTTAATTTTGTAGCTTTAGTGCTTCCTAGTGTTTGTGGGTTTCAATCCTTTGCATGTGGACAGGCATTGCCAGGGCACCACTCCCAGAAGACACTGGTGTCTCCTCCAGAGTACGTTCTGAGTACTCTTGTCAAATGCCAATCAACCATCAACCAAGCACTACAGGTCTGTCTCTTGACTTTATAGTGAATAAAGTCTCCACTATGCATCTTTGAAGAAAGCTTTGAAACCAAGAAGTATAAATTCTAGAACTTTATTGTTCCTCTTCAAAATTAGTCTGGTTCTCCAGGGTCCCATGTACTTCCACATAAATTTTAAAATCAGATTGTTTATAATGACAAGGAGCCAGTTGAGATTCTGAGATCATGCTGGAGCCACAGGTCAGGTGAGCGCAGGGAGCTCAGCTGTTCTGAGACATTTTCTAGAGGAGGCATCCTCACACGTTCTGGCCTCTCACTCCTTCCACAGCACTCTATAGTTTGATTCTCATGTGCTGTATTTCTTTTATCAAATTTAATCCTAAATACACTTCTTTGACGTTATTATAAATGATTTATTTTCTTACCTTATCTTCAGACTGCTCGTAATTAATGAATATAAACAACCAAGTTCCGTGCCTTCATCTTACCTCCCGCTGGGATAATTTGCTCATTTGCTCTACGACTTTAGGGTGATTCCTTAGGATTTCCACTATAGAGGAAGACATCATATAAAATACTAAGTTTTACTTCTTTCCTTCATTTCCAGCCTGGAGGCCTCTTACTGATTTCCATGCCTCATTGCCCTGGCTGGCACCCTGGACATATTGATGACCCCAAGTCCAGTCCTCCTTTTGTCTCTTTTTACCCTCCAGTCATTGGCTTGAAAGGGCAGAGAACCTATGAGACTAGATTCTCGCATGTGGTGGCCTGTCTTCTGCCATGACTCTGCAGCAGCCTGGTAGAATACTTGTACAGCTTCTGTTAGCCATTTCTGGATCAAAATACTGACTCAAAGGTCAGAAATGGGGAGCGGGGAGTAAGCATGTACTTTGTGAGGCCACGTCAGCCTAGAAGGTCACGAGAAACTGGTTAGATGAGAACTCTTCTGAATGGCCGAGAATGAACAAGAATACAATGTGTGTCGTGCCTGCTCTGATCAGCAGCAGGGTGTGAAAGATCATCGTGATGGGTCAATAAAGAACAAAGCACTGCAGAATGATGTGGTGATATGAACGGCTTTCGGGAAATACTTCATAGGCTCAAAGTGTCATATGAATCAATAAGACATAGGCAGCCATATGCATAGATACGTAAAAATTTTACTTCCAAGAAAACACTAGCAGTGATTATCTTACTGTAAGGATTTGACTATTATGAACTTTCAAAATTAAATATTTTACTTTTTGAGCTTATAATTTAATGATATCATTACCCACTTTCCTCCCTTCTCTCTACAGCCTCCCATATAATCCCTTTCCTGCTCTCTTCCAAACTCATGCAGAGGTACAGCAATGGGAAGAAGGCTGAGACTGAAGGGCACAGGGCAAGGCTCTTAAGACTGACACAGACACCTTCAGAAAGGCACAGGCCAAAGCTGCAGTCAGAGGCTCAGGCAAGTTCTTGAAAGCCTCAGAGACAGAAACTCTTTTCTTATCAGAAGCCTGGTAAGATTAGGAGTAGAAGCCAGAGAACTTCATGGAGCTGAGCAGAGGGGACACCAGGGTGGCCTTCTTGAGAAGTTAGAACAACACAGGCTCTGGGAAGGAAGGGGTTCCCATGAGTCTCAAAAGTGCTGCCAATTCCATTTTTATCTCAGGCCATTAGTTTGAACATCTTTGTTCAAATTTCAGACTCCCCACTTCAATCCTGTCATTTTTATTTTGTAACCAGGCATTCTCACACTCAAGAAAACAGATGCTCTCTTAAGTCTTAGGGAATTTTACTTTTTTACATTTTCAAACAGCTCTGCTGACCAGGAATCCAAGGAAGTTTTCCAGGCTTAGGACAGAGGAGCACAGCAGCACCCCTTGTGTGCCCCCAGGGGAGGGGATGGCAGAGGCAGAAGGGCACATCCTCTGCTCTTGCCATACTTAGCAACAATGTATCAGGTGCTACGGCCATGCAGGATGACAGCATTTACCAAGCACTAAGTATTAACACGGATCTAAGAAATCGTCACTGTTCGTCTCACATCAACCACACTGGTGGTTCCCTAGGAGTCCATTGTTCTACACGTTTTAAATGATTGACTGTATTTACTGCATTTCCCCATCATACCCACTTCTATGACAGAAACTGAACAAAGCTATTAACTTGCTATATGCCTTAGACTGAAGCTCAGCATGATGAGCCATCCTCAAGGCTACAGAGCAGACACAAGACAAGACTCAAACCCAGGAAATCCTGATCCAGCCTTTCTGAAACCCTATGCCACCATACTGGGTTAGGACCAAAGACTTGACAAGCTCTGGAGCAGAGCTCAGGCCTCCATTCTCAGAGGGGATCATTCCACATCAGTCAGGAACAGCCACACCCAGGCCAAGAATGGCAGCTATTACCTTCCACTCTCTTCGAAGTCCGTGCAAACATCATGAAGCCTGGGAATTCACGCAGCCCCTTTAAAGGATCAGTCATGGCATGAGGTCAGGAAAAGCATTACACTGCATGACTGAAGTCTTCTCTGAGGCTGGGTTGACATTTCTGTCTGCTCTGAAGAGTGCTAAGTTAGACACTCACTCAACCAGAGCCCTAGGCCAATGAATCTAAGTTCAGCATTCATTCCTGAAATGTCCACCTAATCCCATCTGGCCTCTAGACTCTGTTTCTTTGATCATGTGTTATCCCAAAGTCTGGGTAATCTCCCCCAAACTCCATTTTCATTATGCCATTTTTGGAACTTAAGATAGCTCAGCATTATAGAGACTGTCCAGGGAATGTCTGACTTTGGTATTTGAAGAGTCGTTGCTTAGCCTGACTTCACCAGGCCACTTCATCAAACTATCCCCTCTATCTGTCCAGATAGTACATCCTCTTAGAAATAGCCATTCCACACCTGGAATCTCCTCTCCCCATCTCCCAGCATTCTCAGTGTTTCCTGTCCTGCCATCCCAGCTCAACTTGTGGCCCTTCCACACCTTCCAGGAAAGAGCACTCAGCTCTTACAACTCTTGAGGACACAATCTAGCATTTATTCATTCTCTTACAATATCTATTTAGCACACCAGAGAAGTTACAAAGGCCCTAGGGACAGAAGTTGTAACTACAACATTCATTTCTTCAGCATGTGAGGAACAACCACTCACTCAGCTCTGTGAACTGAAGAAAAGGGGCACAAGGCAGACAAGGGCCTGAGCCGTCAAAGGTTGACAGATCAATAGGAAAAGATGAGTGGAGACCACACACAACTTCTGCCTTTGGATGTCAGAAATGTTGAAACACTCTCCTCTGCATACAAATGATTATCAAATAACATGTAAGATTGTGCACAGTCATCACAAGAGGCTATGAGAGAAAGAGAGGAGGGACACTGGTTTATCAGCATAGGGATCATACTTTTTTGGAAAGCAAGAGTATCCATGCTGAGTCGTAATGATGTGGAATTACACAGCAAGGAAAGGGCATTCTAAACAGAGGCAGCACGGAAAATGGCAGGGAGGCAGGACAGGACAGATGGTAGAGGCTGCGTGCGGGTGGAGCTGTGTGCCCCACGTGTGTGTGCTGAAACCTTAGCACCCAGTACCAAGAAAGGAACTGTATTCGGAGACTAGAACCCTTCAAGGTGGTCGGAGTGCAGCTATCAGTGTGAGTCCTGTTTGAGGTCCTCTAAAGGAGAAGAGATTTGAACATTCAGAGAAAGGACAGGGACACACACATGCAGATAAAACATCACAAGAACACAGGCAAGCCAGGGAGAAGGGCTTCAGGAGAAACAAACCTGCAAATGCTGTAGCTTAGAATTCGGGGTGCCACTGTAAAAAAAAAGCAACTGTCTGCTGTGGAGGCTGCTGCTCCAGGCATCTCAGCCTGGCTTGAGCTGACTCACACAGAATGGTCTGTGAGATACCTCCGGACAGCAAGTGAGGAGACTGAGAACAAAGCTGATGCCCTGTGGGCCTCATATGCGAAGAGCTTTTCCTGGTGGTGAGAGGACGCTTAGAGGATCTTAAGGGAGGAGAGGGAAGAGTCGTGCAGCATTGAAAAGAGAGCACTCAGTGGCACTGGTACAGGGCAGGGGATGGCACAAAGGACAAACGTTTGCATAGCAAGGATAAGGTTCTGCCTTTGAACCCAGCACTACAGACGGAGGGGGCAGGCAGGCGGAGGCAGGGTAGAGATATAACAACAATTCACAGGCTGTGGGTTGGGTCACACAGATGAAAACATTCTAAGCACAGACAGTGGACTCAAGGGAAAAGGAGAGTTTTCTGATGAAATACTTGTGAAGTAAAATGGGCATTTGCTAGGGGGTGGGTCCCAGGAGAGGGGGGAAGTAGGGAACTCCCAGCAGATGTGGAATTGAGTTCTGCCCTAAGAGGTAGGTGGGATGGCACAGTCAGTGCATGTGACATAAGGGAGGTGATGTCAGTGGTAGCTCAGTATTCACCTTGGAGCTGACAGACAGGTGTGCTGACCACGGAGCCACAGGAGCCTCCGTTTTGACAGGGGAGTACTTCTGTAGCTTTCAAACATCTGTGCCCCACCAGTCCCTCGATCATTCCAAGACACTATGGCAAAAACATGTCCACTCATTTGCTTGAGCCTATTCCCAGAAATATCTTGGAAAATATCTCTCTCTGAAGAACACAAGTATGGGGATAGAACACTAGGTCCTCTACTCTGATGGAGACAATTCCAGGGGCGACTCTGACTGCCTCCAGGGCAACTCGTGTATGAGTTAGCCTGAGATCTCAGCACCTTGGTTTAGACTCCTCCTTTAACTTCTACTTTCTCTTCCATTTTTCCTTCCTGGGAAACTTTCTAATAAGCCTGACACAAATCTAATATCTGAGTCTTCATGTGGAGAAAACTGGATTGGCACACACCTTTAATCCCAGAACTTGGGAAGCAGAGGCAGGCAGATCTCTGTGAGTTCAAGGCCAGCCTGTCTACAGAGTGAGTTCCAGGATGGCCAAGGCTACACTGAGAAATCCTGTTTTGAAAACAAACAAACACACACCACTGGGAATATAGTCCCCTGAAGAATATCAAATGTGGAACAGGAAACAATTCTGATCAGACTAAAAAGCACATAGGGGTGGGGACGGGGACAGGGATGGGGACCGGCAAAAGCAGGAAGAGGCAGTACTTCTGGAGTGAAAGTCAGGGAACAGAAGCTCCTAGAACTCACCCATAGTACCGGGGAAGCCAGAGGAGTACAGGAAGGTAAGAACTGAGACAGCTACAGAGGCTGATGTAGTCCAGGCACAGGGGTTAGGGGCACATTTTCTCTATTCCTGTAAGGGCAGTGTGCAGACTTCCGGGAACTGGATGCTGGGGGGATGGTGATTAGATGAGGCGGCAGCATGCAAAGGTGAGTGCTACACTGGCAGAGAGGTGACAGAGTTACCAGTTAAAGCAGGGTAGGGGAGAGAAAGGAAGGTGTGCTGTGTGGGCAACCGAAGACAGAGGCAACAGAGCCAGGTGCTTGTGGGGGAGGGCTCCAGTGGGCTCACATTGGGCAGGGGACCTCAAAAACAATGAACTTTTGCAGTTTGTCTGCCCAAACAAGCATAACAGAGATCTGCTCCTTTAATCACCTATAATCCCAGGACTTGGAGAACTTAAGTCCCAGGAAGAATGCAGCAGGTCTCAGGCAGCAGCTACATGGTGAGTACCAGGCCAGTTAGGGCAGGGCAGTTCATCAATGACAACTTTTATTTAAAATCATCCAGGACACATACCTCCAGGTCTGTCTTCGAGGGCATTTCCAGAGAGGCTTAATGAGGAGAGAAGACCCACCCTGAATGTGAGCACCCAGTGCCCGAATAGATAAAAAGGGGATGGTGAAAGTGAGCTGAGAGCCAGCATCCTCTCTTTCTGCTCCGCAGGTGGTGAGGCTGCGGAGCATGCTTTTAATGTCAGCACCTAAGAAGCAGAGGCAGACAGACCCCTGTGAGGTCAAGGCCCAGCCTAGTCTACATATCAAGTTCTATGGCCGTCAGGGCCACACACAGACCCTATCTCAAAAACAAAAACAGACAAAAAAGAAAATGTACTACAGGCTTGGTTATGGGCAGTCTTATGAAGGCATTTTGTTAACTTCCCTCTTTCCCAAATGTCTCTAGCTTGTGTTAAGTTGACATAAAAGTAGCCAGTACACAAACAAAGCAAAAATTAAATCCAGGTAAATTTACTAGGTACTGTGTCAAAATGTAAGGCTAAGGCTACCTTTAGTCTCAGAGTAATTAAATACACTTCATGATAAGCAGCAAGACTACCCAGTTTACATTCCCCATACAAAGGGGCTTCCGTGTATGCCTCAGCAAAATTGAAGGTGTCTGTATTGCTGTTCTCACCTGCAACTCCACTGTTATCCCTGCAGGAGCCCTCCAGAGGATGTACTGTCCTCTCCGACAAGATGAATGTACCCAGTCCACATTCTAAAGTGATGACAACTTTCTTCCCCCGTTCACACCTGGACCCTCCCCTTCTTCCCTGGGGGCCTTGGGGCCACAGCTCTTCTGTGGTTGGTCAAGAAGTATTCAACTAGTTCATGAAAGTAGACAGGCTGATGTGTGGGCTTGGGCGGCCTGGGCAGAGGTGGCCTGGAGCTACTGTACAGTCAAAGAAACAGAGAGCAGGCCCGTTCAGTTTTCCCAGAACATCAGGAAGCAGGAGAGGGAGGGAGAATGAGGCTGGCCTGGAATCGATGACGGGAACCAAGAGAAGCTACTGCCGGGGAGGAAGAGTCTTCTAGCCCAAGCCACACTGCAGGAGTGGGGCATCAGAAGGGCTGTCCTGTCATAGACCAGGCAGGCCTCACACTCCCAGAGATCAGTCTGCCTCTGCCTATTGAGCGCACGGATTAAAGGCGCTACCACCACCCGGCTTAAAATATAATCTTAGAGCAAATTTTACGCATCTTCTTTTTTCCATGTCAGTAAATTGAGGTTTCCTGAACCTTTCTTAGGGAGAACTCCAAGAGTAAGTTGAGCCCAATAATGTAATTCCTCCTCCTCACTGCACGGGCGGCTGATGACCCCTGTCTGTGTCTATCTGCCCCGGTTCCCTCACTGCACAGCAGCTGATGACTGCTCTCTGTGTCTATCTGCAGTGGGTCCCTCACTGCACAGGTGGCTGACGACTGCTCTGTGTCTATCTGCCCTGGGTCCCTCACTGCACAGGTGGCTGATGACTGCTCTCTGTGTCTATCTGCCCTAGGTCCCTCACTGCATAGGCAGCTGACAACCGCTCTGTGTCTATCTGCCCTAGGTCTCTCACTGCACAGGCAGCTGATGACTGCTCTCTGTGTCTATCTGCAGTGGGTCCCTCACTGCACAGGCAGCTGACAACTGCTCTCTGTATCTGCCCTGGGTCCCTCACTGCACAGGTGGCTGACGACTGCTCTCTGTGTCTATCTGCAGTGGGTCCCTCACTGCACAGGATTTGACAACCGCTCTCTGTGTCTATCTGCCCTACGTCCCTCACTGCACAGGCAGCTGACGACTGCTCTCTGTGTCTATCTACTCTGGGTCCCTCACTGCACAGGATTTGACAACTGCTCTCTGTGTCTATCTGCCCCAGGTCCCTCACTGCACAGGTGGCTGACGACCGCTCTCTGTGTCTATCTGCCCTGAGTCCCTCACTACACAGCAGCTGATGACTGCTCTCTCTGTCTATCTGCCCCGGGTCCCTCACTGCACTGCTTTCAGTCAGCCTAAATTCTGGCCAAGACAGTTTCTGAATGTTAAGACAGAGTAAATAAAAGCCACAATAAGCCCTTCTAGTTCAGACATCCAAAATGCTCCCCAAGTCCTCTCACTACGGAAAAACTTCACTCCGGCAACTGGGCCTTCCACAGCTCCACAGAGGACAGGGGTGAGAAGTAGCTTCCAAGGATGCAGGGCAACTCACTTGACAGCTGGAGACATAATTTTGTCAAGGTGATGTTGATGCCCTTCCACGCACCAAAGGACCACCCTGTGCAGAACCAGAGCCACCAAGAGACTTAAACGTGGACAATAGAGAGGCTCTTTTCGTTTGAGAAACAGTTTGGTGGTGAAGGATTTACAGTTTAGACAGCTTGCCTTGAGCGTGTGGCAAGATCCCTACATGTCTCGAAAAAACCAAAAAAAAAAAAAAAAAAAAAAAAAGATCCCTACATGGCCTCCGCAGTGACGCTTTGTGAGCAAGTAAGCATGACCAGGTCTGCTTGGGCATCGCTCTTCACACCCGTCCACCACACAAAAACAAGCATGGAGCCCAAGGTCACTGCCATCTCTCACACAGCTCGAACTAAAGGTCATGCTTCCCCGTGGCTCCCAAGGCTAGCTGAAGAATGCTCTTCCCTACAAGCTCCACCGCCCACCTGTCCACTCAACATCTCAAAGTCAGCACATGCAAAGCCAGAGTCTTTATTTAACACCTGTTCTTCCATCTACCCAAAGCTCCAGTCACTCTGGGTCCTCTCACTGCTCTTGGCCTTCAATGAGAATCTCCTGTTGTGCCTTGAAGACACACATCCAGGAGACCACAGCTCTACCAGGACCCTCCCTCTGCACACCTATGCTCTGTGTTCTCTGCCTGCAGCCCATTCTACACAGGAAACACCAGCAAGCTCAGGATGCTTGCGTGCCGAGACTAGCTAGCTTCTGGAGAACGCGATGCAAAGCCTCTCCTGACTCACGGCTCTGTCATTTCTGCTCCCAAGGCTCTGCCCAGCCTCAAAGCCTTTGTGCTCCTCACTCTGCCAAGTTGAGCACACGCCCAGATCCGTCTCGATGCCCTCGGGTTAGTTCCCGTGGCATTACAGCTTACCATCTCCAGCAGGCCTGGACACGTGACACTGTCTCTACTAAGTGGAAGCTCTTTGAGAGCAGGCACCAAGTCCATACTGCAGGAGCAGCCAGGCTGGCTGAGGGAACAGATACTGGCACAGTGGCCTTCGGCTGAATGGCAGGACTCTGGCTCCTGACTGGCTATGTTTTACCATGGCTCTGGTTATCTCTCCTAAACAAGGGATGGGCCATCCCGGGAGGCCACAGTTAGTGTGCAGGTGCCTGCCGTGGTAAGGGCAGCACTGCACCAAAGCACCCGCAAGCCTTGCCTGGTCTGTTTCTGCTCTGGGTTTTGCTTCCCAGTGTGGCTCAGGTTCAAGGCATGGAAGATAGGATGGAGAGGGGGTTTATTTAGAAAGAGGGGGTTATTTAGAAGCAATCAACAGCAGAAGTGCCCAAGGCAGGCCTCTGCCCAGAGGGATAGCCCTCAGGGGTGCCATGTACAATGGATTGAGAAAGGGGTAATTCCTAGATGGGCCACCCTTCCCATTGACTAGAGATTCCTAATACTTGATTCTGCTCAACAGGGGCTGGATAGAAGCGTCTGTTGTCATAGCAACCTTGGTGCTCCTGGGGCTTGGGCAAGAGGCTTCAGATAAAGGTTTATGGTACAGGAGCACTAAAGGAGCAAGGATGGAACTGGAGAGACACAGGCTGTAATCCTACAAGTGCCATGTGCACTCTGAAAACAACACCCAGGAGCAGAGAGCACGGAGCAGTGGTGGGCGGCTTCCTGCTGGGCAACAGCTCAACAAAAGGCCCCATTGACACGCACATCTGTTACTACTAAACGCAAAGCAATCAATATTTTCTTACAGATTCTCCCCTCTTCGGCTTTAAAGGGTTACTGCCTGCCAAACCATAAGCGTCTTCACGTCCACAATCACCACATAAAGTGACTATTAGAATTTCAAACCAAGAATTTAGTCCCTTATGCTATTACTATTTTTTTTTCTTGAATTGAGACACCAGAAAAATGTCAGAAGGCAAATCAAAACCCAAACCCTGGAAGACTTAAAAGATGGCAATCATGTCCCTGAGAAGGTGAGGAACCCAAGCCGTGTTGGATTTTAAAGGCAACAGTAGATTTAGTCAGCAGCAAGGACATGCCCACAGGAGGGTGGAAGGGAGGAGGTGGCGGGAAACACTGGGGTCTTACCTCAACACCTGCATTTCCTCTGGGGAGTTCCGCAGCTCATCCTGTAGGCGATGCCAGCGCAGGCAAGCCCTCAGCTCTTGCTGCTCCAGGGCCTTGTGGGGGGGCAGCTACACGGGACACAGACACACAAAAACACATGCAAATCGGAGTCATTGTGTTGGTCAGGCTTTCCTCAGCGAGGACACAGGGCATGCCTTCCTTCCCAGGTTCTCAGGCAGAAGAGGGCTGGAAGGGCTGGCTGAGGCTGAGCTCTTGGGCCTGCAAAGCCCTTGTGCTGCTGGGTACAGCAGCCCTGTCTGTGACTGTTCCAGTCGAGAACACACACCTGCACAGGGGGCTTCCCCACAGACCATTTCTCCTTTGACTCCATACAGCCGTCCTCCCCTGCCTGGCGTTTCTGCATGGGGAGGGAAAAGGCCCCTCCAACTTACCTCTTCTTTTTCCAACCCTCAATTTTGTTAAGGACTGTTTATAGTGGGGCCTGCTAATGTAATCCAGATGACTGTTTGCACAGATCCAGAAAAAAGTCTACTGTCTGGACTCAATTTGGAGGCAGGGGAGGCCATCATACTGCCCCACAGAGGCAGGACTGGCTGCTGTCACATGGATGTGGTCACAAGGCCACATGGCTGGGATCTCCATAAAAGAGGTAGGCGGTGAAGTACCCTGCAGGGAGGGAAACATACGGACTCTGCAGACATTTAGAAGTTACTGGTCTCTAACAATGCATTCACCGAGTCTCTGTATCTGTGTAGCCTCTGGGTTGTCATGGAAGACTGCACTCCCATGAGGAGTGGTCTGTGAGGGCACCACACAGACTTGGGGCCATGTGAAGCTCAAGAAGGACCATGGGGTTCATCAGGGGAGGTGAGAAGCCAGAGGACTCCCTAGGGTAGGTAGTGAGGCCTGAGCTTGCAGGGGCAGAGACTTCAGGAAGCGAGAGAGCACTACAGGTTTGGAAAGAGTGTGCTGTTCTTAGAAAACAGTAAGGGGTATGGGCTGGCTGGGAGCAGACAGCCGAGGCAGGAAGGCAGGTGGTAGAGGGGCCAGGGATCAACAGGATGCTCCAAGGACTTAATGAGGATGCATTTGGAGACAAGACCTTCCAGAAGGTGATCATGGTTAAATGAGGCTTTTGGAGGGGACCCTGACCCTCCAGGGCTCTGGTCTTCTAAGACGATAACACTTGAGCTCTGTTCCTCTCTCAAGTATGGAAGAATGACCTTGTGGCCTAGAGTGAGGGAACACTCTTCAGGCAGCCAGGAGAAGAGGCCACTCCAGAAAATCAACTCTCTGGCCCCCAGATCCTGTCAGCTTCTTGAGCTGTTATTTAAACCACCATTTCTGGAGCTGGACTACGGCTGCCCAAGCAGAGAAGCAGAGGTGTGGAAGTGGTCTGGACTCATCTGGTCCATGAAGGCTGTATGCTATCCGGCCTGGCAGCTTCCTCACTTCTCCCTGGGCCACTGCTCTGAGGGGTGCAGCTTCCTCCCCGCTCTGTGACTTCATACTCCTCTCCCTGCTGTGCTTTTGGACTCAGTGCTGCAGTGCGTGTCTCCACCGGGTCACTGCCACCACTGCATTCTCTCTGCTGTAGCTTCTGCAGCCCAGAGGGCAGGACCACTCTTGGCCCTCGTGACCCTCTGCTGCAGGAAGACCTGAAAGGCATATTCATTAGGCTGGCCCTTGGAGGACAAAGGGTCAGAGTGATGGACCTGCTCCAGAAACCTTCCCAAACTCTATAGGGTCTCTAAAAAAGCTGAGGGGCTTTGGCATTCTTCTGTGTTGAAGTTCCTGCTTGTACTGGGGAAGGTGATGTGAGGTGACCCCTATGGAAGGTTGAGGAGAAGGGGACAAGGAAGGGTAGAGAGAGCCCAACATGGTTTTCTTAAAGCTACAGCAGCAGGCACTTCCTTTCTGGCCTCACCCCACCTCTGGATGTGCACAGGACTACAGTACCCACTTGCCCTCTGCTTCAGCCTTTCTCTCTCCCCTTCCACTGAGTGCTTCTCTTACCCTCCACCTTCTGGCCCCACAGGATGAGTGCAGAAAGGACATGGAAGGTACACAGGCAGTGGAGAGACGCAGCCCAGCCTGCTTTTCTCACTTGGTAGGGACATGCTCACACAGAGCTGGGATCTGAATACAGGCAGGACACATGGTAAAAGAAGAGTTTCCTCTTTCAAAATGAAGTTAGAGACACTATAGAATGGTTGAAATGAACTCGGGAGTTGCCAGTCTGCGCGTCTTAAGAGGGGAACAAGTCAGGAAAGAGATGAAGACAGGGCATACTAATATTCACCCTTGCAAAATGCCGACGGGTGCAGGGTGCCTAAGATGTGTTAAGATCACTTACACATCATATCATCCACTTTGTGAACTTGAGTCTTCTAGGCCCATTCCCCAAGAGGGGAACCAAGGTCTAAGGAAGGAAGCTCTAGAACTTGCTTGTGCTCAGAAAGCTAGTGAGCAAGGACAGGGCTCACCACCTGGACTCAGAACCTAGTCTCTTCTCCAATCAACTGGGTAGCTTCTCTGAAGCAGGACGAGTGAGACACAGTCCCACTGTGTGGTGACACTGCTTCTGTAGTGAGAATAAGAAAAATACACAGCAGAAAGCAACAGGATTTCAGAGTCCAGGAAAGCTGAGCTGAGGGGTTTGAGGTGTGACTCAGTTTGGGTTTCAGAGATAGGAACTCAAGCTGCCCACTGAAACACAAAGAATTCACCAGGCAGAATGTTTCTGAACAAAATCAAACAGTATGAAGAAATTTGGGAGTTTTAGAAAACACCACGAAAGCAAAGGTGGGTACCATGTAGAAAAGAGTGACCCCGAGGTTAAGGAGTAGAGAGAAAGTAGGAAACAGCTCAGAAGTCTCATGCCCAGGAGACCCGGTGGTCAAGGCTCGGGCGGAGGCAGTGAGATGTTGCTTGGTCAGTGCTTTTCACCTAGAGGTCTAACCCAGGCGTGTGGGCTAAGCAGAGGCATGACTACCGAGTACATTCTCAGCTCGTGATAAGCAGAGACATGGCCAATGGGCTACATTCTCAGCCTCTGATTGTTTGCTTTATGACAGGGTGTCCCTCAAGCTGCGGCCAGTCTGCAGCTTGCTGCATTGCCCAGGGTGGCCTGAGAGCTCTTGCTCCAGCCCCCACATGCTGGGAACACAAGTGTGGGCCACTACGCCTGGTTTACAACATCTTTTCTGAACTAGTGAGTTCCTAACTAGAAAGACTGAGGTCCTAAAACACTTGTCCCAGGCACGATGAACCTCCCTGTAAACATGACAACTGACTGTAGCAGAGTAGTGGATGCCAGTGGGTCACATAACCTAATCCACAGAACTAAATGCCTTGTCCTTCATCCAGAGAACTACACTCTTTTTCAGGGAAGGAGGTTGAGGCTGAGTCTTGTTATCTAGAACTGACTGCACTGGCCTCCAACTCCTGCCCATCTTCTTCCCTCAGCTTCACAAGTGCTGGGATTCCAGGTGTGAATCACACCCAGTGCTGATTAATATTTAAGTCTGGTTATTTAAAAAGCCCGCAGCAAGGGAGGAGAACTCACACAAATTCAAGTTGAGTCTGGTCTACGCAGTAAGCTCCAGGCCAACTAGAGCTAAAGAAAGACCCTGTCTCAAGACAAACAAAACATCCACAGCTAAAAGTTCCCATGACCATAACACATGGCTATTATGCAATGCAGGAATCTGAGCTTCGTCCCTCTTCTCAGATGTGTCCTGAATGAGGCTTTTCTAACCCTCTGGCCAAATAGTCCCTGTCACGCTGTGTGTTGTCACATTGCTGTTTCTTTTGTTCATCTGCTCCCTCCGTGTCTAGGCTGCGTGGCTGAGAGAGCAGTCTTTTCATAGTCATTATCCAGCAAACATGGTGCCTAACGCACACAGATGTGACCGTGGAATGAATGGGTGACCGAAGACAGAACTTGGTTCAGGGTAGGGAAATCCTCTGGACCCACCTGCTGTGCTTCGGCCCAAAACACATCTTCCAGGTGAGTGGCGAACCCTTCGCTGAGCCACTCCTCCGTCCAGTCTCGGGCCCCGATGGCTAGGCCAAACCAGGCATGAGCAATTTCATGGCAGAGACGGGTCCCACAGAGATGGCTCACGCCTGTTAACGTGCTCTGAGAGAGGAAGATGATGTGTGGGCTGCAGATAATGGGAGAGAAAAAACGGGGAATCCTGTTAGCACCTGTCCTCGTGGCTGCTCAGCGGGGCAGCTTTCGTAGCCCACAGAGTCTGTTATTACGGTGTGTGTGCCAGATCATGATGGACAGATGCGGCCTCGGTGCTTTTCGACCTAAATCGAGTGGCGGTTTATGTTACTGGCAGCTGTTCAAGCTGCTGAGTTTCTGCCAGCAGTTGTCTTCGTCATCAGGTTGCTATTACCTGTAATAAGTAACCTGCGCTAAGTTTTATACTGAGAAAATCACAAGGCGATGGAAACATTTACTCTGAAATCTGGACTGTAAAAGAAGAACAGGTGTGAGAATGTGAAGTCTGTGCTGTCAGGAGCGTGATCAAAGAAGACTGCTCAGCCAAAAACCCCACAGCTCACAGGCACATCAGGAATTCATGCGGAAGGCCGGGAGAAGCCAGAAAGAATAGAACCCCAAATCTTCCATTTCACACTGGAGCTGACTGTGTTAAGAACCAAACAGGTGCCCTGGGTGGGGAGACTCCTGAGTAGAAAGAGCCCTATGTCTACAAAACAAAGACTCTCCATGTGAGCCGCAGGCCCTTACAGACTCAGGTGACAAGAGAATCCTGAGAGGGGAGGAGGGGCACTAACTCTCCCGGGGTGCACATGACCCCAGGGCCGGCACCAGATGGGGAGTCATCTAATCTCATTTTCCATAGCTTCTTCTGTAACTCCAAATACCACGGTTAAAACTGCATGGATAAAAGGGAGGAAGTGGGTTTCATGAAGGAGGGAGAAACAGGATCCTTGCTTTGCTTCCACCTTCTGCACTTAGAACTCATTTATGTTCTTCCTGATGAAGAATTTGTTCTTTAAAAACAAATCCATGAATTAAAACAAGTGAGTTGTGAGAACTTTCACAGTGAGGAACTATACACACCAGTTCCTTCCTTCAAACGCCATTTGTTTGCCATCATGTCAGCTCTGCACAAGCCAAGACGGTGGCGTGCAGATTCTGGTCCACCCCCGCAGCCACCATTAGAGAAAAACCCCACCTATACTTCCCTTGCACAATATCACCCATTCAGCTCGGAGAACTAAATTGCAATCGCGGGAGTCAGGACTGCCAAAATAGACAGCTTTCATGTGAAGTAATAACAGGGTAGGCACGCAAATGAAAAAGCATCTGCCAGGCTTTCCGGAAAGCCCACAGAAACCCCACATATTAAAAGCAGAGTTGAGGCACTGAGGACAAAGGGGTGCGGTGCAACAGGCACCAAGAGTCGAGCAGATTAGCAGCTCAGACAAAAATGTAGGGAGGAAGGCAGGGAGGGGACCTCCAGGCACAGCAGCCAGCCTCCACTTTACCTTACCAAGAAAGAAAAATGGCACAACCTGGCATTCTCAAATGAATGACCCCTAACTCTGCCAAGTGTGATGCTACAGGAAAAGCCACAAAAATGCAAGAGTAAATAACATTCCAAACATACTGCTGGCAGCAGTGCACCCTTTAGCTAAAACAAAACAGAGCAACTTCAGACTACTGTGTGGGCAGGCTCAAAGATGAGCCTGCCTGGAAAGCATCCAGTAGCCAAAGTGACAGCCATGGCCATGAGGGCAGACACTAGGCAGCTGACCCTGGCTCAAACCAGAAATGCTCAAAGGGGGATGAGTGGACCAGGAGGAGGGCTGCCCTGTCGGGGTGCAGGGCTTTGTGCCTCTGCAGACCCAGTCAAGGTGCATTTGAATGGCTAGTCCAGAAGAAGAAGAGCTTGATCCGTGAGTGACCTATGGCGAGGGAGCCTCATCTTCCAACCTTCAGTTTTTCCCCTTTGAACAATCATCTCCACCAGACTTCCCTCCCCACCCTTCTGAAATTGGGGAGCATCTCCAAGGCCTGTGTACCTCTGAGATGGGCTTGGGGGTAGATATAGAGGAATCCAAAGTAAGTTCCCGTTTCCTATCCCCCAACCCTTTCTTCCCAGCCAACAATAAAAACTATTTCCTATTATTCTCAGGAAGAAGGAAGTGTAACATCCTCTGACAGACTGGAGGAATCAGAAGGAAGGGTGTCTAAGTGCTATAATGCCTGTTATCACCAGAGGCCTCTCCCTGGAAAAAATGTCCACGTGGGTTCCTGACTCTCAAATTTCCAGGGGCTACCTGCGCCCTGCGCAAGTTTCACCTATAAGGCCAGTGGTTCTCAGCCTTCCTCATGCTGTGGCCCTTTAAAACAGTTCCTCATTTTGTGGTGACCACCAACCATAAAATTATTTTTGTTGCTGCTTCATAACTAATCTGCCACTGTTATGAATCGTGATATAAATATCTGTGTTTTTTGATGGTCTTAGGTGACCCCTGTGAAAAGGTCATTCAACACCTAACAGGTACCCGACCCACAGGTTGGGAAGTGCCGTAATAGGCTCTCTTCCTAAGTAGGAAGAGAGTCTTTCTTAACACTAAATTAAAAATACAGAGTGGGGTTGGAGAACCTTTCTCGAGGGTGTTAAAACAAACTTGGACATACAGGATGGCCAGAACATTCCTTCCACGAAAAGCTCCTCCCTTCTTCCGTGATGGTAAATGTCGGAATTTCTCAGGGTAAGTAGACATTTTAGACATCTGCTTTAGGTAGTAAAGGGAACAACACACCTCAGCTCACTTTGGGGATTAGCAGGCTTGTCAGCACGGATGGCACCCCACAAGAGAGGAGCTTTCGGAATGTCTAGGCACCGAAGTGTGCAAGGCCCACTCCCACGTGCACAGCAGAGTCCTGAATTCTTAGCTCCTCAGCTGGCTCAGGCTTTACAAAACCCCTGGAAAACAGGGCTGCTTTCTTAGGCCCTGGAAGAGAGGTTAACGGTCTCTACAAATGCTGATTTACCATCAGGATACAGGGAGGACAATCGCTAACATCTTCATATTAAAAACAAAGTTGTTTTTTTGTTTTTGTTTTAAATCATAAGTCACTGAATTTATTGTTTTCTCCCTCTTGAATTGTCTGCCACACTCTCTCGGCTGCACATGGGGCAGGTGGGGGTGGGGTGGAGGTGGTAGAGGCGGACAGGCAGGCCTGGGATGCTCAAAGCCTCAGCAGATCTGTGTCTGTCAGCCTTCCCACGAGACCACCAGCATGGTAGAGGTCACTCCTCCACAAAGTCCAAGTGCTCTAGATGTTGATGCTTGTGCCACACACTAAACGTAAAGTCTCTTAGACTGCCTCTTCATAGGACCTACCCAGCCAGATTAGAATGTTGTGTCCATGGGGAAGAGACGCTCAGCAGTTAAGAGCACTGGCTGCAGAGACCCAGGTTCAGTTCCCAGCAACCACACGGCAATTCACACCTGTCTGGAACTTCAATTCCAGGGTTTCTGACAACCTCATACAGACATACATGCAGGCAAAATACCAATGAATGTAAAAATTAAAATTAAAAAAAAAAGAATGTTGTGTCTATTAATTTAAACTCTGCTTCTAGCAGAGAAGGAAGGAGAGCCTTTGAGAATCCCAGGAGCTGCTCCCTTCCTGCAGGAGGAATTCAATTTGGAGAGGAAATGGAGGATTTCATCAGATCTTAAGTAGGACCTGGTGTTTGATTTATTTCTGCTTTTTTCCAGGGAGGCCTGACCAGCAGGCCCATCTTGCTGCTTAGGGAGAGAGAGAAAGCACTTAGCAGCTCAGGCCAGAAGCGGAAAGCCTCAGTAGCAGGTCTCAGCAGGCTGGGTGAGCAGATCCTGAGTCCTCAGGAGGGTGGCAGGTGGGAGGAGGGAGGGAGAAGTGGCCAAATGCACTTCTGCAGAGTCATGTAGACATATTTACCAAGCTGGAACTTCTTGTAGACTTTAACATTTTTCTAAATTTCAACAACAAATGAAACCCACCATCCATATGTCTGAGAGAAAGAACCTAGAAGAAGGAAAGGAGCTCTCCTCTTGCCAGGGTCCACTTGGATAGTTCCGAAGATCTTACAGTCAATTGCAAAAAAGCAGTCTCCACTTGTGTGGTTTAATAGCATGCTGACATGGTTTGGACAACTGAAATATACATGCATAGGGGGCTGGAGGTAATCCCAGGAGTAGTCAGCCCCAGCCTCTCAGGCTCACACCTGCTTCCTCTTTCCACCACAAGCTGCCAAGCAATGCCAGCTGACTCCAGCCAGTGCATTGACCACGGGCTCCTGCCCCTGGAGTCAAACCCTTCAGTTCCTTTTTGCTGGCTGTGGGCTAATGCAAGGCCACAACTGATGGCCTAGAAGGGCTGGCAGGAGTTTCTCCCTTCTACCTCTGCGACTCATCAACAGTGAATGGCCACATTCCATCTTCCTGAGACTCCCGGGAGTGGATGAGCCTGAAGAGTGTGTGCAGAAGAGGATCAGTTCTTAGATTGAGAGCCATAGCTCAGAACAGCTAGGGGAAAGCCGCTACATCTAACTAGTGTTTCAGAAGACCTAAGTTGGTGCCCCAAACCCCCCAGCTTGCATGTGTGTGTGGCGGTGCATGTGTGAAGGTCAGAGGACAATTAACCAGCTTACAATGTCAAGTCCTCTCCTTCCACCATGTGGGGATCGGAGATTAAATTCAGGTTGGTAGGTCTGGCAGCAAGTGCTTTCACCTGCACCAGTAAAATTTTCTTTTAATAAGTAACAATATCTAATCATTCATTTATCTAGATGAGTGTTGGCTCAAACTGCCAATGTGACGAAGTTGGAGTAATTAAGGCCCACCCCAGGACTGCAAGCTTTACATTTTATCAACATTGTGTGTGTGTGCGCACACACGCATGCAAGTGTGTGTGTGTATGTCAGAGATAAACACTGGGTGTTTCTCAGGAGCCTGAGGCTCATTAACTCATTCTCCAGGCTCCAGGGACCCACCAGTCTCTGCCTCCCTAGCACTGAGATTACCCACATGGCTCCCCTGCTGGGCTTTCATGTGGTGCTCAAACCAAGCAGCTGTCTCCTCAACCCAGCATCCTTTCCTGCTCTCCTTTCTGAGGAAGCACACTGCTGGCATGTCCGCTTCACAGAGCACTGCCCTCGCTTGCTCTGGCCCCACCTTAGGAAAGATGCGCACTCTACAGATGAAGGAAAGGCAAACAGAGCTCCTCCACCCATACTCCTTGGGCTGAGCCACGGCTGCTGGGCTCCTGCTTTTCTTTACAGCTCAAGCCCCTGGCGTGATGACCTCAGATTTCTCAGGGTTCTGTCAGCAGAGTCATGGAAATGAAGCCACCATCCACGTCTTAGGATCTCTGCTCCCTGTGGCTACATCACAGCCAGAACTGGCCTGACAAAATAACCCTTCAGATCAGCAATATTTTAGCCTCTTCCCAGTAAGAAGAAAAGAAAGAGAGCAGAGTGGAGGGAGAGACACTTCTCCACAACTGACGCCCTGTGGTTACCTTAAGGGGCTCCTTAGAGAAACAGGTGAGGTCAGTCTCTGGTATGCAGCTCCAAAGGCCCCAGAAGGATCACACACCTATTTTGGGGGTGGGGTGGGGTGGAGCAATCATAAACTAAATGTGCTAGAGAAGCCAATATAGCAAAATGAGGGTAAGGGGTAAACGGAGGACCAGGAATGAGGAAATGGAGGAGCAAGAAACAAATTGGGGGCAGTAAGAGGGGATGAGGAAGCAGATAACGAGAATAAGAAATTAAACAGGACAAAACAGGATGTGGAGGAGGAGATGAACGTGGCAGGCGGCAGGAGCAGACAAGAGCCAGTCTACTAAGATGGAGACGGGGAAAGCAGAGGGGAGGAGGCTGCCCCTGAAACACAACGAGCCAGGCAGGTGTGGTGGCTGTGATGATGGTGGTTGGCGTATCCTACTTAGCGTCTCTGCTGCTGAGATAACACACTGGTCAGGAACCTGGAGGTGGGAACTAAAGCAGAGACCACAGAAAAGCATTGCTTACACTGACTCACCTTGCCTTTCCTACACAGCCCAGGGATGTCCCTGCTCGGGGTGGACTGGTCCACCTAGATCAATTAACAATCAATAAAATGCCTGACGGACAAGCCCAAGGCCAATCTGAGGGAGGCAATTCCTGAGTTGACAGTCCCTCTTCCTGGGTGTGTCTCAGCTTGTGTGAAGTTGACGAAAACTAACCAGCACACCACTTGATGGTTCTGTTCTTCTAGAGAATTCTGATTAACTAAGACAGTGGCACACACCTCAAATCCCAGACGCTGTGGGAGGAGGACCATCTCAACAAAACGAACCCCAATCAAACCAAACAAAGAAAAAAAACCCATTAGGCTAAGGTATCAGAGCTCCAAGCTCACAATCTTAGGCTTGACATGTAAATTATCTTGGGCAGTCACTTGGCCCTGAAAGACCCACACCTTGGTCCCACCAGGGGTTGTGCAGTGCTTATGGAAGATGAGCACAGATGACAGGAGAAGAGGAGTATGGGAAGGGACAGGGCCTTGGCGGTGAGCCAAGCCAGTGCTGCCAGTTTCACAGTTTGGCTGCCAACACTAGTGGAAAGACCATCTGACTGGAAAGCAGTGGCTACCTTAGCCGCAGCTGCCTGTGCTGCAGGGATTGGTGGGATGGCAGCACTTGATTTCTGTCCCACCAAGCTAATATACACGGAGAGACCATGGCCTAGGTTTACCTCTCTAGCTAACTACCCAAGTACAGTTAAGGCTCAGCTATGGGCGGCTGGCTATACCTTACCGACACCGCCTGGCCTTGAGAAGTGGACAATGAACATCTTTGCTCTTCTAAACTCAACAAAACTGGACATGAGGATTTTGTGTTTTAAAGAATCAAGGCAAATTCAAATTCAAGATCTGACTTTCCCAGCTTCTTTTCCTACTCTGCATATGACAGGACATCATGAACTAACTGTCCTAGGGGTGTTTCTTCTTTTTTCTTCTTTCTACTCTGTTTCTGGGATTTCAGAGACACACCCCGCACACCGTATAAGCAAACATTGACTGTATGGTGATGTATGTCTTGAATTGTCTTTAATCACACTGGTGCTGAGTGAGGGCTAGATGCTTTCTGCAGGGTCCAATCAGCACCTGCTGCAGCACACACGTGACAAAGCATGATTCTCCCTACTCCTTCACCTCTCAACCAGAGCAAGGATGTTTGTTCCCACAGAGCTGATCAGATAAGCCTCTTCCACGACACAGGAAGATGACTTAATTTAATATGATGATGCATTTTGCTTTGTCTCAAAAGGGCAAGACAATGGTAGACCCAGAACTGAATTACGGAATATACTATATACTAGAGTCTGTCATTTGTGGTTCTGCGGAAGCCTGAAAACGGCTGTACAAAGAGACAAGTCTGGACAGCCAGCCTCCAACCACCTTCACCAACAACAGCTTCATTATGGTTCCTTTGAAATTCACTCACTGGATCCACGAGTCAGGCAGGCCTTCCTGTGATCCTCATCTAGGAACCATGGGGATTTTCCCCTAAGATCTACGACGCAGTAGACTCCGAGAATCTGAGGACCCCAGATTCAGGGTGAATGTACCTAGGTGCCCTGTGGGGCTGACACAGGCATGTCTGAAGCAGAAAGGTCAGTCTGCATAGCAAGAGGACTGCACACTGAAACTGATGGAGAGTCCTGGGTGCGAGATGCTGGGGTAAAAAGGAAGTTCAAGTTTCCCTTTGCCAGAGTCACACTGTCAGGAAGCAGGAAGCTCCTGGGGAGGAGGAGGCATGACAGCCAGCTCTGTAATTTGGCAGAAATAGGATGAAGGAAGAAGATGCTCTAAATTCCCTTGACAGCTGAGATTGGCAGCAGTGTTGGTGGTGGTGATGGTGGAGGTGGTGCTGGTGGAGGTGGAGATGGTCACTGATGGAAGATGATGCTTTCACAAGAATGTCCCACCTGATTTACACATCACACAGTGCACACTCAGAGATCCCTCAGTCCCTGCTTGATACACATACTTTTAATGTATCAATTAAAAATGAAGTTAAAGAAGAAATAGAGAAATGAGAAGCACTCCTCACACCTCTTCACTGCAAGTGGAGACCCAAGTCTCTTGGAGGTCAGTCCTCCGGCACCAGTTTAGGCTTGCTGCCTCATCTTTTGTGGGAACTTGGGTTGGCTTCTTGGTTTTCATGGCAAGTTCGACCACCTTAGTTTATAAACCATGAAAAGACCTGGCAAATTCTGCTTCATAAACAGGGCAAAGACAGCCTAGACTGGGTCAGTCACTATAAGTTGCAAATTTCTGAGGATGGAATTAATTAGGCTTATTGTGTTTCTGAAATCCAAACACAGTTCCAGTGATTACTAGCCACTAATGGCTTCTAATGAAGGCAGAGCTTGTTAGCTAAGCAAACAACTGACATGTTTGTTTAAAGTACAAACAGAAAAAAATTCATGAATTAAGTAAATGAATCCACTGATTGTTCTCTGCCCTTATAAAGAACCATTCATCTGCCATAGTGCATATCACCACCTTTGTTAAAAGGATTAGCCTGCTGGAGTTATCCTTATCGGCCCAGACATCTCAGCGTGCGGAGTAATGGCTCTTGATGTTGGAAAGGATCATCTGCATCAAGGAGGCTGTTGGGGGGTTCACACATCAGCGAGCTCTAAGAACAGTAGCCAAGCTTCCTGCCTTCAGACAGCAACTCCACAGACAGACCAAACACAGCTCAAGGAGACCAGGGGACAAGATGCCCATTGCTCTCCAGGGTGGTCCTGGAGAGTGAGGGGCAGATGGTCATTCTCAAAGCATTCAACTTAACAGAATGCCTTTTAAAAGGCAATAAACCTTCCCAGAAACAAAATAAACACATTTTTTCCCCTCAGAACCTCGTGCTTCTAGCTGACCTTTTCCCTTACGAGCTCCGTATTTCTTTCCCATTCTCCCCCAAAGAAGTGCATGTGTTGCATGAGGTGCCAGCCGGAGTTAATTTCTCTGAATGGCTCCCTTGATTCTCCCTCTTTGGGCATGCTTACCAAGGCCAAATGTGAACAAAGGCCACAGAATCCCTTCCTTCTGAACAATTCCTCCTCCCACGTCCCCAGTTCCAGGTAGTGCAATCCCCAGCTGTAAACAACAGAAGACAGACCGAGACTGCCATACAGCACAGGATGTCTCCTTCATAGGACTGGGACTAACCTGAACTCCAGGCCTTTCTACTTCCCCTTCACCTTTGCATGTGTGGTCCCATGCCAGGCACCACAGCTTCTGCCGTCATTTTTATGTTCAACATGGAAGCAGTGTAGGTCTTTCCAAGACACCATGCCTTCCCAGGAAGCCCACAGCCGTCTTCTGGTAACTGGGGCACACTCTTTTTGTTATCTAGCTGTGAGGCAGCATAGAAAAGACCATCATAGGCATTTTGATTCTGAATGGCAGCTAAATCAGCAGGGTACATGGAATCCTACAGGGTTGGCTATAGGAGCCTAGTGGAGCCTTCTGTCTCATAGCCACCCATTTCTTAAAGTGAAGAATGAAGTCCACTCTTAAAACAAGAAAGCTTCAGAAAGAGATGGTCCACTAACATGTGAATAGAAATGAGATTAGAGAGAGGGTAGCTTACCCCACAGCCCGGACCTTCTAATTCAGTGGACTCAACTCAGGACCTGTTCTAGACGCACACACACCTGCTTGCACACACAGGCACACTCTCTGAATCTCTTGGACTGATTTTGCTTTGCCATAGAATCACAATTGTTTTGCAGGTACTTGGTGCCCTCCGGATCTGAGACAGCGCTAATGCTCTCATCCAGCCCTGTTTCATTTCCTTTCAGACAGTAAAAACACGCAGCAGCAACACACCCTCTCCATCCTGGCCAGCTGCAAAACTACATTACAACTGAAATGACATCATTCAGCTGCGACCCGGAGCCTGTGAGTGCTCTGAGAAACCTGGGTGAGGTAGGGAGAGCATGGGTGGAGATATCACTAAGTGGTCAATCTCACTCTTCTCGTTAGCAATGGTTTTCCTGCCACGATGTTTCAAAAATGAAACAGTGGCAGCTACATCGTCTGCCCAACTTCTCTTATCTCTGAGACCAACCACACTGGCCAGGGATGTTCTGCTTCCAAACAGAGACAGCAAGAAGGAACAATGGAAAGCTCATTCCAGGTCACTAAGGGGTGGGAGATCAGCAGCCAGGGCCCAAGTAGTGGCTACAGAGCATGGTAGACCATCCCTCCTATCCGCGCCAGTTATCGCTAATGGGACTAAATGGAATTCATGAAAACAGACACACACAGCCAACAGCAACTGTAACAACTGAAAACAACACCCAGTGCCGAAGGCCCCTGGTGTTGTGACATGATGCCTGTAGGAAAATCATCTTATTAAGCATGCACGACAACCATGATAAGACCCGGTCCCCTATATGTGTATGTATGTATGGAAGCTTACATGGAGGTCAGAGGTCAAGATTTGATGTCTTCTACAATCTCTTTCCGCTTTATTTTTTGAGACAGAGTCTCTCACTGAACCTGGGACTCACCGATTTGGCTAGACTGGCTGGACATGGAAAGCCAGGCATCTTCCCCCAGCCCTACTTCCCTGGTGGGACAAGAGGCACCTGCCCATGCCTAGTTTTTATTGGGTGCTGCGCATCACAAGGTTCATCCTAACAGACCTCTTTCCCCAACAGATCCTCATCTGCAAGAATGTCCATGCACTCCCAGCAGCACAGCACAGGTGCTGTTACATGGCAGCATTTAGAAGCACAGAGACAAGAGCCGGCAACACTGCTTTTCTGTCCTCAGAGAGCTGCACTGACGCCAGTGCCCCTCTGTCCTCTGCCTGGCCAATGGGAAGCCGGTGCTTCGGGGTTAAGCATGTGTTTCATTCAAAGATGGACTGTCAAGAAGAAAACTGCTCCAGGGAAGAGCTGTTAACTCAGGGCAGTGACAGAGACTCCAGGCCAAAGGTACCCAGCAGGTGGATGCTCTCGGGGTAACAGGCAGGCACAGCAGGGCACAGATGAGTTAGCATCAATGCAGGGAGGGAGTGGGATCTTCTGAGATTCCCAGATACCTACCTGGAAGGGGCTTTCTGAAACCCAGCTACTTTCCACTCTCACTAGGAAAACAAAGGCCCAGGGAGCCAGCTTCCTACCTACTACAGGATGGGAGCAGTCTATATCTGAGTCACAGCTAAACCCAGTCAACCCTCAGGCTGCAAAACATTTAACTCCATTTTAGAAAACAGCCACAACAGAGCCAACCAACAGACTTTGCCTGAATCGCATGCAGATAGAAGCTTATGGAGACTCGGGGCAGAAAATGGGCCTGACGCCTCTAGAGCCATACCACAGATACCCGAGACAAGGCCACACCCTGTCATAGAAGTCAGAATACTAAGGCTTGGTAAGACCTGGGCTTTCTTCTGCTGGTAAGGTTGCTCTTAAGGGAACTTTTTATTTGTGGTCACTGGTTTAACGTGAAAGGAAAACAGAACAGGCATGACGAGGATGGCGTCTACCGTGTTCCCACAATGCTGACACTGTTCTGGAACAATGACAGGCCACCCTCTTGTTTCTCATTCATGTACTCTAAGGATCTAAAAAGTCACCTTTAGGCTAAAACATCTGCGGGGGCGGGCTGGTATGAAGAAACACTGGGTAAGGCTGGAGTGGTAACATGGGTAACCTTAACTACAGCGTGTTTGCTTCTGCGAACGCTGTAATGTACGAAATAAAATATTAATAGCCATTACCTCAGTTTTTCTGAGAACAGACCTGAGTCACAACTCTGTGTGGCATGGTTTCCACTCACGTGCCTCACCGAGTGAGTGCTTTCATGTCATTAGACCCTGGGAGTCTCCGAGCAGGCAAGACCAGACCGATTATGTGTTTTTAGACCATAGTGTCATGGAGTAAGTTGCTTATTTTGGCAACTTAGGTCATTTCTCCAAATTTACTGCCTACTTTGCGTTGAAGACTAATCCACTAAAAATGTATGAGGAGAGATGGCAGAAGTATTTTAAACGGAGACAGGAAAACGTTAGGGCAAGATTAATATCTCCACTTAGTAACAGCTAACTTGGCGACCACTCGACGGAACCCCGACACTGAAAGCACCCAAAGAGCAAAATGTTTATGTAAATAAATGCATTTCCATACCTGGAGCATGTGTGCTGCAACTGGGTTTTTAAACTTCATGTGGGTAACAAGCTTAGCTTGTTGGGGACTTCCAACAGTCTGGCTTTCTCTGCCTGCCTCTGTTGGCCTCTGTCTTCTCAGAAAGCTCTGAGCTCTCCATGGCCTCAAACCCATTGATCTGTTTTGTATGTAAGGATTTTCAGCTGAGCTAAAGGAAATAATCAAAGTTAAGCGTCCGCTGCAGAGCCTGGGTGCACGGTGCCTCCCCCCTCCCCCCCCACCTCTTGTTTTCTCTTGATAACTGTTTTCAAATCAGTGTTTAGCACTGATCCTTCAAATCTCTGTGTGATAGTGTAAAGTGAGCATTCCATACGTACTAGCCAGAGGCCCAGAGGGGAACATGCTAACTCGAACCAGCAGGATGCAATTCTGGAATGGTCAGAGGCTGGATCAAATCTCTCTCTGCCACAGCTTAGCATTGGAGCTCTGGGCAAAAAGACTCCTTTTCGTGGCCAGCCACACTAAGGTGTGTCTGTCAAATCCATGTAATAAAATTTAGTGTGGCTGGGGAGATGGTGGTGGACTGTAACCCACCCACAGGCAAATGACGTCAGAAACTCTAGAAGGGAACACTGGACTTCTCTGTTCTCCACAAACTTACGCTGTGTTAAGCAACTTGAGAAGGAAGCAGACTTTCCACTAAGAAATCACCACTTTGGCAGTCATCAGAGACAGTCTGGTGTCTTACGCTTCCGCCAGCAGGAAAAGTGGGGAAAATTATTTCCACAAATTAAGATGGAAAAAACTCAAAGTTCAGAGAATCTTGGAGCTAAAAGGAACTTGGGGGTCCAGAACCGATGCTCAAAGCAGACTGAGACAAACAGCTGCCCCTACTCTCCTGGGCACCCCCTTATCTCTACAAAGTCAACTGCTTGCCCCTTGATTGGTGATTCAGTGCCCAGCTCCCAGTCTGCAGGGGAGCATCCACAAAACAATGATCTTGCTTGTGAGGTAGCTCAGTGCAAGCTGGAGTATGTGTGTGCATGTGTGTGTGTTTGTGTACAGGTGCATGTATAAGCTGTACAAAATTGGGCCTCCTTTGTCTTTTCTACAAAAAACAAGCAGAACATATGAATAGCTTGTTTTTGTTGGGGTCTGAGGCTGAATGACACTCTCTGCATGATGTGGGATTCCCCTCTGTATGATGTGAATATCACTGGTTAATAAAGGAACTGCTTTGGACCTATAGTAGAGCTATAGATGAACAGAGCTAGGTGGGAAAAACTTAATGGAATTCTGGGAGAAAGAAGGGCAGAGTCAGAGAGACACCATGTAGCCCCGTCAGAGACAGACACCAGAACTTTAGCCAGTAAGCCACAGCCATGTAGCAATACACAGGTTAATCGAAATGGGCTAAATATGTAAAAGTTTGCCAATAAGAAGCTAGAGCTAATGAGCTAAGCAGTGATTTAAATAAAATGGTTTCTGTGTGATTATTTTGGTTCTGGGCAGCCAGGACGAACAAGCCGCCTCCTTAGAACATCTGCACCTGTGCCAGGGCCAACCACGAGATCTGTCAGGTCTTTGGTTTCTCCTTTAACAAAGGACCCAGAGGGACATTTGACAGACAGACACTCTCTCATTCTCTCTCTCTCTCACACACACACCACACCACACCTGGTTTCACATCTTTTTCTGGTGAGATAATGCTCCTGTGATGTTATTTACAAAGCTGCCTGTAGGAAATTAACTTTCCAATGGCAAAAGGGTAATCCTTCAATTAATAAAGTAAATAGTGGTACCTTTCAATCTCTAAAGGACCTTTATACGCATCTTTTCTGTGTCATCAAACTCCAAAAGCTTTGTAAGAGCTGCAGTGTGCTTCCCCTTTGGCCGAGCCTCCCCACTCCCCTTAAGCCCCTATTGTAGAGGCTTAGGAAGAGGACAAGCAAGGTAGCACCTAGTAGAGGCCACTTCTTCCCTCTGATACCATGGGTAACGTTGGAGAAAAGCCCATCCCTATGCATATTCTGGGACTAAGAGTTGGACAATTGGGGCAGAGGGTGGACAGTAATACTAAACCATCATTCTTCCTGGAAATATTTACTGGCAGCCTCCTAGGTGTCAGGCCTGTGTTAGGGACACAGGTTACACAGCAAAGAGAAAGGACGTGGATTCTGGTCTAGAGATCGTAGGCTAGAAGGGGAGATACTCAATAGTAAATTTTCTTGCTTATTAAGTGACCCATCATTTACCTCAGTTCCTGGTTTCTCACAGCACAAAGTTCAGGCTGCCTTGGGACTTCCACCTCCTTCAGTATTGTCTCCTGCTCCCTCCTGTCCTCAGCACCCCACACCCTTCCCCCTCCCTGCAACGATGACAGGGGTGACGGATGGCTCCTCACAGTGTCTGACTGCTTCAGTCTAAGTGTTGGCAGTTGTTAGTGATGGGTGTTATTATCTGATTGCTGATAGATCATTATTTATAGTTTTCCACCATGGTTCTCACTGAAGTCCTGTATGTGTGTGTGCCTGTGTGCATGTGTTTCCCAGAATAGGTTTGATGGTCCATATTTTGATATTTAGGGTGAAGGTTAAAGCAAGCAGCTTTCTGAGAAGGGCTCAGTGCCATGCACAGGGGAAAGGACATGTGAATAACAATCTGCCCTTCCAAATCTAACCACAGAAAAGACGACAGAAAACAGGAATTTCCACTGCTTGGATTAAACCCACACTTATTTTTTCTCTTCTGTATGCACTCCACCTCTCCTCCTAGAGATCTGGCGGTGTTAGTCATTAAGGCAATTCCCTCATAACTGACTTACAGTATTTTGTGATCACTTGTCTTATATTATATGCACACACAGCAAAAAGAAACACAAGTTTAAACTACTAAAAAAGCACTCATTGCCCTCCATCGGCAGAGATCACTACAGCCAGAAATGGAGCGGAATCTAGTGTACAAAAGAGTGCAGAGCAGTGGAGAGGGTTTCCATGATTTGCTTTATTCTGCAGTGACACAGCTACCCCTTGTAACACATCCATCAAGAAGATATCTATTGTGCTTTTGTGCAATGGACAAAGATGCTTTTATCAATTCTCAGAAGTCTGCAGGACACACCGTTCATGCTGTCAACTCCCCCAAAGTCCTTTTAGCAAATAATGAAACCCGTCAGGGGCAAATGTCAACGTGCTAATTTGTTAAATTCAAAACAAAGCAACACTTGGGCAGGGCACTTCCCTTCGTGTTCTTTCAGCACTTCAACTCATGCTGAGTTTACAGCAACCCACACATCATGCAATATTAAACAGGGATGTGTCATGGTGACCAAACTGGAGACAGTACCTCCCCACAGCTGCGCTAGCCAGGCAGCTGACACACAAGTCAATCCTAACATCCAACTCTGACTAGAGTCTGAGAAATTCTATGATCCTCATGCCTAGTAACAAAACTCAGAAGTTCAGATAAATGAGAAAAGAAACCAGAAACATACACAATTGAAATCTCTAAAGAGGACCTGAGAGCTTATCCAGTAAACACAACCAGAGCAAACTTGTTTGTGTATGTATATCTGTTTGGGGCATGCCAAGAAAGCATTTCACCACTGAGCAGCACCCCCTAACTATAACACAATTTAGTATCAGGGGGTAGTTTCTCATGTAGGCTATGATGACCTCAAACTCATTATGTAGCTGAGGGTGACCTTTAATTCTTGATCTTCCTATCTCTGTCTTGAGTTCTAGAAGGCATATGTCACTGTGACTGACAGAAATGTAATTTTTAAAGGTGTGGAATACACAAACCATGGCACCTTTTTATTTACTTTTGCTTGTCTGAACAAGATCTCATATGGTTCGGGCTAGCTTCAAACTTCATGCAGTTGTTATGTAGTTGAAGCAGGCTTTGAACTCCTGATCCTCCTGCCTCTACCTCCCAAACGCTGTGAGCACTACCACACAGGCGCACTTTTAACAAAGGCAACAGAAAGAGCAGGGCAGCACAACGCCGAAACGGGCAGCTTCCACACAGCCTGCTTGTGTTGTTATCAGGCCCAGGGAGACGCTTCTCTGGGCAAAGGCACCCAACCAGCAAGCCTGGCCACTCAAGCCCGCATTTGATCTCTGGAGCCACATAGACCAGAAGGAGAGAACCAGATCTACAGATCTCTCCTCTGACCTCCATACACACTTGCTTCACCAGTAATAATAGCTGTGCTATTCTTAATTAAAAAAAAAAAAAACTGCTTCAAATGATGTCCAGCACCCTAGAGGACACATATCATCATTACTGAGTAATTAGTGGGTCTGGCATAGGCTTATTCCAACTGTGTAACCTCGGGCCAGGGTCTTAACCTCTAGGGGCCTCTGTTTCCTTCTCTGAAATGAAAATCGGGAACACTTTGCAGAGCATCCAGGAGTGTCTCCAGTGCCACACCACTCGTTTCACCTTCTTTCCTTTTAGAGAAACTAATTTATCTGGGCTTGTGAACATTCAACCAAAGGGACAGCAAAGAGAACAAGTTTTGGACAAAGAAGGCAAATAGGTCCAGATATTTTAAAAGCATATCTACTTGGATCACCATGTATCTTCTTCTGCACTAACGGCCATAAAGAGGTGGTGGGAACACACGTGGGGCCACACATCCTTCAGATGCTAGTCTCCCTGTGACTGTGGGCAAGGACATTCATGTACACATCATGTGTGTAAAAATTTCATTTCTCGCCTGTCTTTTGGACACAGTACCTCCCTGGGTTTCTAGTCTCTGTGCAGACATACTGGAAAAGAAAAGCAGCCACTGCGCCTTACCCTGTCCCTACCTTATGTCTGAGGAAAGCATGGTGCAGGCAGCCTCGTGAGTGTCCTTCCCACCTTCTGAACACCATTCACCCCGAGCCCCCCTCATCCTTTGTAGCCTACTCCATGTATGTGTGTGCAGAAAACAGCAATCACACCCTCATCAAGAAAATGAGCTGGGTCTTTTGAGTGCTTGAACACACGTCAAGGGAATGTTTTGATACCATAGGTGCTTACAGTCATGAAAGAATCCCTGTCCTGACCCCACAACTGCTGGACCCAAGTTTCAGATGACTCATGGAAACATTGAAGTTTAATACTTTTTAAAGCTAAGAGCAGGTCTGGCAAGATGGTTCAGCAGGGAAAGGTGCTTGCTGCCCAGCTTGACAACCTCAGCTTGAGCCCTAGAACCCAAAACGGTGGGAGAGAATTGAATGCCCCTAATGTTGTCCTCTGACCTACACATGCACACTCTTCCCCCAGTCAATGAATGAAGAGATGTGCAATCAAGTCACAAGTGCAAGCCCTTTAAGAAAGCGATAGAAGCGGTTCCCATTGCTGATTTCTCGACCCATTTTTCCTGTGGCTCCACACTGAGGGGATGAAGCCCTCGCCTGGCAGATCTCACACACATTGGCATTCAGGAGTCTTGGACCAGAGGGGGGGCCAGTCTGCCCAGAGCAGCTGGCAGCATGCTGTCATGAATGCATCAGGGGAGGATGAGGAGGAACAGAGAAGGCATCTGTTCTTTGTTGAAACTTAGGTGCTTGACTTTATCTATTTGGTCTTTCTCCATTAAAAGCTGGAAGATATCTTAAGCCTATTAACTCCACATGAGTAACTGATTATCCTGGGGCCACGTTCAACTTAATTGTTTTGATACCCTCACCTAACGATATTCGAATGTGACATTTCGTACTATTTCCTCACTTTTGCATGAATTAGAAATAGGAACCTGAATAACAACCGTCTCCAAGATGAGGGGTTCTAGAACTGCCATAGTTGCAAAGGTCTCATAGCAGGCATGCTGGCCCATGTACAGTTACTACGGGACATGTCCTGCTTCCCTGGGACTCCACTGCTTAAAGTCAGCTCCCCAAATCTGAGATACATCCAGAACTCAACACACTCTCTCTCAGCCCAATATAGATGACACTTGGATTGCACACATATGCCAGTCTCCTCACTTAGGTGGAAATGAAAGTTACCTTGGACCAAAGTGTTCCCCCAAAGGTTTGGAGAGTTACTGGTATTCCTAAAATGATATTCTGTGTGCCTTGAAATCTACTGGACTCCCATCAGATGCTTCCACCAGGGAAGGAGGAGGGATCAGCGGTGGAGAAAGTGCTGTTGCCCCGAGAGGAGGACACAAGAGATGGTGTTGAAACACAGCTGCTTGGCACCCCTCCCAGCCAGGTATCATGGGGTTGGGTGAGGCTGGTTTGGTCTCTGAACCTGCAATGTGAAGAAGCCAGTTTGCATTGGCAGTCTGCTGAGGGTCACTACTACATCAGTGCTACTGGAAGCTCAACCATCAGAAGGCTGTTTGGGCGTCACAGAATCTAGTTGCTTTGAGGGTCTTCTACCTCCTTCTCTGAGCCAGCAGACAGAGAAGGTAAATGACTCACAAAGTATACACAGCTAAGCAAGCTGCAGGCTGGTGGCCAGCAGCAGCCTCCACCCACAGGCCCTAAGGCCAGAACCCCTCAAAGCAACACCTACATGGATCAATTGGCCTTTCTGAGCCCTCCCAGGTTAAGAATTAGGCACTACACTCAATTTTCCAGAGAGTTCACACAAATCTACATACTTGCTGGGAAAAGGCAAATTAAACAAAGCACCAAACTGGGTAGGGTTTAGCATTTTGTAGCCCACTTTATGTCTCGATTTCATCTTTTAATGACCACTCAGGTGGCAAAAAGACAAAAAAGTGAAAGCCAGCACCGGAAGGGAGAGCGTCCCTCCACCAGTGCCAGATCCCTCTCCACGGCAACCACTGTGCAACAGTGCTTGTGACTCTTCCAGAATCTGGTGTCCAGGTCCGTGTGGACCGCCATGCAGCGAACATGGCTTCTTGTTCCGGTGACTGACACTGTCTGAGAGTTTCTGCCACATTTGCTTTATTTTAGCCTTAGTAGAGGCTGCAGAGAGTTCCATGGATGCCACCTTAGGATGCATCTGTCTTGGTCCTACTGACAGACACCTCCCGAGAAGGTGGGCACTGGTGTTTCCAACAGTGCTGAGATGAACATTCTCCCTACTTTCATTTGGGTGAAAGGCCTAACGGTGGACATGCTAAGAACCAACGAGAATATGCACTAAAGCTTTGTAAATACTGCCCAACTTCTACTCTCGTGAAAAATAAGTCAGAACAGCAGTTTTGGTTAACCAACTGCTTTACTCTGAATTATATTGTATTTTTATTTGGTAGGGTTTTTTTTTTAAAAGAGTTGGTTAGAATGCTTGATAAAATAAAGCCATATATTTGCCGCGTTTTATAAATAAATGTCACTTTTTCTCCATTTGGATCACAATGGTCAACACCAACAGTCAACTTGAGATTGAGAGCCACCTGGGAGATGGGCCTCGGGCATGGCTGTGGGGAACTGCATCGTGAGGCTGACTCAAGTGGGGAGACTGGTTCACTTGGGGGGCACCATTCTCTAGGCCAGGATGCTAGAGCTGAGCACAGCACTCCTCACTTCCTTCTCCCCGGCTATGGATGCAATGGAACCAACTGCCTCAATTTTCTGATGCTGACAGCTCCCAGCTATGGAAGATGGCCACCTTGAATTGTGAGACAGAAACTCTTTCCCTATTAAGTTGTTTTACTCAAGTATTTTAACACAGTAACTGTTGCAGTTTCTTCTGAGTTCCACATCCAGAGCAGCTTCAAGACTGCTGGCTGTACACCAGTCAGGACTTGACCATAATTCTAAATTCTCTTTGGGTCCCCTTAACGTTATCTATGCCCTCAATCAGCAGGAAGTAGCCTTCAAAACTACACCCCATTCCCAAAAAGATGGATTATGGATGTTTGTCTTTGTTTAGTGTTGGTTACAAGTTGCTATGGATAATGGTCAGGAAAAAAGCTAAACAAAGATTAGATTGAGGGTCGTGTTTTGAGAAGAAAAAGGGGGAAAGTGCTGTGAGATGATGCTTTTGTGCATGGTAAAGGTTTCTCACTTGTATTGGTTTAATAAAACTCTGATTGGCCAGTAGCCACACAGGAAGTAGAGGCAGGGCGACCAGACTAGGAGAATTCTGGGAAGAGGAAAGGGAGAGAGGTAGTCACCACCCAGATACAGAAGGAGCACGATGAGAATGTCTCACTGAGAAAAGGCACCAAGCCATCTGGCTAAACATTGACAAGAATTATGGGTTAATTTAAGTTACAATTGCTAGTTAATAATGAGTCTGAGCTAATAGGCTAAACAGTTCGTGATTAATATAAGCCTCTGTGTGTTTCTTTGGGACTGAATGGCTGTAGGACCAGGAAAGACAGAAACTTCTGTCTAAAAGTAACAGGAAAAGAAAGCGGATGCTACAATATACATTTATTTTTGAGATAGATCTCATGTTGTCTAAGCTAGCCTAGAGCCTCCTATGCAACCAAATATATCTTGAATTTCTGCCCTTACCAGACCTCCTGAGTGTGGGATTACAGGCATGCACCATCATACTAAGACCTATTTATGTGGTGTTGGGATCAAGGCAAGCTCTCTCTCTGCCAACTGGACTACAGCCCCAGTCAAATACAGAACTATTTTAAATAGAGATTATTTTTATTATTTTGAGATAGGGTCTTTCCATGAAGCCTTGGTTGGCCTGGAACTCCCTGTGTAAACCAGGCTTCCCTGGAACTCAGCAAGATCCTCCAGTTCTGCCTCCCAAATGTTGGGACCGAAGGCTTGCATCAGCTCTTTCTTTCCCCCTTGAGAAAGGACTTCATGTAGCTCAGCCCAGCCTTGAATACATTATGTAGCTGGGATGACCTTAAATTCCTGATCTTTTGGTCTCAGACTCCCATATGTTAGAATTACAGGCTTATGCCACCACAGCAGACTCAGCTCTTTTTAAGTCAGGATCTCACTGTGTGGCTCAGGTTGGTCTTCAACCCAGAAGCCACCTGTTCTAAACCAAGTGCTGAGATGACAAACATGCGCCACCAGCACTCAGTCTGAAGCTAAAATTCTTTTTATATAAACATATTCATCATTTTTTCTCTTTGTATCATAAGGATTTTATCTGTAAAAAATTTATCATAGCCAGAGAATAAACGGGTTTCTATTTCTTTAAAAAAAACAACTGCAATTTGATGGTGTTGTTGTTTTAAAATAAAGTCAATAACTCATCTGGAATCTATTCTGGTAAAAGCATCTTAATACTGCATATAGATAAATTCCAAACTGTTAACGGGTTGTTGCAGTAATGTTGTTATCGGTCATCTTCCATTCAAAGGTGCTGCTCGGCTGCACAAGAGGCTCAAGGCCAGGATAGACCACGAAAGACACTATCTCAAAAATGAATATGGTGCTGAGTACTTTATTTATTTTACCTGTTATTATGTCAAAATACTCTTGACAAAAGCAACTTATCAGGGGAAGAATTTATTCTGGGTCACAGTGCAAGGTGGCCATCTGCCATGGTAGGAAGGGATCGGCATCAAGAAGGTGGGGGATTCGGTCATGTTGCTTCCACAGGCAGGGACAAGAGAGGAGAAATGCCCCTTTAGCTTACAGAAATGTAGGGAAAGTTCTAGATAATATTTCTATGCCCCATGGGCAGTGTTTATTTGTGCAATAAAGGCTCTTTCATATGAAATGCTGGTCATTCATGTGTTCTTAGAAAACCAGTGACTTCAGCCAGACTGTCAGAGTGGTCTTCTGAAAGTTCAAAAAAGTACTCGTCACGATTCCCTGAGTTTCCTTCGCATCTGTTATTTGCGACTTTTCATGCCAATCTTCTGACTACATCAGCCAACACAATCTGTTTCACTGGCCTTGGCAAAATACCAACTCTCAAAAGTACCTACCAATTCTAGCTTTCTTTTTCATACTTTCTAATGAATTTGTGTCAGCTTTGATCTTTATTTCTGAATTGTTTAGGCTGATTTTACTGTTTTCTGGACTCTTGAGACATGCTCTTGGCCATGAAATTTTCATCAATAAAAATTTTAGTAATATCTCACAGATTTGAGCCCTTTCAAAGGGTTTACATTTATGTCATTTTCTAGACATTTTACATATTAAGTTTAATTTTTCTTTGACTCCAAAGTTAATACAAAGAATGTTCTTTTGGAGGGAAGACAGTAGCTTTTTCCGCTATCTTTATTTTCATATGTTAGACTTTTACTGCATTGTTTCTAAGGAACAAATTAATATTTTCAGACATGGCTAATATCTACAAATTTCCTCCCTCCCTCGCCCTTCCCTCCCTTCCTGATCTCTCTTAGAGTTTCGCTATGTAGCATGGGTTGCCAACAAGTCACTAACTTAAGCTGTCTTCAAACTTGTGGCAATCCCTCTGGCCTCATCCTGTTAACTATCAAGTCATGAGCTACCATCCCCAGGCCATGAGCACTTTTTTTTTTTTTTTTTTTTTTTTTTTTTGGTTTTTCGAGACAGGGTTTCTCTGTGGTTGTGGAGCCTGTCCTGGAACTAGCTCTTGTAGACCAGGCTGGTCTCGAACTCACAGAGATCCGCCTGACCCATGAGCACTTTTTTGAAGCAGGAAATTAGACATGTTACATTTAAAAGCAGGGGTGGCATTGTCTTCCTGCTTGATGTCTATTCTACCTACTGTGTGTGGTAACTCTTGTCAGTGTCTAGATGCTGAGCAATGCGAGAATGAACGGATGAAGAGAGCGGCTGGTCTCTGATGCACTTGTGTTTCAGAGGTTAACTGGCACTAGCTCTTCCTCTGCTGACACAAGACTGACAGACTACAAAGTCATTTGCTTCATGGGATTCACGGCACAATGAACCAATAAAAAAAGTTACAGGATTTGATAACATCTGTTAATAACTGATGGATTAAATGAGAATGTCCCCAATAGGCTCATGTATTTGAACACTTGGTCCCCAGTTGGTAGCACTGTTTGGAGAAGTATAGCCTTGCTGAAGGAAGCACATCATTGGGGGTGGGTTTTGAGGGATTATAGGCTTACCTCACTTCCTGTTTTGTCTCCCTCTTTCTGCTTCCTACATATAGATGAAAATTTAATTCATCTGCTTTCTGCTCTTGTCATATGTTGCCATGTTTTCTTCTGGAACCATATGCCAAAATAAACCCTTTCTTCTTTAAGTTGCTTTTGGCCATGTTTTGTTTTTTTTTGTTTTTTGTTTTTTGTTTTTAATCACAGCCAAAAAAAAAAAAAAAGTAACTGATGTACCAACCTAGACAACGTGTCTCTATTATGGCTCAAGTCCTAATCTACTCATGAAACCAGGCTTCTCTTTTGCCTGACTTCCCTCCTCTGCTCTGGTGATCCTTGTAGACAGACATTTCTGATTGCAACCTGAAGGGATGCAGAACAATGTAAAGCCTGGGTATCTGCTGTCTTCTTGGTAAAACCAACACAGTTGAGATTCTGCTTTCTCTTCTGTCTTCTACTCAATACCTCCTCTAACAACGGGGAAAAGGCTAGAGGCAGCCCCACCTTGAAGACTAGTCCCTCATTAGCTGCAGCTTAGTGTGGTGATGTCAGTTTTGAGGCTCCCTCCTCCCCTCCTTCTCTCCCTGTCCCTCCCTCCCCTCCTTACCCCCCCATACACTCACAGCCATTTCCAGCTGTGATTGGTAATGGCAACAGCCGTTCACATAGACATCAGCACCTCTCAGATGTGGCTCTCACAGGCTCCTCATTCTGGTTCTGCCTTCCCTATTTACTTGGAGAACATGAGGGGCTACTAAATTCTCTCATGGCTGCTCCCCCGGGGCCCATTTTTCAAAGCAGCACTCAGCAGCCCACTATGCTGGACACTGCACTTGCAGCCTGGGTTGACCTAGGCTCATACCTTGGCTCCTTGTAAGCAGCTGTTTTCACTCAGGTCCTGCTATTCTCCCCAGCCAGGCTGTGTCACTGCTCTGCCTCACTTGGCTGCCAAGAACCTCCTTGCTCCCTGGTGGTCTGGGATCCAGGGCTCTCTCTCACCTGCTGGGCTCACTCACCCTTCTCTGGACTGCTCTAATCATTTTGTCCCTGGCCAGCTCCACAGGAAACAGTCCGTCCTACACACCACCAACTAATCTGCCCACAGCACAGTTCTCCACCACAAGACCACTTTCTATCACATTTCTGTGTAGAGTCAGCCAACCAAAAGGAGCTCTCCCCATGGTTTCCTAGACCATGTGGGCAGTCGGACGGCCAGCAGTAGAATGGCCCTTAGAACAACTTGGACGCCCAGATGTTTATGTTTATTTCCTGCTTGTATCACACACTACACACAAGTCAGACAGATGAAAGTATAAACAGCAAACGCTGCCATTTAGGAGATTTCGGCTTATATTGTTGGTCCCAAGGCCTTTGGGCCTACGATGTGGGGCTGCAGGAACAAGGCTGCTCACCTCAGACCTGGAAGTGGAGAGAGGAGAGGAGGAGGAAGGCAGGTGCCACCACTTTCTCAGGACATGCCCTTAATGACCTCTGTAGTCTTCTTCAGAGTCCCTACCAGGAGAAGGTGGGGCTCAGGCTCTGATAGCAAAGTTACTTAAAGATTTTAAAAGCCTAGTCAGGTTTCCTACATAGTACTGTGACCCTAAGGACACAGCTTAATGGTTTTCACATTTTACTGAAGGGTAATGGCTGTCCAGGTAAGGAGGAGACAGGGCATTCTATCACTGGGGAGAAGTTACTTATGCCTCATTCCCTTTGAACCCACTAACTCACCAGCACTGGGCCAACTAAGGGGTATTTTATTGTAAACATTTGCAGCCACTCAGTAGAGCATGGGAGAAGAGATATGCTGTTCTCTAAAGAAAACTGGCAAATCCCAAATAGAATGAGCTTGAATAAATCCATGCCAAGATCCATCATGAGCGAACTTCTGCAAAGCCTAAGGGAGAAAATACCAAAAACAGAGAAAAAAATGAACTACTCTAAAGGCACCTGTAGTGACATTTCATTTGCATTTTAATAAGAAAAGCTTGCCTAAAGATGAGAGAGTAAAACAGCCTCACTGGTCAGCCTTACAGAATAGGCAGTGGCGACACACCCCTTTAATCCCAGTAGCCACACTAGCTGTCATAGAAACTGGGCAGTGCATGTCTTGAATGCAAGTGATGCAGGCCTTTAATCCCAACACTGAGAGGAATATAAGATGGGAGGAGACGGTTCTGTCTCATTCTGAGATTCCTAGAGGCAGAACCACCATTTCGGACTGAGGTAGAGTTAAGAGTCAGTGGCTGACTGCTTTGTTTTTCTGACCTTCAGGTTGAATCCCATTTTCTGTCTCTGGGTTTTTATTAACCATGTTACAGGCACCTCAACTCTAAAGGCAGCTTTCCCACCAGAATCCAGGAGGACCAAAGGACGTGACTGTACCATGGTCCTAAAGTGCCCGGACACCAACCTGTCTTCAGAGGCAGTCTGATGATCTTCCCAGAGGTACAGGAGGAACAAAGGCAACCTCAGATGAAGGGAAACATAAGGATTTGTTTTGGGCATATTTATCCCTAAAGAATACTCAAAGAGATTCTTGAAAGAAAAAATGGTGACAGAGAAGGCGAGGGTATCAAGAGGAAAGGGACGAAGGGTCAGCTACAGAAATCAATAGGGGAGGATAGCCTTCAGTTCTTTGAAGAGTTCTGTACGACATAGGATGAGGTAAGTTGTAAGTAGATACTTATAAATGGTAGAACCTCAAGATACTACTAGAAACTGTAAGTCACGATATACTAAACTTTATAGCAAGGAAAAAAACACAATGTTAGAGAAACAAACATGAAACAAATGATAATTATACTAAAGGCTAATGATCTAAATATATCAATTACTACAGAAGACTCCATCTGTAACGAATCACTTCAAACAGTACAACACAGGTAGGCTGAATAAGACAGGATACAACACACCACAAACACTAATGAAAAAGGATGGCTATTTTAATATCAGATGGAGCTGCCCAGGGCAAAGAACAGGACAAACAGCAAAGATGGCTCCCCATTAAGAAGGTACAGCTGTCCTAAAAGCATATGTACCAAAAACATAGAACAAAAGTACAAGGGCTGTAAACTTACAGAAATGCCATGAGCAAAGCTGCACTTCGAACATAAAGCTGGATGAAGATATCCAAGTGTCTGGATGCAGCCAAAGCTGCATTACACGCAAGTTCATAGCAACAGCTGGTGCTTGAGGAAACCGTCTCACATCAATGACTCTCTTGAAGAGATAGAAGCTTATCTGGAGGTTGAAAATGCATCTGTAGATGACGTCCCAGGGACCACAGTTGGTGTGCTCCCTGTACTATCTGGGGCAGTGACTGCATCTGTAGATGCTCTCCCAGGAACCAGAGCTGATGTCATACCTGAAAGTGTATACTTTCAGTATCGATAATATTTTATGCACTTATTTACCACAAAACAAAAAAGTCCATTACAGAATTAGAACTAGAAAAACAATTAGCGCCGGGCGGTGGTGGTGCATGCCTTTAATCCCAGCACTTGGGAGGCAGAGGCAGGCGGATCTCTGTGAGTTCGAGACCAGCCTGGTCTATAAGAGCTAGTTCCAGGACAGGCTCCAAAACCACAGAGAAACCCTGTCTCGAAAAACCAAAAAAAAAAAAAAAAAAAGAAAGAAAAAGAAAAACAATTAGCTTTACAGACTTTGAGCCTGGTTAATTTGGATGTATGATGTTTTATTTTCAAGTCTTTTTTTAAATAGTAAAATTCATTTGGAAAGAAAACAGGGGGCTGGAGAGATGACTCAGGGGTTAAGAGTGCTGACTGCTCTTCCAGAGGAACTGGGTTCAATTCCCAGCACCCACATGGCAGCTTGCTGCTGTCTAGAACTCCAGTTCTAGGAGACTCGACATTCTCACACAGACATACATGCAGGCAAAACACCAATGCACATAAAAATAAAAAGCCTTGATTAACCTCAAGGGAATGATGTTTAGTGAAAAATTCAGTTTTCAAAAGATATAGTGTATAATTTCATCCATACCTAACATCTGTGCAACATATAGAACCGATAGGGTCAGCCTTGTTGTGATCAGCTAAGTGTCTTCATAGGAGTGAGTGATGTGTGATGGCCACAGCTAGGTGTCTAACAGCCTCCATGCACTCATGCCTGGGCTCAGTGCCCGAGAACAGAGATGAAGGGGGCACACACAGCTCGTGAAAGGAGAATTGAGTGCATTGGGCCATGGCAATTTCCTGGTTTCTATCTTGTGATACAACTGTGCCAAATGTTCACACTGAGGTACTGGTGTGCCACACCTCCCTGAAGATTTCCTTACAGGGGCTAAGCAGCATGTACCTGCACAGTTCCAATGGTTACTGTGACAGCTTCCCAGGTTTCACCCCGTTTTTCCCTGGGGGAATAATACTATAAGAGCACAATGATGGAAACATTGCAAGTGTACTCTTATGGAGAATAACATTTTTTCTTTTTTTGGTTTTTTGAGACAGGGTTTCTCTGTGCAACAACCCTGGATGTCCTGGAACTCACTTTGAAGCCCAGGCTGGGCTCGAACTCACAGAGATTTGCCTACCTCTGCCTCCTGAGTACTGGGGTTAAAGGCGTGCACCAGCACCAGTTGGCAGAGATAAAATTCTACCTGGTTGATACAGCACTCAAATGTGACAGGTTTCCTACTTGTTTCCATTTCACCCTTAGTCATTAACCCAATTAGTTATGGCTGCAGCATTTAAAGAAAGCCTCTTTAGGATGTGAAGCTGAAGACATGAAAGCCCAGGAACAGACACATCTTCAGCAATCAGAGCAGTTCATAAGGAGGAAAATCCTATGCTGTTCACAGTGGGTTCCTGTGAGGTCACACTCCCTTACACACGCACAATCACAGCTGCCGTTCACAGTGGGTTCCTGTGCGGTCACACTCCCTTACACACGCACAAACACAGCTGCTGTTCACAGTGGGTTCCTGTATAGTGATACTCCCTTACACACGCACAAACACAGCTGCTGTTCACAGTGGGTTCCTGTGAGGTCACACTCCCTTACACACGCACAATCACAGCTGCTGTTCACGGTGGGTTCCTGGGAAGTCACACTCCCTTACACACGCACAATCACAGCTTCCTTTCATGCACTATGTTGGAAAGGCTTGCCCTCCTTGCTGTCACTCTGCCCACACTGAGCTGCCTGATTTGCTCTAAGTCCCTTCAACTCCAGGTGTAAACATCTGGAAGTTCAGCCCTAACCAAACCGCTGTGGTGCCTGCCCACCCCACTCTCTCATTCCAGTAGGGGTCTCTCGACAGGCTCTGTACCCTGGGGTTTACAGAACTTTCTCTGACTAACCAATAGAACAAGTCAGCAGTGTGAGCTTCCTCTTAGAGGCAGCAGGTTAACTAAGGTGAAAGGAGTTGCCAAGGTCACACAATGCCATCCTCTTGCCTCAGCCAGGTGTGTGTGTACATTCTGGAATTCCAGCACAAGTGGACTAGACCTACATAATGTAAACATAAGGGCTCACAATCACAAGGCAGCAGCAGTGTGAAGAGTTTCACATGCCCACAACGCAGACTGTATTCTGATTTACATTATATGTTCCTATTACAAACAAAACCATACAGGGTCCATTTTGTGGGTACTTTTGGGCACTTTAAAAATAATTGTAACTATTGGTCTTTTAAATTTATAGGTTTAGTTTATATTGTCCCTCCCTTATATGTATGTGACTCTGCTCCACAATCCAGCAACACTGAATAACAGAAAGCTATGTGAATGGTACCCAGTCTAAAACTGTTATCTAAGAATATTTTGCATGATATTTTTTCACATTTTTAATTAAAAAAGCTGGACATTTACTGCAGAAAAATTGAACAAAACAATAAAAAAAAGCCAATTTCTACTTTGGGATTTTCAAATTTTAGATACTTTATTGCCCAAATAAGCAAAATAATCTATTTTGAGAAAACTACTGAAGTATCAAGAATGGCAGCACACACCTGTTGTTCCAGCAATCAGGAGGCTAAGGCAGGGACCTTAAAGGCCAGCCTGGGCTATACAATAAAGCCAGGAAACTCTGGGTTACTGAATGAGACCCTATTTCAGAAAAAAATGCTAGAAAATCAGTAAATACTTCAGCTTATGTATTAACTACCCTTGTTACTGTAATGACTTGGTCGACACAGGCTAACATTGAGTAACAAAGGAGCCTTATTTAGAGTACAGTTTGGGGGCTGCGTGCAAACAGCGCGGAGTTCCTCATCCTCAATGTCTGAGGACACTGAGGGGTGCGGTGGGGATGGAAGGGTCACCTGTGGAGTGAAAAGAAGGTGGGGGGGGCATATTTGCTTCTGTTGACAACCCTCTACAGGGACCTCAGAAATCACAAGAGTCCTCAAGGTTCTCACAAAAAGTACCTCATAACACACCCCAAGGGGCCTGAGCTGAAACACCCCCCACTCTTCTTTAGCAGCTTGACAGCTGCTATAGGGGCCACTGCCTTCACCTAGCGTGGAAGTCAGCAGGAAAACCAAGGCTGCTTCTTTAGGCTGTCACACAGACTCTAACTGGACAATCATGGCAGCCTGCCCTCCTCCCGGGCCTGGGGAATGTTTACAGAGAATTATTGGCCAAAAACCCATCCTTAGGCTTGTTTCCCCACAGGTGAAAGGCATAAATTTATATTTGGCAGGAACAGTATAAATAGCACAGTTGCCCTGTTAGCAAATACTGATTAAAATGTCAACTCAGCAAAGCGAGTCTACCTTCTGAATCTTAGAATAATTTATGGCTCAAAAATCTTCTGAATACCTTTCTAAACACTTCAAAAATATGCAGATTTATTTCCACCTCCAGCTTTTGGTCACAGCTGGCTGGCCAGAGCGTGTGTTGCTGGGAATTTGAAGAGCTTCTCCATGGCTCTTGCTTTCATCGCAAGGACACCCTAGTAGGTTGGGACCAGGCTGTATTTCTTGTTACACATGTCTCAAGACAGTGAGCTCTCTGCAACCAAACCAAGGCAGACAATGTTGGCACGGGAAAGTGCTTCCAACTTTTCAGTTAAAAAGATTCCAGATCTGTGTCCAGGATTATCAGAATAAAATAACACAGATTTCCTGTCGCATTTTAAAAAAGCAATGCTCCTTTGGTTACTGTTTGTTACTATTTTTCCTGCCCCTCCATGTTGGACATTCCTGTAAAGTACTAAGACACCAATTTCTTTAAAGACAATGACCCCACACAATGAGCAACACTTCTGAGAGCTCACAATGATGTCAGTTACAGACCCAGTGTACACAACACTTCTGCATGTTGTACACCCTCACCTACAACCTCACCTACAACATCTGAACCACAACAAGAAAATTTCTAGTCACCTTTTTGTCTTTCTTTTTTGAAACAGAGTCTTAATATGTAGCCTGGCTGTCCTGGAACTCTCTGTGTAGACAGGGCTGGCCTAGAATTCAAGAGATCCTCCTGCTTCTATCTCTGCCTTCGGGGTGCTGGGACTAAAGGTGGGTGCCACCACAGCTCGTCTTTTCTTTTTTTTTTTTCTATTCAGTATCCTGGACATCCATCTTTATTATCCATTATAAAATAAAATATAGCTCTTTCTCATATGCTTTGGATCTCATTCTGCCAATTTGTAAAGAGCAGCCGTATCCTGCATCCAGGGCGCAGACAAGAAGGAGTGCAGAGTCACTGCGGCAGCCAGTCATCCTTTACAGGAGTAACACTCCTACTCCACCATGCACGGTGGCTGTAACTTGACAGGATCCTGCTCATGAAACATTCTATCCAAAACCCATCATATCTCAAAGACACATAGAAGTTTTTTTAATATGGTGCTTAAAAGGGCATTTAGGGATTATCTTTCCCTTTGTTAACTTATTAAATCTATAAATATAATTAACAGGCCGAAGGAAGCGAACCCTGAATCTTCACGCTGATGTATGTGCAAGACCACGAAGGAAGAGACAGGAATAACTGTCTCTCCTTGCTCTGTATGCAAAGTCCCCAGAAATTCCTCAGGTTCCCTACGCCCTCTGACCCCAAGGCGCCTCCCACGTGGGAGGTCAATTCCCGAGAACTCTGGAAGCATGACTTTCAAATTATATTCTTAGTCAAGAGGCAGAAAATGTTGTTTTTTGAGTTCTTTTAAAAATAAGAGTAATAAAAATGGAGGAGGTTTAGAGAATGCATTCAAGTATTCCAATAGGGAGGTTTCTCCCTGAGTTTCCTTTGGCTGTTAAGCCAAAGCATTTTTGACACATAATTGGACCAGGAACTGAGCTCCTGGAATCCATCAGCAGCATTCCCACCCAGTAATTAGGTGATTCATTTTCATTTTTCCACCCTGTATCCTTCCCCCACCCTTTCCTTATTGCCTTTTCTTTGGATCATCTGTGCTGTGGCTATCCTTTATTCATTTGTGTTGTGACTCATGGCTCCTGGGTGGATTTCCTCCTCTTTTACCCTCCTCTCCTGGATCTAGGTTCCCTTTCACAAACCACCTGCCTCTGCCTTAACCATCTTGCAAGTGAGAACCCTCTCCAGAGGCCTCCCAGCTTCCAACTTCCTCCCGCATACAGTGCTCCAGGCAAGTCCTGGACCACTGAGCTCTTCCCAGTACTACTGAATGTTTGGCTTCCTCTAAGCCTCTAAGGTAGCAGTGGCCAGAGCCACCTGGTTTGCAGGTGAGCACTGTTTGCCAGTCCTTCCTGTCTGTGTAGATGAGGAGGCCGCTATTCCAGGACACAGACCACTCCATGTAACTCTTGGAAAACGCATGAGGATAAACTGAACCAGACCATGCATCTCACATACTGTATCACAGCCCCCTTTGGGGGTAACGGGGATTACATGAGGTGTGGCTATTTTATCACTTTTACTCAAGAACATGGAGGTGCCTGACGAGCAGTGAAGGAGTGCTCCTACTCCCTCGCCAGTTAGGGCCTCAGCATTGTGTAGAAGCCAAGGTCTTTCTGACTCAACAGTGAAGTCCAACCTGCTGTGGCTTTAGTCTTTACTTCCACAAAATGAGAGTGTTACATGATGACTGATAAGGCCACCAAACCAAAAAAAAAAGAAAAAAAAATGCAAGCCTGAAGACAGACCAGTGCCTCTGTGAGGATCTCCACCAGAGAATGTACTGTTTGTCCTGCCTCTGATCCATTTTAAATGTTTTCCACTTGCAGGAGAAAAGTGTCATCCCAATAAGACCCAGAATAAAAAATCCTGTCGTGAAATTCTAAGCCCCATCTTTATTTCTTGTAGATGTCTGACTATACACCACTAGCAGGAAAACTTTCAACCTGCCTTATTACTTACAACTATGAGACACAAGATAGCGGCAACCAGTTGAACAGAAAACTATCCGACAGGAAACCACTTTCAAGTCTAAGACAAGCAGGGTGAGGGGCCACAGCAGAAGTTCAAGTGTGCGGG